>NC_054865.1:1768823-2397966 GCF_018320785.1 Cheilinus undulatus
GGGTGCTGTGTCTATGGATACAACATTGCTATCACAGGTGAGAAGGACTTATTCTACTGCTTCAACCAGCTGGATAAAACTCTGAAAACTTTACCAAGTCTTGAGCCAGTCTTTGTTGGCAGGTCATGTGGTCCCTGACACTGATAGGCCTTTCAGACAGGCAGGTTCAGGTTCCTCAACCTAGTTTTGAACCGACTGGCAAGTTCAAACTGAGAGCAACTTGGTCCTGAGATTGTAATATCATACTAGGAGGACCAGTCCTGCAGCTCCAGGGAGTCTGTTTAGTGATTTGTGTTTTTTTTTATTGTGGTTTCATGTATTTTAGGGCCTTCCTCCAGTCCCTAAAAGAGGCCTTCCTCTGAGTTTCTCACTGAGTGAATCTCTGCCAAACACAGCATCACATCTAGGAGGGACTGAGACCACCCTGCATAAATCAGAAAGACTCAGAGGAAGTCTGGACTTGTTTGAGACCACTGGCACCAGCTCTCCAGGAGATCTGTGTCCACCTGGGTTTACACAAGCAGAGAGCAGGAGCAGATCTTTACCACGGCTCAGTGTGGAGGAAGACGAGGACGAGGAGGAAGAGGAAGAGTATTCCAACCAGCTTTCATTATCCTTCTCATCTTTGCCGACTCCTCTGAAGAAGGTCACCTGTCACACCTACTCCCTCCACGACCACAGAGACTGTCAGAGCGGCCCTCTGTCAGAGCGGCAGGCTGACGACATGGAGATGTCGAAGACCAACCCACTGTACCAGGACGCTGAGGTTCCTTCACGACCAGGGGACCATTTGTACTCTAGTTTACCTGAAAACACATACGAGCTGATTCCTGGGGAGGCCGCCGCCGTCCAAGGCAACATGTACGAGTCTCTGGAAGACATGAAGACCCAGAAGTCCAAATCAACTTGGGGGAAAAATGTGAGTCATACAGAGGGATCTGAGGTTTGTATGTTTGTGAGGAGAAATCAAAGTTTAACTGCTTTTCCTCTTTTTTTCTCTGCAGAATATGAAGTGGAAAAAATTCCTACCAGACTACAAGAAGAAATAAAAATAAGACTCAAAGGTCTCAATAACTTTCTTCTTATCTTTTAAATATGTCGTACATTTTATGACTGGAGATTCTGCCAGCAGAGGGCTCTCATGAAAACGAAATATAAAGATAATGCTGGGGGCAGCAGAGGATCATGGGAGTTGTTCCATGCTCCTCCATTCAGCAGCCCCTGAAAACAAACCCCAAATGGACCAAAGTCAGGACTAATTAGGGGGAGCTTTAACCACAGATGTCAGAGAAGAATCATCGTCTGTCATTGGTTAGCAGCAGAAAACATGAATGAGGTACAGCAACAGAACAGCAACTTCCTGTAGTTCTTCCTGCTTCATTATATGGCAGTCTAAGGCTGAACATCCAGTGGTTATGATGATGAATATGTAATGTCTGCCTAGCAGACAAGACACAGACCTTAACAGCTTCAACCCCAGTTCCAAAAAAGTTGGGACACTGTGTAAAAGGTCAATAGAAAAATGTATAATTTACCAACTTCATTTTTATTCAAAATTGCACAGAAGAAACATATAAAAACTGAAACGGAGATAACATTAGCTCACTTTGAATTTGTTGGCAGCAACACATCTCAAAAAAGTAGGGACAAGGTACTGCTATAATTAGACATGTTTACAGCCAGGTTCAAAAAAACATTCTGCTCAGAATCGTTCATGTCTTTATGGACACACACTGTAGGGGGGATGGACATTTTTAGAACTTGTCTGTTTCGGTTTGAAGAAAAAAATGAGCTATGCGTGATCAGGGGCATGGCTGCTATGACTGTAAGCCAGAGTTGTTTGTCAGGAGGCTGAAGACCTCAGCTTCACCTCTTTGTTTTTGTGTTGATCTAAAGTTAGTTTTAGATGGTGTTTTAGATACCACAACCATGGATTAATATAATCTCTGGTTTACATCATTGCAGATTATTTGAACTTGGGCAGCAGGCAAGCGAAGAGAGTGAGTGGGTTAAAATATCTGAACATCATGGTCATTATTGTCATTAATGTCTCTTTCTGTTTGTAATGAATTATGGCTCCATAAAAAGCTGAAATTTACATGACCTTTCTTTTTGTTTGAAGATGAACAAGTCTTTGTCCACCTTGTCTCTCTGCTGCCATTTTCAATCATAACTGCCAAGGTGGCATTGAATTTATTCTATATAAAACATTTCAAACATATTCTGGATAATACAGAATAAATGCTTTTACTACTTCTACTTTTGTTGAGGAACTAACGGAGACCACCAATCACCAAGTGACTTAGAAGTCAAGAACTGTTGATGTAGAAGTAGGGGTGTGTTTACATGGTGTTAAGACTCAAAGAGATAAGGAACATGGATAAAGAACAAGGCTGCCCATAAGGGGGGACAAAGGGGAGAGCTTTGGGGCCCATGGAGGTCAGCAAAATCATGGCCCATTGTAAAGTCAGTCTGGGGTAACCATTTTTTTAAAACCTGATGCTAACCACGCTTATCAAGCAACGAAAATGCAGCACGTTATAGCCTTTTCAAAATGTAAACCCCTTTTCTTATAACAGGGTCCATTCTCTGGGTTTATCGGGGTCCATTCTCTGGGTTTATCAGGGTCCATTCTCTGGGTGTAACAGGGTCCATTCTCTGGGTTTATCGGGGTCCATTCTCTGGGTTTATCGGGGTCCATTCTCTGGGTTTATCAGGGTCCATTCTCTGGGTTTATCGGGGTCCATTCTCTGGGTTTATCAGGGTCCATTCTCTGGGTGTAACAGGGTCCATTCTCTGGGTGTAACAGGGTCCATTCTCTGGGTTTATCAGGGTCCATTCTCTGGGTTTATCAGGGTCCATTCTCTGGGTTTGTCAGGGTCCATTCTCTGGGTGTAACAGGGTCCATTCTCTGGGTTTATCGGGGTCCATTCTCTGGGTTTATCGGGGTCCATTCTCTGGGTTTATCAGGGTCCATTCTCTGGGTGTAACAGGGTCCATTCTCTGGGTGTAACAGGGTCCATTCTCTGGGTGTAACAGGGTCCATTCTCTGGGTTTATCAGGGTCCATTCTCTGGGTTTATCAGGGTCCATTCTCTGGGTTTGTCAGGGTCCATTCTCTGGGTTTATCGGGGTCCATTCTCTGGGTTTATCAGGGTCCATTCTCTGGGTTTATCAGGGTCCATTCTCTGGGTTTGTCAGGGTCCATTCTCTGGGTTTATCAGGGTCCATTGTCTGGGTTTATCAGGGTCCATTCTCTGGGTGTAACAGGGTCCATTCTCTGGGTGTAACAGGGTCCATTCTCTGGGTGTAACAGGGTCCATTCTCTGGGTTTATCAGGGTCCATTCTCTGGGTTTATCAGGGTCCATTCTCTGGGTTTGTCAGGGTCCATTCTTTGGGTTTGTCAGGATCCATTCTCTAGGTTTGTCAGGGTCCATTGTCTGGGTTTTTCAGGGTCCATTCTCTGGGTTTGTCAGGGTCCATTCTCTGGGTTTATCAGGGTCCATTGTCTGGGTTTATCAGGGTCCATTCTCTGGGTGTATCAGGGTCCATTCTCTGGGTTTATCAGGGTCCATTCTCTGGGTGTAACAGGGTCCATTCTCTGGGTTTATCAGGGTCCATTCTCTGGGTGTAACAGGGTCCATTCTCTGGGTGTAACAGGGTCCATTCTCTGGGTGTAACAGGGTCCATTCTCTGGGTGTAACAGGGTCCATTCTCTGGGTGTAACAGGGTCCATTCTCTGGGTTTATCAGGGTCCATTCTCTGGGTGTAACAGGGTCCATGGTCTGGGTTTATCAGGGTCCATTCTCTGGGTGTAACAGGGTCCATTCTCTGGGATTATCAGGGTCCATTCTCTGGGTGTAACAGGGTCCATTCTCTGGGTTTATCAGGGTCCATTCTCTGGGTTTGTCAGGGTCCATTCTCTGGGTTTATCAGGGTCCATTGTCTGGTTTCATCAGGGTCCATTGTCTGGGTTTATCAGGTTCATTGTCTGGGTTTATCAGGGTCCATTGTCTGGGTTCATCAGGGTCCATTGTCTGGGTTGATCAGGTTCATTGTCTGGGTTTGTCAGGGTCCATTGTCTGGGTTCATCAGGGTCCATTGTCTGGGTTTATCAGGGTCCATTCTCTGGGTGTATCAGGGTCCATGGTCTGGGTTTTTCAGGGTCCATTCTCTGGGTTTATCAGGGTCCATTCTCTGGGTTTATCAGGGTCCATTCTCTGGGTTTGTTAGGGTCCATTGTCTGGGTTTGTCAGGGTCCATTGTCTGGGTTGTCAGGGTCCATTCTCTGGGTTCATCAGGGTCCATTCTTTGGGTTCATCAGGGTCCAATCTCTAGGTTTATCAGGGTCCATTCTCTGGGTTTGTCAGGGTCCATTCTTTGGGTTTGTCAGGATCCATTCTCTAGGTTTGTCAGGGTCCATTGTCTGGGTTTTTCAGGGTCCATTCTCTGGGTTTGTCAGGGTCCATTCTCTGGGTGTAACAGGGTCGATTCTCTGGGTGTCACAAGGTCCATTCTCTGGGTGTAACAGGGTCCATTCTCTGGGTGTAACAGGGTCCATTCTCTGGGTGTAACAGGGTCCATTCTCTGGGTTTATCAGGGTCCATTCTCTGGGTGTAACAGGGTCGATTCTCTGGGTGTAACAAGGTCCATTCTCTGGGTGTAACAGGGTCCATTCTCTGGGTGTAACAGGGTCCATTCTCTGGGTGTAACAGGGTCCATTCTCTGGGTTTATCAGGGTCCATTCTCTGGGTGTAACAGGGTCCATTCTCTGGGTTTATCAGGGTCCATTCTCTGGGTTTGTCAGGGTCCATTCTCTGGGTTTATCAGGGTCCATTGTCTGGTTTCATCAGGGTCCATTGTCTGGGTTTATCAGGTTCATTGTCTGGGTTTATCAGGGTCCATTGTCTGGGTTCATCAGGGTCCATTCTCTGAGTTTGTCAGGGTCCATTGTCTGGGTTTGTCAGGGTCCATTCTCTGGGTTTGTCAGGGTCCATTCTCTGGGTTTATCAGGGTCCATTCTCTGGGTTCGTCAGGGTCCATTCTTTGGGTTTGTCAGGATCCATTCTCTAGGTTTGTCAGGGTCCATTGTCTGGATTTTTCAGGGTCCATTCTCTGGGTTTGTCAGGGTCCATTCTCTGGGTTTATCAGGGTCCATTGTCTGGGTTTATCAGGGTCCATTCTCTGGGTGTAACAGGGTCCATTCTCTGGGTGTAACAGGGTCCATTCTCTGGGTGTAACAGGGTCCATTCTCTGGGTTTATCAGGGTCCATTGTCTGGGTGTAACAGGGTCCATTCTCTGGGTGTAACAGGGTCCATTCTCTGGGTTTATCAGGGTCCATTCTCTGGGTGTAACAGGGTCCATGGTGTGGGTTTATCAGGGTCCATTCTCTGGGTGTAACAGGGTCCATTGTCTGGGTTTATCAGGGTCCATTCTCTGGGTGTAAAAGGGTCCATTCTCTGGGTTTATCAGGGTCCATTGTCTGGGTTTGTCAGGGTCCATTCTCTGGGTTTATCAGGGTCCATTGTCTGGGTTTATCAGGTTCATTGTCTGGGTTTATCAGGGTCCATTTTCTGGGTTCATCAGGGTCCATTGTCTGGGTTTATCAGGTTCATTGTCTGGGTTTGTCAGGGTCCATTGTCTGGGTTCATCAGGGTCCATTGTCTGGGTTCATCAGGGTCCATTGTCTGGGTTTATCAGGGTCCATTCTCTGGGTGTATCAGGGTCCATGGTCTGGGTTTTTCAGGGTCCATTCTCTGGGTTTATCAGGGTCCATCCTCTGGGTTTGTCAGGGTCCATTCTTTGGGTTTGTCGGGATCCATTCTCTAGGTTTGTCAGGGTCCATTGTCTGGGTTTGTCAGGGTCCATTCTCTGAGTTTGTCAGGGTCCATTGTCTGGGTTTGTCAGGGTCCATTCTCTGGGTTTTTCAGGGTCCATTGTCTGGGTTTGTCAGGGTCCATTCTCTGGGTTTTTCAGGGTCCATTGTCTAGGTTTGTCAGGGTCCATTCTCTGGGTTTATCAGGGTCCATTGTCTGGGTTTGTCAGGGTCCATTCTCTGGGTTTTTCAGGGTCCATTGTCTAGGTTTGTCAGGGTCCATTCTCTGGGTTTGTCAGGGTCCATTCTCTGGGTTTATCAGGGTCCATTGTCTGGGTTTATCAGGGTCCATTCTCTGGGTGTAACAGGGTCCACTCTCTGGGTGTAACAAGGTCCATTCTCTGGGTGTAACAGGGTCCATTCTCTGGGTGTAACAGGGTCCATTCTCTGGGTGTAACAGGGTCCATTCTCTGGGTTTATCAGGGTCCATTCTCTGGGTGTAACAGGGTCCATGGTCTGGGTTTATCAGGGTCCATTCTCTGGGTGTAACAGGGTCCATTCTCTGGGTTTATCAGGGTCCATTCTCTGGGTTTGTCAGGGTCCATTCTCTGGGTGTAACAGGGTCCATTCTCTGGGTTTATCAGGGTCCATTCTCTGGGTTTATCAGGGTCCATTCTCTGGGTTTATCAGGGTCCATTGTCTGGTTTCATCAGGGTCCATTGTCCGGGTTTATCAGGGTCCATTCTCTGGGTTTATCAGGGTCCATTCTCTGGGTTTATCAGGGTCCATTCTCTGGGTTTGTCAGGGTCCATTCTTTGGGTTTGTCAGGATCCATTCTCTAGGATTGTCAGGGTCCATTGTCTGGATTTTTCAGGGTCCATTCTCTGGGTTTGTCAGGGTCCATTTTCTGTGTTTATCAGGGTCCATTGTCTGGGTTTATCAGGGTCCATTCTCTGGATGTAACAGGGTCCATTCTCTGGGTGTAACAGGGTCCATTCTCTGGGTGTAACAGGGTCCATTCTCTGGGTTTATCAGGGTCCATTGTCTGGGTGTAACAGGGTCCATTCTCTGGGTGTAACAGGGTCCATTCTCTGGGTGTAACAGGGTCCATTCTCTGGGTGTAACAGGGTCCATTCTCTGGGTTTATCAGGGTCCATTCTCTGGGTTCATCAGGGTCCATGGTGTGGGTTTATCAGGGTCCATTCTCTGGGTGTAACAGGGTCCATTCTCTGGGTGTAACAGGGTCCATTCTCTGGGTTTTTCAGGGTCCATTCTCTGGGTGTAAAAGGGTCCATTGTCTGGGTTTATCAGGGTCCATTGTCTGGGTTTGTCAGGGTCCATTCTCTGGGTTTATCAGGGTCCATTGTCTGGTTTCATCAGGGTCCATTGTCTGGGTTTATCAGGTTCATTGTCTGGGTTTATCAGGGTCCATTTTCTGGGTTCATCAGGGTCCATTGTCTGGGTTTATCAGGTTCATTGTCTGGGTTTGTCAGGGTCTATTGTCTAGGTTCATCAGGGTCCATTGTCTGGGTTTATCAGGGTCCATTGTCTGGGTTTATCAGGGTCCATTGTCTGGGTTTATCAGGATCCATTCTCTGGGTTTATCAGGGTCCATTGTCTGGGTTTATCAGGGTCCATTGTCTGGGTTTATCAGGGTCTATTCTCTTGGTTTATCAGGGTCCATTGTCTGGGTTTATCAGGGTCCATTCTCTGGGTGTAACAGGGTCCATTCTCTGGGTTTTTCAGGGTCCATTCTCTGGGTGTAAAAGGGTCCATTCTCTGGGTTTATCAGGGTCCATTGTCTGGGTTTATCAGGGTCCATTCTCTGGGTTCATCAGGTTCATTGTCTGGGTTTATCAGGGCCCATTTTCTGGGTTCATCAGGGTCCATTGTCTGGGTTTATCAGGTTCATTGTCTGGGTTTGTCAGGGTCCATTGTCTGGGTTCATCAGGGTCCATTGTCTGGGTTTATCAGGGTCCATTCTCTGGGTGTATCAGGGTCCATGGTCTGGGTTTTTCAGGGTCCATTCTCTGGGTTTATCAGGGTCCATTCTCTGGGTTTGTCAGGGTCCATTCTCTGGGTTTGTCAGGGTCCATTCTCTGGGTGTAACAGGGTCCATTTTCTGGGTTTGTCAGGGTCCATTTTCTGGGTTGTCAGGGTCCATTCTCTGGGTTCATCAGGGTCCATTCTTTGGGTTCATCAGGGTCCAGTCTCTAGGTTTGTCAGGGTCCATGGTCTGGGTTTATCAGGGTCCATTCTCTGGGTTTATCAGGGTCCATTGTCTAGGTTTGTCAGGGTCCATTGTCTGGGTTTTTCAGGGTCCATTCTCTGGGTTTATCAGGGTCCATTGCCTAGGTTTGTCAGGGTCCATGGTCTGGGTTTATCAGGGTCCATTCTCTGGGTTTATCAGGGTACATTGTCTCGGTTTGTCAGCGTCCATTGTCTGGGTTTTTCAGGGTCCATTCTCTGGGTTAATCAGGGTCCATTCTCTGGGTTTATCAGGGTCCATTCTCTGGGTTTATCAGGGTCCATTCTCTGGGTTTTTCAGGGTCCATTCTCTAGGTTTGTCAGGGTCCATTTTCTGGGTTTATCAGGGTCCATTGTCTGGGTTCATCAGGGTCCATTCTTTAGGTTTGTCAGGGTCCATTGTCTGGGTTTATCAGGGTCCATTCTCTGGGTTTGTCAGGGTCCATTCTCTGGGTTTATCAGGGTCCATTCTCTGGGTTTGTCAGGGTCCATTCTCTGGGTTAATCAGGGTCCATTCCCTGGGTGTAACAGGGTCCATTCTCTGGGTGTAACAGGGTCCATTCTCTGGGTTTATCAGCGTCCATTCTCTGGGTTTGTCAGGGTCCATTCTCTGGGTTTATCAGGGTCCATTGTCTAGGTTTGTCAGGGTCCATTGTCTGGGTTTTTCAGGGTCCATTCTCTGGGTTTATCAGGGTCCATTCCCTAGGTTTGTCAGGGTCCATTCTCTGGGTTTATCAGGATCCATTCTCTGGGTTTATCAGGGTCCATTGTCTGGTTTCATCAGGGTCCATTCTCTGGGTTTTTCAGGGTCCATTGTCTAGGTTTGTCAGGGTCCATTCTCTGGGTGTAACAGGGTCCATTCTCTGGGTTTGTCAGGGTCCATTCTTTGGGTTTGTCAGGATCCATTCTCTAGGATTGTCAGGGTCCATTGTCTGGATTTTTCAGGGTCCATTCTCTGGGTTTGTCAGGGTCCATTTTCTGGGTTTATCAGGGTCCATTGTCTGGGTTTATCAGGGTCCATTCTCTGGATGTAACAGGGTCCATTCTCTGGGTGTAACAGGGTCCATTCTCTGGGTGTAACAGGGTCCATTCTCTGGGTTTATTAGGGTCCATTGTCTGGGTGTAACAGGGTCCATTCTCTGGGTGTAACAGGGTCCATTCTCTGGGTGTAACAGGGTCCATTCTCTGGGTGTAACAGGGTCCATTCTCTGGGTTTTTCAGGGTCCATTCTCTGGGTGTAAAAGGGTCCATTCTCTGGGTTTATCAGGGTCCATTGTCTGGGTTTATCAGGGTCCATTCTCTGGGTTTATCAGGTTTATTGTCTGGGTTTATCAGGGTCCATTTTCTGGGTTCATCAGGGTCCATTGTCTGGGTTTATCTGGTTCGTTGTCTGGGTTTGTCAGGGTCCATTGTCTGGGTTCATCAGGGTCCATTGTCTGGGTTTATCAGGGTCCATTCTCTGGGTGTATCAGGGTCCATGGTCTGGGTTTTTCAGGGTCCATTCTCTGGGTTTATCAGGGTCCATTCTCTGGGTTTGTCAGGGTCCATTCTCTGGGTTTGTCAGGGTCCATTCTCTGGGTGTAACAGGGTCCATTTTCTGGGTTTGTCAGGGTCCATTTTCTGGGTTGTCAGGGTCCATTCTCTGGGTTCATCAGGGTCCATTCTTTGGGTTCATCAGGGTCCAGTCTCTAGGTTTGTCAGGGTCCATGGTCTGGGTTTATCAGGGTCCATTGTCTAGGTTTGTCAGGGTCCATTGTCTGGGTTTTTCAGGGTCCATTCTCTGGGTTTATCAGGGTCCATTGTCTAGGTTTGTCAGGGTCCATGGTCTGGGTTTATCAGGGTCCATTCTCTGGGTTTATCAGGGTACATTGTCTCGGTTTGTCAGCGTCCATTGTCTGGGTTTTTCAGGGTCCATTCTCTGGGTTAATCAGGGTCCATTCTCTGGGTTTATCAGGGTCCATTCTCTGGGTTTATCAGGGTCCATTCTCTGGGTTTTTCAGGGTCCATTCTCTAGGTTTGTCAGGGTCCATTTTCTGGGTTTATCAGGGTCCATTGTCTGGGTTCATCAGGGTCCATTCTTTAGGTTTGTCAGGGTCCATTCTCTGGGTTTATCAGCGTCCATTCTCTGGGTTTGTCAGGGTCCATTCTCTGGGTTTATCAGGGTCCATTGTCTGGGTTCATCAGGGTACATGGTCTGGGTTTATCAGGGTCCATTCTCTGGGTTTATCAGGGTCCATTCTCTGGGTTTGTCAGGGTCCATTGTCTGGGTTTGTCAGGGTCCATTGTCTGGGTTTATCAGGGTCCATTGTCTGGGTTTATCAGGGTCCATTGTCTGGGTTTATCAGGGTCCATTCTCTGGGTGTATCAGGGTCCATGGTCTGGGTTTTTCAGGGTCAATTCTCTTGGTTTATCAGGGTCCATTCTCTGGGTTTGTCAGGGTCCATTGTCTGGGTTTATCAGGGTACATTGTCTGGGTTTATCAGGGTCCATCATCTGGGTTTTTCAGGATCCATTCTCTGGGTTTATCAGGGTCCATTGTCTGGGTTTATCAGGGTCCATTCTCTGGGTTCATCAGGGTCTATTCTCTCGGTTTATCAGGGTCCATTCTCTGGGTTTATCAGGGTCCATTGTCTGGGTGTATCAGGGTCCATTCTCTGGGTTTATCAGGGTCCATTCTCTGGGTGTATCAGGGTCCATTGTCTGGGTTTATCAGGGTCCATTCTCTGGGTTTATCAGGGTCCATTGTCTGGGTTTATCAGGGTCCATTCTCTGGGTTTGTCAGGGTCCATTCTCTTGGTTTGTCAGGGTCCATTGTCTGGGTTTGTCAGGGTCCATTTTCTGGGTTCATCAGGGTCCTTTGTTTGGGTTCATCAGGTTCCATTCTCTAGGTTTGTCAGGGTCCATGGTCTGGGTTTATCAGGGTCCATTCTCTGGGTTTATCAGGGTCCATTGTCTGGGTTTATCAGGGTCCATTCTCTGGGTTTATCAGGGTCCATTCTCTGGGTTTATCAGGGTCCATTCTCTGGGTTTATCAGGGTCCATTGTCTGGGTGTATCAGGGTCCATTCTCTGGGTTTATCAGGGTCCATTCTCTGGGTGTATCAGGGTCCATTGTCTGGGTTTATCAGGGTCCATTCTCTGGGTTTATCAGGGTCCATTGTCTGGGTTTATCAGGGTCCATTCTCTGGGTTTGTCAGGGTCCATTCTCTTGGTTTGTCGGGGTCCATTGTCTGGGTTTGTCAGGGTCCATTTTCCGGGTTGTCAGGGTCCATTTTCTGGGTTCATCAGGGTCCTTTGTTTGGGTTCATCAGGTTCCATTCTCTAGGTTTGTCAGGGTCCATGGTCTGGGTTTATCAGGGTCCATTCTCTGGGTTTATCAGGGTCCATTGTCTATGTTTGTCAGGGTCCATTGTCTGGGTTTTTCAGGTTCCATTCTCTGGGTTTATCAGGGTCCATTCCCTAGGTTTGTCAGCGTCCATTCTCTGGGTTAATCAGGGTCCATTCTCTGGGTTTATCAGGGTCCATTCTCTGGGTTTATCAGGGTCCATTGTCTGGGTTTGTCAGGGTCCATTTTCCGGGTTGTCAGGGTCCATTTTCTGGGTTCATCAGGGTCCATTCTCTAGGTTTGTCAGGGTCCATTTTCTGGGTTGTCAGGGTCCATTGTCTGGGTTCATCAGGGTCCATTCTTAAGGTTTGTCAGGGTCCATTGTCTGGGTTTATCAGGGTCCATTGTCTGGGTTAATCAGGGTCCATTGTCTAGGTTTGTCAGGGTCCATTCTCTGGGTTTTTCAGGGTCCATTCTCTGGGTTAATCAGGGTCCAGTCTCTGGGTGTAACAGGGTCCATTCTCTGGTTGTAACAGGGACCATTCTCTGGGTTTATCAGGGTCCAATCTCTGGGTTTATCAGGGTCCATTGTCTGGGTTCATCAGGGTCCATTGTCTGGGTTTATCTGGGTCCATTGTCTGGGTTTGTCAGGGTCCATTGTCTGGGTTCATCAGGGTCCATTGTCTGGGTTTATCAGGGTCCATTGTCTGGGTTTATCAGGGTCCATTCTCTGGGTTTATCAGGGTCCATTGTCTTGGTTTATCAGGGTCCATTCTCTGGGTTTATCAGGGTCCATTGTCTGGGTTTATCAGGGTCCATTCTCTGGGTTTATCAGGGTCCATTGTCTGGGTTTATCAGGGTCCATTCTCTGGGTGTATCAGGGTCCATGGTCTGGGTTTATCAGGGTCCATTCTCCGGGTTTATCAGGGTCCACTCTCTGGGTTTGTCAGGGTCCATTCTCTAGGTTTGTCAGGGTCCATTTTCTGAGTTGTCAGGGTCCATTCTCTGGGTTCATCAGGGTCCATTCTCTGGGTTTTTCAGGGTCCATTCTCTGGGTTTGTCAGGGTCCATTCTCTAGGTTTGTCAGGGTCCATTTTCTGGGTTGTCAGGGTCCATTGTCTGGGTTCATCAGGGTCCATTCTTAAGGTTTGTCAGGGTCCATTGTCTGGGTTTGTCAGGGTCCATTCTCTGGGTTAATCAGGGTCCATTGTCTAGGTTTGTCAGGGTCCATTCTCTGGGTTTTTCAGGGTCCATTCTCTGGGTTAATCAGGGTCCAGTCTCTGGGTGTAACAGGGACCATTCTCTGGGTTTATCAGGGTCCAATCTCTGGGTTTATCAGGGTCCATTGTCTGGGTTCATCAGGGTCCATTGTCTGGGTTTATCAGGGTCCATTGTCTGGGTTTATCAGGGTCCATTCTCTGGGTTTATCAGGGTCCATTGTCTTGGTTTATCAGGGTCCATTCTCTGGGTTTATCAGGGTCCATTGTCTGGGTTTATCAGGGTCCATTCTCTGGGTTTATCAGGGTCCATTGTCTGGGTTTATCAGGGTCCATTCTCTGGGTGTATCAGGGTCCATGGTCTGGGTTTATCAGGGTCCATTCTCCGGGTTTATCAGGGTCCACTCTCTGGGTTTGTCAGGGTCCATTCTCTAGGTTTGTCAGGGTCCATTTTCTGAGTTGTCAGGGTCCATTCTCTGGGTTCATCAGGGCCCATTCTTTGGGTTCATCAGGGTCCATTCTCTAGGTTTTTCAGGGTCCATTTTCTGAGTTGTCAGGGTCCATTCTCTGGGTTCATCAGGGTCCATTCTTTGGGTTCATCAGGGTCCATTCTCTAGGTTTTTCAGGGTCTATTCTCTGGGTTTATCAGGGTCCATTCTCTGGGTGTAACAGGGTCCATTGTCTGGGTTTATCAGGGTCCATTCTCTGGGTTTATCAGGGTCCATTCTCTGGGTTTATCAGGGTCCATTGTCTGGGTTTATCAGGGTACATTCTCTGGGTTTATCAGGGTCCATTGTCCGGGTTTATCAGGGTCCATTCTCTGGGTTTATCAGGGTCCATTCTCTGGGTTTATCAGGGTCCATTCTCTGGGTTTATCAGGGTCCATTCTCTGGGTTTATCAGGGTCCATTCTCTGGGTTTATCATGGTCCATTGTCTTGGTTTATCAGGGTCCATTGTCTGGGTTAATCAGGGTCCATTGTCTGGGTGTATCAGGGTCCATTCTCTGGGTTTATCAGGGTCCATTCTCTGGGTTTATCAGGGTCCATTCTCTGGGTGTAACAGGGTCCATTGTCTGGGTTTATCAGGGTCCATTCTCTGGGTTTATCAGGGTCCATTGTCTGGGTGTATCAGGGTCCATTCTCTGGGTTTATCAGGGTCCATTCTCTGGGTTTATCAGGGTCCATTGTCTGGGTTTATCAGGGTACATTCTCTGGGTTTATCAGGGTCCATTGTCCGGGTTTATCAGGGTCCATTCTCTGGGTTTATCAGGGTCCATTCTCTGGGTTTATCAGGGTCCATTCTCCGGGTTTATCAGGGTCCATTGTCTGGGTTTATCAGGGTACATTCTCTGGGTTTATCAGGGTCCATTGTCCGGGTTTATCAGGGTCCATTCTCTGGGTTTATCAGGGTCCATTCTCTGGGTTTATCAGGGTCCATTCTCTGGGTTTATCAGGGTCCATTCTCTGGGTTTATCAGGGTCCATTCTCTGGGTTTATCAGGGTCCATTCTCTGGGTTTATCATGGTCCATTGTCTTGGTTTATCAGGGTCCATTGTCTGGGTTAATCAGGGTCCATTGTCTGGGTGTATCAGGGTCCATTCTCTGGGTTTATCAGGGTCCATTCTCTGGGTTTATCAGGGTCCATTGTCTGGGTTTATCAGGGTCCATTCTCTGGGTTTATCAGGGTCCATTGTCCGGGTTTATCAGGGTCCATTCTCTGGGTTTATCAGGGTCTATTCTCTGGGTTTGTCAGGGTCCATTCTTTGGGTTTGTCAGGATCCATTCTCTAGGTTTGTCAGGGTCCATTGTCTGGGTTTATCGGGGTCCATTCTCTGGGTTTGTGAGGGTCCATTGTCTAGGTTTATCAGGGTCCATTGTCTGGGTTTGTCAGGGTCCATTCTCTGAGTTTGTCAGGGTCCATTGTCTGGGTTTGTCTGGGTCCATTCTCTGGGTTTTTCAGGGTCCATTGTCTAGGTTTGTCAGGGTCCATTCTCTGGGTTTTTCAGGGTCCATCATCTGGGTTTTTCAGGGTCCATTCTCTGGGTTTGTCAGGGTCCATTGTCTGGGTTTGTCAGGGTCCATTCTCTGGGTTTGTCAGGGTCCATTGTCTGGGTTTGTCAGGGTCCATTCTCTGGGTTTGTCAGTGTCCATTGTCTGGGTTTGTCAGGGTCCATTCTCTGGGTTTTTCAGGGTCCATCATCTGGGTTTTTCAGGGTCCATTCTCTGGGTTTGTCAGTGTCCATTCTCTGGGTTTTTCAGGGTCCATCATCTGGGTTTTTCAGGGTCCATTCTCTGGGTTTGTCAGGGTCCATTGTCTAGGTTTGTCAGGGTCCATTGTCTGGGTTTTTCAGGGTCCATTCTCTGGGTTTGTCAGGGTCCATTGTCTGGGTTTGTCAGGGTCCATTGTCTGGGTTTGTCAGGGTCCATTCTCTGGGTTTGTCAGTGTCCATTGTCTGGGTTTTTCAGGGTCCATTCTCTGGGTTTGTCAGGGTCCATTGTCTAGGTTTGTCAGGGTCCATTCTCTGGGTTTGTCAGGGTCCATTGTCTAGGTTTGTCAGGGTCCATTCTCTGGGTTTTTCAGGGTCCATCATCTGGGTTTTTCAGGGTCCATTCTCTGGGTTTGTCAGTGTCCATTGTCTGGGTTTGTCAGGGTCCATTCTCTGGGTTTGTCAGGGTCCATTGTCTAGGTTTGTCAGGGTCCATTCGTCAGCTCACCATATTTCTTAGTTCTATATTGGACAACTTTGCCTTAGCTGCCTCTGACCACAGGAGAAATATTTTAATGAGCCGCCATCTTGGAGAGGGGTTGCCATGGCTCAAAATGAATGTAAGTCTAGGATGGCAGGAAGTCTGTCACATGTTAAAATGTTCATAACTGAAATGTGAATTGTTTTTGACAGGAATTGTTTTCTCACAAAGCTTCGACGTGTATTTTTGATGCTCCATCTTATATATAAATTATTCTATATAAAATTACCTCTGTCCTTTTGGGGCCCACATCGGGGCCTCTCACAGCCCAGGAAGAATGATCTCATGTAGATATCGCTGAGCTTGTTCAGTCTGAGCCGTGTTTAGATGTCATTTGTCTTTCTGTGAGCTTCATTGTCCCAACAGATGGCCCAACAAGCCTGAGCAACAGTTTTTACAGGTAGTGTCAGCATTGGTAGCCCTACCTCTCACTTAGACGTAGAGTTTACTGGAGGGTTAAGTACAGGGAGCTTAAAGGAAGCGTGTGTCCATTAATTGAAATCTTGTACATGACCACTAGATGCCACTATATCCTTCACCCTGCTTCTTCAAACATTTGTTTCAGACTCAGCTCTGACTTCCTGATGCTCAGAGCTCCACCGTGACAGGTTGACTCCAGTCATTAACTCTGTCTATCTTTCTGCACATCCAGCTTTCTTCTTCCCTCTTCAGTGTGGACTGTCGACAGTTGATGGAAGATGAAGATCTTTTTATGCAGTCAACTGAACACCAGACCTCCTCTTCTTCTGTCCTCTTCTCCCCTCTCACTGATCCTTCCTCAGGAGACCTCGTCCTGCCCAAAGCCTTCCTTCGTTTGATGATGAGCTCTTTATCATGGAGGCCTCTCAGCTCTTTCTGAACTCTCCTTCATGAGGACTTTTTTCTTCTTTTCAAACTCCATCCTCATTATCCACATCTGTGCCCCCCCTCTCTCTGAGGAGCTCGTTTCCTCCTCTGGCTTCTCCTTCTGTTGTCGTCTCCTCCTCATCAACATAAAGATCTTCTCTGTATCTCTCACACGCCAGTACCTTCAAATGAAAAATGCAAAACTTTGCTGAAAAATATTGACATGCAGATATTTTGGAAAATATAAAAGGACTGGTCTTTTGCAACAGGGACTTCAGGTTTTTTAAACTTCTAGGGGACGGTTAAATGTCTGAAATCTTTAAATAAATACTTTATATTCAACATCTTCTGTGTGCATTTTGCTTTTTTTTATTGCATTCTGAGGTTTTCCAAAAATATATACATATTTTTACCAGCAGATAAATTCAAATGACTATTTAAGGATGTAATTTTAATTTTGTTTTATCTTTTTTTTCCTGATTGTCATCACTACTTGTCCTTTCTTTGTTGGAATAAAAAGTAAAACTCCACTGAATATCTACAAAGATTCATGGTGACAAAAATCAAATGTTGAAAGTAGAATAAAGAGATAAATTAGAAAGTGATTTAATAAATTTGAGGGTTGATTTGATGAAAGTTGTTGACGTCTACCCTGAAGGCCTCCTTCATTAACCCTCTGGTATCCCTACAAATCGCTGCCTAATTTTCCTCCTAGTGCATAAAAGCACAGGGAGGTTATTACTGTAAATAAAACAGTTATATTAGTTTATTTTTAACTGTTTAATTTTTTCCTTGTTTCATCACCTTGTGCCATTAACAAAAATATCAAATACTCAATAATTGCCATATCTTTTAACCCTTCAATTGCCATGTTTGTAATGTAAGCAAATGATTTTTTTAATGAAAAAAATAAAAATTGATTTTTTTTTCAAGATACTACGCTCAAAGTGAAAAACGTATTCATGGCTGACTGCAGCCTGGCATATGTCATTGATTAGTAGCATCATTGGTTAAAATGCATTATTAGTTTTTCTGTGAGGTCAGTTTTTCTAAGATACTCACGTTTTTCACCCTTCTGTGCAGAAATGCACACCTTTAAATCATGTTATAAATATCATACATTTAAAACTGTTTTACTGTTATTAATTATATTATTCTCATTTAAGGTCAGCCCTAACCATAAATGTCAAATACTCATTCATTTTAATTTTTTAACCCTTTAAATGCCATGTTTCATTGATGATGTCACTGCATTTTTAGATGCAAAATACACAAAACATGATTTTTTTGCAAGTTACTACATGAAAATGAGAGAACTTGTTTTTTGATTATTGCACAGACACACTCACAGACTCACACACTGATCTGCACTGAAACAAAACCTCAGTTAGTGAGAAGGGGAGCAGAGGGCAGTAGAGCACTGAAATCTGGTGGAGAAAACATGGATTTCCTGCCCTCGCCCATATATGGTAAAAATGATGTCACAGGGTAAAAAAATGGTCCAGGTGCAAATGTAAAGCCCCAACTCTCAAATGAAGCCCAGAAACCAGGAAATGCATGATTCATGTCTTAATGGCGTATGGATCTAAAGACAGCAGGGATATTAACGCTATAAAAAAGGTTTACTTTATTTCTGTTGGCCTGATTGTTGTGGCCGGGACAGAATTTTGACAATTGTGCAAAAATGAACAAAAAATACAAAACATGATAATATTAATTGTGAAAGAGGACAAAGTTTCTTTTGTTTGTTTGTTTTTTTTTTAAATAACAACTAAGTATGCATTTTTAGCACAAGGGGTACCAAAGAGTTAGATGAAAAAAAAACGTTTGAACTGTTAATGGTAAATAATTAATAGGAAACTTCTAAATGTTAAAAATTTGCCACTGTTTTTGTCAAATTGCAACAATTTTCATCAAATCAACCTCAAATGACTTAAATTAATTATAATTTATCGCTGCATTTGCATCACTTTATAATTCAATTCACATGAGATTTTAGCACATCCACTTGTATCATTTAATTTTCGTTAATCATGGTCTTTAGTTCCCAAACATTGAGAAAATATGCGGATCCACGTCAGCTGGTCAGGCCTGGTTTGGTTTAGAGAAGTTCCCTCTCTGGCCGCTAGATGTCGAGGAGTGTCTCAGAGTGATGCTGATTGGCTGCCAGAGAAGAAGAAGAAGAAATTACGGAAGTTCGGCTTCCAAACAGATTCCCGTTGGAAGAGTAAAATACATTAGCTCATCTTCCTTTCCTAATTTATTTTCAGTCTTGGAATAACCACTTCTGAATAAGACCATGGGCACCAGGGATGATGAATACGATTATTTGTTCAAAGGTAAAACAGAGTTTTTTTCGTTATTGTGACAGCTCTGCTTTCCTGTTAGCCGAGAGGCTAACATGCTAACAGGCCAGCTGATTAACTGTCAGGCTAGGCTAGCTTAGCAACCGTCAACCTTTGTGCTCTGACTGGTTTTCAGCGAGCTTTCCGGGAAATGTCAGCAAGTTTAGTTCATCTACATGATCCAAAGCGATCTTTTTCTCAACAATAGAATCATATCTAGTGACCAGGTGGTCACGTTATATCGGCTATCGATTAACGGAGAGCTTCTTGATCGTTGGCTAGCGTTAGCTGTTAGCTGCTGTTAGCTTGTTTCAGTGGGCGCGGACCAGCCTGACGTCGGACACACCTAAACGTTAACCGTTATCACATTTCCTTCATGAGACACGCTCTAGGAAAGAAAGCTACTAGAAATATACCAGGAGAACGCCAGATGAATGAAAGAGAGGTAAATGTAGTGAAATAGAAAAGTACAGTTTTAACCAGACTGAACCTAATCATCGACAGAACTAAAAGGAGGTCAGAGAGAGTAAACAAACACCTACATTTAACTAACTACTGTTAAATTTATGATTTATAGCTTAAACAGTGTTATTACAGAATTATTTGCTGTATTTTATCCTTAATTTTTGGCTGCTGCTGAGTCCTCTTATTTCTCTGTTATATTGAAACTTGTCGTGTTTTCACGTTATGAAGTCATGAAAGTGAAGTTATGTTATCTATTTATTTATCTATTTATCTATTTATTTATTTATTTACCTTTATATTGAAACTTGTCGTGTTTTCACGCTGTGAAGTCATGAAAGTGAAGTTATGTTATCTATTTATCTATTTATTTATTGATTTACCTTTATATTGAAACTTGTCGTGTTTTCACGTTGTGAAGTCATGAAAGTGAAGTTATGTTATCTATTTATTTATCTATTTATCTATTTATTGATTTACCTTTATATTGAAACTTGTCGTGTTTTCACGTTGTGAAGTCATGAAAGTGAAGTTATGTTATCTATTTATTTATCTATTTATCTATTTATTTATTTATTTACCTTTATATTGAAACTTGTCGTGTTTTCACGCTGTGAAGTCATGAAAGTGAAGTTATGTTATCTATTTATTTATCTATTTATCTATTTATTTATTTATTTACCTTTATATTGAAACTTGTCGTGTTTCACGTTGTGAAGTCATGAAAGTGAAGTTATGTTATCTATTTATTTATCTATTTATCTATTTATTTATTGATTTACCTTTATATTGAAACTTGTCGTGTTTTCACGCTGTGAAGTCATGAAAGTGAAGTTATGTTATCTATTTATCTATTTATTTATTGATTTACCTTTATATTGAAACTTGTCGTGTTTTCACGTTGTGAAGTCATGAAAGTGAAGTTATGTTATCTATTTATTTATCTATTTATCTATTTATTGATTTACCTTTATATTGAAACTTGTCGTGTTTTCACGTTGTGAAGTCATGAAAGTGAAGTTATGTTATCTATTTATTTATCTATTTATCTATTTATTTATTTATTTACCTTTATATTGAAACTTGTCGTGTTTTCACGCTGTGAAGTCATGAAAGTGAAGTTATGTTATCTATTTATTTATCTATTTATCTATTTATTTATTTATTTACCTTTATATTGAAACTTGTCGTGTTTCACGTTGTGAAGTCATGAAAGTGAAGTTATGTTATCTATTTATGTATCTATGTATATATTTATTTATTTACCTTTATATTGAAACTTGTCGTGTTTTCACGTTGTGAAGTCATGAAAGTGAAGTTATGTTATCTATTTATTTATCTATTTATCTATTTATTTATTGATTTACCTTTATATTGAAACTTGTCGTGTTTTCACGCTGTGAAGTCATGAAAGTGAAGTTATGTTATCTATTTATCTATTTATTTATTGATTTACCTTTATATTGAAACTTGTCGTGTTTTCACGTTGTGAAGTCATGAAAGTGAAGTTATGTTATCTATTTATTTATCTATTTATCTATTTATTGATTTACCTTTATATTGAAACTTGTCGTGTTTTCACGTTGTGAAGTCATGAAAGTGAAGTTATGTTATCTATTTATTTATCTATTTATCTATTTATTTATTTATTTACCTTTATATTGAAACTTGTCGTGTTTTCACGCTGTGAAGTCATGAAAGTGAAGTTATGTTATCTATTTATTTATCTATTTATCTATTTATTGATTTACCTTTATATTGAAACTTGTCGTGTTTCACGTTGTGAAGTCATGAAAGTGAAGTTATGTTATCTATTTATTTATCTATTTATCTATTTATTTATTGATTTACCTTTATATTGAAACTTGTCGTGTTTTCACGTTGTGAAGTCATGAAAGTGAAGTTATGTTATCTATTTATTTATCTATTTATCTATTTATTTATTGATTTACCTTTATATTGAAACTTGTCGTGTTTCACGTTGTGAAGTCATGAAAGTGAAGTTATGTTATCTATTTATTTATTTACCTTGTTAGGGTTCTTATGTCACCAGTCTGTCACCCATTATAGTTAACTTTCATAATACCACTGGGATGAACCACATTAGTGGAATTATCTGTATCAGCAAATATGTGCATGAAAAAGGTAATTATCAGCGCCATCAGATATGAAAATCTCTGCCAGCTGAAGTATTTGCCAGACACATCAGCAACGTAAATTAAGGATGCACAATATTGCATTCCTGTTAGAACATTGGATTTTATATATGTCCTTAAAAAACGTTTGTAGAATATCTCCACCAAAATATCTACATTAGTTTAAAAAGCGACAATTTCAAGTGTTGCATTTTTTTAAAAATGTAACCTGTTAAGCCCGAGCCTCTTTTATTAGGCTACTGCTCCAAATTTCCAGCCCATCTTTAAATGAGTATAACTCTGTAACTCCAAGGTCTATTTGAACGATCAGGGTGCCATTATGAAGAGGGCACTTGTGAAATTTATTCAGAAGTGTAAATATGTTTATATATGTTACTGGATCAGAGAAAATCAAGTTGGCAAGTAAAAATTTTTTTTTCAATTTTAGCATAAACAGTGCTAGATAAATGTATTAGACCACCCTAACCCTAACCAACGTAAGGTTTATGCCACAGCTGCCCTAAATTAACAGCATTGGTAATTACCAAAATCATTTTTATGTTTCTGCAATGGTTAATACACCAATATGTAGAAGCTCTTTAACCCAAATGATATTTTTAATGCTAAAATAGAATTATTATTGTTATCCATGAATTTTCAAATTTACTTTTTACAAAAAAACTGAAAAAATAGTAAAGCACATTATTATTTCTTGATTTATATGTCAAATTATAGTTATTTACTGTTATTCCTGAAGAGAAAAATAGTTTTAGTGGTTGAATGTTATGCTTGATTCATTTCTGACTTCTCAGAGAAGCCCAGTGAGCCGGCTCAAATTTGGGTGAATTCAGTTTGAAATTCCTCATTCCTGTTCAAAATGGTAAAACGTGGAGAGCTGACTGAAAATGAAAGAGTCCGCATTAAAGCACTTCATGACGCTGGATGGTCTCTGAGACAGATATGACAGGTGGTCTAATACATTTGTTAAGAACTGTATATCCCATAGAAATAATGCAGTTGAAGAATCTCCAGTAGGCCAAAGCACCACATTTTGACTTTACCTCTTTCAACTTTCATGCCACTAAAGGGTTATCAGCACAAAATAAGAAAGATTTTAGTAAAAAAAAAAAAGAAAAGAGCTTGGGTTAAAGAGCTTCTACTTATTGGTGTATTAACCATTGCAGAAACATAAAAATGATTTTGGTAATTACAAATGCTGTTAATTTAGGGCAGCTGTGGCATAAACCTTACTTTGGTTAGGGTTAGGGTGGTCTAATACATTTGTTAAGCACTGTTTATGCTAAAATTGAAAAAAAAAAAAAATTTGGCGAAAATGAAATTTTTTAACTGCCAACATGATTTTCTCTGATCCAGTAACATATATAAACGTATTTACACTTCTGAATAAATTTGGCCTGGTACATCTCATTTTTATCTTATTAAGTGGTCCTAAGATGATAACAGACTTGAAGTTTAAGGTAATGAAAATTAATCATTATCAGTAATGAAGTCGTTTGATTTTTGAATGGCAGGTTTGCATCATGTTTTTAGTTCAACACTGAAACTACTGACACTAATGGCTTCACTTGAATGTATATTGATTCCAAATATCAGCTGTCAGTCACCTAAACTACGCATAATTGCGGTCAATATCAGCCATTAAAAAATAAAATAAATCAACCTCTGATCATGACAGTGGGCCACATTATGTATTATTAAAAGTGACCCAGTGATTTCCTCCTCCACGGTACATCTGCTTATGCAAACTTGTCCTTTGTAATATATGTAGACACTCCAGATTTAGAGTCTTGCCCCAGCTAGATGATGATAAAGGAGGTAAATGAGCATGAAGAGCACCAAAACAATGGACTCAGATGTGCATACTTTTTGTATCAGCATGTGAAATGTTGAAAAATGTTCTGTTTTAAATCAAGACATTATTCGATAAGTTGGATGCAAACAATTAAAAAAAATGGTCTCAATAGTGAGGCAAGGAGGTGAGCTTTAGAATAATGAATGACAAAGGAGAGTGATTACCTTCAGACTGCTTGTTGAGTAAGTTTGTTGTTTCAGCTATTATAAATTTTATCACAATACATTTAAGGTATTCTGCACATGGGAGCACATGGTTTACATCCATATTTACCTTAAAATGAGAACAGGGAATACTAAAAAAAAGACAAAATGTCTTTTTTTTCATCTTGTGTTTCAGTGGTCCTTATTGGAGACTCAGGCGTGGGAAAGAGTAACCTGCTGTCTCGTTTCACCCGGAATGAGTTTAACCTGGAGAGTAAGAGCACCATTGGAGTCGAGTTTGCCACGCGCAGCATCCAGGTGGACGGGAAAACAGTGAAGGCTCAGATCTGGGACACAGCTGGTCAGGAGCGCTACCGTGCCATCACATCAGCGTACGTACCGACCATGAGGTTCTGAAGGAGCTGTTAAAACCAGTGCTGGCTAAAAATGAACATTTGCCTTGGACAGGGCAGTGTTGGTTTTGGCAGCTATTTTAAATCTAGTCTTAGTTTCAGTCTTTAGAGGTGAGCTGATTCTTGAGACCAAGGGCCTAAACTACCCTGCCTGTAGTGCAGTTTCCTGCGAGGTGAAGAGTTACCTAGTTACCAGTAGGAGAGTAAGTCACTAGTGGCCCCACGATACGATATCATCGCGATACTTGGGTCACGTTTCGATATTATTGCAGTCGTTGTTAAATGTCATTTAGTTTTGGTCACATTTTAGTCATTTTTAGGACTTAAGCACTGACCTCAGAGTGAGAACACTATTGAAACCCTTAGGGCAGGGGTGTCAAACTCAGTCACAGCAAGGGCCAGATTCTGGATTCAGGTCTAACCTGAGGGCCTAACAGGGTCAACTTTTTAACCATAAATTGTCAACCTCATTTCACCAGTAATAAAATATGAAAAAAAAAAACAACTTAGCACTGATTGTAATTGATTTTTATTTTTTACAGTTTAAAGGCTCACAATCTGAGAAATGTAAATTTACTAGTTTTAAAAGGTAAAAAAAATGAAATTGAAAAATGATGTTTTTAAAGGCAAATATATTGGAAAGAAAGTCGAAATCATGAGTCTAAAAGGTCAAAATATTAAAGAAAATTTATAATCATGAAATTAAAAGTCAAAATATGTTTCAAAATTTTAAATTGTGAGTCTTAAAGGTCAAACTATGGGATTATAAAGTCAAAGTTTGGAGTTGAAAATATGAGATAAAACACAAAATAATTTGTTAAAAAGGTCAAAATATAACTTAGAATTACGAATCTTAAAGTTTAAAATATTTGAGAAGTGGAAATTATGAGTTGAAATGCTCAAAGTATGAAATTAAAAGTCAGAAAGTTTGAGTCCTAATTGTGAGATACAAAATTGAAAATATGAAATGAAGACACAAATAATTTCTTTTCCCACATTCCTGACTTCTTATCTAAATATTTTAACTTCTTACTTTTTTAGATTTCATGACTTAACAAGGAAATCTTAAATCATCAAGGATGAGTTCACATTTTTTATACTTGCAGAAATCTGCAGACCTCAGACTGATGGGCCAGTTATAACAAAAATATGAGATAATCTTACGGGCCGGCTATAACTGCTCCACAGGCCGGATTTGGCCCCTGGGCCTTGGGTTTGACACTCCTGCCTTAGGGTGATTATTAACCTTTATAAACTCGAAAATATGTAAGCCTAATTTTAGTAAAAGAAAAAGTAGTCCTTACATTTTAGTCTTTACTTTAAGTTACACCATTTTTTACTGATTTTAATCAGCCAAATTGTAAAATCATTGTTAATATAAAGCACTCACATTAATGCTCTGTCAGTGCTTACTTTACTTCCATTAGACTGATGAAAATATAGACAGACCTCATATGCACAGTGAAGAAATATCATGGAGTTTGAATCTCCAACAGCACTAAGATTTTAGTCTCCTTGATGAACGCTAATCTTTCTTTTGTCACATATTGAAATAATAAAGATCTGTTTTAGCTAGTTGTAGTCTCATCTTCATCATGGAGAAGGAAGTCTACTGAACATTTGTAGTCATAGATTCAGTTGACAAAATGAACTCCGGTACAGGACAATATTCTCTTAATTTCAGAGCATTTTAGTATTATTGTAGTGATGCCTTTTAGTAAGACAAAACTAAACATACAGGTAATGTTAACTTTAGCAGCTATCTGAGGTATAGTCTCAGGCTGTAGTTATGGATGAATATTGGAACAATATACACGTGTAGGTTTTCTCTTCGTCACAGTCTTGTCTTCATTGTTCAGGGTCGTAGCCTGGAGCACAAACATAGAAAATGAATCATATAACCCATCATGATGCATGGTGATATCCTGTTGAAAGGATAACTGTATTTGAATAGAATGTGATGTTTGTTTTTGTGGATCCTGGCGCCTGCTTTTCCTTTGAAAGTCATTATGAAACACAATGTTTAGTCCCTCACTGTGAATTCTCCCCTTATTTCCCTCAGAAATAAGAAGCTCTCTTAGAAATGACAGTCAGCTAAATCCTCTTTGAGCATCCCTCAGCTATCCTAACCCAGCTCTGTGTGGAATCAAGTTTCTAAAGTGCTCCAGCCAAGCTCTCTTTAATATCCCATTGATTTATCTCTGATGCTAATGCTGCGATGATGAGTCTGCTGCGTCTGCCTGCAGGTACTATCGCGGGGCGGTTGGAGCTCTCCTCGTCTACGACATTGCCAAACATCTAACTTATGAGAACGTGGAGCGCTGGCTGAAGGAGCTGAGAGATCACGCTGACAGCAACATCGTCATCATGCTGGTGGGAAACAAGAGCGACCTGCGTCACCTCCGAGCTGTTCCCACTGACGAGGCTCGGGCTTTTGCTGGTAAGTAAGAGGCAGCGATGTATGGTTCAAAAGTTATTAAACTTTTTATAAACTGTGTCATTTTTTGTCATGTATGACAGAGCCGGTCTGGAAGGCCTGAAACGACCCGTCTTTACGGAAAACTTTTTCAAAATGAAACGGCAATATATCGTTTTCGTCTCCATGTGAACAGGGTCTTAGACTTTGAGACAATGGAACCAGGTTTACTAAAACACTAACTCACCTCTGGGTTTAGGACTCGTTGCTGCAGCCCTCTATTATGGCCATGCTGTTGTACATTATTCAGCATTTCAGAAGACTCTAACACTATCAGTCTCCCTCAGATTAATCTGTGCCAGTTTAGTACCAAAATTGTTTTTTTTTTTTCCTAATCAGGACATGTTGCAAACATTGATATCCTGTAAAAATGAAGAAGAGCAGACAGACATACAGGCTGTGTGTAACAGCTACTATTATGCACTCTTTAAATGTGGTCATATATCATATAAATATCACAATTCTTAACCTGTTTGCACATTATATATATCTTAAAATGTCCAGTCCTACTCTATACCACCAGACAGCTGCACAGGAAAGGAATGAATCCATTAGGAATTGCAGGCAGTCAACATCAGACAAAAACATTTAGAAGACAGTTTGAAGGAGCTTGCCTGCAATTCCTGGATAACTGAAGACATTAGATCACCCAGTAATCAGGGTCCAGGACTTGTATTGTTGTTACCATGGTATTCAAAAAGGGAACTCTGTAATTGTGTTTAGCTAGACTTTTAACAGAGTCATAAATCCTAGTATTATTACAACCTTTTGTCCTTGTAGAATCTTAATTTGTCAGTCAGTTAAGAATAGTTATTACTAAAACGGTTTCTTATTTCAGAAAGAAGAAAACAAACAAACTAATGGTGTGATGATTAGATATTTGTTCACTGCTTTGATGCTCACAGTCTAAATTCATCAAAATCGACCAAGAGCTTTCAAACCAGGCCCTGGTACAGCGATTTATGCTTTACATGAAAGAGAAAGCTCTGAGTCACGTGCAGAGGGAGGATTTTATAAATGAACTTTGACTGACTGGGATACAGACTTTAATTACTTTAAGCTGTGGAAACATGGCAGCATCCTCACAAAAGCATTGAAACTGAGGTTATAAAGGGGCAAAACAGAGGTGTGTGAGACAGAGAGGTACGACGAGTTTTAAGAAGTTAGCAAATTTTGAACACAATAGTCCTTTTAAAGGTCTGACTAAATATGGCCTGTTTGGTGTGAGTCTTGGGGCTGTGTTGATTTTAAAACTCACTTTTTTTTTACAGTACTGGTTAATTAAGATTGAAATGAAATGTTTTAATTTAGTTATTTCTTTAAATTACTTCACCAGGGAAACCTCATTTTGATCTGGGAGCTTATTTACAAGAAAGTCCTGGCCAAAACAGGCAGCTGCACATTTAACAAAGTGAGACATGAAACAGAGCCGTTAGAATCACTGATCAACCCACCCTGACTCACAGAGCTCAGGGTCAGTCGTCAAAACATCTACAGCTAGGGCCTGGCGATTATGGCAAAAATCAAAATCAGGATTAACTGAACTTTTTACCTCAATTATCCCCCCCCCCCAACCCCTGACTCTGTTCTGTAAACATTCATATTATTTTAAGACAAACAACTAAAATGAACAGGTACAGATTAACAATTTATGTTTATCTATTGAAACATTTGAAATCAAAACACACATCGGCTGAAATGAAAACGTTTTTCGTATAAAGTCAAAGCTTTCCAAGAAAAGGGGAAAAAAATGAAATAATTGGCATGGCAGGTTTTCATTGGTTAGAGGCTTTAAATGTCG
Source organism: Cheilinus undulatus (assembly GCF_018320785.1). Classification (NCBI taxonomy): domain Eukaryota; kingdom Metazoa; phylum Chordata; class Actinopteri; order Labriformes; family Labridae; genus Cheilinus; species Cheilinus undulatus. The sequence goes on from NC_054865.1 coordinate 1,796,670, forward strand.
GTTTTAATTGTTTTTCGATTAATTGCCCAGCTCTATCTACAACCCAAATCATCGTCCTTCAATGCCTCCAATCTACCATTAAAGAGATTTAAGGACACCAGGCCGCCAAGACAAAAATCAGATATATCACCTGAATGACCTTTAATACTCCAGAAGAAGGGACTGCAGTTATCCTGCTGTCTCTATTTTGTGTTTAACCATAAAATCTGGGATGTATGCCAGCCCAGCATATAATCTACAGTGGCTTGCAAAAGTATTCATACCCCTTTAAATTTTCCACATTTCTTCACGGTACAACCACAAACATAAATATAATTTATTGGGATTTCATGTGATAGATCGACATAAAGTGGTGCATTATTGTGGGGAAGTTCAAAGCAGGGTTAGGTTATAAAAAATATATCCCAAGCTTTGAACATCTCACTGAGCACTGTTCAATCCATCATCCCAAAATGAAAAGAGCACGGCACAACTACAAACCCATGGAGAAATGCCTGTCCACCTAAACTTACAGGACAGGCGAGGAGAGCATTGATCAGAGAAGCAGCAAAGAGGCCCATGGGAACTGTGGAGAAGCTGCAGAGATCCACAGCCAAGGTGGGACAACCTGTCCGCAGGACAACTATTAGTCATGCACACAACAAATCTGGCCTTTGTGGAAGAGTAGCAAGAAGAAAGCTATTGTTGAGAAAAAGCCCTAAGGAGCCTGGTTTGTGGTTTTCCAAAAGCCATGTGGGGGACACACTAAACATGTGGGGTACACACCAAACGTGTGGGGGACACACCAAACATGTGGGGAAACACCAAACATGTGGAAACACCAAACATGTGGGGGACACACACCAAACATGTGGAAACACCAAACATGTGGGGGACACACCAAACATGTGGGGGACACACCAAACATGTAGGGGATACACCAAACATGTGGGGGACACACCAAACATGTGGGGTACACACCAAACGTGTGGGGGACACACCAAACATGTGGGGAAACACCAAACATGTGGAAACACCAAACATGTGGGGGACACACCAAACATGTGGGGGACACACCAAACATGTAGGGGATACACCAAACATGTGGGGGACACACCAAACATGTGGGGAAACACCAAACATGTAGGGGATACACCAAACATGTGGGGGACACACCAAACATGTGGGGAAACACCAAACATGTGGGGGACACACCAAACATGTGGGGGACACACCAAACATGTGGGGAAACACCAAACATGTGGAGGACACACCAAACATGTGGGGGACACACCAAACATGTGGGGGACACACCAAACATGTGGGGTACACACCAAACGTGTGGGGGACACACCAAACATGTGGGGAAACACCAAACATGTGGAAACACCAAACATGTGGGGGACACACCAAACATGTGGGGGACACACACCAAACATGTGGGGAAACACCAAACATGTGGGGGACACACCAAACATGTGGGGGACACACCAAACATGTAGGGGATACACCAAACATGTGGGGGACACACCAAACATGTGGGGAAACACCAAACATGTGGGGGACACACCAAACATGTGGGGGACACACCAAACATGTGGGGGACACACCAAACATGTGGGGTACACACCAAACGTGTGGGGGACACACCAAACATGTGGGGAAACACCAAACATGTGGAAACACCAAACATGTGGGGGACACACACCAAACATGTGGAAACACCAAACATGTGGGGGACACACCAAACATGTGGGGGACACACCAAACATGTAGGGGATACACCAAACATGTGGGGGACACACCAAACATGTGGGGAAACACCAAACATGTGGGGGACACACCAAACATGTGGGGAAACACCAAACATGTGGAGGACACACCAAACGTGGGGAAACACCAAACATGTGGGGGACACACCAAACATGTGGGGTACACACCAAACGTGTGGGGGACACACCAAACATGTGGGGAAACACCAAACATGTGGGGGACACACCAAACATGTGGGGGACACACACCAAACATGGGGAAACACCAAACATGTGGTGGACACACCAAACATGTGGGGGACACACCAAACATGTGGGGAAACACCAAACATGTGGGGGACACACCAAACATGTGGAGGACACTCCAAACATGTGGGGGACACTCCAAACATGTGGGGGACACACCAAACATGTAGGGGATACACCAAACATGTTGGGGACACACCAAACATGTGGGGGATACACCAAACGTGGGGAAACACCAAACATGTGGGGACACACCAAACATGTGGGGGATACACCAAACATGTGGGGACACACCAAACATGTGGGGGACACACCAAACATGTGGGGGACACACCAAACATGTGGGGACACACCAAACATGTGGTGGACACACCAAACATGTGGGGGACACACCAAACGTGGGGAAACACCAAACATGTGGGGGACACACCAAACATGTGGGGAAACACCAAACATGTGGGGAAACACCAAACATGTGGGGGACACACCAAACACGTGGAAGAAGGTTCTTTGGTCAGATGAGGCCTAAACTGAACTTTTTTGGCCTAAACGCAAGGTGCTATTTGTGGCGGAAGTCCACACCTAATTCCCAGTGAGAATCTGTGGCCAGACAAGAAAGTTGCTGTTCATAGACGCTTTCCATCAAATCTGACTGAACTTGAGCAATGGGCAAAAATGTCTGTCTCTAGATGTGCAAAGTCCCCCAAAGGGTTAAAAGTTTAAACTGGATATGCCATAGCTGTCCTTCTAAACTGCTAAATTCAGATATCCAAATTAGCTGGGTTTTCAAGTTAGTTAAAAAAAATTATCAAATTTTTTCTGTAAACAAGGCCCTAACATCATGGTGGTAGCCCTTTTAAATCTTGAATGAAGCCTCCCTCCTCAAGTAGCCGTAGCCGCTGTAGCTTCAGTTAACGGCTGTTACCGTTCTACCTGCACTTTGCTGGATGTAAACATGAGAAGCTTAGCATTAGCCTAGCGTTAAACATGTTAGAACAGTGGCAAGTTTTAACTAGAAAACAGAGATAAAGTTGTATGTTGGCTGATTATGGTTATACTGGAGTATAAATACTACATTAAGCACAATGATCTTTAAAGAGGAATGAGGGCTGGTGGAGCAACTGTAGCTACACTCTATTTAGCATACAGGCCTCATATAAACCCAATGGCCCTGTGATGCGTTTGACTGTTTGAGCATTTTCTTCACTCTAGGCTAGCCAGACAGGAAAAAAGCTACCTTGAAACATTCTTAAATGTTCTCCTTTGTAACAGTTTCCATGTAATTTATTATCAATGTCTAAAAGGTGCAATTTCTGTGCAGCTGTGTTGCTCTTTTTGTCCGTCTGTTGTTGTTGTATAGTTTAGTATTAGCTATATTACAGTAGCTGTGCTCTCAGCCTGCATAGGTTTTTGTATGACAGACTCTCTGCTCACTGCCTTCCTCTGCCAGTCACTTCTTGTCTTTACCTCAGGAGTGTTTTCAGTCAAACTAGCGCTCCTCAAGCTTTATTTACTCAACAGTATTCTCCATGTTTTCTTTGTATGCAGGATTTTGATCTAATGAAGGAGAAAAGTGGTTAAAAAGTGGCATTAACACACCCTGGTTTGGTCTGTGTTGTTGTGTATTCCAGCACTTCTTGAGCAGTGTAGCAGAGCTTAAAAAACACGAGTGTGAATTTCAGTTGTAGGTATTGAGCGGTGTGTAACAGTGGCAGCCGTACCCACATGCAGCAATAATGGTGCATGTTTCAGCTCTTTATACTGGTATATTGGCCCAACTGGCATACAGGACTCAGTCAACTTTTAGATGTAAAAAATAAGTTGGTCTCATCTGCCACATTTTAAGGTAAGTAATAAATGAGAAAATGAATGATGGAACCTTTGACATCAGACAGATTGACATGTTGAGTAGGACATGACATCCCACAGACGTCCAGCTGAAAACTAAGTCTGGTGTAGCTGTGATGAATCAGAAACAAGATTTGGTAATTCCGTTTATAGGGGATGCTTTCATACTAGGCCAGTTGTTTCAAACTAGGCTGCAGCACCGTTATTGCCTTTGCATCTCATCACACTAACTCCAACTTGTGTTCATCCGTAAAGTGAGTGAGAACAGACCGCTTGTTGACTGGATTCTGATCATCATTTACGCCTTTTATTGAGAAAAATGTGAACAAACTGCCACGCTGGGGAAAGAAGTTTAGTTTTTACAGTGGTATCATAAAGCTGATATGACGCTCTGTCCCGTATTGGGGCGCGGTTGCACTCACATCTCATCTGAACTGTGCCAGAGTCCACTTTAATTGCGCCCGAGACCCCCTACCCAAGTGGGTCTGGTACCTGGTACCAGGGTGCGGTTCATTTGCATTCACACTAACCAAAATGTGAATGCAAATGAACAATACAGAAACGTTCATCCTCTCGTAAGGACCATTGTATAAGACGAGTTAAGCCATACCCAATGCAAGAAATTTAATGTAATGTTACAAAGCACCTTATTGACTATGCCTACCAAGTGTAAATAAGTATATAAATGAACAACTGGAGTATGACAGAAAAGAAAATCACAGAATTGAAGGAATGAATTAGTCTAGATTTTGGGCGGAGTTCAGCCGTCTAATGCTAGCAGCCACGATGACTGGGTGTGACAAAGTTAGTGACTGTGTCTATTTTTATATGTTTTTGTTAACTGTGTCATTTGGACAGTGATAGTGGTAAAGGTAAATTCAAGGTTGTTTATGTTAGGGTTTTCTAACCTACCCAGGAAAGGGCTAAAGATGGCACACAAACATTTGTAGTATTAGAAATAAGGTAACAGAAATCACAGAACTCTTGGAGAATTTTCATATTCTAGCAGTATCTGAAACACATCTCGATTCATCATTTGCTGATGCAGTTCTAAAGATACAGGGATTTAGCATTTTTAGGAGGGACAGGAGTTCGTTTGGTGGCGGGGTGGCATTTTATATCGGAGATCATATTCCAGTAAAAATCAGGGATGATTTGATGCCATCAGACATTGAAGCTCTGTGGTTGCAAGTGAGTTTGCCTCACATAAAACCGATATTGATAGGTTGTTGTTATAGACCACCAAGTGCAAATAGTATTTATTTAGATGCATTATGTAATATGTTAGAAAATGTATGTGGCTTCAACAATGAAATTTACTTTATGGGTGACCTGAACATAGACTGGAGCTCACATGGCTGTCCTCTGAAAAACAGACTCCAAACTGTTACAGAGGCATGTGGGTTAGCACAAGTCATCAAAGTGCCAACAAGAATTAGTTTAAAAGATGATGGTACTCACAGCTCTACATGTACAGATCACATTTTTACAAATGCAGTTAAACTTTGTACTAAAGGAGTTTCTTTACCTGTTGGTTTTAGTGACCATAATATAGTTGCAACTGTCAGGAAAGTGAAAGTGCCAAAACCAGGACCTAAAGTCATTTTGAAGAGAGTTTATAAAACATTTGATGAGGATAAATTTGTTGACGATGTGAAAAATTTAAATTGGTCAAATTTGTTACTGGAAAAAGACCCTGAGGTTGCACTAGCTAACTTTGGAGAAATCTTCTTACCGGTAGTAGAAAAACATGCACCTTTAAAAAAGTACACTGCAAAAAATGTGAGTGCACCATGGTTAGATCAAGAGTTAAAGGAATATATGTATGAATGTAACCAAGCTAAAATAAGCGCTAACATGTATGGTTTAAAATCTGATTGGCAAGTATACTGTAAGTTAAGGAAATTTGTAACAAAATTAAATAAGAAGAAAAAGAAATTGTACTATGAGAATAGGATTAAAAACATTAAAAATGACAGCAAACAATTATGGAATACATTAAATGACTTATTGGGCTCCAACACCAAGGTCACACCAGCATACTTAGAAACAGAAGGAAACTATCTAACTAAACCAACAGATATAGCTAATCATCTTAATAATTATTTTATAGGAAAAATGGATAACTTAAGGAAAAATATGCCAATAGTAGATAATAACATATCTTATTTATTAATTGAAAATAAAATTATGAAGGGAGAAAATTATGAATTTAAATTTGATAGTATAAGTATAACGAAAGTTGAAAACATGGTAAGAACTTGTAAAAATAAATCACCTGGTGTGGATGCGCTTGATGGGAAGCTCTTTCAACCAGTGGCTGGCCTGATAGCACCAGCGATCTGCCATATTATTAATCAGAGTTTTGATAAATGTTTGTGTCCACAAGAGTGGAAGATAGCTAAAATTATTCCAGTTCCTAAAAATAGTAAGTTACCTTTCTCAGGACCAAATAGTCGTCCAGTTAGTTTGTTACCTATATTGAGCAAGATAATGGAGCGTGTAATATATGAACAAGTTAAAAGCTACTTTTGTAAACATAATTTAATTACTGATTTTCAACATGCGTACAGAGAGGGACACTCGACAGCTACTGCTCTGACTCAGATGACAGACAATTGGCTGAGAGACATTGAAGAAAGGAAAATTGTAGGCACTGTCCTGCTAGACTTCACAGCAGCGTTTGATATCATTGATCATGAAGTACTATTAAAAAAGTTGCAGTGTTATGGTTTTCATTTAAATGCTTTACAATGGATCAGGAGTTACTTGACTGGCAGGATACATAGAGTGTTTTTTAATGGTAGTTATTCTGATGTTAGAGAGGTAAGCTGTGGAGTGCCACAAGGGCGCTGCCTTGGTCCATTATTATACACCATTTTCACTAATGATCTGCCGTTAGTACTGAAAAAGGCTAAGACGGCCATGTTTGCTGATGACTGTACCATATACATGTCTGCATTAACACAGAGAGAGTTAAAGGAAGAATTAAATCCTAATTTAAAATCAGTGCTTAAATGGATTGAGCAAAATAAATTAGTTTTGAATATTGCTAAAACAAATAGTATGGTTCTGGGTTCAACTCGCACTCTTTCCAATCAAACTGAACTGAATCTTTGTATAAATGACAAGCCTATCAACCAAGTGCAGGAGGTAAAGCTCTTAGGTTTTATCTTAGACTGTAAACTGTCATGGAAGAGTCACTTGGATAAGAGCAGCGAAAATGGGTTATGGTGTTTCAATTATTAAAAGATGTGCAAAGTTCTTAACACCAGAATCAAGAGGACTAGTGATCAAGGCTTTGATATTGTCTCATCTGGATTATTGTCCAGCAGTTTGGTCCAGTGTTACAGTGGATAAAATCAGGAATTTGCAGATAGTACAAAACAGGGCAGCACGGATTGTACTTCACTGTGGGCACAGAACAATCGTGTTTCTATGCATCATCGTTTATCTTGGTTATTGGTAAAAAACAGGTTAATATACTCTTTACTGGCATTCCTTAGAAATATAACTGTAACTAGAATTCCGACTATATCGTTTAAAAATTTAATGTTTAGCTTAGAAATACACACTTACTCAACTAGGCATGCAACAGGAGGGAATTTCATTTTACCCAAAACCAGAACTAACTCTATTAAACGAACGGTTATGTATAGAGCAATGTATGAATGGAATCTCCTCCCCAGACATATCGCACAAGAAAATAGTAAAACTAAATTCAAGCTTTTATTGAGGCGGTATCTTTTGACAGAACAGTGTGAATAACTGGACAAAATTGGTGGGTATTGGTCAATACTGCAACTAATGAACTAGGTTAATGCAAATAATTAAAGGCTGTTGACGTAGCTGGGGAGTTCAGTCTGTATCTGTGCTCACAGTAACACCAAGATTTGGTTGTGTGTGCATCAATCAAGTGTGTATTTGTATATAGTTGCAAATACACATATACACATCTAGTATAAATATACGATGTGTGTTCAAGAAGTTAAAAAATTAGAACTGAAACTCGAATCAAGTCAATAGATACATTTGAACATTTGAAAAGGATTTGTATTTATTTATTTATTTATGTATTTTTTCTTCAGGAGCTGTCCTTGGTTTTGTTTTGTTTTTGGTATTGTTTTTGTTTTGTCTTGTCTTATTGTAGTTACGTCTTTGATGTCTGTTAGTGCTGTAATGTCAATTGTGAAGGCAAAAGATGTCATTGAATGTTCTGTATTTAAATGTTATGTTGATGGTAAGTACTAAATGTTTTGACACTGTCATACTGTAAAACTGTTGTGGACCCCAGGAAGAATAGCTGCAGCAAAGCAGCAGCTAATGGGGATCCTAATAAACAAACAGACAAAACAAAATGAAGCGGACTTTGGGCCCAAGTGCCCAGATCTGGGACCGGGCCCCTAGTGCGAATGCCACCTGTCTGTTTCCTATGATTTAAAAACATGAATGGAGCTCAGATTGAATGTGTGTTTGAAGTGTGTTGCAGTGAGCACGCACTCTCGTGCCTGTTGGTGTTATAGCCTCCTCTCTGACATGTCTCAGTTACCGGGTCAGACTGGTCTCTTATCTGTGGAATGCCACATATTTGGTTTACGGTTAACGTGCTCTGTTGCTTAACTTTCCCCCACAGAGAAAAACGGTTTATCTTTCCTGGAGACATCGGCCCTGGACTCCACCAACGTTGAGACGGCCTTCCAGACCATTCTGACAGGTCTGTACTACATCTGAACCTTCAGCACTGACACACATAAAACAGCCCTTAAATGTACTCATTCATAACATTTACACTCCCTTCACTGTGAGCTTCAGCTCTGTTACACCTCTTTTTACTGTCAGTGACCTGAGCAGTGCTTTTTACGAGCATGATTACAGAGGGAACGTAGGTGTCAGTGAACTTCTGTTTCCTGGTAAAAACACTAAAATGCTCTAATACTTAAATACTTTTAAACACCGCATTTAGGAAGACACAATCTCTGCCATTTGAAAGACTGATGGTTCACAGGGCCCTCGGATTTCCGTGTTAACGGAATCGTGGACGGAATGGCGAAATTGGCCAATAAAAACGGAATTTACAAATCAACGCGGAAATTGAATAAATTTGACTGAAACGTCCTTTTCTTTTAGAAAGAGGAATGTATATTTGAGGAAATGTTCTGGGGGGATCACTAAAACGGGGCACAACTTGTCGCTTACTTCACAAACACTCACCGCGCCCCCTCCTAAACAACGTGAAGCATGTCAAAGCATCTGCACGATACACCGGCAAACATCATGTAGCTCTGGCAACATAATGTTGCACCTACAAGAAAACTCATCTGTGCTTCGAGTTATTTTATCTCCCCACACCAGAGAGTCACAGAGAGAGAGAGGTGTGTGTGCACGAGGCTCACAGCTGAAGTCAGCTTGAGGACCTGCTCACCCCTTGGAGGCTTCAAACTCGAGTCGGACAGACTGGAGATTTTATGAAGTCCTGCAGTCTTAATGATGTTAAATTCAAGTAACAGTTTAATAATTCCTTCCGTAGATACTGTAGATCCCTAACTTTAACGCAACCTCTTTATTAGGTTACTATCACTCTGTGGTTGAGAGAACAGAAGAATTTCTCAACCTACATTATAAACATCAGTTTCGATGTGGTTATACACATCGATGTGTCTTAAGATGTTGGAAATATCTGACTGTTAGACTGGTTATATTTATTTTATATCAGGGTTATCCAAACAACGGCTCCTGGGCCAACTGTGGCCCTTTTTCAATAAATTTAAAGTTATTTCTATTTAATTAGTGAACATTTGATTAATTTACATAAAGAAGACACTCTTTTTATGGTACAAATTAGTTGAAAGGTTAAAAAATGGAATTCCAAAAAATTAAACGGAAAAAACGGAATTTGGAAAAAAATAAAACGGATTTCATAGCGCCCTAGGTACAAAAAGCTCTAAAAACCTCCATCTGTTACACAGGACAGGTGTGTGATAGACGTATGAATCTATTAACACTGCAGTTAAAGTCCTGCAGGCCGTATAAATCTGGGATTGATCCATCACTGTTAGTACAGCAGCCGTTCATATCAGTGGTGCAGACAGTTAATGATACTTTTGATACTACGTGTTTTAAACCGCTCGTTTTCTGTTGTTTAAATGATTGATAGTAACAGAGAGTACTATAAATGTACATAACTTCAATCATCTGTCCTATTTTTGACTCAAAGAGACTCTGTCACTGTCTTGGTTGGATATATACGCTGACAGTGTGTCCTAACTAAACTGTGTCTGAATGTGTGCATGCAGCTGCACAGCATGAACTTTCTTACATCATGTTGTCTGAACGGTTCATCTTTGAGGCGTGGCCGACCCTCTGATCACAAGTAACATGACTAACAGCAAAGATAAACTGTAACAGTGTGACGACAGATGCAAATCATTAACTCAGGGAACATCATGCCTTCATTCACCAGCATGTCGAGTGGCCATGTGCTGCTTTGAACCCTTCCTGGTCCTTTTAACATGAGCACTTAAGTAACCCACATGAGCTACAAGCACAACTGAAGGGGGTTTCTGGCTTCATAACAACTTTTAAAGAGGTTCAATGTTATGTCAATGTTGATCATAGCAAGCACTTTCAATGTGTTTTTTCAATGTCTAACATCAATGTTGATTGCAATCTTCAGCCTGACCATATCACAATGTTGATTCAATGACTTTTTGCTATCTGGGTTGTCAGCGAGTTGTTGAGTTTTTAGTCTCAGACTAAGATTTTGTAAAGACTGGGGGTCACTAACTACAAGAATAGAATGTGATGTCTTTTGAGGTTATTTTCCACCAGGCATCTGGTGGAAATTCACAGCAGCATTTTTTTGGGCAGAGAAGAAGATGTAGATGGAAATGAAGATAGTATATGAGTTGATATCTCTTTCAAACGTATGTTTTTTAAAATCATTTATTAATTTGAGTAAAGACGATGCATGTTACTGCAACAACCAAAGAGCTACTGTGTCTCAGAAACACTTCAGATTAAAAGTGTATGAAAATGTGAGTCGTCTCACCACAAAACCAAACTGATTGGACTTTTACTTTGAATAACCCAAGGGAACTTTACCATACCTGTCATGTTGTAGTACTGGAGAGCGATCTTGGTCTTGTCCACCCCCAAATAACCCCCCCCCCCCCCATATCAGCACCATTGAAATGATGTCAATTCAATGTAGGGCATTTCAGCATTGAAAAATCATCATCTATACTACACTGATTCAACAACAGCTGTAACTAATCATTGAAACAACATAGATTTTTCAGCCTCAACCAAGAATAACCCATCTGACCAAAATCCAACATTGAATTAATGTCTTTTGCTATCTGGGTTGTTTCAAAGAAAATCTTGGGGTTGCTGAAAATACAGGTCATGGTGTGTTTAAAGCATGCACTATCAGAAGGTTTCAAAGAACTACAAAAATGTTGAAAAGCATTTGTGCAGAAAAAATATCATCATTTTCTCTCTCCCTTCTCCCCCCAGAGATCTACCGCATCGTCTCTCAGAAGCAGATGTCGGAGCGTCAGGAGAGCGACATGTCACCTAGCAACAACGTGGTCAACATCCAGGTGCAGCCCACTGAGAACAAACCAAAGATGCAGTGCTGTCAGAACATCTAGCCCGGCCACGGATCTGCTGCTCCCTCCTCCCCCCTTTTCTCCCCCCTCCCCTCACCCTCCCCCCCTTAAGTCCTTACCTTGCTCACAGCTCCTGAAGCCCCGCCCCCTCAGAGAAGAGACTGCCTCGGTGTACTGTGTGGTGTAGGAGGAAGGAGCCACGGCTTCCTGGCTGTGACCCCCACTCTGCATCAGCTGTACCTGCTCCCCCAGCCCCGTCCCCTCCCTCTCCACTGCCCCAGGTAAATATATCCCAGTATAAGACGTCACCGCGTGGGGTGGCCCCCCGGCAGAGCCCCTGTGTCGTCAGGCTTCTGCAGGACAGCAGGCAGCAGGCATTTCATATCACGTTAGATTTCATTACTGTAGATGCGCTGACATGTCACAAAAATGTCTTAATATATGAATGTGATGAGTTTCTTCTTCATCTTTGTGCTCCTCTTCTTTTCTCCACCTTTTCTAGGATCTCTCTCTGTCTTCTGTCATATATCTACTCTTAGGTATATATGAATTAAAGCACATCAACGTTGCTCTGAAGTGTATTCCTATATTCAAGCTGTCATATTAGCCCCACCCCCTCCTCTTTAGTGCAATGTACTGTTTCGGAAACCACGTGGATGTACGGAGCGCCATGTAAACGTGTGCTCCGGTAGTGTCATGCCATGTTGATCTGATTGCTGTGAATACGACGCTAATGAAACGTAGAAACTTGTTGAGCTTCAGTGTGTGCAGCAGGAGGCGTGAGTGAGCCAGCATGAGCTTGCATGCAGTGCGTCCTCTTCAAGTCTTTGTTGTGACTCAGTACGTTTACATGCCCTTACAGGAAGTCAATTTATGGTGTTTTTACACTAAAGCTGGACTTGAAATCCATTTAAACGTAAGTTTAACAGCCGATCTAAATCAAAGTCCTCATAGATGGAGACGGGGACAGGCAACAAGTTTCCAATAATTTATTTATTAAAAAACTAAGGATCTCATGGAATTCCTGAATTAAAATGTGTTTTTATCCATCATTTTTACTGGTGCCTATGTGTCATGTGGTCCTTTTGTCAGACGGTGGCTGTAGCACATCTTAAAGCTGCCATCAAACAACAAAAGAAGAAGAAGGCTGTGAAGTTCGGTGACCCTACCACAGTGTTAAGAAACTAACTTTCCTACTATTATTTTAGGAAACAATCCATTTTACTAAACATCTTTATGTGTTTGATCAATTAAACCAGTGATACTCAACCTGTGGCTCTGGAGCCACATGTGGCTCTTTTGTGACTCTTTTATGTCTTAATTTGAAATTTACCCAGAAAACCATAAAAAAAGGAAAGTTGACCTCATAAATTATCCATTGCAACTTACATTTTCAGTTTCCCACAATTGGCTTTGATTTTAACCAATAATTTTTGTCTGTATGTTTCCATTGCCCTTATTTGAAAATTTGCCCCTTTTTTCGTTTTTTCGCCACTTTTAGCTCATTTTTACTGCTTTAAGCCCACTTTAGCCACTTCTTTTTGCCACTCTTTGCCTGTTTTTGCCACTGTAATCCCATTTTTGCCCTTTTTCGCCAGTTTTTGCCTCTTGCATCCTGCTTTTTGCACCCCCCCTTTTGCATTTCTTGCCACTTTTTGCCCATTTAAGATGCCTTTTGCCATTAAATGCCACTCCCCCCATTTTGATGCTTTTTGCCCATTTTCCCCATCTTTTTTTTTTACTATTTTTTGCCTGTTTTAGTCACTCTTTACTAATTTTTGCCATGTATTTGTTGCTCTTTCATCATTTTTGCCCCTTTAATTCATTTTTTTGCCCCCTTTCACCCATTTTTTCCACTTTTTGACCATTTTTTCATCTTTACCCTATTTTTATTGCCACTTTTACCCATTTTTTGCTTTTTTTTTTTTTTCCACTAAGATTGTGGTTTTTGCAAAGGTATTTTTCAACAATTGGGCTTTGGTTGAGCAGGGTTGAGTAACACTGACTTAAACTGTCTGTTCAGCTTTGTATTATAGCGAAATAGATCTGTTCTTGAGCTAAAATAGGCACTAATGCAAAAATTGGTAGCCTGCTAATGGTGACTTCAATGAAGTGTTAGCATCAAGCTAACAAACATGCTTTTAGGTCCATTTCTTAGAATCTTCAGATATTCTTCCAGTAATTGCCCATAACTTTCAGAAAGTAATTTTCCTTGAAATGCACAATCCTAGTTTCAGATGGATTTACTCTTGCTTGTTTACCCCTCAGCTGGACTCTGTCGGGACTAGTAAGCCTGTGAATGCCCCATTGTGTTGACCCAGAAGTCAGGCCCATACCCCACCTCTCCAGGTATCCTCCCAGCTGACCCCGCCATGGTGCATGTGGTTGACCCGGGGCCTGGTCAGGGTTTACTGCATAAATGCTAAGCATAGCAGAAGCCATGTTGTTGTATTTGTTCCAAAATGCACAGCACTGTAAGATAGTTCATGTTTTTACCGTTTGACTTGTAATGAGTTAGCTCAGGATATGCAGTGGTGTCAGACATTCTTCTGTCAATAAATCCCATCTTTGTGGGTGCTCGTAGACTTGGTTCAGGACAGTAGTCCAGTTAAATGTCCTCATTGGGTCCTCTCCTGTGCATGTAAATGTACTGAGTGTGCTTCCAGCAGGTGACGATGTTTGGGCTTTGCATGTCTTCACAGACGGCTCCCTGCTGTGCTGCGTGTTAACAGGTGGAAGAGTCGACCTGGACTCTGTGTGGAACACTATCTTTGCCTTCAGGGTGTTATTTTAAACTGAACTAAACTGTCTACTCGGGCGTTTTCATCGCCCTACCTTACGTCTCGGTGTCGTACGGAGTGTCAAACTTCTACTGAGAAGGATTTTCTGATTGCTGCTCCAGCATTAAAGAACAGTATGCTTTCATTTTTGACTCATTTGACAACAACTATGCAGAAACTAGCACATGGCTGATTGGATTTGTTTTCTTAGCGCACCTCTTGAGCAAATGAAGGATTTAAAAAGCCTCTAGAAAGAGGAGCTTTTCTCTTATCATATTCAATAATGTTATAATCCAGAGTCGAATAGTAAATCGAGCTTTGCATGTAACCACAGAGTCGTAGTTAGGACGCACAGAGAACGTAGGGAATGAGTAAAGTCACTCGGTTTGATTTCATGAGCGTGAAAAAGTCAAACTGTTGCACTGAAACCTTAATAGATGATCTAGTAAACATGCTTTCTTGTCTAGGATTAGATGAACTGCACATTGAGAACCTGGACCTCCTTTTATCAGACTGGATGCACCGTTTTTTAAGACGGTGCCACTTTTCATAAACCAAACTGTTCAGCCCAAGGCCGGGCCTCAAACGTCTCTCCTTAAGTCCTGCGTGCTCTGAAACATGTTGAGCTTGAACTCAAAGGAAATAAAGGAGAAACTTTTGGGATTTCGGTGGATTCTTGCTAACTCCTGGTCACAGTGCCTCCTTCACCAAGAGAAAAACGCCTCTCATTCACCTGCTGACAACTGCCCATCATCCCGCCTCCCTCCTTAACCAGTAACTCTGTCCGTCTGTCCTTTAGCGAGGCAGACGGCCGTGTCGTCCCGTCACATTAAGCCTACGTACACCGAGCTGCCTCTGACTTCAACACAATGCATGGCTTTCTTTACGACTGCACCTCCACGTCGTATCGCCTTATGTAGCTAACATTGTCATTCCTGTCCATGAAATCTGCTGAGGGTTACGCTTGGCTAGCTAGGATGATGCTTCAAAAGCTAACTGTTGTGTCCAGCTGACAGACGCCTCACTAGCGATCTGTGGCTAAAACTCCCCGGGTGTGTGTTCTGTAGAAAATCCAGGTTAGCCGTGTCAGTGTGTGATGGTGTTAGCAGACATATACAATGCCTGATTGGTGTGAGTGTATGTGCGTGTAGAGGCAGAGGGTAGATCGGTAGCTCTGGAGTGTGCGAGCCTGGCTGGCAGTGCCAATGGCGTTTTTGTTCGAACAGACGGCGCCGCCAGCCGAGCCTCTTAGACTCACTAGCTGGCAATCTGTGGACAAAGTGATTCCTTTTCTTCTGAGAATCTGATTTCTGATCCTGTTTCATGTACCTCCATTGTTCTGTGTTTTTTTAAGAAGTGTGTTTTGATTTTTTTCTTTTTTTTACTATATTGAATTCTATAACTGACTGTAATTCCAGTGTAAACGTGTGAAATGATGTCATTTCAATGAATTTGGAGGGTCAAATGTGAGAGGGGGGTCAAAATGAATGGTTTTATGTTTTGTACAGATTGATAAATTGTACAATTGTGTCTATATCTTAAGTTATCAGTTCATCTTAATAAAGCGCACCAGTCATAAACCTTTACATGACCTGCTGTTTTTAATTGTGCTTCAGAGCTCAACACCTTCATTCATAATTTAATTTAAAAAATAACTTCCATATATTTCAGATTTATCTCACACAAAGTAAAATACTTCAAGACTTTTTGGTTTTTATCTTGACAATTAACGCATAAGAGCCCCCACCCATTCTGGGTGGTAAAACACATTTCTGATTTAAAAAACACCTATCTCTGATGTCAAGGATAGGAAATGTTACTTATATGTCACGTTTGGCTTTTGTGGTTAATTTATTATCATCTATTATTGGAAAATGCATTCACTTTCCAGTCTTGATTGCAAAGTGGTGTAATTTCATCTTTTCATTTGTATTTATACAGCATAAGTTAAAATCAATTAGATTTAACAAAAATCATTTTCAGGGTATTTTATCAACACATAAACCCGGTGAATGGGCCCTCCACAGTCATGATTTATTGATGACATCAATGCATGTGTGCTGGATTGGTGAAAGTGGGGCTTTTAAAACCTTTTCACCACTGTTTCTGTACATTCATGCTCACTCTGCTCATTTTTTGTAAACCCCCTTTTACCACTATTGATGCCCATTTTTGCCATTTCTTTGCCATTTCTAATTTTTGCCTCTTCTAACCCATTTCTGCTACTTTTAAAATCCCCTTTTCCCCATTTTTGCCATTTCTGACCAATTGTAGCTATTTTTAAAGCATTTAAATTTTTTTTAACAAAAGGATTGACATTTTGAGAAGGCTATTTACTACACAAATTATTAAAAAAAGGTTTGTTTCTTTGATAAGAGTGGTTATTTTTTTCCAGGTTAAATATGAACTATAGATATCACAGCTTAACTTTACTATGGACCATGGTTTTGCTGACCTCCATGGTCCTCCAGTTTGGCTGGGCCCCAGAAAGCTCTCCTTTAAGCACGGCTTTGTCTGAACATGACTATTCCTGAATGTGCATGGCTGTGTTCAACCACCTTCGGGTACAGCGGGGGTCCCTGGTCTCTGGCACCTTTATTTTGGGGGTTGCGGGCTGAAAAGGTTGAGAACCCCTGCTCTAGAAGTGTATGAGACAGTTTCTCTTATCTCTGAGGGATTCTCTTCTAAAGAACAGCAGCTGAGTTCAATGACAAGACACCACTCCCCTGAGCTATGAAAACTTTATTTAGTTTAAAACAAAAACAACCAACAAGCAAACGACAGTAAATCTGCAGTAAAACTATTATCAGGATCTAAGCTGAAGAAAAGACGTACAAGCAAGATAAAATTACAGCAGATGGAACAAAAGCAGCGAGATAAAGGTGAAAAAATGGCTGTTTACATCTGATTGTCACCATGTCCAGTTATTGCTGTTAGCAGAGCTGACCTAGCTGACCATCACGGCTCTATTTCATGGTAAAGGAGACACATTTGGTAAAACTACAGCTAAAGCAATGTGGAAAGGGGTTAAAGTAAATAAAGGTACTAAAATTTTCAGTGGTCATTGGCCTCTTCAGTGCATCTGACTTTGGCCTCACTGCAGCAGAAGCTTAAATACAGAATAAATAAATCACTGTAAGATTCATGGGAAAAACAAAGGCAAAATAACATTCTGAGAGTTTTTCAATGAGTATGAATGAAAAAGTCATTTTTAAGATTTTGCTCAAAGGAGGATCCCCAACTCTTTCCTTATTTAAATTTGGCCGATTGGAAGAAAACTGAATCTTAATGAGGAAACAGAGCTGAAGGCTGGTTGGTAGTTAAACTGAGCTGAGAGTAAACCAAGCCGCTGTGAGCGCTGCATACCTGCATGCAGCGGTGTCCGTGTAGCTCTGCAATACTCCGGCTAAGCACTAACCAGCAGCCATGTCTTTGCTAGTTCTGGTCCCATCATGCTCTCTGCTTGTTTGTTTATTGGTAACTATGGCAACTGAAAGCAAGCATATTGTCTTAGAGCATATAAATATTGATTAGCAGTTGATTAAACTGCAGTTATACCAGACATCAGAGGTCGATATTACTCAGAGACATTCTGGCTGCAGACCACCACTGTCAGACTCCACCACTGTCAGGACACAAACACACACAAAAACTTTCAAAATAAAATCGGAGTACACGTCCAGTTAGGGCTAGGTTGGGGTAAGAGCTAGTGTCGTTCAGACTCAGACATGAGAATTAGAAATACGTCCAGTTCTGCTGAAACTGAGCGTGTAAATGTGGGTAGTGGGGCGCACACGTGTTGGAGATTCCTCCTCCTCATTTACAGACATGTCAGTGGGACAGGCCACTGTTTGCTCAGCTGAACAGTTTGTGTGCAGTTGGTGTGGACTCTGCATGTGCTCTGTAAATAATCCTTCCTGCTATTTTTACAAAAAAAAAGCAAAAAAGCCGTGCTGTTCTTCAGTGGATCTGCCCCACAGAACATTCTAGAGACGGCCTGAAGAGAGTATAGACAGAGAGCCTGTGATGTCGCTCTCTATGTCATCGTTTTTCTAATATTTAGCTGTAAAAGTCACAATAAGTAGCAGGAAAACAACTATAATTGTGGCTTAGAGGCTGTAAACTACCATTGTATTTGCCTTGTTCTGAGTTCACCGTAGGGCTAAAATAAAGGGACAATTTTCCATGGCACAGTTGGTCCAGATAATTCCCACTGGTAACGAATAGTTATCCAACGCTCTGGTGTGGGAATCAGTACCAGCAAGGAATAGAAGGTACTGGAACATCACTAGTAGAAGCTCAGCGTTCTCATAAGAGTGCTGCAGGGGGCATGAGCTGTCAGGATGAGGATGAGTCAGGTAGGAACGTCTAAATAACAAAGTTATTGTTTTTATTACAAACTTTGGGCTTTTTACACCAAAACTTACAGTCCTGACCTGGAAAACCTTGATAATCAAATGTTCACTGTAGCTGACTAAACAGTGAGCTCACAAAAAAATTCATCCTCCATGAAAGAACAGCGCTAAAGCTGGGATTACACCGTGGCTGTCAGACAATTCAGTCACAAAGTTTACGACACAAATCACTTTCAGCCTGATCATGCATCATTTGGCGTGCTGTGTACAGGGGGGCACAGCAGCCTCTCCTGATTGGTCAGATGGATTTCTGACATGTTTGATGCTTTGGTCTATGAGAGTGAAACAACAAGCATAATCCTTACCTTTAGGGCATTTTTCCTTCATAAGCTGTCAGACAGCGTCTGAAATCACAATAGCAGGAAAGTCTATTTGGTGTGTCCCTGCTATAATAAAGGAAATAAACTAGCAGGTAATTAGCCGACCTGTGGAACAGGATCTGGCTGCAGACCTCGAGCAGACCTCTACACTGGGGCGTTCAGCAGCAGACCTCTACACTTGGACGTTCAGCAGCAGACCTCTACACTGGGGCGTTCAGCAGCAGACCTCTACACTTGGACGTTCAGCAGCAGACCTCTACACTGGGGCGTTCAGCAGCAGACCTCTACACTTGGACGTTCAGCAGCAGACCTCTACACTGGGGCGTTCAGCAGCAGACCTCTACACTGGGGCGTTCAGCAGCAGACCTCTACACTGGGGCGTTCAGCAGCAGACCTCTACACTGGGGCGTTCAGCAGCAGACCTCTACACTGGGGCGTTCAGCAGCAGACCTCTACACCGTGGTGATGGCGTATATTGCCTGAGCCAAAATTGCAGTGTGAGCTGATATTCGACCAAGACTGTGATAGAAAATTGCAGCGCACGCCTGGCTTCCGTCCTGACGGCGGTGGTGTTTCACTGTGGTCTGCAGTGTCCTGCTGCCAGACCCCTCTCTAGTCTTCCAGTACTACCCAGCGGACCAGTCTCAGGGCTTCTGGTCTGCCTTGTTTGACATGTAACTACATTTCCATCACCAACTTATGGCATCTGCTACAGCGTAGAAAGAGGCTGAATATGAGTGAATTCCTGCTGCTTCCTATCCCTCCTTGCATCCTGATTTTTGGGTTTGGGATTTTAATGAGCAGAAATATTAGTTTGAGATTAGTTTATAGTTTGAGACTGAAGTTGTTCCCATGTTCAGACAGTCAGATGATCAGTTTGCACCAAATGAAGCAAAGAGGAAATTCTTGGCTAACTATTATAGCTTGAACTGTCTTTGGCATGCATGTGTAGTAAGCTCGAAACAACAAAAGAAAACCACAATAATAATCACTAATGTACAGTAAATACACAACTTCTCTACAGTACATACAAAAAGAACCTTCCAGAGAGAAATATGGATCCTGGAGCAGATCTTCACATGTAAACAGGAAATAAGAAAGCAAGTGTAAAAATAGGCGACCTGTACAGGTAGTCTGATCAGACTGCAGTTTGTGCATTTCTTCACTGAGCCCCTTTGTAAGCGGGATGAGCACCGTTTTTCTCCAGAGTTGAGGCTGTACAAGGTTTCTAAAATGTTTCTTTGTATTCTACAAGAGTTTTAGATCCACTCAGTCCGACTGTGACGGTTCTCAGAGTAACTCCAGCTTCATGAAAAAGTCCAGACCAGAATAATTTACATGAGAAAGTCACTGATTTTCAGGTTTTTGTCTCCAGAGCCAGGATGCTTAAAAAAAAAACAAAGACATGTGAGCATTGGTGCGAGTAGATTCCCTCTGACGGTGGGAATAAAACTACTCCAATTCTTTGGATATAAATAAGAAAAAAAATGAAATTCCAAACTCTCTCTCTCTAATGCAAACATACTCATGAAAAGAAGATTCAGTAAAAGTGATCTCAAACCAAACATGCCCTTGAGTTCATCCTCTGAATGCTCCTCTGCTATCAAAGGTCATGAAACTGCGCCTGTCTCAGTTTGCAGTCCCGGTCCAGAGTCCAGTCTTGGTGCTGGGGGTCTGATGGGGGCGGGCTTAGAGCAGCGAGCTGGTGGGGCTCCCAGGCAGGGGGGGGCTGTGGCTCTGCATGGTGAGGCTCTGGGTGTGGGAAGGACTGGGGCGCATGGGCAGCAGGTCGTAGTGACTCGGGATGTGGCTGTTCCTGGGCAGGTCGTATGGATTCTGAGGGTACGCGGGGACCACGATGCCCCCCGCTCCCTGCACGATGCTGATGGTTGGTTCTGAGAAAAATAAAGACAGGAGAAGGAAGAGTCAGGTAGTTCTGGTTGAATCAGGTGTTTAAATAAATCAATACTCAGGAAAGAACGAGAAGGGAGAAAGGTTTGAGGTTGTAAAAGTGGATCAGACAGTTGTAACGGTCTCAGAGGCTGTACCATCAGGAACATACTTGTTTAACCTGATTTGGCCCTGGACTGGCTCTGCCGGGCATCCTAACACCCTGTTTAGATCAGGGGTGTCAAACTCAAGGCCCAGAGGCCAAATGCGGCCCATGGTGCAGTTTTACCTGGCCCGCAATATCATTTCATGTTTTAGTTAGAAGTGGCTCACCTGAATGAGGTCTGCAGATTTCCTCCAGTATAAAAATGTAAATTTAACCTTGAAGATTTAAAAAAAAAAAAATCCTTGTTAAGTTAAAAAAATCTGAAAAAGTACAGAGTAGATATAGTCAGGAATGAGGGGAAGAAATTAGTGTTTTCATTTCATATTTTCCATTTTGCATCCCAAGATTATGACCTTAATTTAGGATTTTGACTTTTTATTTCATATTTTGACATTTTAAATTCATAATTTTGACCTTTTCTCTCAAATTATGACCTGTTTGGTTCACAATTTTTCATTTTAGCCTTTTAAACTCCTAACTTTGACTTTTATTCCTACATTTTCACTTTGTAAACTCCTGATCTAGAATTTTATTTTCTACATTGACCTTTTAACTCTCTATCTCTGTGTTTGCCTTTTAAAAACCTTATTTTGACTTTTAATTTTGTATTTTGACCTTCAGGACTTATAAAATTGACCTTTTATCTCAGATTTTGAGCCTTTAAACTCATTTATTTATTTATTTAGCATTTATTTAACATGGACACACAGTAATATTGATGCTGTGATATTAAATCATTTTGACTTTTTTTTTTTTTTGAAATCTTAAAATCCTTTATCATCACTGTTTAATTTCCCCTATAATTCATTACCTGAGAAAACAGGGTTGACAGTTTTTTGGTGAAATCTTGACCCTGTTAGGCCCTCAGGTTAGACCTAAATTCAGATTTTGGCCCCTGCTGTGGTTGGCCCTGGTTATGATACATTAACATGGATTTTAACCTGATTTAAGCCTTCCAGTGGAAATCCTTCATACTATCTGATAGCTGAGCCTGCACACAGAGGGGGTCTGGGACGTCTTCAGCGGGACTAGACTGGTTGTATGATTGCACACAACAAATCGAACAAGTCATGGCTCAGTTCAGGGACAACAAACGTTCATGGTAGAGAAATGTTGTTGGTTTTGAAGATGTAGTGTGTGTCCTACAGGTGAGGTCAGGAGTAAAACCTACGGTTTATTCCTGCCACCATGTGGACCAGGCCTAAAAGTCAGAAGAAACGGTGGTGTTTCTAAAGGTATTTTTGTACCCATGTCGTAGACGTTCTTGGCGGGCGCTGTGGTCGTGGTGGTCGTGGTGATGATGGCGGCAGAGCAGCAGTGTGTCATATGATCGTGGCGAGCCGGCGACTTCATCTCCACGTAGCTGCTCTCCGAGTGTTTGCAGAGACCGGGGGGGTCATTGATGGTGGCGTACGGGTTCTCGCTGTTCAGGGAGCAGGTGCTGGACAACGAGCCCTTCATGTAGTCTGAAAGAGACCAAAGGAATAACGCCGAGGAATAACGCCACGTGTCTTAGGTAACACCCCGAACACAGTTAAACCGGCGTAGTTACTGGGCAACAAATAAATAAGCGCTTACTGTTGTGAACCACTGCTATGATTGAGGAGTGTTAGCGTTCCCTGTGGGGTGTGTTTGAACTGTTGGTGTAACAAGGAGCTGAACTGGCGTTGAACTCTGCAGTAATGATGGAAACAGAGAAGAAGCTGCTCGCTGTCGCTGCTCACTGAGAAAAAGGCCGACTGCTGCTGATCAAAACCACTAAACCCAACAGAACGCAGCCTTCAACTCCAACTAGACTCTGATAGCCAGAGAGCTTTTAGAGATGCTTCTGCAAACAAAGCTCCTCAGAACCCAGCTGCTTTTCTACAATAACAGAACATTTTTCTATCTTGCATCAAGTATTCCACAGAAATGAAGACTCAGACTTTCTGGTTATCTCATGTGTAACCATGGCGACCAGATTCATGTCTGGGTGATGAGCAGGACTGCTCTTTAGGGTCTCAGGACTGAGATTTCTGAGATTTCAGCACTGTAGATTACATTTCTGTGGACTCTGGATAAGTTTTAAAATTGCCCTGCTCTGTCTGTGACACTGAGGCTGCTGTGGATGTCAAGCTTTCCAAACAGTGCAGAAACATGGAGGCAGATTCTAGAAAAGGCTATCTTACTCTAACTAAAGCTTTAAAACAGTGTCGTTCAAACAAGAGGAGATAGAGGTTGGTTTGGGACTATTTTCATCAACCGTACTTGGTGCTCTAATGCAGTGGTTCTCAACCTTGGGGTCAGGACCCCCTTGGGGGTCGCGAGGCACTGAGAAGGGGTCTCCAAATGACCTAAAAAAACTAAGAATGTTTTTTGAATTACACTGTTGTCACTTTATATCAATTCTGTCAAATTTGAACCCATTTTCCTTATTTTTTTCCCCACCAATATTGAACACTATTTTTGCGCATTTCCTGCTTGTTTTTCCACTTCTAAACTGATTCATGCCACTTAACCCTAATGTTGCCTCTGTTGATCCATTATTGCCAATACAAACCACTTTTTATGCCCCATTTTGTCCCAATTTACCCACATTTCACTAATAATTCCATTTTTGCCAGTTTAACCGATTTCTGCCAATATCTATTTTCTCTTTCTCTTTCTGGTTTATATCAATTTTTCATCCGATTTCACCAAATTTCCACCCATTTTTACAAATTTAAGCCTCTCAGTCACTTTTAACTCCCTTTTACCACTATTTATACCACTGTAACCCATTTTTGCCTGTTTTTCTATTTTTTTGCCATTTTTATCTAATTTTTGCCACTTCTAACCCATTTCTGCTGCTAAAATCCAATTTCACCACCTTTTCCACCATTTTCTTTGCCATTATTAACCCATTTTAGCTGTCTTAACCCATTTTAATTTTTTTTTTATTTTTAACAAAAGGGATACTGAGAGGGGGTCTCCAGATTCCCCTAAAAAAGAAAAAAATAAGAATGTTTTTGGAATAACGCTGTTGCCGCTTTACAGCAATTGTGTCAAATTTTAACCCCTTCTTTTCAGTTTTTTTCCCACCAATTCAAACACATTTTTTCCATTTAACACTTATTTTTGCCCGTAGAAACTTTTTCCACCACTTTTTTCTGCCTGTTTTGTCACTTCTAAACCAATTCTTGCCACTTAAGCTTAATGTTGTCTCTGTTGACCCATTATTGCTACTATTAACCCCTTTTTACCACTTTTTATATCAATTTTTATCCCATTTTAACTACATTTCACTAACTGATATACAAATTTTTGCTAGTTTAACCAATTTCTGCCTATTTTTTTCTTTCTCAGTTAACCCTTTTTTGCTAGTTTATATGAATTTTTCATCCAATTTCACTAAATTTCCTCCATTTTTTCCCATTTAAAGCCATTCCAGCCACTTTGTAACTCCCTTTTACCACTATTGATGCCCATTTTTGCCATTTCTTTGCCATTTTTATCTAGTTTTTGCCTCTTCTAACCCATTTCTGCTACTTTTAAAATCCCATTTCGCCACCTTTTCCACCATTTTAAACCTATCATAGCTATTTTTTAACAATTTTAATTCTTTTTTAACAAAAGAGATTTACATTTTTAAGAAGGCTTCTTACTACACAAATGATCAAAAAAAGATATTAGTCTCTGTGATAAGAATGGTTATTTTTTCAGGTTAAATATAAAATATAGATATCGCAATTTAACTTCACAATTTACCATGATTTTGCTGACCTAAATGGGCCCCAGAAAGCTTTCCCCCTTATACCCCCTTATCCCCTTATGGACAGCCTTGTCTCCACATGACTGTCCTAGAATGTTCATGGCTGTGTTCATCCGCCTTCAGGTACAGTGGGGGTCCCCAGTCTCTGACACCTTTATTTCGGGGGTCACAGGCTGAAAAGGTTGAGAACCCCTGCTCTAATGAACACTGGAGCAGCAGGATCTTCCTCTCTAATGGCATGTAAAAATATAATCTAAATTTGTTGAGTTATAAATTAAAAATCAGGATATGAACAGCCTTTTCTTAAAGAAACACGTTAGAGAAGTCATTGCATGGTTGGACAACAAAGGTTAAGCTGCACAGTAACAGAAGCATACAGAACCTTTGAAGGGTTCAAATAAAAGACAGTCTGGGAAATCAACATCATGTTGCAGGGAAACAAAGATCATTCAGTTATGTAGGGGAGAGATTTTCCAGGTGTGTTTCAGGGAATTATGGGGTCAGAGCAGGAGGACGACCCCCCACCGAGAGGGGAGACACACAGAGGAGAGGAGACGGGCTCATCCTGCAGAGACACAAACACATCTGGGAGCAATAACATCCAATCAGTACCAACATCCATCAATGAAAAGATCCAATCAGGTGAAATTATTTCAAACAAACAAGGAAGAGAACAGCATTCAGGTTCAGACATGCCATTAAAGCTATATTAAATATGTGTTTATGGACATTTCTGTCCACTCCAATGCATATCATATCATCAAAAACCCAATATTATACATTAAAAGCTTATATTCAAGCATTGCTTTGGCACCAGATTTAAAAATATCAGTTTAAGACCAGTATCAGAAAATCCCCAACGACCCCCACCCCTTACACCCTAACCCTAGACATGAACCACGATGTAGGGGTAGGACTAAAGCATGATTGACACGGGATTAGGATTACCTGATAGTCCACGAATCACCCACTAACTTCAGTGTTTGGCACCGGGCATTAAGTCAGGATAAGTGTAGTCTGTAAAATACACCTTATGGACAAAAGTATTTGGCCACACCTGGTAATTATTGAACTCAGGTGTTCAATCAGACCCACAGGTGTATAAAGTCCTCACCTAGCCCTGCAGTCTCAGACATCTGTGATCCTAAACGGGTCGTTCTGAAGAGCTCAGAGACTTCCAGCATGGTTCTGTAATGATGACACCTTTGTAAGAAGACAGTTGGAGAAATTTCATCCCTGCTGGATATTCCACAGTCAACTGTAGTGAAATTATTGGAAAGTGGAAGGTTTTAGGAACAACAGCAACTTAGCCATGAAGCAGAATATCATGTTAAATCAAAGAATGGGTCAACGACTGCTAAGGATCATGGGTAAAAGTCTCTGCTGATTCCACAGCTGAAGAGTCCTGAACTTCCACTGGCATTAATGTAAACACTAAAACTGCAGCAGGAGCTTCATGATGGGTTTCCATGGCAACAGCTGCATGCAAGACTCACATCACCAAGTCCAACGCCATGGGTCAGATGGAGTGGCGTAAAGCACACTGACACTGGACTGCGGTGCAGTGGAAACATGTTCTGTGGAGTGACCAATCATGAGTCTGGGTTTGGAGGATGCTGGGAGAACGTTGGCTGTCTGACTGTGAAGTTTGGTGGAGGAGGGATAATGGTGTTTTTCAGGGTCTGGGTTAGACCCCTTATCTCCAGTGAAGGCCAATCTTAATGCTCCAGCAGACCAAGACATCCTGGACAACGCTATGCTTCCAACCGTGTGGCAACAGTTTGGGGAAAGTCCTTTTCTATCCCAGCGTGACTGTGGCCCAGAGACCAAAGGAGGACTAGAAAGACATGGTTTGATGAGTTCAGAGTCCTGACCTCAACTCCATCCAGCGCCTTTAGGATGAACTGGAACAGAGATTGTGAGCCTGGCCTTCTGGTCCAACATCAGAGCCTGACCTCATAAATGCTCTGCAGAATGAATGGACACACATTCCCACAGAAACTCTCCAGATTCTTGAGCAAAGCCTTCTAAGAAGAGTTTAGGCTGTTGGAGCTGCAAAAGGGGGACAACTCCATATTAAAGTACATGGATCTGAATACAGCGGCATTACAGTCCCTGTTGGTGGAGTGGTCAGGTGGCCAGATACTTTTGTCCAAATAATGTATCTTACATTTCTGCAGGGAAACATGGATGTGCTGCATGACAGCAGCAAAGAATAACCCACTGTGCATTCTTGTTCTTAAATTCACACAGACACTTCCTTTATGTATCCCACACATACTGAGGGAAGAAATGAGCTAATAAAAAGGAACGTTTTTACAGTAGACAGCCAAATAACCCATGGTATTAACCCCTGCTGTACATAAAGAGTGCACGCTTAATACACTTCATTACGGCTTCAGTTAAAGGAGGATCATCATCACAGGGAAATGCAACATGAAGTAAAAGCCAGGCAGTGATTTGCTGCAGGAAAAGTTCGAGCAGGAGGATTGGTTGCAGGGTCAGAGGTCGCTCAGCTGTCGACACACTGTACCTCTGTAGCGTGGCTCCATGTGGTAACTGAACCGGCGGTCAAAGCAGTAAACGCCTGTAAAAGACAGAGAGAAATAGGGATATTTAACAACTGAATATCAGGAATGAACAATAAAGTCATCTTCTTCCTGCTTTTCTTCTTCTTCCTTCTTTAAAAAGACTCAAAGATGCTGAAATAACTACATCATGATGCTGATCTAATTGTAGATCTTAATTTGTCAGCTGTGTCTGCACAACAAGACATCAGTTCTAAAAGTGAATTTTCTAAATTTATTATGCAACAATAGAATATTAAAATTAAACTCTTAAAAATCTGCAGCTGTGCTTATTTGGGAGTGACCAGCATCGGCTGGCACAAATTTTCATCCTGAGTCTGTTTCTATGAGCCGGTATCCTTGGAGTTCAGTGTAACCTGCTGTGCAGAAATAAACATTTCAAGCAGGGGAATATTGATACTGACCCAGATCACTGAGGTTACAGTAGGCCCCCCACTCTGGAGCACTGTTCCTGTGCCGCTTCTTCGTCTTCATCTATAAAACAGATTAAAACACATCAGAGAGGAAAAATGCTGCACTTCTTCCTATAGATTTGGGATGTAGTGCGTAATGTAAATTGAACCAGGATGTGATGATTTAGAAAAGACTAAAAACCCGGTATGGCTGCATGTTGGTGCAGTGGTTCGTGATGCCTAACAGAAAGGCTAGAGTCCAATCACTCAACAGGATCCATCTTTATGGACTTTTCATGTTCTTCCTCGGTTCTCTCCAGTTAGTCTCAGGGATCATCAGGATGTTTTTAGTCAAATGTGAGATGAGCCTTTGTGTTGTTGGAACTCTCCCATGATGCCATTGTTGCCCAGTCTCTTTCTGATTGTTGGATCATGAACTCTGACCTTAACTGAAACATTTTTGGAGTTTAAAAGTCTTAAATTTACTAGTTAAAAAAATCAGACATCTATGAGGAAAAAAAAGAATCACATTTTTGGAGTGTAAAAATAGTAAAACTCTTTAAAAAGGTGAAAATCATGTGGATTAAGAAGCTTTAAATTTCAGAGAAAAAAACAAATCAGAGTTTTAAATTATTATTTCTGACAAAAAAAAAACAACAACTCTATTTTGGAGTTGAAAAATGGTACATTTAAAAGAAAAAATACATTAAAAAAAAAGAAATTTAAAAATGGGAAAACAAATTCAAAAAGACTTCATTGATTATTACTTGATGTTTTGGAGTTTAAGAAGTTATGAATTTACAAAAATATGTAATTTGTAGTTCTGAGTCATACATTTATAAGAATGAATTTGGAATTTGAAAGTTCCTCTTTTATACATAAAAATATCAAAATTTTGGAGTGTAATGATGTTTGCTCATTTAAAAAGTCTAAATTTGGGGATTAAGAAGTAAATTTCAAAGAGAAAAAAAACAGAGTTTAACAAATTAAAATTTTCAGAAAGAAATTGTAAAAATAAAAAAAAAATTAAATGTTGTAAAATTACTATAATGTGCAAATTTTGCAGCTTGAGAAGCTGTGAATAAAAAAAAACATTTTTTTACAGTTTCAAATTCAGAAAATTACGAGAGAAAAATGTGAGTTCTAAAAGTCATGCATTTACAAGAATAAAATATGAAAATTTGGGAGTTTGCAATCCATACATTTATGAGAAGAAAATCATATTTTTGAGGCCTGCAGGTCTTTGGATGTTCTGGGTTCTTCCGGGACCTCCTGGATGAGTAGTCCATGTTCTCTTAGAGTCACGTTGGTAGGCCGGCCACTCCTGGGAAGGTTCATCACTGTTCACAGTTTTCTCCATTTGTGGATAATGGCTCTCATTGTGGTTGTCTGGAGTCCCAAAGCCTCAGAAATGTCTCTGTAACCCTTTCAGACTGATAGATGTCAGTGACTTTGTTTCTCATCTGTTGTTGAATTTCTTTAACCTGGCATGCCAGGTAAACCTCTCATAGACAGCGTTATGGAAAGGGCAGAGGCTTTGAAATAAAACTCTGAGGGTGATTAAATGAACGTTCTGTCTGTCAATCAGAGCAAGAAAGCATGTGACGTAGCCGCTACTGAGGAGTAAACTTCACAGAGAACTGCATAACGTGAACCATGGCGACTGTAGACATGTCAGTACACGACTTTCGTGGTTTTGAAAAGAAAACAACTCACTGCTGTTCTTTGTTCTTTTAATGAAGAAATGTTATCAAGTTCTGATAAAACTGGCGTTTTAGCAGCATCCACACTAATCTCTTCCTCCATAACTGCACTGGCCTCTTGTTGCTGCTTGCTTACGTCACGACTCTGCTGCGCCCGAAAGTACTCCCCGTCATCACTGATTAGTCCTGTCACTTTCTAACTGGGTTCAAACGGTTCAGAAAGGAGCTTTGTAAGATGGATTCACCAGTGAGAAACACGGAAACCAGCGTTCAGCCTGCTTCATTTTGTCAGACCGGTTCTATTTAAGGGGTTTCTTTAAATCAAATATTGGGTTTTTAATGTTTTGAAAAACATCACATTCTGGTTTTTATTTTATTGTTTGAGTAAAACACTCGATGTCCCAACTTATTTGGAATCAGGGCTGAGAAACTTCCCTTCATTCCTGAAGGACAAAATCCAGTGGACACTGAAACTTCCTGTCTTCGTACTTTTTGTTTCCTTTTTCTACTGCTATCATCTTTCTACTTTAACACTCCACTATTATTTCCTTTAGTCTTCCCTTATCTGAGTGTGTTTCTGCCTCCATGCTGCTTAAACAGCAGGATTTTCCTTCTGCAGATCAATAAAGCCTCTTCTTATCTTATCTCATTTTAAAATGGCTTTAAGAAAACTTGTCAGCATCCTGCAGCTCAAAGCAATAGGCTGTGGGAGTTTTCCTGTAAGTTAGAGTAAGACAGTCCTTCAACGCACCTTGTTGGAGCTTCTCTTGTGCGGCTTGGCGTAGTGTGTGGCGTAGGTGCAGGGCCCCAGGGTGCGGTAGCTGGGGTTGGAGAAGCAGCGTCCTACAGAGCTGTTACTGGGAGAGGAGTCTGCAGAGGAGAGCAGGCCAGTGCACTGCAGCCCTGCTGTCACACCAACATCAGCACGGTGTAGAATATAACCCCCCCCATACATCATTATAATAAAACAGAACAGCTGACCCAGGTTAGAATCAGAGATCTCCAGCTGGAAAAATCATTCATTCACTTTTCATACTGCATAAACTCACACAGAGCTGATCACAGCTGGAATCCAAAGCTTAATATTAGATAGAAAGAGATAGAAAGGGGAATAAACAATGAGTGTTTTTGGCAAAAAAAAAAGGTAAAAATTAGGTCATACTTTGTGCAAAAATGTCCTTAAATTCTCCCTCTGATTCAGATTTGAGATTTTTTAGCTTTATTTGGTTTGAACTCTTGTTTTTTGATTGTAAAAATGAAGAGCTGAACTTCCTCTGCTCCCTTGTCATCAGTGTTCATTTTGGCAGATGGGCTCAGAGTGGAGAAACTTGGGCTCCAGTAGGGGGGACCTGGAGTCTTGGTCCTGATCTAAAGTCTACTGCAGGGATGTTCAGGGATGTCTAAACATCCCAGATGTGTTAAAAAAGGACCTAGAAGATAAAAGGCGTTAACTAACACAGATGCAGTGGGTTCATCTCACCAGAGAGGGAGTAGTCGGTGGAGTTGATGTGCAGGGCGGGGGTGTAGGTGACGTTGGGAACATGGTGGCCTTTTTCTCTCTGTCTGTAGCGGAACCAGACGACGAGCCCAAGCATGACCATGATGAGCAGCAGCAGAAAGATGATCCCCAGCACGGCGCCGGCCGACTGGCGCTCTGAGGCGAGAGCCGGGCTGATCTTCGTGTACGGGTTCAACTCCTCCATCATCAGAGCCGCTGAGGAGGGGAAACAAGAAGTGTTGGGTCTTTATTTTCCAAAATATTGTTGTGCATTTTAATGGCATCTT
The DNA here is from genome assembly GCF_018320785.1 of Cheilinus undulatus. Taxonomy (NCBI): domain Eukaryota; kingdom Metazoa; phylum Chordata; class Actinopteri; order Labriformes; family Labridae; genus Cheilinus; species Cheilinus undulatus. Next base: position 1,827,894 of record NC_054865.1, read on the forward strand.
TTTTTCATTCTATTTTTATAGTTGTTATAAATATACAGCGCTTAACAAATTTGTTAGACCACCTGTCATATTTGTCTCAGAGACCATCCAGCATCATGAAGTGCTTTAATGCGGACTCTGTCATTTTCAGTCAGCTCTCTACGTTTTACCATTTTGAACAGGAATGAGGAATTTCAAACTGAACTCACCTTTTTCTACCCAAATTTGAGCCGGCTCACTGGGCTTCTCTGAGAAGTCAGAAATTAATTAAGCATAACATTCAACCACTAAAACTATTTTTTCTGTTCAGGAATGACAGTAAATAACTATAATTTGACATATTGATCAAGAAATATTAATGTGCTTTACTTTTTTTTAAAGTTTTTTTTGTAAATCAGTAAATTTGAAAATTCATGGATAACAATAATAATTCTATTTTAGCATTAAAAATATCATTTGGGTTAAAGAGCTTCTACATATTGGTGTATTAACCATTGCAGAAACATAAAAATGATTTTGGTAATTACCAATGCTGTTAATTTAGGGCAGCTGTGGCATAAACCTTACTTTGGTTAGGGTTAAGGTGGTCTAATTCATTTGTTAAGCACTGTATGTCACACTGAGCCTGAATTACAGATTCATACAGTAAATAAATCAACACTTTCTGATCTCTCTCTCGTTGGTCTCACTCTATCCTCAGAATATGGTCAGCTCTGGCACCAAAAACACCACAATCACTGGAATGAGTCAAAACTGTTAAGAATACTCATGATGAAAAAAACATTTGATTTGGCATAAAAAAGGAAAATGAAGTAAGTTTAAGACTGGGGGCTTATTTTTCTCCAACAGGGAAGGCACTACATATCCCATGATCCATTGCAGCTCCTTTTATTGAAAGCTAATGATAGCTTCACAAACCTACACCCATCTTTTTTTAACTCCATCCTTACTTATCAAATCAAGGTGACGTCTTAAATGTCGTAGTTCAGAGTTTCGTGTGTAATAACATGCTAACAGCCGCTCCAGCACACAGAGACGTCACTGTAACACCCTAGGATTGTGGGCTGTGTAGTGTCTTTACAGGAGGGCATGCACAGATTTACTCCATTTTCTGGTGTGAGTGGTTTCTGATTGTTTTCTCGAGAAATTAACACAAAATCACAAACAGCTGTGGTATCCAAACATAAGAAATAGAAAAAAATATATGGATGTCTTAGGGCGTGACATTATCGACATTTGGGGTCCCGACCCACAGGAGCATGTCCCCTCGTCTCACTCTCAGGTGTCTCAGGCTAAGGCTACCATGGATGGTTATGAGAGTAAGGCCAATAATAAAAACCACCATGGAGAAAAGGAGTTTTTCTGCAGGAACCACACTGTTGAGATTTATTAAATTTTCAAAGACCCTTGTCTAACTTCTCTTCAAATGCATGAGCTGACTTATGAATAAAAGTTAACATCAAAGGAATTTGCACAATAATTTGGCCAGAGCTATAAAAATACACACATTGGTCCTTTAATATTGTTTGCACCTCACAGAGATAAAACTCCTCTGTCTCAGAAGTCTGTTTGTTTGGTCTCTTTTATTCGCCATGATGGCAGCCTCCTGTCATCTCCTTCCTCTGAATCTCTCTGAATCTTTGTATTAACTCGCACAGCAAAGCCTCAGACCCTCTCCAACTCCATCTCCTCCCCCCGCAGGACTCCATTATTCCTCACCCTGGTCACAGCGGATCCCTTTGAAGCCGATGCTGCAGTAGCACGTTCCCGTCACGTAGTCACAGGTGGCGTTGTTCATACACTCACACAGCTGCTGGCAGCCGTAACCGAACGTCCCGGCTGGACACTCTGCATGAGAGGAGGAGGATTAACACAGCTCTGGAATGATGAAGACGTCGGCTAAAGATCAGTGATGAAGATTTAATCTTCAGTTTCATTCACTCTCTGTGTCTACACGCTATCCTGTTCTCTACATTACACCAGTGTTAATTTTGGCAGCTATTTTAAATTTTAGTCTTAGTTTTAGTCTTTAAATGAAATGTCTTTCAGTTTTAGTCAAATTTTAGTCTAGTTTTAGTCATCTAGATGCAAACTAAACTTAGTTTTTGTCAGTTTTAGTCATCACAGATCTACTTTTGTTAGTCTTAGTCTAGTTTTTGTCATGGAAAAAAAGGCTGTCAACGAACATTTTTAGTCATGGTTTTAGTGGACTAAATTAACACTGCATTAAACTACAACAATGTGCACAAAATGCATCTGAAAAAAGTCAGCAGCAAAAAGGCTGCACTGGTTGCTAAATTGGTTATCAATGTACAAACCCTGATTACAAAAAAAGGAGGACACTTTAAAAATATGAAAAAAACTGAATCAAGTGATTTACTAAACAGGTTCAAGCGATATTTCACTGGATACAGCTGAAAGAAAGGGTTTTAATGCTTAAAATGCTTAACTTTTCTGAAATTTACACACATACTGAATTAAATGTCCACAATATTTTCCAAAAAAGTTGGGACAGGAGCATTCAAAGACTGGGAAAGTTGTGGAATGCTCCAAACACCTGTAACATTGACTGGTAAAAGGCTGATTGGTAACAAGGGACCTAACCATGGTTGGGCATAAAAGGGAGCCTGTAAGGCTCAGCTGTTCACAATCAGCTAGGGTCTAAAGGTCCAGACTCTCTTAAATACCATGTGGGCCAATAGTCCAGCAGTTTATAAACCATGTTCACCACCGTACAGCTGCACAGAATCAAGAGTTTTGACAGTCTGCAGTCCATCAAACCAACAAAAGATGCTGGAGCTCTGGGCTGAGGAAGACACGGTTATATATTTAATTTTCATTTTGTTTTCACTCCTTGTTTTCATTCTCAGGTTAGTTTTCATTCATTTTTCCTGCTGGTTTGTTAGTTTAGTTAAGTTTTAATTTAGTAAAATGTTCCTTTATTTCCGTTAGATTGACTTTCTTTTCTTGTGATAGAAGGGAACTGATCAGGGGCGACACCCAAAACTCTTGAAAAAGTAAATATCATACAATTTAAAAATATATTTTAATCAGCTGCTCATCAATCTTGGTTTTATTTATTCAACTAAAGACCTAAAACCGCCCTTTTGTGAAGTCTTTAACGCCGAATCAGGCAGCTGTACTCCCCAGAAGAGGGTGGCAGTGGAGAGGGTCCAAAATATTCACTTTAATACCAGAGAATAAATCGGATGTGATTATTGGAGACATGTTGTTGAACGGCAAATACATGCCATGTACTCGTGTGTGCACTCACAATTACTGACCCTCCTGCTTAAGTCCATGAGTCAGAGTCCCAGAGAACAGCTGTCTTTTTAAAAAGTTGAATACTCAAGAACCTCAAACTTCGACCCTAAACCTACCTGTAAATCACAGGGATGTAGACCAATCATAAAGGATGTGACTGTCAGTCTGCACGTGTCAAAGACTGACAATCAGGAGATTTTTTCTATCATCATTTCATTTAATTAGTTTTGTAATTATAGAATGCTGTTTTGTTTTTTTGTTTTTTTGCAAAGCCTTGTTTTTTTTTTTTTTTTTTTTTTTTTTTTTTTTCCATAAACTAAAATGATGGTTTTAGTTATTTAGTTAGCTTTAGTTATAACCTTGGAGGCTGAACACTGAATGTCTGTGACCTTTGACCCCTCAGGTGGCGCTGCATTAAAACCGTCATCATTCTGTGATGATATTACAACATTGGCTCAGGAACATTGCAGAAAAACACTGTCAGTAGTACTTTACTTCACTGACAACAATCTCACCTGACAGATCAGCAGGTTAAGTTTTGATAATGTGTCTCCTAAATATTTATCCCACATATTCATTATTTTCATCCTTACATCTGTTCTTTTCCCCTCAAAGATAGAGACAGAGACTCACTGAGCTCACAGCTCTGTCCGATGAAGCCCGTCCTGCAGGAACACTGCCCGCTGATGTGGTCACAGTCTGCCCCGTTCTGACAGCGACACACCTCGGCGCACTGAGAGCCAAAGAATCCCGAAGGACAGCCTGAGGAGGAAAACACAAAAACAACATATCCTTACAGGTTTATCCTCTCAGTGATTGTGAAAATGAGAGACGATCCATGGATGAGGGGAGAAGACGCCTGGCTGCCTCTCTGAGATTAGATAATCTGATCTGTCGCAGTGGAACTAACCAGGATCCTCTCTGCAGACTGAACCAAACCAGGATTGTCTATCAGGCAGATTTGAACAACTACACAAAGTACCAAGAGGAAACTTTTCCTTCTTCTGGTTTCTGCTGATGAAAAATAAACCCAAAGACTGTGATTCTTTTGGTTTAATTTAAAAAATGTGGTGTGAACAACAGAAAATAACCAGATTGGACAAACACATCTTTGTTTTGATAAAAAGGAATATACTGAGCCAAAGGTGGTTTAACCATGAATAAAAAGTAGGCGTTTGCCTGGGGCCTTGTGCTCTGAGGGCCTCAAAGTCTCAGCAAAGATGAAGTATTCTTCAGTCATTAAGCTGAGCATTTAAAATGGTGGCCAGAGTTTATAAACTAGTCTGATAGAACTGAGTCCCTCAGAAATGAAAGCAGAAGATGTGAGATAAACTTTTAGAACAGGTTTTAATGTATATAAAACATATCCTCCATTAGCCATTAAACGATTCATGGCAGCTGGTAAACATCAAATGTGCAATGTGCAGAAACATTCATTTGGGTTTTAATAAGGTGTCCAGAGTGCATGAAGCAGCACCAAAACTGAGAATTTAAACACAAAATTTCCCCCTGAAAGCTCCAGCATGTCTTCACATCCCAGCACAGCCATGCCTGCTAGAAAACGGATCGTCCTCCTTTAAAACAAAAGCTCCATTTCTGTAGGCATCCGTCCTGTTACCTGACACTTAGGCTGTTCAAGGTATTTAAAACAGGAAGGATGGAGGAGGGCGTGAATGATACTGGGCTGTAGTTCTTCTATCTGCCACTAGATGGAGCTGTAGGTCTGAGGTATTTAAAGTAGAAGCACGCCGCTGCTGTCTTACGTTGAGTACAGTAGAGTCCTGTCCAGCCAGGGCTGCAGTCACACTCTCCGTCTGTGGCGCTGCACTGAGCTCCGTTATGACAGTTACATGTGTGGATGCAGTCTGGACCCCACGACCCCTGAGGACACGCTGCAAAAATACACAAACGTACGCACACCGAGAGAAAGAGAGGAAACATCAGCAACTGCACATACAGAGGAACAACAGCTGGAGGCTCAGACATCATCATCAGAGTGAGATCTGCTCTGCACATGAAGCATCACTCATGTCAAATATCACAGGTAGCTAGGGCTGCAGATAGGATGAGGCATTAAAACACCTTTGATACTGCAGTGTGATAAATTAACAACATTTCTGTCTGTGCTTGTTAACAGTGAGTTCCTCCTGAATCTAAAATGAAACCTACAGTAGTTTCCTCATCACTTAAGCACTGACTAATCTAAGGGGATCTGAAGGTGGCCTCAGACTGTATGACAGATAGAGCAGGTAAAATGCACCCATGCTGATTTAGACAGCACCAAACTTTGACTGAGCAGGTAATTGATATTTGGATGAAATCACAATATGGTCTATTAAAATTTATATAACCTGACATACGTGTCTAAATATCAGTTTAATACAGCAGAGATGTTCCACTCTACACTCCCTTCAACTGTCACTTTTTAGAACAGCTCACATCTTCAACATCTTCTGATTTAACATCTTCTTCGTTGTTTTCTCCGTGTGTCGCCGTCATGTTAATAGAAGCAAGTCCTCCAAGTACGGAAATACAAGTAGATGAAAAATTTGTGAGTTTTCAGGTTAACAAGCACAGCAATAACATTACATTTATTTTAATGGATCGATTTATGATCCAAATTCACTGAGCATAGAGATAATATGAGACAGGAGATTGGCTGGCTGGACGTCGACATCGCCGCCATGTTGCCAGAGGCAAGTCGATACATCATCCAATACAGTAGACAACGTTTTTGGAATAAAAAGCTCAAACAATGAGATTACATGGATTTTAATGAATCATTTCTAATAAATGATCCATGTTAGAATAATTACTGACAGTGAAACATAAAAGCAGAATCCACTTTCTTGTATTTTCTCAGTTAAATGAAAAGATGCACTCCATGATTTAAATAAAATAATTTTATATATAATACAGTTTCATATATGTATATATGTATATATATTTTTATTTTGAATCTTCATACACATATTTATATATTAATCTGACCTTTTTATTCCGATAACTTGATTAACAAGGCCTTTATCACGCGTATATGAAGTACTTCTGGTTTAGCATTTATTGTGCCGGACCACTTCCGCCAAAATCGATCGTCTGCACGAGAAACAATTTATGACTTATTTACATATACTTCTATTTCATTATCAGTCATTATTTTTATATGGATATTTTTTAAATGATTCTTTAAAATCCATGTAATTTGAGCTTTTTATTCTGAAAACGTGCACAGTCCTTGTCTACTGTATTCAATGATGTAGAAGACTGGCAACATAATGGCGACGTCAGCATCTGGCCAGCCAATCTCCAGTTGCATATTATGTCTGTGTAAAGTGATACGTGAATTTGAATTATCAATTGATTTAGTAAAATTAAGTTATGCAATCGCTGTGCTTGTTAGTCTGAAAAGTCACATATTTTCTGTCTACTTGTAGTTCCTTATGTGACGAACGTGCCTCTACTAACATGGCGGCGACACACAAAGAAAACAACGAAGCAGACGTTCAGTTCAAGTCACTTCCGGTATGAGAAGACGAGATTTGGCGGCGCTCATCTAACTTCTGGTGTGAAGTGGAGGTCCTCGGATGCATCCAGGTCCCTCTCTATACGTCACAGGAAAGCTGTGTAGTTCATGTTCCTGCAGCCCTTAGATCTCCTCTAGAGGTTGTTCCAGACTGGGTGTGTGTATGCCAAGGTAATTAGAGTTAACTAAAACTAACTAAATAACCAAAACTAAAATTCAAAAATCATTTTAGTTAATTGAAACTAAATCAAAACTAAGCTTTACCAAAAAATGAAAACTAACTACAACTGTATAGTGCGCTTACAAAACGAACTAAAATAAAATAAAAATAGAGACAAAATATCATTAGTTTTAGTCTGTGATACAATCATACTGACTCGCACCTACACCAGAGTCTGGGGAGTAAAATGGCCTGATCTGATTGGTTAAGACTTCACACAGTGGTAGTTTTATGTCTGGAGTTGTATTCAAACATTATCACTAAGTAAATAAAATCATAAGTGAAGATTAGCCTGTTAGAATATGTTTTTAAAAATGTATGACATTCCCTCAGCGCTGACATGTATCCATAAAAAACTAAAACTACTAAAAACTAAACTAAAACGAAGTGTTTTTGTACAATAAAAACTAAACTAAACTAATAAACCAGCAGTCAAAACTAATAAAAACTAAACTGTCATTGAAAAAAGAAAGTGAAAACAAAATAAAAATAAAAAGGACTGAAAAATCCAAAACGATCATAACCTCGGTGCGTGCTGTGAGGCTGCGGTGTGTTTCACCTATGGTTTGTGTCATTACGGCATGGTGCCGCCTGTTGGCTGTGTCTCTCTGCAGCCACAGCGCCTTCTAACTTTTTAAAGTTTTACCTCAATAAATCTTTCTACAAGTGGCCACTCGTAGGACTGAGCTGGGAAAATGTCAGAATAAAAGCATTCTGTGCAGCCAGGGGAGTTTCTCCACAGTAATGCCAAACCAGGCTTTTACTTTGAAAAGCACCAACTATAACTGCAGCTGCACAGTGCAGTGTTCATTTTGACAGCCATTTATGATTTAAGTCTTTGTCTTTTGATTACATGTCTTTTAGTTTCAATCAAATTTTAGTCATTTCTACCCTTGTTTTAGTCTAGTTTTAGTCCATATAAAGTCCTCACATTTTAGTCTTTACTTTTAGTCCAAGCATTTATTTTCTTGCCTAAATCTGGTACCAAATCATGGTAGTGTGTTCTCTGCACCCTGCCAAACCTGGGGTCCCTGCTTTCTACAGCTGAGAGGAAGAATAGATACAGATGCATTGTTTTTTGACAGATTTACCCACAGTGGAGAAATATCACGGATTTTGAATGTCCGATGAAAACTAGATTACATTTTGTCAGTTTAAGTCTAGTTTTTGTCATGGAAAAAAGGCTCTCAACAAACATTTTAGTCACAGTTTTAGTCGATGACATTAACACTTATACAGTGTTTATCTATTGTGTGACATTTTCTACTGATGTGAACAGACATATCTGCTCAGACCAGGCCACTGTGGCTCTCTGTCTCTGTCCTGTCTACTTCAGCCCAAAGACACTTAGTGAAAAAAGACCATTCTTTTATTCTCTGGGTTCTCAGTGCATGATGGGTAACAGACAGAGGCAGTCTGGAGACCTGACCTCTAACATGGCGCCAAAATGAAAACCAGACCGTTACACAGCTGCCAGACATCCAACCGTGCAGCCCTTCAATTAGAACAGCTGAGATCTAGAAGTGTTAGATCAGAACAGGTGAGATCTACAGGTGTTAGATCAGAACAGCTGAGATCTACAGGTGTTAGATCAGAACAGCTGAGATCTACAGGTGTTAAATCAGAACAGCTGAGATCTACAGGTGTTAGATCAGAACAGGTGAGATCTACAGGTGTTAGATCAGAACAGGTGAGATCTACAGGTGTTAGATCAGAACAGCTGAGATCTACAGGTGTTAGATCAGAACAGGTGAGATCTACAGGTGTTAGATCAGAACAGCTGAGATCTACAGGTGTTAAATCAGAACAGCTGAGATCTACAGGTGTTAGATCAGAACAGGTGAGATCTACAGGTGTTAGATCAGAACAGGTGAGATCTACAGGTGTTAGATCAGAACAGCTGAGATCTACAGGTGTTAAATCAGAACAGCTGAGATCTACAGGTGTTAGATCAGAACAGGTGAGATCTAGAGGTGTTAGATCAGAACAGGTGAGATCTACAGGTGTTAGATCAGAACAGCTGAGATCTACAGGTGTTAAATCAGAACAGCTGAGATCTACAGGTGTTAAATCAGAACAGCTGAGATCTACAGGTGTTAGATCAGAACAGGTGAGATCTACAGGTGTTAGATCAGAACAGCTGAGATCTACAGGTGTTAAATCAGAACAGCTGAGATCTACAGGTGTTAGATCAGAACAGGTGAGATCTACAGGTGTTAGATCAGAACAGGTGAGATCTACAGGTGTTAGACCAGAACAGCTGAGATCTACAGGTGTTAAATCAGAACAGCTGAGATCTACAGGTGTTAGATCAGAACAGGTGAGATCTAGAGGTGTTAGATCAGAACAGGTGAGATCTACAGGTGTTAGATCAGAACAGCTGAGATCTACAGGTGTTAAATCAGAACAGCTGAGATCTACAGGTGTTAGATCAGAACAGGTGAGATCTAGAGGTGTTAGATCAGAACAACTGAGATCTACAGGTGTTAGATCAGAACAGCTGAGATCTACAGGTGTTAAATCAGAACAGCTGAGATCTACAGGTGTTAGATCAGAACAGGTGAGATCTAGAGGTGTTAGATCAGAACAGCTGAGATCTACAGGTGTTAAATCAGAACAGCTGAGATCTACAGGTGTTAGATCAGAACAGCTGAGATCTACAGGTGTTAAATCAGAACAGCTGAGATCTACAGGTGTTAAATCAGAACAGCTGAGATCTACAGGTGTTAGATCAGAACAGCTGAGATCTACAGGTGTTAAATCAGAACAGCTGAGATCTACAGGTGTTAGATCAGAACAGGTGAGATCTACAGGTGTTAGATCAGAACAGCTGAGATCTACAGGTGTTAAATCAGAACAGCTGAGATCTACAGGTGTTAGATCAGAACAGCTGAGATCTACAGGTGTTAAATCAGAACAGCTGAGATCTACAGGTGTTAAATCAGAACAGCTGAGATCTACAGGTGTTAGATCAGAACAGCTGAGATCTACAGGTGTTAAATCAGAACAGCTGAGATCTACAGGTGTTAGATCAGAACAGCTGAGATCTACAGGTGTTAAATCAGAACAGCTGAGATCTACAGGTGTATTTGATGAGTTTGATGAGGGAAAGCCGGAATACCATCTTAATACTCAAGCTTACATTGAGTTGGCACAGCAGGTCCCAACTCGGCAGCGGCGATCTAAAAATAGCTTGCACCGACAACTAAAGGTAACGAACCTGTTACTAAGACTTTTGGAATTGTGGCAATGGATGAATTTGCCAAAATGTTGAAGTATCCCTTTAAACAAAGACTGATTTATTGACAGAAAAACAAATCTTTACTATTAGTGGTCAGCTGTTTAAAGTAAATAAGCGCAGTGAAAAGGTCCTGAAGGGATGAAGAACAGAGACAGAGGTAAAGAGAGGACAGGTGAAGTGTCTGAGTCTCACGTTTGGAGCAGTCGTCTCCGATCCAGCCCGGGTAGCACTGACATGAGCCGTCGATGGGGTTACACGTCCCGTTGTTGGTGCACGAGCACGTCTCAGCGCATGCTTTACCAAACTTCCCGCTGGGACACACTGTGGAAACACACACAGGAAACTCTGCAGTCCACGGCTGTAATAGGAGGAGAAGCCCTTAATGTAAGGCTGTTTTAGAAGCTCTGGGAGGATATGGATCAACATCTTAGACTTTAACCTGTTTCCACAGTGTCAGCTTGACTTTTTTCACCTCACTATCTTGAGATAACAACGCTGTTTTAACAGGGAAATGGGTTAATTTCTCAGATTCTTGGTGAAACAAAAACAACCACACTGACATTTACCTGAAATTAACTAAAAAAATATAAAATGATGATGCACGGCCTTCTTGTGTTGTAGCAAGATGTCGTAGGACAGGGGTCATCAACTACATTTGCACAAGGGCCAGATTTAGTCCCTGGGGGCCGGACTTCCAAATTAGGAAAAATTAAATCCATATTTTGTTCTGATTAACATATATTTTTATTAGTATTTGTATTTTCTTTCAAAACAAAGGACACTTTTAGGCATTATGAGTGAGATCTATCCTGATGCCGTAGATCACAAAGAGACAGGCCTGTCCACAGAATCCCAGAGAATGGGCCCTAAACAATTATGATTTAGCAACAATATGAACTTTTCACTACTTCACTGCCTTATTCGGACATTTCTGCAACATTGTGTGCCACTTTTTGCTTGTATCACTCTTAAACCCTCTTTCCCGCCTTTTCACTACTTTGCTTTTGACTATTTTTGCACCATTTTGACACTTTTTACCCATTTTTGATACTCTCTACCCTTTAATTGCCTTTCTAACTCAATTTGTTTCCATTCTTTAACTCCTTTAAACCACTTTTCTTGCCTGTCTTATCCCTTCTTTTTCCATTTTTAACCCTTTTGGTCTATTTTTGCCACTTTTCATTACTTTTTTCACCATTTTTGCCACTTTTTACCCATTTTTGATCCACTTTTTGCCCCTTTTTTTCCTCTTATACTAATGGTTTGCCACATTTTAACATCTTTTCACCACTTTTCCTGCAAGTTTTTGTCCCTTTGTGCCACTCCACAACCCATTTGGATCTTATTGCACATTTTTACCACTCTCTAATGCCTTTTCACCACTTTATCTGGCCATTTTTGCCATTTTTAAGACATTTTTAATGATCTTCTGGGGGACAGACAGGAAGCTTTGGAGGGCCTGATTTGGCCCCCGGGCTGCCAGTTGATCAGTGTGGTAGGATGTTGAGAAGTGTCTTTTGGGACATCTGAATGTTAAACGGATGTGATGATGAAACATTTATTTGAACATTGGGGATATTTAACCTCTCATAAAGTATAACGCTGTATTTGATTGAGGTGCACAAACACACTTTAAAGGAACCATGGAGGGGATTACTGCTAAACTAAACTGAGTTTAATTTGATATGTAATAAAAATCAGATAGAAAAACAGGCTTAAAACAGTAGCAGCTAACATTGACCACTACGTGGAGCTGCAGCAGCCGGCACTCCTCAAAAAGAAGAAGCCTTTTTACAGAACATAACAGAGATCTTAATTCAAACTGAGAGTTTTTGTCCTGTTGAACCCTTCTACAGCACAGAGAGCCTTTTAAATGCCTGCAATCACAGACAGAACCTTTAGTGATGTTTATATAGCAGTAAATCCTTCTCCTAACACACGGGTGTCAAACTCAAGGCCCGGGGGCCAAATGCAGCCTGCAGTGCAATTTTACCCAGCCTGCAAGATCTTATCTTAATTAGAGCTGTCCTGCTGCTATGAGGTCTGCAGATTTTCTCCAGTATAAAAATGTAAATTTAACCTTGAAGATTTAAAAAAAAATCCTTGTTAAGTCATAAAATCTGAAAAAGTAGAGAGTAGAAATAATTACATAAAAAGTCAGGAATGATGGAAAGAAATTAATTTGTGTTTTCATTTCATATTTTCATTTTGCGTCCCAAGAATATGACTGAAACTTAGAATTTTGACTTTTTATTTCATATCGTGACCTTTTAATCCCATTCTTTCACTTTTTAAACTCCTGATCTAGAATCTAATCTCATATTTTGACCTTTTAGAATCACAATTTTGAATTTTATCTTCTATTTTGACTTTTTGAAGTCTTGATTTTGTATTTTATCTCATATCTTGACCTTTAAACTCATGATTTTAACTCTCTATCTCATATATTTGCCTTTTAAAAACCTTATTTTAACTTTAAATTTCATGTTTTGAGCTTTAGGACTTTTTTAATCTCAGATATATTGATGCCGTGACATTTAATGTTTTTTCCCTTTTTTTTTTTTTTTTTTTTTTTTAGAAATCTTAAAATCATTCATCATCACTGTTTACTTTCCCCTATAATTCATTACCTGTGAAAACACAGTTGACAGTTTTCAGTTCAATCTTGACCCTGTTAGACCCTCAGGTTAAGCCTAAATTCAGATTTGGGCCCCTGCTGTGACTGAGTTTGACACCCCTGTCCTAACACCTCCACCACTAAAGTCTACAAAAGTACGGACAGTTTGATGAGTTTGGGTCAATGATGCTGCGATAATAATGAAGTCCAACAGCAGCATAGGCGAGTGCTAATTAGCTAACATTAGCGTATAGACGTTAGCTAACCCTCAGCTGTGAGTCAGTGTTCTGCTGCTGCAACGTTAGTCCTGATCTTTAACTAACGCTAACGATAGTTAAAAACCAGATGCTACAAGAAAACTCAGACTGTGATTAATATCAGCAGGTAAGAAGGCGACCAGGACATCCCTGGAATAAAGTCTCTGTCCAATCAGGACAGCTGAAGACTTTCTCTGATCAAACCTGGTCAGAAAAGATGCTTGATAACAGATTTATAGGTTTATAGAAAGTAAAAGATGAAAAGCATCTTTAGAAAAGTCAAAGGAAGCATCACGACCTTCTCTTTTAATGCATTTATTATGAAACTCCAGTTAAACACTTGAACTATCGATAGCTGGTTCATTTAACGAGGACTGTTTCATCCCCTGCCTTCAAACATCTCTGATTATGATAAAGACGACGTATCAGCTGGAAAAAAAAATATTTCTGCAGCAAAAATCTGCATCTGTATGTTGCTTTGGGATGTCATTTTTCTCCTTTTATTCAGATTTGATGGAATTAATTTCTCAGATAAAATACGAAGACACAGATGCTGCCTGGTAATAAATTAACGTGCTGCAGCACGTTTGGATTTTTGCACATTAACACGAGAGGACAAACTGAGTTTAGTGTTCATTTTGATGACTTTATTAAGCATAAAGTTTAAAAATATAAAACTTTCTAAAGTCTATGGCTTTATTCCCTGGACGGCAGGAGCTGAAGAAATATCTCATGATGACATTTTCAAACGGCTCAGAGAGAGAAATATTACAGCATGGCATTAATCTGACCTGAGTGTGTCTCATTAGAACTAACTTTAATGAGTGTTTGCTGTTACACAGACACTTTGTCTTTGTAAAACACTGCAGCTGATTTATTCATTTATGAGGCTGTGTCAGCGCTCATAACATTAACGTTTAGGTAGAAATGAGCTCTGCACAGTCATTACTTTACATTTGGTTTGCATTTTAAAGCTTGTTTTATTAAATATAATATAAGATTCAGTGCTATTAAATATGAAAACACACATTAAACATGAACATATGTTAATATTTTCAAGCTTTTTTTCCTTTTTTTATTTTGTAATACCTTTGGCCCCCTACATAAAAGAACTGTGCTCCATCTACACCTGCACAAACGATAGTGTGCAATCCACAGAACATGTGCAAAGAGAAAATTAATGCAAACTGCACCCCAAGGAGAAAGTGTCCTTGGTCACTCTCATTTAATACTGTGTAAACTGAGGAATATTTCATAAAAATCTGGTGCAAATTTCCCCCTTTCTTCTGTGAATAAGCCTTGTTCTAATTTCCCTATCTCCCTTTCTGTCTACTCAGTTGCACGTGTTAGATCAGCGTTACTCAACCCTGGACAACCTGAGCCACAATCTAAGTGGTGAAAAGCGGCAAGAATGGGTTAAAGTGGCAATAAAAATAACTTAAAGGGGGGAAATGGTCAAAACGAGGCATAAAAAGGTGAACAGGGGACAAGTAGCATAAAATGCCAAAACCAAAAAGTGACAAAAATGGGGAGAAAAGGTTGCATAAAGGGCAGAAAGTGGCAAAACTGGGTGAGAAATGACACAAAAATGGGTTGCATGTGTCAAAAATGGTCAAAAAGTGGCAAAAACATGACAAAAATAAAAAGAGTGAAAAGAGACTAAAATGTGCAAAGGCAGTAAAAGGTTGGAGAATGGGCAAAAAGCAGCAAAGATTGGCATGAATTGGGGGGAAAAGTGGCATTTAATGGCAAAACACAGCTTAAATGGGTGAAAAGTATCAAAAAGCAGGACAAATGAGTCAAAAACTGGGGAAATCGAGCAAAGTGACTAAAGAAGCCTTAAAGCAGTAAAAATGGATTAAAAGTGGCAAAAAATTGCAAACTAGGGCAATGGAAATCTACAGACAAAAAATAAAGGTTAAAGCCAAGAGTGGGAAACAAACTGATTAATGTGACTTGCAATGGATAATTTACGAAGTCAAAGTTTCCCTTTTTTAAGGTTTTCTGGGGGAGTAATATTTCAAATTAAGACATAAAAGAGCCACAAATCATCACAAATGAGCCACATGTGGCTCCAGAGCCACATGCGTTGAATATCACTGCTAGATAAACATTTATTTATTTCATTAATAACCTTATCTGTTTCATTTAAAACTTATTAAAGGTCTTATTAATGCACTGTTACGGCTCCAAACATTTCTATGAACAGATTCTATCAGCTGAGGATCTGGACTGACCACGGTGAACTTCATCAACATGGAATTACTAAAGAGACGGCACTTTCAGTTTCCTGTTTACTCTCTGCTGATTTCTGCCTCCAGCCTGAACTTTCTACAACTCAGCAGCTGGAACGGCAGACTGGAGCTTCATGTGACATCACATGCAGATCCTCTACAGTCTAGCCACCACATGAGGGTATGGGTGTCTGCGGAAACACACACTATTTTGGTGTTTGCCATACCGGACCATACCAAACTCAACCAAACCAAACTGGACCACCTGATGGAAACGCAGCTTTAGTGATTACTGACAGTAGAGCTGATATCAGGCTGGGATTAATGAAGGAGTGAAGCCGGCGCCTATACATCAGGTCATGACTTTCAGCACCAGGGTCAGCTCCTTTAGCTTTGAATGGAGGGTTTCTGTTTTAGTGAGGGGATGTGGGTCCAGGTCTCTGCAAAGATTCCTCAGTCTGAAACAGTAATCTTTCCATCATTGCTGAGTTTACGGTGATGATGGCACTAAGCCACGACACGCTGCAATCCTGGTGCAAACTGCTCTGCTGATAAAACTTTATTGGCAGGTTAGCTCAGGCATATAATCTGTGCATTTTTTTAGCAAATAAGAGCTAATTCCTTAGATTTGTTTGGTGTGATTATTTATGTTTCTTATATGACTGTATATGTTTATGGTCATTTCGATATTCTACCTGCTATACTGGGGCTGCACAGCAGTGCAGGGGTTAGCACTGTTGCCTCACAGGAAGAAGGTCGTTGGTTCGCTTCCTGGTCAGGGCCAAGGTCTTTCTGTGCGGAGTTTGCATGTTCTCCCTGTGCACGCCGGCTTCCTCTCACCACCAAAAACATGCTCATTAGATGACTCTAAATTGCCCGTAGGTGTGAATGTGAGCGTACCTGGTTGTCTGTCTCTATATGTCAGCCCTGCACTTGACTGGCGACCAGTCCAGGGTGTGCCCTGCCTCTTGCCTGATGACAGCTAGGATAATAAAAAAAAAATAATAAAAAAGAAATTTTCTGGTATTGTGTGTCTAGGTCTCCTGCCATTAACCAGGTAAATATCTAATTTGTTTTTTAGTAAAATCTCATTGAAGTCCTAGATTCTGGTATTGTAAGTAGCCTGTATTAAAGATCCATAGCGCAGCTACACTAAGGAAGGACTGTGCTGTGATTATACATGGAATAAAGATGATGATAAATGTTTTAATGAAGGCTCTTACATCATGTAAGAGTTACCACAGTGTGAGTAGAGGGTCTGTAAAGTTTGGATCAAAGTGTGTTCAGGACTAAACCAGGAGAGTTTAGCAGAAATAATTAGCAGTAGAGGGACCGTTCAGACGCTCCCTCATGATCGTCTGCTCACTTTTATTAATTCTTCTTTAATAATGATAATAATACACTTCCACATGGCCCCTTAAAGGCACGAGTCCTCGCTATCAAGCAGACACCAGAACGATGCTGCAGATTCTCTGCTTCTGCATGTGAGTCACAAACCGGTCCGAGTTCCAGCTGAAAGGGTTTCATTCAGGGTCAAAGATCAGTTTTAGAGTGACTTCACTGAACCTGTGTTTGAAAATCTAAACTTAAAATGATGGCTTAAACCACCAATGTGGATGATGGGTGCGGTGCTAAGTGGGGCTAATCTTAAGTCTAGATCAGGGGCTCTCAAACGGTGTAGCAGGGTGCACTGATTGGGCCTTTTAGCAAGTCTAGGTGTGCCCTGGAAATCTTCACAAGCATACAGTAATACTACAGCTATACAGCAACTAAAATACCATTATATGTGTTTGCAACTATCAATGATTTAAACAGTCATTGTAACGACTGCATAATTTAAAAACATGCAATATCTACCGAGAACACATGTACTGTTTTTTTTTTTTTAAATTGGCCTTTATTTCATGTATAAGGTGAATATTTTAAAACAGAAAGTTGTATTTGCTCCAAGCTGTGAGTCAGCCGGCCTCTGTAAATACGGGTGGGATGACTGAAATCTATGCAGCAGAAAGATCCACCTTAGCATGCATGTGTCTAACTCAGTGGTTCCACAGTGGTGTACCCGGGCATGTCTAGGTGCGGGGTGTAAGTTTGTCTGAAACCAGGATAGTACCACCACTACTTCAGAGAGTGATACTGTGACACATGCTGCAGTTTGTGTGGATATACATACTGTAGAGTGTCCTGAGGTCCTGGGTTGATTTGATACCACTGGTCTGGATGACAAATGATTCTGGGCTACACTCACAAGAACTTCCTTGTTGCTCAGTCCCAGTGAAAAGGAGAGTTTGACCAGGCTCTTGACTTCTGTATTTGTGCTGGAAAACAGTTTAATATAACCTTGCAAAGCAGATAGATTTGCCTGTTTCTGTGTTTCTCATTGGTGAATCCATTTTGCAAAGCTCCTGTCTGGACCATCTGGGCCCGGTTAGAAAGTGACAGGACCAATCAGCAACGAGGGGCAGTACTTTCAGGTGTGGCAGAGACATGACGTAAACAAGCAGCAACAAGAGGCTGGTGCAGTTATGGCAGAAGAGATTAGCGTGGATGCTGCTAAAGCGCCAGTTTTATCAGAACTTGACGACATTTCTTCATTAAAAGAACAAAGAACAGCAGTGAGTTGTTTTCTTTTCAAAACCACGAAAGTCGTGTACTGACATGTCTACGTGGTTCACATTATGCAGTTCTCTATGGAGTTTACTCCTCGGTAGTGGCTACGTCCTGTGTTTTGTTGCTCTGATTGGCCCATAAAGATGTGACAGACAGAACGTTCATCCAATCACCCTCTGATTTTTTTTTAAAGGCTCTGCCCTTTCCCAAACGCTGTGGCGTGCCAGGTTAAGTTTAATATGGTCTGCAAATATAGGAATTTCTAATCATCAACATTTGTGTGTGTGTAATTGAGGCAGAGTAAAGATGTTTGCTTGTATGATTTATGAACTGACCCAGAGTTAGATGACTAAACTTCTGTTTTGTTTTAATTAAATAAAAGAAGAATCAAAATCATTTGATCTGAACTAGAATCATCTTTGTTTGTTATAGGCCTCCAGTAGTCTGTATTGCTGTCTTAACTATTTGTTCCTTGTAGTTTTATTTATTTTTGCATTTTATTATGTTTTATTTTATATTATATTTGTTTTGTATTAGTATTTGTATTGTAACTATTATATCTACATTTTTTATTATTATCATTTATACTTTATTATCATATACAGTGCTTAAAAAATGTATTAGACCACTTGTCATATTTGTCTCAGAGACCATCCAGCATCATGAAGTGCTTTAATGCGGACTCTTTCATTGTCAGTGAGCTCTCCACGTTTTACCATTTTGAACAGGAATGAGGAATTTCAAACTGAATTCATCCAAATTTGAGCCGGCTCACTGGGCTTCTCTGAGAAGTCAGAAATGAATCAAGCATAACATTCAACCACTAAAACTCCTTTTTATGTTCAGGAATGACAGTAAATAACTATAATTTGACATATTAATCAAGAAATATTGATGTGCTTTACTATTTTTTCAGGTTTTTTTGTAAATCAGTAAATAATGGATAACAATAATAATTCTATTTTAGCATTGAAAATATCATTTGGGTTAAAGAGCGTCTACATATTGGTGTATTAACCATTGCAGAAACATAAAAATGATTTTAGTAATTACCAATGCTGTTAATTTAGGGCAGCTGTGGCAGAAACCTTACTTTGGTTAGGGTTAGGGTATTAAGAAAACTGTTAAAGCTTTTGAATCTCATGTTTTAGTCTTACAGGGGATAGAGATGTTTTTCACTTAAATGCAGCTGATTTTTTTCCCTGGCTCTAACCGTCTCTGATATCACTATCTTCTTCAAAAGCGTCTCAATTATGGAGAAACCACAGATGAAGATGGACGGATCTTCAGGCGGTGTAAAGTCCTGGTCCTGGTCCTGGACATGAGATTTATCAAAGCTGGGTGGATTATCTACGAGCTGCTCAAAGATGCAGCGGCCAGCAGAATGTTTAATGCAGGCCGGGGCATAACGAAGGGCCGTTCATGTTTAATGATGATGAATATTTCACAGCTCTCTGCCCCTCTGTCTCTTTTGAAAATTGGACCAAAGCTGAGCCCTCTGCCTTCAGAGGAGAATTAACACCTGTTTAACCTGCAGAGGAGTTCATCCTCACTGAAATAATGATGTTCAGGAGGAACGCGCTGAAGATTATTCAGGTGAAATGAAAAGGTGGCAGGTGTTTTAAAGAGAGACAAGGGAGGAGCTTAAGGTTTGCTTTTTCCACGTATTACCTCCATTTTGAATGAGATCCAGGATCAAGGGCCTTAATTGTGTGAAACATATCGACTCTGAGCTGCAGTTATAAAAGATGTCAGCTTTCAATAAAAGGCTGAAAAGACGAGGATGTCAAGAGGATAAACTATGTACCTCTTGTGTTCTGTCGCTTTTCTAAATTACCTTCCAATAGTTATGAAACAGAGTTTTGAAGGCTCTGTCACATTTGAAGAGGACAGACGAGCGAGACAAGGTAATCATAAAAACATTACATTAGGCCGAGGCTTACAGGGCAGGAATTTCAGCTGAACACAGTAACTCTGTTGCATCGTGGCGATTCTGGCCATGGATACCTCAGCAGCTAGAGTCTTTTAGTGGACGTACACGGCGGTTGACATCCAGACATCTACATACATGCTGATGTTTCTTAAAAAGATCAATCAGCTCTAAATCTGATACTAAAATGGACTGAAGCCAGCAGATTTAGAGCTCCACCTGCTGGCTGGCTTCTGAACAGGTCATCAAACCTTCCTTCTCCAAAGTGAGAGCATAACAAAGATTAGTTTGTTGAGGTACTATACAGTTCTGGCTCCAGCCCTTCCCTCAACCGCCTATAAGGAGCTTGGGAGGAGGAACTGGGGATGAAAATGTTGGGGGTGACCTGGCAATTTGCAGCAGAAAACATACATAAATCTTAATTTTGTGTGAGACATGGTCTACTTCAATTTAAGGTATTCCACCGATTGCAACTATGCAGAACACAACTTGCCAGGTTTTACTCTGAAATCGAGCCAACCTGCCAGAGGTGCCATGCTGCCCCCGCTTCTCTATATCAAACGTTTTAGTCCTACCAGTCAATCACCCCATTTTGGCTTTTTGTATTTAAAATTTTCCCACAAATGTGTTCCTGTACTTCACTACCTAATCATGGGGATGGTACGGGGGGGGGGGGGGGGGGGTGTACTGATTACCTGGCCCATTGAGAAGCCTGAAATGAAAAGTGTTTTTTAATTTTTCTTAGTAATTAGTGTCAATATTGAATCAAAAGCAACTGAATGAATCGGTCAACAGACTGAAATTTGTATTAAATAGAGTAAAATAAAATACTGGGGGGTTCTCTGTTCCTCCCTTAATAATGTCCAAATAGTATAGTCCAGCACTGTGAAATAATGGAAGTTTAACCACAGTAGAAATATTGCTCATAAATGTGGAAATTATGATTCCAAAATGCATTAAAATGCAGAGATATTTGTAAAAACTTTGTAAAAGCCGGCTAAGGGGGCCCTGTATAATATTCTTTCTGGAGGCCCAAAATCCCTAGCTACGCCCCTGTACCTAATCCTATAAGCAGAGGGGTATCCCTTTCAAAGCTCAATTAAACTCCCTGTGATTCGTTTCTCTTCTGGCCCGCTGACTCATTCTAAAAGGAAGGACCAGGCTCCACCACCACATGCCCCGTGGGTCAGAGATGTAATGGCACATCTAAAATTGGAGGAGCTAGGATACCATACCAAAGGTTCTATTGTGAAATACCATCAGATATGGCTACCCTTCCTGGATTACTGTAATAGCCTTCCCAGTGCCAATGTTTGTGGCTGAGGCCTGCATACCCCCCACACCCACCAACCCCACCCCACACCCACCACCTAGCTAGTTCTTCTTTTGTTTTAAGTCTTCAGAATAATTATTGATGTTGGTAGTGGTCTAGAAATACGGTCGTTAAATGCCTTTGATGCACTTCATCTCTCCATGTCCAACTTGTGAGATGGTTTGTGTGGCTATGTTTTAACATGAACATATTAAATGAGTGATGTGATTGATTTAATGAAAATTAATTATAAACAGTTGAAATAAGAGATAAGTTTGTTGTGAAAATCTATGATCTTAATCATTAACCACAGCTGTGTAACTGAACATGCTCTCCTTTAAAAGGAACCCTGTACGTTTAGTCAAGTTCTCCTGAATGGACCGACATGTCTGATGGAGTTACGGGTTCTATTGGTGTTCCACTGGAAATGCTGTGTTTGAAGGGCCATGCAGCCCTAGCACTTAACTCTAACCCTCCTTTCAACAAGAACTAGGACAGCAAAGCACTGAGGAGCCCTCGCACCACGGTGCATGTCAGGATGTGTTTCCACCATCAGTGTTCATTTTGGCAGCTATTTTTACTTCTAGTCTTAGTTTCAGTCTTTAAATGAAATGCATTTTAGTTTTAGTCACATTTTAGTCATTTCTATCCTTTTTAGTTTTAGTCTAGTTTTAGTCAACGAAAATTTTAGTCTTTATTTTTAGTCTAAGCATTTATTCTCTTGTCTAAATTTGGAACCAAATCATGGTAGTGTGTTCTCTGCCAAACCTGGGGTCCCTGCCTTCTACAGCTGAGATGCAGATGATACAGATGCATTGTTTTTTTGACAGATATACCCACAGCGGAGAAATATCACAGATTTAAATGTTAGATGAAAACTACATTACATTTTAGTCTAGTTTTAGTCATCTTGATGAAAACTAAACTTAGTTAGCAGCACCAGCCGCAACCAAGCAACACTGTGGAGGCCCAGAAGGGCAGCCCGCAGTGTCGGTGTTTGGTCCAGCCTCACCTAGATCTCCCCGGGTGTCCTCCTGTAGCACCATGTAATGGTTGTGTCCGTGTCTGTGCAGCCAAACGGTGTAGTGCTTTGTTAAAGCTCCACAATAAAGAGCATGCACTAAAGCTTTGTAAATAATTTCAATCACAGCAAATACGCACTCATGCAGAGATGTTGA
Source organism: Cheilinus undulatus (assembly GCF_018320785.1). Classification (NCBI taxonomy): domain Eukaryota; kingdom Metazoa; phylum Chordata; class Actinopteri; order Labriformes; family Labridae; genus Cheilinus; species Cheilinus undulatus. The sequence goes on from NC_054865.1 coordinate 1,850,259, forward strand.
GCCATTATGCAGTTATTTTGGTAAATAAATGATGATAAATGATGTGTCAATAAGGGTGGTAAATTTTACTTTGGTATATTGCTAAGGCATAACCAGGAGCTAAATCAGTCTGAGTGGACAGTGGTGGGTGTGGACATCACAGGTTGCAGTAATCTCAGAAATCTAGCAGGAGTGGGATTAAGAAAAGGCCCACGCAGGACTCTAGTTTCCAAAATTTACAGCAAAATTTAAACTAATGAATATTCTACTTTGAAAAAATGCATGTTACCTTTTTTAGCCTTATAAACATGAATTTAATTTCCCTTTTCCTATTTATGTGCTTGCAACATCGTGAAACCAGCTGTCTGCCACAAGATCAACTAAACTGTAGAAACATCATCAGGGCCTGATTCCAGCCTCAACGGCTCGGTTCAGACCACTGAGACGGTCGCCGGAAAGTTCTTAAAAGGCCTCATTGTGCCATGAATCTCTGGTCTGATCTGGGCTTTACATCCAAAACTGATCTGAAGCATTAGATTAAAGATTTTTAGAGTCTGAGTCAGGAATTTCCACTGTTACTCTGCTGAATTGTTTAATGTCAGTTTCATTAAAATAAAACTTCATATTTTTATAAATTATAACACTGCAATTAAAAGTTCTGATGTAGAAAGTTTTTCATGAACCTTTATTTTTGATTTCAGTTTTACTTTGCACATTTCCTTCTCTGAGTTAATGAGAATTCATGACTAAAACTTTCCTCAGGGCTTCATTCTGTTCTCGTCTCTGCACACTGAATCCAGAGCTAAAGTTTGGATTTCTTCTAGGAGAATAAAACAAAACCTGGAAATAAAACTCTGCTGTTTGGACAGAAAGTAGAAACACAGAGAGGAGAAGTCTGACTTTTTGTGGTGAAACTGGAGAAAAACCCAGACTGACCTTGGTTACAGAGGGAGCCGAAGAACCCGGAGAGACACTCGCAGTGTCCGGTGATGTGATGACAGGCTCCGTCGCTGTGGATGCACTGAGGACACGACTGACTGCAGCGCTGGCCGAAGAAACCGGGAGAGCACGCTGCAGGAAAAACCACAGTGAGAGATGAGAGAGAGGGAAGTCCATGCAGAGTGTAAGGGAAACTTCTGATTAGTTCTTTGATCATTTTAATAATAGATTTCATGGTCCACTTAATCCTAATTTAAGCTAACGTCACAAATATGAAAACGTCATAGCTGTGCCCACCACACCTCTCTGTGTGAGCATGTGCAGGCTCGACCTGTTGGCTCCATTATCGGAGTTCTCCTGGCTCGTCTGTCTTCTTTCCCTTCTTTAATTTGTGTTAATTGATGTTCCTGTGAGCCATGCAGGCCGCTCTGCTACTCCTCTCACACTACACGCTTTTACTAATGAAGATAATTACCTAAACTGTGCACTCAAAGTCCTGAAATTTATCATTCTGGTACAGAGAGAGGCAGAGGAAAACAGCAGGGAGTCCCTGTGTTCATCAGACATTGGCAGCAGCTGCAGACCAAACGATCAGATTTAGATCTGAGCGGACGAACACAGAGGGACTAGAAATGCTGGTCTGGAAGCTCAGGATTAATCAGTTCATGACCAACACAAACATCCAATGAAAAATAAGTCTTATGTCTATTTACAACTCCAATTCCCAAAAAGTTGGGTTGCTATAAAGTAAAAACAAAATAAGAAATCAATTATTGTCAAATCTCATAACCCCATATTTGATTCTCAGTAAAACACAAACAACATATCAGATGTTAAACCGAGACATTTTAACATTTCATGATAACATTAGCTCATTTTGAATTTGATGGCAGCAAAAAAATCTCAAAAAAGTAGGGACAGGGCCATGGTTACCATCTTCTTTTAACAACAGTCTGTAAACATCTGGGAAGTGAGAAGACCAGCTGATGGGAGAGGAATGTTGTCCCATTCTTGTCTGGTGTAGGATTCGAGCTGCTCAACAGTCCTGGGTCTTCTTTGCTGGATTTTTTTCAAATGTTTTCTATCGGTGAAAGGTCTGGACTCATGCAGACCAGTTCAGGACCTGGACTCTCCTCCTGTGAAGGCATGCTGTTGTGATGGATGTGGTATGTGGTTTTGCATCATCTTGCTGAAATAGTCTTCCCTGACAGAGACGTTGTCTGGATGGGAGCATATGTTGCTCTAAAACCTCTCTCTACTTCTCAGCATTGAAAGTTCCTTTTCAGATGTTAGAGCTGCCCACGCCATAGGCACTAATGCAACCCCATACCATCAGAGATGCAGGCTTTAGAACTGAGCCAGGAGAACAAGCTGGATGCTCCCTCTCCTCTTTAGTTCACAGGACACGGCGTCTGTGGTTTCCTCTGACCACAGAACAGTTTTCCATGTCTCCTCAGTCCATGTTAAATGAGCTTTGGTCCAGAGAAGACGGCGGTGTTTCTGGATCCTGTTCACATATGGCTTCTTCTCTCCATGATCCAGCTTTAACTTTCATTTGTGGATGGCACGGCCAACTGTGTTGGCAGACAATGATTTCTGGAATGTTCCTGAGCCCAGGCAGAGATTTCAGATACAGAATCACGCCTGTTTTTAATGCAGTGGCCCCTGAGGGCCCCTTCAGCCTTGTCCCTTGCTCTCAGAGATTTCTCCATAATATCCTGTTGATGATATCATGGACTGGAGATGGAGGGATTTAATGTCTGAGCAATTTTACATGGAGAAAAATTTTAGACTCAGTTTTTCACAGATTGGTGAACCTCTGCCCATCTTTACTTCTGAGGGACTCTGCCTCTCTAAAATGCTCCTTATATACCCAGTCATGTTACTGACCTGTTGATGATTAACCCTTTAAAACCTACCATTGTGCAAGTCTGCCAGGACATATTCTTACATTTTTACATACTGTAGTACCATTTTTGGGAGTATGTTTGTTTGCTTTACATCAATATAACCCTTATATCCCAAGTTTTAATAATATGTATTGAATTATGTCTTATCTACTACAAGCAATTGCTTAAAAGTGCAATAAACCTAAAAAAATGAAAATTGTTCTTGTTTTTTTCACATATATTTCAAAATACAGAAATTGCACAGCTGTATCCCTCAAATTTGTAAACGTAAAAAGTTGTTCAATATCCTTTGGGACCACAGGAAATTTATTTGGAGTCTGTAAGTAACTTGCTTTTTGAGATATAGTCAATTTTGTAACCTGTAAAAAAACCGAGCCAGATGAGTAGTTGGACTCTTCATCCAACACTGTAATTAGTTAGAAAACCTCGTGCCAGCTCTAAAACTGTTCAGCATGACCAGGGTTTTTGCAAATCCATAACTACATATGTGTGGAAGTGTGTCAAAGGTGTGTGTGTGATGATGTCTGGTGTGTGTGGGTTGTGTGTCTGAGTGTTTTTGTAAAAAAGTAGGGCTGAAATAAGAGCAAGGGTGAGTATGTGTGCAGGCTAAGTTCTTCAATGTATTCCGTGGAAAAAACACAACTTCCGGGAAAATAGGCCACTTCCTGTTGTTGGGGTGGGGAGTGTATGAGGTAGGGACACTTAAGAATCATGTAACAGGTCATGTCCACAACGTGATGATGTTTATTTCAACGAAGGAAGTGCTGCAAATACCCGTGGTCTCATTTATAAAGATTTTTGTTATGTGCATGTTATTTTGTATTTTTACAAACCCATCACTGCAACGAAAAAGTGCTGTGAAACATGGTGAGTGAGTGAAATGTTAGTGTAACTCCTCAGGTTTTATATGCAAAAACAATGATTGATCCATCTTATCCGGTTTCAAATCTACCGCCAATCAAAAATGGAGATGCTTATCTATAGGGTTGACCTAAGTAGTTGCAAAATGTGCCTCCGTCTGTTTTTTTTATTAGTACCACTTACTTTTCCAGCGTTTGCTGCCCTCGACCTACTTTTTTGAGATGTGCTGCTGCCATCAAATTCGAAATGAGCTAATAATTTCATGAAAAACGTCTCAGTTTAACATCTGATATGTTGTTTATGTTCTACTTTGAATAAAATATGGGTTTATGAGATTTGACAGTCATTAAATTCTGATTTTATTTACATTTTTCACAGTGTCCCAGCTTTCTGGAATTGTGGCTTGTAGTTGAGTGTAACATCCAAAATAAAAACAACTTTTACCTATAACAACCATTCAGTGTTTTTTAATTGGACACATTGTGATGTCAGGTTAAAGAGAAGTTTAAATCATGCATCAAGAAGCCCATGTTTCCACAAGATCAAACTTCAAGCCTGTGTGTGATCACACGAAGCTCAGATTTACAGAGCAGAGAACCAAATGTACGAGCCTCTGGTGTGCAGATTAAAAACTCTGTTGCACAAATTTGCAAATATTCCATAAAACCAAAAGCCCTTCAGAGAAGTATTTGGAGTTATATAACTCTCCATATGCATCAAAGTTAAATTAAATTTCAAAATACTGCAGAAGTTACAGAATTAGTGTAATTCTTCCATCACTGCCCTGCAGCCACCGCGGCAGAGCTTCAGCGTCTTACTTCGTCTGCAGTTGGTGCCTCTGTAGCCCGGAGCGCACGCACATGTGCCATCCTCAGGGGAGCAGGAGCCTCCGTTCATACAGGTGCAGCTGTAGGAGCAGTTCGGCCCCCATCGACCTTCTTCACACACGCTGTCACAGTGAACACCTGCACATGAACACACACACACACACACCCCCACACAGTAACACAGTAACACAGCCAGTCTGAGTGTATGATGAAGTAGGAGCCTTTGTTCTTCAGTACCCAGCTGCTAAGTGAAGTCAAACTGACTCTCCATAAGTTTCAGAGGTTTCACTGAGGGCAGAAAAGGAGAGTGAGTGATGTAAAAAGATGAGAGAATGTTAGCAAAGACATTTAAACACCTGAGCAGGTACAGAGGCAGCAGGAGGGAAGGGGAGGGAGGGAGATGTAAGGAGGAGGATGATGGATATGAGAGACTAAACTTCTCTGTGTCTCTGTAAAAGCAGCAGACTGCCAACCGTCTGTACTGGAAAAGACCCAAGCCAGCTCTGAGTTCATCTACTGTTAAGAAACATCCAGGAGCTGGCTGACTTTTGAATATCCGACCACCGTTTTTCCTTTAAGAAGCACCAGGAGTCAAACTGTGGCTCCGCATTACAGCCAAGGTCATGTAAGGGCCGGCCATAACAACACAGCTTTTCTTGATTTTATGATAGGGATCGTCATGTGATGCTCCTCAGCCAATCAAATCCTTTGCTCTGACTGGGTGCATGAGTGAACCTGGAAATCCAGAGGTGAGCGGTGCAGACAGGAGAGTTTACTGAGAGGTTATCAGAGCGAGTCAGTGACCAGAGATGGTCTGATCATGAAAAGAAGACAGAGGGAAACAGCTTTCTTCAGAAATGGATCAACTGTGTAACGTTCACTCTCCCCCTCTTCAACCAGTGTCACGTATGTTTCATATCTCTGTCTGGAGCTCAGTCAGTAACCGTTAGGTTCTTGGGCTCCTCTCTCACTAAGACCCCTCTTCCCCTGCTCTGTTTGGTCAGGTGACCAGCTCTAGAAGAGTCCTGATTGGTCCAAACTTCTTCATGTGAGAATTCTGGAGGCCACTGTTCTCTTAGGAACCTTCAGACTAGCAGAAATGTTTCTGTAGCCTTCCCCAGATCTGTGCCTGTCATCAATCCTGTCTCTGAGCTCTGCAGGTAAATTCACAGTGTTGTTTCAAAGGCTCTGAGTACTGATGCCGATGTGATATTTCAGTTTTTTATTTGAAAAAATGTCTAAAATTCTATTTCCCATGAATTATGATGGAGTACTGAGTGTAGATTAATCAGAATAAAAATGTTGTATTTACTGTAGCATCAGGCTGCAAACTAACAAACCTGAAAAAGTGACAAAAACGTTGCACAGACATACTGCCCCCTACTGTGTGGTCTTTGCACATGCAGAAGCGTGCTCTGGAACAATATTAGTAACAGGACAGCTAAGGCAGGACCATCCCAGACCAGATCTAAGTACTTTATTGACCAAATACCTGCACAACATCAGAGACATCCTCTCAGTCTAAACCTGAATGGAGCTTATCATTAACTGTTTGCATCAGAATGAGTTTTGGAACCATTTTTGTCATATTTTCACTAATGTTCACACCTGTCTTTGCCAATTTTAACACACTTTTGCCACTCTAAACCCATTTTTGTCCATTTTAACCCTTTCCACTGCCATGATTTTGGGTTTTGATGTGTTAATTTTGAGTTACCTAGGTTTCTTGTGCTCCTTGTGTTTGTTTTTCTACTGCCCATTTAAGCTACTTTTTGCTATTGAATACTAATTATTTCCTGTTTTTGCCCATTTTTGCCACTTCTTTTTGCAATTTTCCCCATGTCTTTTCACCTATTTTTTGCCACTAAATACCACTTGTTTCCTATTTTTTTCCACTCTTGACTGCTTTTTGTCCACTAAAGTCAATTTCCATTCATTTTTGTCAAGTTTTTGCCACTTTTGGACCATTTTTGCCACCTGTAACTCATTTTTTTGTCACCCCTCACCCATTTTTGCTGTTTTCTGTCCCTTCTTCCACCTGTGGCTCTTTTGTGACTATTCGTAGCTCTTTGATGTCTTAATTTTAGATATAATGCCCCTGAAAACCTTACAAAGAAACTTTTTTGACCCTTTTCACATTTTTTTTGCCACTTTTCACCCATTTAAGCTTTTCCATTAAATACCACTTGTTTCTTTTTTTTTTTTTGCAAATTCTTTTTGCCAATTTTATCCCACTTTTGCCCTTTGTCACATTTATGCCCATTTAAGCTACTGTTTGCCACTAAATACCACTTGTTTCCTATTTTTTGCCACTCTTGATTGCTTTTTGTCCATTAAAGTCAATTTTTTTAGTCAATTTTTGCCACTTTTGGACCATTTTTGCCACCTGTAACTCATTTTTTGTTGCTTCTCACCCATTTTTGCTATTTTCTGTCCTTTCTTCCATTTTTCTTCCCATTTTTGCCCCTTTTCACACATTTTTGCTGCTTTTTGACCATTTTTCCAACCTTTATTTTATTTTTAATGCTACTTAAGCTGTTTTTGCCACTTTTCACCACTTAGATTGTGGATCTTGCAAAGGTATTTTTTAACAGTTTGGCTCAACGCTGGTAAATACTAAAGCATAAAATAATTTTTAAAAAAGATATTTGATAAGAGAGGTTAAATATAGGATATGGATATCACAGCTTAACTTTATAATGGACCATGATTTAGTTGACATCCATGGGCCCCCAGTTTGGCTGGGTCCCAGAAAGTTCTCCAGTTTTCCCTCTGATGGGCAGCCTTGTCTGCACATGACTATTGTAGAATGCTCATGTCTGTAATCAGCCACTTGCGGGTCCAGTGGGGGTCCCCGGTCTCTGGCACCTTTATTTTGGGGGTCGCGGGCTGAACCACTGCTCTAACTGACGATGTTAAATCACGTTTTTACTCTGAAGTTTCTCTACATGTTCTGAAAAATGTGTGTATCTTTATAATCACTGAGTAAAGAATAAATATATAAATATGATGCTGTGCTAAAAATGAAAGAAATAAAGAAAAACACAGGAGAGAGCACATTTCCCAGGCTGCAGTCTGTGAGGAATATTTCACATGCTCTCATCTTAAAGATCAAACTGTTGCTGTAATGTTTTCCTGAATTCTCATATAAAATGTTTGCATTTAAAAATGTCTCTTCATATGAACAAACATTTAAGGAAATAGCCCGAATTCCCCCAAATCCTGCTCAGACTTTGGGCCTTTAATCAGGGGATGGAGTGTCTCGCTCTTTCATCACTCTTGCATGTGTGTGGTTGAGTGTGCGCCGGCGTGCAGAACGGATCAGAGCGCTCTCTGCTCGCAGGAGACGGTCTGACACTGCAGCACACAGGAGACTGACTTTACATCCACTCCCAGTTACACTCTGACACATGCAGGAATAATCCTCCATCACATTTACTGTAGGTCTGTAAAAACACAGAGAGGAGGCAGAGTAAATACAGAACATCCCTCCGTCTGTCTGCAGATAATTAGAGACTTCCTCTGAACAGAAGATCTGAGCCAAGCAGGAGCCAACAAATGCAATAAACACACAATTCTCCAGATAAAGTTGGTGGAAATCAGGAAGAAGGTTGATGGATGTGCAGCAGGAAAAGGATGCGTTTCTTTAGCTTGTCTGCAGTCATGTGATCCTGACGTGAAAGTCGGGCTAGTCCATCTCTGTGTGAGCTAACGTCATGTTTATGTCTTTGTAGTTCCTAACATCTCTTTATTCAGCAGAATTTACACAGAAAGTTCCAGTACAGTTCCACCATTTTCACGTTATTCTTCACAGTTGTTTTGCTGAATTATTATTTTTGTATGTCTCCATCAGGAACGGACATCTTTAGACACTGACAGGGCCACATTTATCTGATTATTTCTGCCAGAGGGACAGGTTTTAGTTTTAATTTATTAATTCTAATTATTTAAAATTTAATGTGTGGAAGAATATATATCTGTCATCACAATCAATTATATCCTTTATATTTTCAAACTCAAATGCAAACAGTAAACTCAGTCAGCTCAACAGAACTTCAGCCAATAGAGACTCTTTCTGAATGAACTGTCTATGATGCTCACAGCAACTCTTATATCTAAATAAATATAGAATTAATGATGCATACGATTTTTACAGCAATCGTTACAGACATATATGTTTATAATTTCGTACATTTACACTATATTGCCAAAAGTATTGGCTCACCTGTATTGACTGGCATATGAACTTAAGTGACATCCCATTCTTAATCCATAGAGTTTAATATGTTGTCGGTCCACCCTTTGCAGCTATAACAGCTTCAACTCTTCTGGGAAGGCTTTCCACAAGGTTTAGGAGTGTGTTTATGGGAATTTTTGACCATTCTTCCAGCAGCACATTTGTGAGGTCACACATTGATGTTGGATGAGAAGGCCTGGCTCTCAGTCTCCGCTCTAATTCATCCCAAAGGTGTTCTATGGGGTTGAGGTCAGGACTCTGTGCAGGCCAGTCAAGTTGATCCACACCAAACTCTCTCATCCATGTCTTTATGGAGCTTGCTTTGTGCACTGGTGCACAGTCATGTTGGAACAGGAAGGGGCCATCCCCAAATCTCTTGGTATGCTGAAGCATTCAGAGTTCCTTTGACTGGAACTAAGGGGCCAAGCCCAGCTCCTGAAAAACAAGCCCACACCATAATCCCCCTCCACCAAACTTTACACTTGGCACAATGCAGTCAGACAAGAACCGTTCTCCTGGCAACCGCCAAACCCAGACTCATCCATCAGATTACCAGATGGAGAAGTGCGATTGGTCACTCCAGAGAAGGCGTCTCCACGGCTCTAGAGTCCAGTGGTGGCGTGCTTTACACCACTGCATCCCACGCTTTGCATTGCACTTGGTGATGTATGGCTTGGATGCAGCTGTTACCATGGAAACCCATTCATGAAGCTCTCTACCACTGTTCTTGAGCTAATCTGAAGGTCACATGAAGTTTGGAGGTCTGTAGCATTGACTCTGCAGAAAGTTGGAGACCTCTGCACTATGACCTCAGCATCCTCTGACCCTGCTCCATCATTTTACGTGGCCTACCACTTGGTGGCTGAGTTGCTGTCGTTCCCAATGGCTTCCACTTTGTTATAATACCACTGACAGCTGACTGTGGAATATTTAGAAGCCAGGAAATTTCCCCACTGGTCTTGTTGCACAGGTGGCATCCTATCACAGTACCACGCTGGAATTCACTGAGCTCCTGAGAGCGAGCCATTCTTTCACTAATGTTTGTAGAAACAGTCTGCATGCCTAGGGGATGATTTTATACACCTGTGGACATGGAAGTGACTGGAACACCTGATTTACATTATTTGGATGGGTGAGTGAATACTTTTGGCAATATATAGTGTATGATTATCAAAGATAATTACAGATTTTGTTCTGTTTCTCATCGTTTCCTGTCAGGTTTGATCAAGATTTCCTCTGTTTACATTTTCTTGGTATTTGCAGCTGACCTGGAGGCTACCAAAATGTAGAAATGTTACTGAGCTTTCTCTCTCAGCTCTGGTATTTGACCTTTTTATCACTCCAAAAACTAAATGAAGCTTAGCGTAAGTGCAGTCAGGAAGACTGTATTCTCCACGCTGGTTTAGTAGTTCATGCCTGCACTATCTCCCTCCTTTATGCTCTCTGCCACATCATAATCAGCTGTTCACATCACCTGGTCACACCTGTCCAATAGCGCTGCTCCACTCCCTCATTGTTAGCCTATCATATCACTGCTGCCCCTTTTAAATCTGGCTTTCTCCTTCATCAGTTCATTCATGGCGGTGTTCTGAGCGACCCTCCTCCTCCCCATCACCACCAAGTCTACAAGTCCATTGTTCAGATGGACTAAGACGACTTCTTCAGCCATCACCACCACCACCAGTGTCTGGACTCCACGGGGGGGTAGATCCTGCTCAGGGCAGACACCCTTTGATGACGCTATGTCCTTGTGGAGTTCAAGCGCCAAAGAGACTCTGACAATAATTCAGTATCACATCATCTATGTGAATAAATTTAATTCATTATCACACATGTAAAATAAAATGTGATCTTTAAATCAGTCTCCATCCTAATTCTCTCCTCCTTCCTGAATGTTCTCTCTCACTGAATTTAAAAACAGCAGCCATTTCCAATGTGCCGTTGATGGACTTTATCTTCCCACAATGCTTTTCTCCAAAGAAAGGGTGCTGTGTTCAGTGCTCACACGTGCAGCTGACGGGACATCGCAGGGAAAAATATTAAATTATACAGAAACATTCAGCTTTCTCTTTGTTCTGTTCCCAGATGTGAAACGTCTCGGTTTGATCCCTCAGAAGCACGTTTAATAATCACAGACTGATTTTATTCCACCTCCCAAAACCTGAGAGAAGATTTACAAATACAGCCATGCCCCAGTCCTGATCTGACAGGTGGATAGACACTCATCCATGTCACGGCACATATTTCACATCCACCAGGAAACAACACATAGAGAAAAGGGCAGAGACTTTACTCTCACTGAAGCCGTTTAGGTGAAGAGCTCAAACATCTCTAAGACCAAGACAGTCTTTCAGTCTGGTTCTTTGCTTTCCAATAAAGAAACGTCCACTTCTGATCAGACTGCTGCTGTAGCTGCATCCACGCTGATCTCTCCATCAGCAGCCATAGTTTACAGGACAGGAGCTACTTCCACTAAACCGACCGTAGCTACCACCTCTCTCCTCAGAAGACAGTGACTGAATTCACGCACTACTCCAAATGTAAATAAGATTGTTTCTGATGAGCCGAAACAACAAAAGGAACCTGAACATGACCGGAACAAAGCTCAGGGAGAAAAACAGTGATGGAAATGTCTTTACTGAAGTCAGAAATACAGGGAAACACAGGGCTGTGATGGCAGAGAGATGCAGCAAACACATGGGCAGTAGGGGGGATGATATAGTGCAGGGGTGTCAAACTCATGGCCCGGGGGCCGATCCGGCCCATGGTGCAGTTACACCTGGTCCACAAGATCATATTACATTCTTCTAACTGGCCCTAAAGTATGAGCTCTGCAGATTTCCTTCAGTATTAAAATGTAAACTTAACACTGATGATATCTCACATCCTTAAGTCATAAAAATGTGAAAAAAATAAAGAGTAAAAATAATCAGATAAAAAAAGAATTCATTTGTTTTCATATCATATTTTCAATTCTGCATTGCACAATTATGACTTCAACCTATTATTTGGACTTTTATTTTATATTTTGACCATTTACATTTATAATTTTGACTTTTTATCTCATATTTTGATCATTTGAACTTATAATTTTGAGCTTACCTGATAATTTGGGCTTTTTCAGTTTATAATTTCAACTTTTTATCTCATATTTGACCTTATAGGTGCATTATTTTAAATTCTTAGTCATATATTTGCCTTAAAAACATGATTGGGACTTTCTCTTTTCATACATATTTGCCTTTCAAAAGCATTATGTTAACAAGGTCCTGTTTTGACCTTTTGAACTAATAGGTTTGAACTAATCATTTTGACTTTTTAGATCTTAAAATCATTTATCATCAGTGCTCATTTTTTCACCATATCTTATTACTGGTAAAACTGAGGTTAAAAGTTTGGTTAAATGTGGACCCTGTTAGGCCCTCAGGTTAGACCTTAATTCAGAATTTGGCCCCTGCTGTGATTGAGTTTGACACCCTGATAAAGGGGAATAATGAAAAAGCTGTCAGGGGCCCAGCCCCATGGGGGGGGCATGAAGGCTAGCAAAAACATGGTCCATCCTTTCTTTAAGCAATAACAACATATCATGTTTAAGCTAAAGTACTTCAAACTGATTTAAAGGAACAAAAACAGCGGTTTCTTTTTTGGTGCTTCAGATATTGTGGACTGCTTTAAAATGTACCGTCATGAGCTGACCCATGGAACGGAACTTTTAGTTAATGCTTGACTTTGTAAAGCTGCTAGGACCTGAAAGATTCAGGATTCTGGAAAAGGTGACTATGATCCCAACACAACAAACGTGTTTCTACTTCAGCTTCAAAGCTGATCAGAGCCAGGCCAAGGCCACTGCTAGCCAGGAGGCTAACACTGACGATAAATGTGCTGATATCATTAAAAGACATCTGAGAGGGCCCTTTTCATTGGTCCTACGAGGGGCCCAGGAACTTCTGTGGTTGGGCCTGAACTCCTGTGCCTGGTCCGGATGGAGCTGTCACACAGCCAGCACCCACTCAGTCTTAGAGGGGTGTTCTAGTTAACTAATCATCATTTTAAGGTTCTCTAGTTCACCAGTAGGGTCTAAATGAATCTGACTAGTTCACCTGGAGACCTAATGAGGGTCTTTCCTGTCTTCTAGTGGAGTCATTCAGTGTTGCACCAGTAACGTGACGCTGTCAAAAGATGCTTTCGTGGTGAGTTCGTGCAGCAGCAGTAATGAAGCTTTGCCATCAGGGATGAAACAGCATTTTTACTGATACCACGTCTATAAATGCCAACAGCTTTGCAGCGAGCACAGCAGGAGCTGAGCTCACAGTCAGACATGCACACACAGTTCTGTATCCCCCCCGCCACCGCCGCTGCCTCTTTTACCACCTCCACAGCTGGCACAGAGAGGGGATCACCTCTCCCCACCTCTGCAGCATTTATTTAGTTTTTGTCAAGATGACTAAAACTAGACTAAAATGTAATTTAGTTTTTGACATTTCTGACATTCAGAATCCATGACATTTCTCCACTGTGGGTAAATCTTTCCAAAAACAATTAATCTGTATCTATTCTGTCTCTCAGCTGTAGAAAGCAAGGACCCCAGGTTTGACAAAGTGCCGAGAACACACTACCATGATTTGGTTCCAGATTTAGACAAGAGAATAAATGCTTGGACTAAATCTAGACTAAAACTAAAAAGGGTGGGAGTGACTAAAATGTGACTAAAACTAAAAGACATTTCTTAGTAGATATCCTGGCTTAAACGGTACTGTTAACAGGGCTGAGGACTGAACCACAGCTGGAATCAGACTTTACCTTTCACATTATTAGCAGCTTTCCACAGCAGTGACCCTAGCATTACTGAATGAGTGTTTTTGAAATAGTGACCGCTGACATGAGGTATTAAATCTCATAAGACAACGTGAAGAAAGCCTTTAAAGTGTGGCGAATTTACCCTTTATTCCTCACCTGCGGTCTCTGACAGATCACAGCTTACTTTATTCTCTGTACACTTTCTTGTGTGCATCATTTTCAAAGAAAAATTACTCTGCAAACTGTTCAATTCTTCTCATGGAGTTTTTTTTAACCACTGGAAGCAGAGAAAATGACAGGAGGAGAAAATGAGACAGCTGCATGAAGTCTAAGATAAACACGATCATTTATTTCAGTGAAATAAAATCTTTATTTCAGTCTGACAGGACTAATTCTCATTCACTGTTTTATATGTAAAAACTGAAATACCTGAGGCTACACACTGGAGCATGGCGAACATACTTTAGTGATGGTATTCTGATTCTAGGGTTGTGGCTGAATATTTGTCCAAACCATGCCGGTGTCCATACTGCTGCTTTAATGCTCTCAGTGTGGAATCTAATGATCATATCTGATGTTTTTGTTATATCTGGCTCCTTAGAATGAAAACCTGAATAACAATGAGAGTGAGACCAGCAGCATGACCAACCAGATACTGCATACTTCTACAAACATGGAAACAGAAAATAAACTGTCTATAGCAGGGTATCAAATTCAATCACAGCAGGGGTCGAATTCTGAATTTGGGTCCAACCTGAGGGCTGAAAGAGGCCAACATTTAACCGTAACCTGTCAACCTCATTTCACCAGCAATGAATTATGGGGGAATAACCCCTAGCACTGATGATAAATAATTTTCAGATTTTAAAAAGTGAAAATAGTAAGTTTAAAGGCTCAAAATCTTAGATTACAATTCAAACTTATTAGCTCAAAAGGCATTTAAAGTCAAAATCATGTTTTTAAAAAGCAAAGAAAGTTTAAATCATGATTTTCAAGGGTTGAAAAATGAGATAAAAATTTGAAATCATGAGTTTTAGAGGTCAAAATAGGAGATACATTTCAAAATCATTGGTTAAAAATGTCAAAAACTGAGAAAAAAATAAATTTTGAGTTTCACAGATCAAAATATTACTTAAAATTTAAAATAGAGTATACAAAAAGCCAAATTATGAGATAAAAGTCAAAGTAAGGGGCTCAAAAGGTCAAAACGTGAGAAAAAAAATTAAATTATGAGTTAAAAGGTCAAAATATTGCTAACAAATTTTAAAACTGATCAAAAAAGTTAAAAATTAAGAGAAAAGTCAAAAATGTGAATTGAAAAGGTCAAAGTATGAAATAAAAAGTCACAACCATAAATTGGCCTGATAACTGTGAGATGCAAAATCAAGAATATAAAATGAAAACAGAATTTTATTTTCCCACATTCCTGACTTTTTATCTAATTATTTTAACTTTTTCTTTCCTTCTGTTTTTTTTTATATTTTTAAGCTGGAGGAAATCTGCAGATCAGTGGGCCAGTTATAATAAAAAAATCACATGATTTGACGGGACAGGTACAACTGTGCCACAGGCCGGCTTTGGCCCAGAGGCCTTGAGTTTGACACCCCTGGTCAATGCCATCCTGTCAGTAAAACTGATGCTGTGTTCTTTATCACTCCGTCCTCCTCCATGTCTGTTTTTCTGCTAAAGTCCTGACTGATCCTGTGACTGTCAGTGAGGTCTCATGTCTGGAATCTTCACCTGGTTTACAAACAGCAGGGATGTGGTCTCATGGTCTGGACCACTCTTTGAGGGTGTGTATTCAGAAGATTATAATATTAGACTAGACTAGCCGGGCTCTCGGCCACCTCGCCACCGAGGAAGAAGTAGTCGATCTGCACGATGAAGGATTCAATGACGGCCTGCTTCAGCTTGGTGGTGGAGAGCCTGTCTTTGTTCTCAAAGTCAGGCCGCATCAGCATCAGCATCAGCATCAGCATCAGCATCAGCATCATCCAGAAGCAGATGGAGAGGTTATAGGTCATCATCAGGGCGGTCTTGGTCTGGTACTGTGCTGGCTGACCCTATTGAGATGTGTGATGATGTATCTGAAGACCTGGTAGTTCACAGATGGAAACTTCTTCACAATCTCCTGAAGAGCCTGCAGATGCTCAGTGTAGTATCTAATAGTCTGGTAGTCTAGAGCAGTGTTACTCAGCCACAGAGCCAAACTGTTGAAAAATACATTTGCAAAAGCCACAATCTAAGAGGTGAAAAGTGGCGATTAAAATAAGTTAAAGGTGGCAAGGGAGAAAAGTGGTGAAAAAGGGCAGAATATGGCAAAATACGTGGGAAGTGACAAAACAATAAGATAAAGGTGGCGAAAAATTGTCCAAAAGTGGCAATAATCTGACAAAAGGTAGGAAAAATGGGCATTAAGTGGAATTTTACTGCAAAAGGCAGCTTAAATGGGCGAGAAGTGGCAAAAATAGACAAAAAGGGGCAAACACTGAGGGAAAAGTGGCAAAAAAAGAGTTACAGGGGGCAAATATGGCCAAAAAGTGCCAAAAAGGTGGCAAAAATCATCAAAAAGGTGAGAAAAATGGGCATTAAGTGCAATTTTACTGCAAAAGGCAGCTTTACTGGGGGAGAAGTGGCAAAAATAGGCAACAAGGGGCAAAAAATTGTAAAAACAGGATAAAAGTGTCAAAAATGGGTGAAAAGTGACAAAAAGAAGTGGAAAAAATTGGCCAAAAGCAGCGAACACCAAGAGAAAAGTGGCAAAAATGGTCCAAAAGTGGCAAAACAGTGGTAAAAATGAATGAAAGGTGACTAAAATTGGCAAAACACATCAAAGAGTGGCAAAATGGGAAATAGGTGGCATTTAATTGCAAAAGGCAGCTTTAATGGGGAGAAAGTGGCAAAGAAGGCAAAAAAAGGGAAACAATTGCAAAAAGCAGGATAGAAGTGTCAAAAAGAAGTGGCAAAAATGGGAAAAATGTTTCAAATTAAGACATAAAAGAGCCACAAATCATCACAAAGAGCCACATGTTGAGCATCACTGGTTTAAAGGATTATAATACTAGAAATCAGCTGAAACTGTCTTCACATCTGTAGTT
Source organism: Cheilinus undulatus (assembly GCF_018320785.1). Taxonomy (NCBI): domain Eukaryota; kingdom Metazoa; phylum Chordata; class Actinopteri; order Labriformes; family Labridae; genus Cheilinus; species Cheilinus undulatus. The sequence goes on from NC_054865.1 coordinate 1,866,907, forward strand.
TCCCATGAATTTAGAATCAGTGAGGTTTAGAAAATAGTCCAGTCTGATGTGTGCTGTTTCACAGCAGGTTGGGGTGCCTCAGTCTACATTTTGCAGTCTTGAAGTCTGATTGCATACCCGTGCACAGACCACATTACGTCTTGTGCAGTGTGGTGTTGCAGCTGCATGCCTTTCCTGTAATGACGTTCCATGTTTCATCACTTTGGCATACAGGTCACCCTGGTGTATAAGCTGCAGGTGACTTTTAGATGAAGGTATTAAAAGTTTGGTTACACACTGGATGATGATGATGCTACAGATTCATCTAGTTTCTTTTGACTTTAGCGTGAGGTCAATGTTAACAGACATCAATAAAAGGACGTTTGTTTGAGTGTCAGCTCTTCCCTCTAACCGGGTATTAAAACATCCTTTCATTGCGTCTAAATGTAGGTACAATAAGATGAGCTCCAGCGTAGTCATGGCGACTATTCCAGCTGAAGCTCAAGCTGAAGGTTTATGCTTGTCTAAAACTCGTCCTGAGTCCCGTCTCGGCTGAAAGCTTGTTGTTCGTCCACGCTGACCTCTGGTGCCGCTGAATTATTAAAGAGAGCCGAGCCGTCAAACCCATCCAAGTCTGAGTCTGCATCACTTTCAGAATTATAGCTCAGAGTTTTTGTGTGCGTATCATTGATTTGTGGTCTCTGGTATCGTCATGCGGTGTTGCTGGTCTGGCCTCGGACTCTTTCACCTCTGAGTCTGTTCTGGTTTTTTCCACAGCGGCCTCAGTCACCCTCTGAAAGCCAACAGTGAACTCTGTCCTCAAAAGAACTCCCAGGACAGGGGTCTTTCTTTGGCTTCTTTAAGAGTCTCACTTTTTATTCAAGGCTATACCTGATGTATTACATTTAAACCCAGGGCCATGTTTGCAATGTTTCCCGTCTGAGGGATGTCTATGCAATAAGTTTAGAAATAAGTAAATAATAATAAGGTTAAAATTTTATAAGTTTTCATGCCCTAAAATGATACAGTTATCAGTACTATCAGGTTATGGTATAATTCAGTGGTGCACCAATGTGTAAAAGATGCAACAGCGTCAATGGTAGTTAGTGATGATGGTCAAATGTCAAAAACAGAAATGATCTTAAGTTCATGCTGCTGTGAGACAGAATGCCAAATTATGACAAAATCAATGGAAGACAGTGGTTTGGCAAGTGTATGCTACACACAGTACCAGCATTTGTGGATGTGGAAGCATTTGGCCGAAACTGAGAGAAGGAATGACCCGACCTTCAAGTCATATTTGTAACCCTAAGTTCCTCTTCAGTTAACCTTGTAGAGCAGAGAGATTTGTCAGACTCCATCTCTGTCATCAGGCAAATCCACTCCTCAACGTTTGTGCTGATTGAACACAGTCCGGACCAATCAGCATCATTTAAGGAGAACAAGGTGGTAGCTATGGGCGGGGTTTAGCCATACTCAGAGCCGTTTGTAATGGCTGCCATCAGTGTGGTGATTAACTCTATATAGCTCTAGTATAGCATCAGTTTGACCAGAACTGGACTGTGTTTCTGCATGAAATAAAGAATAAAATCAACACTAAAAGCTTTCAGTGATGGGAAAGATGTTCTTCACTCATCTGACGACCTGCTTCAGCGTGAGTTTGTAAGAGTTACAGGGGACAGGGTTAGTCGTTAGTCAGCTACTAGTGGAGTGATTAGCTCAGACTTAGCCACAGTGGCAGTGAGAACTGGGCAATGTTTCTTTATCTAATACAGGACAGAAAAGATGTTTTTGCTCTTCTCCAGGTCAGCTTCAGCATGAGTATGCAGTCATCACGGGTGGGGTATTCCCGTGTATCTAATGGCTGCTGCCATGGTAGCTGTTAGCTCAGATGTAGCTCAGATGTAGCTGTAGGAAAGCAGCAGTTTTAGACCTGATCTATCTTTTTTGTTTTTTTTAAAAAGAGCATAGAGCCACACTGAAAGCTTGTCTCCACAGAGAAGAGGTTTTTGCAAATCTCTCGACTGGCCTTGGCATCAATCTTATTCACCAAGCAGCTCCACCATTAACAATCTAAGGCAGCAGTAACCTATCAGCTCCATACAGAGATATGAAACAGTCTGTTTACTTATCAGTCCTCATCAGTAACAATAGAAAGGTTAAAATGGTTACTCATGTTTTAAGGAAGAGCTTGAATGAACAGATAAAAAGATCATGATGTCATATTTATTTTCTTCCCTCTCACATCTAAAGACAGTTTGTCAGCAAGCTGTTGAGTTTTTTAGTCTCAGTCTGAGATTCTGCAAAGACTGTTGGTCACTAACTACAAGACTAGAATACGAGTCCTTTTGAGGTTATTTCCCATCATGCATCTGGTGGAAATTCACAACAATAGTTTTTGAGCAGAGAAAAAGATGTAGAAACATAAAGATGGAGTTTGCATTTGAGTTAATATCTCTTATAATCCGCTGTTTTTAAATAATTTACATTGAGTAGAAACGAAAGGAAAATTAAACACCGATGCAACTTTGCATGTTACCGCTACAACCGAGGAACTATCCCGGAAAAACTTCAGAATAAAAGTACCATATGAAAACGCGAGTTGTCTCACCACGGAAACAAACCGATCAGGCTTTTACTTTGAAAATCCCAGTGGCGGTTTACCGTTCCTGTCATGTCAGCCTGGCATGAACCGACACACAAACACACAGGAGCAGAGATCTGGCTGCAGCTCTGAGCAGAAACGTTTTTAATCTCGAGTTCTGAGTGGATATTCAGCTGCTCTAGAATGATCTACACTCACATTCATGATTGAAGAACGAAGTGAAATGATGTGCTCACGCACAGCACTGGCTCCCATTGGTTGTTGATGATGGTCGCATCACTGACAAACACAGTTTGGATATTGGATATTATCGTAACTAAGGCCAGCCACACATTAGACGATTTTTTAATCTGAAACGATTTTAAAACGGTGAGAGACCACAGACTTCAGGACAATTTCCAAAGATTTTTCATCTTTAATCCTCTGAACGCACACACTAGATGACTCAGCCAGACTGTCAGATCACTGGAGACCACACACCTGCCAACCTGCCTATGACCTCGCATGATCACGTGACTTCAGAAAAAAACAAACAAACAAAAAAACAAACAAAAAAACACGGATGTCTGTCGATACCGTCTTGCTGTCTCTCCACAACAGGCTGTCCTGGCATGCGTTACAGGTGAAGCAGAAATCATAATATGAGGGAAAGACTCAGGATGAAATCATGGCTTAAATTAAGTTAAAGTTGTGTTCATGGTTGTGAGGAGTGAAAGATATTTACGATTTGGGATCTGGAGGCTCCAACGCGATTTGGAGCAGTAAAACAACCGTGTTGACACAACACACATGCAGACTACTCGGACAAACAGTCGTTTGCGACGAGGCTCCTCTCGGGATACGCCCCCATGATCGTCAGGGAGGCAAATCTTGCCCCAAATCGGGCTTACAATCCTGTAGTGTGTGGCTGGCCTAAGACTGAAGAAAGACCGCCTTAAAACAGCTAAAATGACTCTTATGACCACTGTAGACCTAATGACTGAGACAATGGGAGTGAGCTGCAACTTTAGAAAGACTCCCATGATTTTACTCCAACTTTGGAATTTTGTCTGCGACTTTGAAATCGTAGGAAAAGTTGTTTGGCTAAAGGCCGGCCTTTGTCGACCTACTTGCCTTTTTTCCACATGCCTCATGGTGTGCTGTCTGAAATTATTACTATGCATGGCTACAGCCAACATTTTCAATGACAGTTTTTAAGATTTGAACATTTTCCTCCCTGACGGTGACACAGACAGTAATGGCTGCAGCATGGATCAGAGTGTGTCCACTAAAGTGGCCTGGCAGTGTTAAAACAACCTATACTGGACACTTAGATCCATTTAGGGTTATGTTGCAGGCGTTACAGCCACCAGTGGCAGGAGGACCCTGCTTGAGATGATCAGACTTTTTGTTCCTGTTCATTATGAGCGTATGAATTTCTGAGTGAACTTACAGGCGTGCTTCTTCTTTGTCTCCTCTCAGGGGTCTATAACATTTGGCTCCTTTGTTTTGTACCGTGCCTGGGTACAATCACTCCCTCCTACCCTCTCACTCGTTGGTCTGCTTTCGCATAAGTTACATGACTCCATGTCCAAGAACATTATTATTATTATTATTATCCATTCTAAGACGCCAACAATGACTCTTCTTCTACTGAAACATCGACCATGAAGCATGGATGATTAAACAGGCCTGTCCTGCATGGATAGGATGGTTTATGAAGAGACGTTTAGAACTGACTTTACAAATGTTCGCTGACCAGTGCCCCAGTATGGTTCAGGATAGTTCAGCCACATCTTGCATGTGCCGTGCCCATTTACAAATGAATCATGCTTGTCTTAACACTGACCAAATGGAGCCTGACTTTGGGGTCAAATCCACTCAGATCCAGGCCCAGGACCACTAACTCACACTGATCTTTACACAGACTGATTGTCAATCTCATCTCCTCATAAATGGTCTTGCTCGGGCATTTAAGCTCTCACTGAAGCTGCCAGAAGTCTGATGGTTCATCACTCCCCAGCTGTCTGCATCTCTCACCTGTCCATCCTGCTACACAGCGACAGAATCCGTTCACAGGATCACAGCCGTCAGAGTTCATGCAGTCACATCTCTCTCTGCAGTCCAGTCCGTACGATCCCTCCTGACAACAGCAAAGAGAAAAACACCCATCAAAGATTGCACAGTCCTCAACACATCATAACGATCTGCTGACTGCTCTGAGGACTCACAGGACAAGGTTCTTCACAGTAGTTGCCCCTCCAGCCCGCTGAGCAGGTACAGGTCCCATTGACGGGGTCGCAGGCTGCCCCGTTAACACACAGACATGTCTGATTGCAGTTCAGACCCCAGGTACCACTGGAGCATGGGATGGAGCAGTCCACACCCTGCCAGCCTGCAGAGATGCAAGAACCATGAAGAAATGATGAGATCAGCGAGCAACAAGGTAGGATCTTTAGTAATGGTCTGTCCATCCAACTAACCAACCACCTGTCTGTCCATCCATTCAACCAACCATCCATCCATCATCCATCCATCCATTCATCCATCATCCATCCATCTATCCATCCATCCATCCATCCATCATCCATCCATCCATCCATCCATCCATCCATCCATCCATCCATCCATCCATCATCCATCCATCCATCCGTCATCCATCCATCCATCCATCCATCCATCCATCCATCCATCCATTATCCATCCATCCATCCATCCATCATCCATCCATCCATCCATCCATCCATCCATCCATCCATCCATCCATCATCCATCCATCCATCCGTCATCCATCCATCATCCATCCATCCATCCATCCATCCATCCATCCATCCATCATCCATCCATCCATCCGTCATCCATCCATCATCCATCCATCCATCCATCCATACATCCAACCATCCGTCCATGCGTCCATCTGTCCATCTATCCAACCGTCCGTCCGTCCTGCCATCATCCATCTATCCATCCATCCATCTATCCATCCATCCATCCATCCATCCATCCATCATCTATCCATCCATTATCATCCATCCATCCATCACCCATCCATACATCCATCCATCCATCCATCCATCCATCCATCCATCCATCATCTATCCATCCATTATCATCCATCCATTCGTCCATCCATCCATCCATCCATCATCCATCCATCCATCCATCCATCCATCATCCATCCATCTATCCATCATCTATCCATCCATTATCATCCATCCATCCATCATCCATGCATCCATCCATCATCCATCCATCCATCATCCATCCATCCATCCATCCATCATCCATCCATCCATCATCCATGCATCCATCCATCATCCATCCATCCATCCATCCATACATCATCCTTCCATCCATCATCCATGCATCCATCCATCATCTATCCATCCTCCCATCCATCATCCATCATCCATCCATCATCCATCCATCCATCCATCATCCATCCATCCATCCATCCATCCATCCATCATCTATCCATCCATTATCATCCATCCATCCATCACCCATCCATACATCCATCCATCCATCCATCCATCCATCCATCCATCATCTATCCATCCATTATCATCCATCCATTCGTCCATCCATCCATCCATCCATCATCCATCCATCCATCCATCCATCCATCATCCATCCATCTATCCATCATCTATCCATCCATTATCATCCATCCATCCATCATCCATGCATCCATCCATCATCCATCCATCCATCATCCATCCATCCATCCATCCATCATCCATCCATCCATCATCCATGCATCCATCCATCATCCATCCATCCATCCATCCATACATCATCCTTCCATCCATCATCCATGCATCCATCCATCATCTATCCATCCTCCCATCCATCATCCATCATCCATCCATCATCCATCCATCCATCCATCATCCATCCATCCATCCATCCATCCATCCATCACCCATCCATACATCCATCCATCATCCATGCATCCATCCATCATCTATCCATCCATTATCATCCATCCATCCATCATTCATTCATCCATCCATCCATCCATCCATCCATCCATTCATCATATATGAAGTTGTGGGCTCTCTGATTTACTTTAATAATCCTGGGAGAAATTTTCAGACTAAATTATAATCATTAATCTGTTATGAAGAAATTAAAAGTACATAAAAAGTAATTAAAACAGATCAGCCATACTGACCTAGCTCAGTGCTTAACTGTTTATTACCTACTACTTAATATTGTTAGTTTTTAAATAGCTGTTTTGCTTTCTAATGATGAGTCCTTTTGTTTTTCTCCCAGCCTGAAACTCCTGACCGTACAGAAATGTAAAGTTCCTATCATAACCGACTTCAGACCTTGTTTTTGTTCTCTGCTCCCTTATTATCTCTCAATATCAGCATCTTTAAATATTTATGTGCCACTAAACCTTGTGGGGGATGCTGGGTAATTAAAGTGGAGATACTTCTGAGTCGGAGCGCTGGGCGAACGGCCCGGGAGCTTCAGCTGAACCCAAATGTCTGACTTCACCCTAAATAACCTTATTTTCAATTTCTGTTAAAAATGCTGAAACTTAGAACAATCAGAATGGTATTAAAAGAAAATATCTGATCACCAATTAAGAACTGATCTGTTTCCCCAAACAGTTCAATATGAGGAAATGATACATTTACTCCTGGTTTTATAGAAACGACATTTAGAGGGGGAAACAGGATGAGCTCAAGGAAATATATATTTAAATCTCTAGGTAGACATCTAGCACATATTTTCTCAACAGCTCAAAGAGCAGTGATTGACTAAAATATTCAAATTAGGTCTTAAGTCTAAATGCATCATACCCTGCATTTAGAGCCTTTGTCTCTTCCTTTTAAAAAGCAAACAGAAGAGAGGAGCCAGCCTCTCTCTGACGTGGATCATCTTTTCACTCTTTATACCCAAGTGTCCGTGCATAAACCACAAAGAAGTGGGGTTAAAAAAGGACAAACTTATGCAGCTCGGAGGTTTGAGTTGCAGCATTTGATCCTTGGTTCCTGCAGCCACTCATCGGTGTAAGAGCAGACGCCGTTCACCCAAATTTCCCTGCTGCAGCAGTGATGTGTGAATGTGTTTCAATGTGTATGAATGGGTTAATACTTATGTGAGAGCTGTCCAGGCTTCATTTACACAGTGTTGCCAGATCAGGCGGTTAAATGCTCAGTTGGGTGGTTTTACAACGGATTGTGTGGGTTAAAACAGTCTTTGCAGGGCTGACATAAGTTTTAAATGCATCTTTACAGACTGGTTTACCTTCTCAATTCTTCTGTTTAGTGAATAAAATGACAGTTATGATGGTAACTGAGTTCTCCTTGATGTCAGTGAACACATCAAACTGGCAGCAGTGCTCCTGGCCTGTCGGTCACTGCGAGTGTCCTGTAGAGTTCAGCGGACATGTCCAGTTGTGACCATAGACTATAGAAAGAATTGGACAAACCCCGTGTGACGTCAGTCGTGGGCTTTTGAAGCCCATTCATGGATGCTTCCATATTGAAATCGCGGTCTCAACCAAACTTTGGATCAACCTAACGGCCCGCCCACAAAGCGCGACTTCCTGTCAGCCTGCCAGCTAGCATTCCGGTTGACAGAAACGGATCCTCTGCCTGCCGAGCTATCTGTCAATCAAATGAGACGTGCCAATCCCCATGTAGTGAGGTTTATCCAAAATATAATCCAAACGATTGTGGTACAAAAAAATTCACCCCCCGTACAGTGGGAGCACAATAAGACACTAGCTAATGAGACACGTTTGGTGTTTTGAACCAGGCTGTAAACCAGTTTATTTTGTGTCTCAAAACCAGCTGCTAACATGTGTGCAGACAGAACTTCTGGTTTTCCTGCAGCCAGCCTTAAGTGGACACTCGCGGTATAGCATTTTTTTGCACTTCCGCATTGGCTTCATTTTTCAGGACTGGAGGTTGCCGCTTGGTTGTGACTGGGAGAGAGATGGGCACGTATGTCAGGCTGTGGGTGTGTTTATGTGGATGTGTGCAAGACAACCAAACTTCTGGATATCGAAAAAGACTGCAGATTTTGCTGTTTTAGTGTTGTCTACAGCACACAGAAGCCTGTGTTAAGTTAAGCAAAGCCCATCCAAAGCTGGAAAACATCCTGTTGCAGGAAGAAGGGGGATTCTGATAAAAAAGATGGTGGAACTCTTCAGTTTTATAAATCATAGTTAGCAAAAGCATTCTGTTCAGAGGAGTTATGGATTAGACTACTGTGACATAGATTAGTGCTGCAGACAGCTATACTTATACTAAGTTACCCCAGGGCCTCATTTATAAAAGTTGCTATTGTGGGTCACTGCTAAAAACCTTTGATTTGCTGGCTCATTATGATTCATTTCCATTCATAAGAACTGTTGCATTTGCAGGTCTGTAAAGGAAAAGAAGCAGATCAATGTGAGCACATTTCCAGGTGGATTAGGATTTATAAAGGGAGCACTGAAGAAAGATGGACATCTAAATTATTCTTGGGTTTATGGCGCATGCACGGTGATAGTCTTAAGGTCTTCACACGCTGGGTCCGTAAATCTGAAAAAATGTCACACTTGAACCCTGCACTCGGAGTCCTTTGTGTTTCCATTTGCCTTCGCTGCAAAAATACATTGAATGTGGCGAATTGTTCCGTACAGCGAGCCTGTCTCTGTCAGCCCTTTAAAATCCCGCTGGATCCATCCTGACAAACAGCTCCATACAGCACATGCTCATGCGTCATGGCACCGAGCCAAGTTAGAGAGATGGAGATCAACTCTTTACTTCAGTCTGTTATGACATGTTTTCATGTTTCCACGGTTAAAGTCCACATAACACAGAGACAAACCACAGTGTTTAAAGTGAGGGTTCAGTGTGAGAGGGAAAGAGAGAGAGTGAGGTGAGGGGAGGGGGCGAGTGAATCATCATGAATCCTCAATCACCATCGACATGAATTGGACTGATCAGAAAATTTTCATAAACTCAAACCCGTTCCAAATAAAAACATGACGGACGAAAGTTTGGGCGTTGGTGTGCAAACATGATTAGAACAATGTGAGATCGCATTTCTTTTTAAATGTGCTGAGAATTGGGACGAACAGACTCAGGGTGCAAAGGCCCTCAGTCCTAACTTAGTGAAGTCTTTAGTTCTCACAGCACTGCAGCTCGTTTTATTCCTAGGATTTACAGATTTAGAGGGGAAGTTTAGAGGGATTAATTTCAGGACAAAATCAATAGATTTGAGGCTAAAAAGGATGCCAACCAGAGAGCGTTTCACAGAGCTGATATTAATTTAACCCTTTATCTACTGAGTCTAAAAATGGCGATTTGGACATATTTTATTATTCTGGCTGTAAAATAGTCAGGAAATGCCCTAAGTCTGAGAGCTTTGGTCCCTTTTCCCAGGAGTACTTGAACTTGACTTTTCAACATCTGGTTAATGATTATTGCACAATTTATGGAATTGTCAGCAGTTTAAAAGAAGAAAAACACAAAAACTGATTTGTTTTTCATGGTTTTTATGAGAAGAAATGTTGTTATTGCTCATGAAGTTTTAATTTGACATTTGAAATGTGAACCTATACATGTTTAGAACAATCAGCAGCCATTTTTTGAGTCTAGGACTCTGGGTGTGCAAAACACAGTGCAAAAGATAACTATACACATAGGCCACAGTTGGTCCAAATAAAGGTGGAAAAATGCATTCTCAACATTCTCAGTAACATATTTTTATTGCACATGACAGACACGCAGAAATGCCACTATCTAACGCTATTTTTGAAAACAAAACACCACTCTCGCTCACTCTCCTTTTACTCTCTTCCTTCACTCTCCTTTCTCACTCGTCTTCTGCCAAAGCTGCCATTTTCGTGGTGCTGTTGGACATTACCGTAGTATATATACCACACATCATATATTGCTGGAAAGCACAGATTCTCAGCTCTCTGTCAGCGTTGGAATGTTTTAGATTGATCAAACTTTCGAGGATTTACAGTGTTGAGAATCGGTGTAGCGGTCTCGCAATACTTCTGGTGTTTTGCTATGAATGCCCACGTCATATAGTTGTGAGTACCATAATGAACCATATATGTGCGCATGCCCACAATTCTCAGCTTTCCAACGCCATTAGAATTTTTCTGATGGGACAAACTTTGACAGAGTTATGGTAATAATACTCCGGACATATAAAACACAGTGCCAGTGCCGGCTCAGTAGGTAAAGGGTTAAAAACAAACTGGAATGGTCAGCTGCAGGAGGAGTGGATATCATCTTAAAGGTTAGATGTGCTTCATTTGTGCTTCCTGATGGAGTTAATTATCTTTTTTTGACTGTTGTAATGGGAGTTTAGCTTCCTTGTCTCACCTTCCCCCCTCCAACACCCCCAGTTCTCTTTTCAGTGGGGCCTACCACCTCTCCACCTCCCACAGACATGGGAAACGATAGGGCTAGGAAGGTGTCGACTTTACTGCATATGTAAATACGAAGCAACAAAAGATGCCTATGCTAGTTCTTGAATAAGTGTTAAACCTGGAGCCCATGACTCTATCAAAAGGTCCTTTTGTATTTTAAATTGTGATGTCCAGACCGCCTGGAAACAAAGCCCTGTGCTGGTGTGGATTCTCCCCAGACAGAGGGGTGTCAAGAATACCTTGGGGGGCGTTACCTCAAGCATAAATGTCCTAGTCTCCCCATGTTCTGGGTCTCTCTTCATACTGACCGCTCGTGTGTGATGACGGACCTTTCTTCATGAAGAAATAAAGGCTTGTCGGCCGGCAGATGTCTAATGTTTCATTTGTTCACCAGCAACAGAGAAAAATTGGCATAACACTGTTAGCAGGATTTCACAGTCAATGAAGTGAGAAGAACAGAAGGGCAGAGATGCATGTCACAATGAGACACCTGGGCAGGTGTTTGTGATGAAAACGGAAGATCAGAACACCTCCTGATCAGTGAGGCCTGCTAATTTGTGTCTATTATAAACAACCTCAAAGACTGATGATCTTGTTCAGTTACATCTTGTTTGAACTGAACCATCTTGAAACAGATTCACAGCTGTAACATTTAGACCAGAGCTGGGCACAGATGTTTCATTTACATCTGTCTTGGTCCAGACCTTTCCTGTTGGTTTACTGATTGTTTGAGCTCTCCAGCATATGAGATGGTTTAAGAGTAGAACATGTGAAAATAATGCCATAGTCAGAATTTCACAGGTGGTTGTTGCTCCACTGAAGAGAAAAGCAGAAATCAAACAGCAGCTGTGGAGCTGAGGGACGTTTCTGGGGCTCACAACAAAGCTGAAGACTATTTGTAAAAAGTTAAAAACCTCTGAAGAAGCAAAGATGAGTTCCTCCTCCTAAAACAGCAGAGAGGACGCCAACACAGAGAGGTGTGCTTTGAATTAAAGCTACCGCTGCTGTATTTACACGGCCAACCTGAAAAAGAAGCTCTCAGATTGTCGACAGGCATTCAGAGGAGAATCAAAGCCCAGAAGGTAGGGAGGGTTTTCTGCTGTAACTGTTGTGATTATTTGTAATTTAAAGGTCTGCTGCTGGAGTCTGGCATGTTGATAACAGGCGTCAAACACCTCTGCGTTTCTGTCACATCGTCTCTGCAGAAATAAGAACCGAGCAAGCATCAAAAACAGTCATTAAAAAAACACACCTGTTTTTTATGCTTGGACATCCTGATCTCTAAACTACAGGAAGCTGTGGTCTTCAGTGCTGAAAGAAAACGGCGCTAACGGCTGATAAAAATGGCTGTTACACCTGAACACTTAAAGTCAAACATGATTTTAGCTGGTTCTAATAATCAGAGGGTCTACAGCAGTGGACTACAGCCAACAGAAGACCTCCAAATGTGGACTCTGGTTTAAACCAGGGCTGTTAATATTAACGCAATAATGCTAATTAGGGCTGAAACGATTCCTCGACTTATCTGGGTAATTCGGTTAAAAAAATTCCTTGAGGCAAATTATCTGCCTCGAGGCTTTGCTCAAGTCAGTCCTGTATCCATATAAGGACATGCTGTAGCCTGGACATCGCGCTGTGTGCTGCGCGGCATGCTGTGTTTCGCACGGATGGCTATTTGTGTGCCCTTGTTTTCGCTGTTACTGTAACATGTATGATATGAGGCATGAAAATCACGAGGGAAGAGAAGTTGATGCAGTGATGTTTACAGGCACTTGTCCTGCGTTTTTACGCATCCATTGGCCGCGGCTTTATAGCAGCTACGGCACTACGCCTGCACCTGTAAACCTATGCAGATCTCTGAGTTTACGCGCTGCCTGCATGAGTCGCAGCACTCATTTTGTGTCTGCAGACTTCAGGGAACTTTATAAACTTCTCTGATTGACCCGACAGTTTTACAGAACACCGTCAGGCTTCAACAGTCAAGTCCTGTTTTGGTGACCCCCCTCTCTCTTTTCTGCATGTGCACATTATACATTGAATTGTAAATGATCTAATAGTCAGCGCACTGACGTCTTGATTGCAGTGTATTTTTCAAAATGTTTAGCATCCCAAATGATTTGATAAGATTTATATTGATAATAAATTGACACCAAATAAATAGAAACACCTTATTGCCACAGACTGTGACAGAGACGAAGTAGGTTAAAGTTCATCATCATACAGTCAGGATTCAACAGGTCACAGAAGCAGCTTTATCCCCTAAAATGTGTTCTCCATGTCAGTGGATGGTCCTACAGATCAGGTTTTTATGGTGGATGAACTCACAAACAAAAATGTGCAAAAATTGAAAGTGAACACCCTTTTGAAAAATATTCCTGTAATCTAAAGGTTCACCTTTCAGACATCATCAGACCGCTGTGTGAATGATGGAGCTTTATTCTTGCTAGAATGTGAAGTAGTTTATTTAAGGGACCCAGCTTCTTTTCTCATTTGTCTAGTACTACTTCTCTTGAAAAAGCAAAAGTGACTGATTAAAAAAATGCAATCTTTCTTATTAAAGTACTCGATTAATCATCAGAAGAGTCGATAGAATACTCGACTACAAAAAGAATTTATTACTGCAGCCCTAATGCTAATCTTTAAACCTGAAACCAGGTCTGCCTAATGGCAGTTTTCTTTTTAAAAAGCTGGAGAAGGTTAGTTCAGATAAAACCTAAACTGTGGGTACATGCTGCAGTGATGAACTGTCTTTACACCAAAGCACAACAAGTCTGAAGTTCCAGCTTCAGGCACAGCACATCTTTGCTAATGTTAGCAAAAATGCAAACAACAACACGGGGTCAAGCCATGGTCGTCAAGCTACAGCGGCGGAGTCCAGCAGACGTGGATTTGTCCACACAACAACAACATCTACGCCAACTCATGCAATCAGTAATGGGTCACCAGAGACCGCAGACCATCGACATCGTTGACAACAGGGGGCTTAGAGATACGGATGGGGATCGATACCAGGTTCTGTGTTTTTAAAATACCCGAAAATCAATAACCTGTTAGCTTATCGATACTGCTATATCCATGGAGAGGGGCCTCAGCGGAAAATCATGTCTCTAAAGATAAATGCCATTTAACACACTGTTACTCAACCCTGCTCAACCAAAGAGCCAAACTGTTGAAAAATACCTTTGCAAGAGCCACAATCTAAGTGATCTAAGCTTAAGTAGAATTAGAAATAAATCAAAAATTAAATTATCTGGTCTAAAAGCAGCAAAAATGTGTGAAAAGGGGCAAAAATAAGGAGAAAAGTGAAAGAAGGGTCAAAAAAAAGAAAAAATGGGTGAGAAGTGACAAAAAAATGAGTAACAGGTGACAAAAAATGGTCCAAAATGACAAAAATGTGACAAAAAATGAGTGGGAAATGACTAAGATGGGCAAAAAGCAGTCAAGAGTGTTAAAAATGGGCAAAAATAGGAAACAAGCAGTATTTAATGGCAAAATGTAGCCTAAATGGCCAAAAAATGTGAAAAAGGGCAGAAAATGGGATAAAGGTGGAAAAAAGTGGCAAAAATGGGCAAAAATATAGGAAACATGTGGTATTTAATGGCAACAGGTAGCTTAAATGGGCAAAAGTGGCAAAAAATGGGGAAAATGGGAAAATATCAAGTGGCAAAAATTGGATAAAAAAAGTTGCAAAAAAATGTGGTAATAATGGGCAAAACATAGGAAACAAGTAGTATATAATGGTAAAAGGTAGCTGTAATTGGCGAAAAGTGGCAAAAAATTGTGAAAAAGGGCAAAAAGTTTCCATTTAACCCCTTAATGCCTGTTGTCACATATTTGATACATACTTTTATGATACCTCTATCTAATCAATATGCTCAATAAATTACTCATAAAAAAACCTCTGCATACAATCTGATAAATGATAAAAATGCCCTCAAGAGGATTATCAGTTACCAAAAACACCAAATGAATGAAATGAGGCACTAAAATTAATACTGTTAAATTTGATTGAAATTTTGATTTTTTTTAAAATTTCAGTAGAAAGTTAAATGAACATTTCAGTTCCAAAATAAGAATTCTCTGGCTGTAATTTGTGTTTTCAGGCTTTAAGGGGTTAAGGTTTTCTGGTAACCTTGCAAAGCAGATGGATACGCTCGTTTCCGTGTTTCTCAGTGGTGAATTCATCTTGCAAAGCTCCCATCTGAACCGTTTGGGCCCGGTTAGAAAGAGACAGGACCAATCAGCGACGAGGGGCAGTACTTTCAGGCGCAGAGGAGTTGTAACGTAAACAAGCAGCGACAAGAGGCCGGTGCAATTATGGCGGAAGAGATTAGCGTGGATGCTGTTAGAGCGCCAGTTTCATCAGAACTTGACAACATTTCTTCGTTAAAAGAACAGAGAGCAGCAGTGAGTTGTTTTCTTTTCAAAAACGACAAAAGCCGAGTACTTACATGTCTACAGTTGCCATAATTCGCGTTATGCAGCTCTAATGGAGTTTAGTCCTTTGGTAGGGTTGCAGGCGCAGCTCGCAGCTATGTCACGTGTTTTGTTGCTCTGATTGGCCCGTAAAGATGTGACAGACAGAAGTTCATCCAATCACCCTCTGAGTTATTTTTTAAAGGCTCTGCCCTTTCCCAAATGCTGTGTATGAGAGGTTTTCCAGATGAAAGTGTGAAACAAATCCATCTGGCGTGCCAGGTTAGTTTTCTGGGGAATAATATTTAAAATCAAGACATCAAAGAGCCACAAATAGTCACAAAGAGCCACATGTTGCTCCAGAGCCACATGTTGAGTATCACTGATTGAACACCAGTAAACAGTAGGGGTGTAACGGTATCGCTCATACCGCTGTAAAGGAAGCATCCACATCCCGTCCCGGACATGTGACGGTTTCAAATATGTCTTCAGGGCAGAAAGCGTAATGTTTTAGAGGAGCAGACCTAATAGATGTGGAATCTACAATTCCCACTGGCACTTGTGTACCCACCATGCTTTGCACTCCACTCGCTTGCTTGATTCTACAACACAAAAATGGCGGATGCACTGAGTAGCGAGGAAGAGATGAGTGACAATGTTTTTGAGACTGCGGAGGCTCCAAGACTTATATCTGACGTGTGCAAACATTTTAGCCTTCTGGTGTCCAGAAATGAGAGAGGAAGGGCGCACAGATGGCTTAGTGGTTTAAGGCGTGACCCATGTACACGGGTGGCTCGGGTTGAGTCTGGCCTGTGGCCCTTAGCTGCACGGCTCTCCCTGCTCTCTTCCCCATTTCTGACTCTATCTACTGTCCTCCTCTATCCAATAAAGGCACAGATGCCTTAAAATAAATCTTTGAAACAAAAAAAGAGAAATGAGAAAAAGTGCAGACAAACTTCAGACAGTATGCAGACGCTGCCAGATTACAGCGACACATTTCATGGGGAATACGAGTAACATGATGAACCACTCGATAAATAAGCATCCTGAAAATATCCGTGGAGATCTGAGGAGCAAAATCCGACCAGACCAAAGACTCTTAACCCTCACTCCCTTGTAATTTTTAGCTCCATCTGTCCTTGTTTGTCCAGAAAACTGTGAAGTGAGGGCGAAGTTGGAATTGCCCAAATGTCCCCCTTTCTTAGTCCCAGACTGCAGAACTCAGAAGTAGTATTTCTGACTGTAAACACTCCACTTACAGCATGTCAGATTGTAAACATAGACGCAGATTTGCACCCGATCACACACGTAGGAGTACACAAACTTTTCCTTACACATGTAGCCCACCAGACATCCATATCTAGTGGCATGAATCGGTTCATTTAATTCTGATGATGTTTAGTGGGTGAAATAGCGCTTCAAACACTCTGAGTCCATGGAAGGAAAACCATGTGTGTGCTGCCAAAGGGGTTAAATGTCGTGCTGGCACCATGTGCCGGATCCCTGTGGAATGGTGAAATTTAGATCCCCGGTGATTGAGACACTGCAAAGAAACAGTTGCTATAAGTTGTTTTGGTGCCATAGACACACAGTCAAAAAACATGTTTTTAATGGAAGTCTATGTGTCCGATTTCGGACAAACAAGGATGGAAGGAGCTATTTCACTTCAATCGAGTTCTATGGGCAACACATTTTTTTTGATCTGAAGAAAAATAATAACTGGGACCAAATTTGATGCCTCAATCTATAAAAATGTGACTATCAACTCAAAAATGATGATAAAAATAATGAATGTCCTCAAAACAGACATAGTAGGGTTGAAGAGGTAGTGAACACTTTAACATTTTTTTTCAACTGTACACTGAGGTATCTGACTGAACTATAATAAAACACATCAGTGTTGATGTTATAGCTGAAATTTGCACCAAACTGATAAAAATCTGGAGTTTACGTCTTCTAATTAGCTCAAACGGACATCTGCCTTGAAAAATCTTTTCTGAAAAGGTGGGGCTTATGTGATGTAGAATCTACCATCGGTAGGTTTCTACCTCACAAACTCTATATAAAAGGAGGAGGGTTACCGCCTCTAACTGACTTTACCATTCAGAGACCACTCCCATCTTCTCCTGCACTGCTTCTGCTCTGAGAGCTCTGGCTATAGCAATGCCACTGCTGGAGCCAGTGGACCGACCAGGTAGTGCTCAGGACCACCACTGCCTCTCCTGCATTCCCCCCTTTTATATGCCTTTGCCCTGTCTAAAAATATGACTGTTAGCTTCTATACTTCTCTAAATAAATTAACTGTAAGAGAACAAAGAGGGAGGCGAAGCTGAACTGAACCTTCTCTGCAGATGCAGGAGCCGTCGATGTGTGAGCAGGACATCTCGTTGTGGCAGGAGCAGGAGGAGGTGCAGTTTGTCCCGTAGAGACCCAAAGGACAGCTGATGGAGCAGTCATCGCCCTGAAAACAAGGGACAGAGAGAAAATAGAGAAGTTTAACTGAAAGCCTTTGAATGTGTGACCATTTAGCACATCTTTACTGGCTTATGCAGTTTCATTCTCTATGCTAGAGTCATCCTGTTCCCTACTGTGTGAGCATTTGGACTTTTAGGACAAACCCCACCAGCAGAAACATCCTCCCTCCTGCAGCCAAGTCACTTTTTCTGCTCAGGCTCATCTTTAAATTCATTATAAGAAAAGGACAGCATTAAACCTGCTGGAGGAGCTGCTGCAAACAAACCCATGTATAATGGAGGAGAGACGATGAAGACGGAGGCGTCCCCGCAGAGGAACATGATGTCTGAGCTCGTCCAATCACCAGAGGACATGTTCAGAGACAGCTCGGCGTTAGCAGGGTGTCAGAGCGTCTGTTAGCATGCTGTGAGAGCGAGCTGCACGCTGTCACATTGATCAGCACCTTCAACATCTAAACTGTGCTAATTAAAGTTGCCTGGTCCGACCTGCCGCCTTTACATTGTTATTAATCTAATATTCACAAAGCGTGCCAAATGTGCACCGACAGGAGAAGAGAGACCTTATTAAAAAGTTGGTGAATGTAGGGCTTTTTTATCAGGGCTAACTTTGTGAATAAATAAGGCCTGCGCAGGTTAAATAAGGAAAATCGTCAGAATTACCCCTGGGATGGAGGAAGTACAAGGTGACCTCTGGAATAATAAATACGTGCCGATCGATGGATCCTGATATTTATCACAGATTTAAATTCTGAGGGCATGTGAGAGCTTTATCAGCCTGTTGTTTTAATCTTTATTATCTAAGGTTCGACTGCAGAGACAATAAAAAAATAAAGAGTTTAGTTTTCAGCTAAAAGGTGCAAAAAGATAAAGAATAAAAATAGCAGCGGCGGACTGACTCCTGTTTTTACTGTATGTAAAATGGTGTTTATAGAGACTGTTTATGGTCCATATGCATGAGGGACAGCACTCTCGTACGACTGAGTGTTTTCTCTGGCACAGGTAAGGACCTTTGACCTTGACCTTTGACCTCCAAAATCTCAGTACTTCAGCTGTGAGTTATAATGGACATTTCTGCACAGTGTGATGGAAATCCTTCAGCTATCTCATTAAAAAGAGTGAAAATGCCTAAAATAGACCATAATGATGAACACAAAGGCTCATTAAAGGGATAATGCGCTGTTTTTGTGGTTGGGTAAGGTAGTAGGCTAACGGTAATATCAGCATGCTTTGTTCCTCTATCCACCTAATTTAGTGAGTTTAAAAAAAAATGTCCTAATGACTAGGGCCCTGTGAAATAGGTCTTATTTTTATTTTTGCCAAATTCATTTTTTAATGTTTTAATTTCATGGAATTCCATTTTTTCACCTTTACACTAATTTTCCCATAACAAAGAGTATCCTGTCTATGTAAGTGAATAAAATGTTCATTAAATAGCAATAACCTTACATTTATTGAAAAAGGACCACAGTTGGCCTATGAGCTGCAGTTTGGATAATGTTGATATGAAATAACTACAACCAGTGTAACAGTCAGATATTTCCAACATCTTAAGAGACATCCACGTGCACAATCACATCCTAACTGATGTTTATGATGTAAATGAAGAAATCCTTCTGTTCTCTCAAACAGACACACATATTAACTTAATAAGAAAGTCACATTAAAGTTAAATGGTTCAAAGTAAACCTGTTACCTTACTCTCTCAGTCTGTAACAGTCCATGCGGTGTGATCAGTCACGTGCACAGACTTTTTCAAGAGCAGGGGCGAAAAGAAAAAAAAGGGCACATACAGCGTGTTCTCGCCACTGAAGAGGGCACTAAGTTTGGCGTGTTTTCGGGGGCACTTTAGACATGTTTATATGTTCTACAAATGGCACATTATACAACCTTAAAACAGACTAACTAGACAGACTACTCAAGTTAGTTTGTAGTTAGGATCAGCATACACAAGAACTGAGTAGAGTCAACGTTGGACTGTGAAGAACACAGAAGTAAATAAATAAATCCCTAGAGGGTCTGGGGGTCTTCCCCCAGAACATTTTCAATGAAGTAGATGCCATTTCCTGTATTCTAGTGCATTTTAACACCATATTAGCACCAGATAATCCAAACTGGTTCTGTGTGATATAGTTCTGGCTCAGTATAGATTAAAAAAGGGACCGACATAAAAGTCATTGCAACAGTAATGTTTCGTAGTATTTCTTGGTCCTGATGGTCTTCTGGAGTTTAGTGTGTTTTTCTTCACCCAAGAGGGCAGTTTAGTGTGTTTTGCCAACGAGGAGGGTACTTAAACATGCCTTTTTTCCACCCAAGTGGGCAGTTTATCATGTTTTAGCCAGCCAAGAGGGCAGTTTAGTGTGTGTTTTCTCACACAAGAGAAGAGTTAGTGTGTTTTGCCAGCCAGGGGGGCACTTTAGCGCACGTTTTAGCTCCCAGGAGGGCACTTTAGCACGTGTTTTGGTTCCAAAGAGGGCACTTTAGCACCTGTTTTGGTTCCAAAGAGGGCACTTTAGCATGTGTTTTGGTTCCAAAGAGGGCACTTTAGCACCTGTTTTGGTTCCAAAGAGGGCACTTTAGCACGTGTTTTAGCTCCCAGGAGGGCACTTTAGCACGTGTTTTAGCTCCCAGGAGGGCACTTGAGCACGTGTTTTGGCTCCAAAGAGGGCACTTTAGCACCTGTTTTGGTTCCAAAGAGGGCACTTTAGCACGTGTTTTGGTTCCAAAGAGGGCACTTTAGCATGTGTTTTGGCTCCAAAGAGGGCACTTTAGCATGTGTTTTGGTTCCAAAGAGGGCACTTTAGCACCTGTTTTGGTTCCAAAGAGGGCACTTTAGCACGTGTTTTGGCTCCAAAGAGGGCACTTTAGCACCTGTTTTGGTTCCAAAGAGGGCACTTTAGCATGTGTTTTGGTTCCAAAGAGGGCACTTTAGCATGTGTTTTGGCTCCAAAGAGGGCACTTTAACACACATTTTGCCTCTTAAGAGGGCACTTTAACATGCATTTTGGCTCCCAAGAGGGCACTTTAGCATGTGTTTTTAGACAATTGGGCCACGAGGGGGCATGACTGCCCCCCCTGCACACCACCGGGTGTGATGCTGCATTGTATTCTCCTCCATCCTCGCTGTCTGTCTGTCTGCCTCACATCAGACCGCTACGTTAACGCAGACAGGTAAGCAACCAAAGGGAACAGTATCTACAGGAGGAATTACTCGATTGTAACATAGACTACGGGACTTAGTAAAATCTCTGACTCGAGTTTGAAGCATTCGAGGGACGAGTGGGTCTTCTGTTAAGCCTGAAGAGGAGAAGTCTCTTCAGATTCAACAATATTATTGCAGTTCAGGTCCAAGGCATGGACAGCATTTTGGACTGGACAAGGAGTGGTAGTAGTAGTAGACACAAGAGCCTTTGCCACACCTTTTCCCTTTGCATCATCCTACCAGTGTGAGGAGGTTGCAAAAGGTTGTTGCCTTGACAAAACAAAATCAAATCATAGCTAGACATCGAAAAATTAACTGAGAGTCACAGACTGACGCAAAAAGATCTGTGGCACCAAATATGCCCACAGATGTCTCTGAAATTATTGCAGGACTGGGTTTTTAAATCTTAAAGATGTTCATTAAGTTTTTATTTTCATGGAATTGTTCAGTTCCAGAGAGTCAGATTTTTAAAACTAAAACTTTTTAGGTTCATGTTGTGGTAAATTTAAAAAAAAAAAAAAAAAAAAAAAAAAAAAAAAGGAATTTGTTCACAAAATTTATGAATAACGGTTTGTTTGTCTTTGGTAGAACAAGGTTGAGTACCACTGATCTAAACAGTGACAAGACTGTGCTCACTCTCTCACCAGCATCACCAGCAAGCACAAGTGGCCG
The DNA here is from genome assembly GCF_018320785.1 of Cheilinus undulatus. Classification (NCBI taxonomy): domain Eukaryota; kingdom Metazoa; phylum Chordata; class Actinopteri; order Labriformes; family Labridae; genus Cheilinus; species Cheilinus undulatus. The sequence goes on from NC_054865.1 coordinate 1,888,626, forward strand.
AATAATAACAAATATCAGCTGGAGCTCTGCAGGTAGGTCTGTATCTGTGTCATTCACTGGGGGGGATTATAAATCCCACCAGGTCTGGGAATGCCTCCTAGCCCCTCAGAAGAAGGCTAGAAGCCTAACTGGACTGACTTGCTTAGTTTCTGCCATCGTGACCTGGCCCTGGAGTGGAAGATAAAAGGTTGGATGGAATATTTAAGGAGGGCTAAGATCTTTTTTTTTTTGTTTGTTTACATTTTCAGCGTGCCTGTTTTCTGAGTCCAAGTCTGTAAAAACACTTTTGAAGGAAAACCTGCTGCCTGTCTTTACTTTTTCACTAAAACTTGACAGGCGATTCTGACGCAGCAGTGTCATTGCTCTGCAGAGCCGGTGTTGCACATGTTCACAGATATTAAAGACCCTGTAAGGTGAAATCCAAAATTTGTGTCTTAACACTCTAGAAATGTTGGAATCTGGTTGCTGTAAACATGTGAAAACACTGAGATCTGCACGTGACTGAATTCTGGATTTAGACTGTTAGAGAGGAAAGGAAAGCCAGGAAAGTTTTTCACCTCTTTCCTGGCTGGGTTTAACGTGGGCGGGGTAAATATGTGGGCTCATGATGTCACGAGCCCACAGAGGGGGATGGCCCCGCCCCTCTAACACTCCAATCTAAAATCCCAGAGCAGTTCATCTCAGTCCAGTCTGTTGTTAGCTGATGTCACTGCTTTTATTGAACTTTAACAGTCAGTTAAATGCTGTTTTTTTGTTCATTGTGAGGTAAATTTACCAAATCTATCAGCCACAGAGGTCTATGGATCATTTAAAGCATCAGAACAGAGATTTGAGCCAGAAAACAGACTTTGTCTCTTCTTCCAGGGTCAACAAAAGGTCAAGAGGCAGGATAATAGCGTAAGTGCTTTCCTTGATTCATGTTGTAACATTTTTTTAATCTGAGAGGATTGTATTTCTCCTGAGTGGGCGTGGCTTAATCTCATCCAACAGACACGCCCACATCATCCTGGAGCAGATTTTACTGCCTCATTTTTCATGATTTTGAAGCTTAATTTCATAAACTCAGAGATGTTTTATCTGACTGAAATTTGACCTGGGGGTTCATAACACAGTGACCTGTCATACTAGAAACCTACATACAGATTTTTTTTTCACTTTACAGGGTCTTTAATCCACCTATCTAACATGGAGACAGCAGCACATATCAGTTTTGTTTTAATTTCATGTGCTGCAGAAATCTCCTTTACATCACTGAAACCACCGAGAGGACTTAAGGTTACGGATACAGACCAAACAGCCTTCATTCTCTCCAAATCTCTGGTTTTCTCCATCTAATTATCAAAGTGTCCGTCATCTCGCCGCTGTGGCGTTTCATCTCCGCTCTGTTCAGAGATCAGTGAGCACAGCTGGGGGCCGAGGCACACAGTCGGTTCAGCAGCGGTCACAATCACAGCTTTACATCACTTCAGTTTGACATTTAGAACCAGTCTGTGATCCTGATTTTACATTTGCCTATAAACCCATGTTCTCAACTAAAATATATGCAGTTACACTACACCACACAATTTAAAAGATTATTTATATTTTAAGATATGGCCTAGTGACTGTACTACCAACACTGCTGCCGGGTGATAAACAAACCTGTGGTTTGCTGCTGGCTCCTGCAATCTCTCTGCAAAGACCTGCTTCAGGATTCAACAGGAGGTGAACAAAGAACAGCATGTTTGGTTCTGAAATAGAGTTTGATTGGTGTCCAAACAAACCAGGCCAGAAAGAGAGAACGCCTCTTTGTCTCAGAGAAACTTCTCTAAACCACCCAGATACCCCCCCCCAACACACACACACCTTCAACAGCCTTTTACAAATGCTGACACAAAAGTGATGTCCAACAATTTCTCCAACTTTCCTTCCATATCCTGATGCAGAAGAAGAAAAGATGCACTGGACCAGGGGTGTCAAAGTCAGTCACAGCAGGATTCTGAATTTGGGTCTAACCTTATGGTCTAACAGGGTTAATATTTTACCATTGACTGTCAACCTAAATGATTTTGAGATAAGTCAACATGAAAAGTTAAAAACTCAAAATCTGAGTCAAAAAGTCAAAGTTATAAGTTTTAAAGGTAAAAACATGATATTCAAATTCAAAATAATATCTTTAAAAGGCAAAACATGAGATAGAATACTGAAACCATGATTTTTAACAGTCAAAATATGAGATAAAAGTCAAAATCATGTGTTTTAAAAGTCAAAATATGAAATGAAATTAGAAATCATGAGTTTCAAAGGTCAAAATATGAGATAGTAGTGAAAGTTAGGAGCTGAAATGGTCAGCAAAACTGAGATAAAATTCAAAATCATGATATTTAAAAATCCAAATATGAGATAAACATTGAAATTTTGAGTTCAGAATGTCACAATATGAAAAAAAATGTTAAATTCATGAGTGTTAACAGTCAAAATATGAAATAAAATAAAAAAATCATGAGTTTTAAAGGTAAAAAATGAGATAAAAGCCAAAGTTAGGAGTTGAAAAAGGTAAAAACATGAGATAAAAGTCAAAATCATGACCTTTAAAGGTCAAAATAGGGTTTGAAATTAAAAATTATGACTCTAAAAGGTAAAAATATGAGATAAAAATGAAAAGTTATGAGATGTAAAGGTTAAAATATGAAATAAACAGTCAAAACCATAACTTTTAGTCATTATTGTGAGATGCAAAATTGAAAATATAGAGAAAACACAAATTTCTCTTATGTGTCTGACTTTTAATCAAATTATTTCTACTGTTTCCTTTTTGTAATTTTTATGACTCAACAAGGTCATTATAAATCACCAAGGTTAAGTTCACATTTTTATACTGGAAGAAATCTGCAGACCTCATCCGCTAGGCCAGTTTTAATAAAGATATGATATGATCTGGTGGGCCGGGTATAACTGTACCACAGGCCGGATTTGGCCCCCGAGCCTTGAGTTTGACACCCCTGCTCTAGACAAATAGAAACAGGCTCTCGTGCAGAAAGGCTGAAAGCTCCATTTTACTGATGTCCACATTAAATGAACACACTCTTACTACTGCTGACACACGCACCAGCGCTCTGACACTCACACCTTTCCTTCTGCAGGTCGCCCTACATCAGGAGTTTGCAGCTGCAGCAGCCTCGCCGCTCTTCATCACATGACATGTAACTGGACTGCAGAGTCAACAGCAGCTGATAAATGAACCTCAGAGCGAGCCGTGCACCTGCAGCTGCAAAACCTGCAACCATACTAAAGGCAGACATCATCGACTCTGTAGCTACTGCCGAGAACTACGTTAACTCTTAACGAGCTCAGAGCTGCTTCACTGTTCAGACATTTATGAGAAACACATTTAAAGGTAGAGGAAATAAAAGAACATATTTATATAACTGTCTCCTTTGTAAAGCTCAGTCTCTGCTGTCTGCTGTCTACTGCGGTTGAACTTTCTTTGTAACTTGTTGTGATGGCATGCTGTGCAACCACGGCAACCTAAGACACCATTTAGAGAGTCAACGCAGGATCTGGTTTTAGTCTTGTAAACAGCAGTCTGTCTCTGTAGTTTATAAAAAGGAGTAAACACGAACAAAATCAGCAGAGAAAAGCAGAGAAATCCTCTCACAGAGGCAGCTGGAACAGAGAATGATTGAAGTTATGCTTGATAACAGCCTTCAACACTTCCTTTTTTACATGTTTGCAATAAATTCACTACCCACCAGTTCTGGAACAGTTGTGTCTTAAGGAGGGTGGATTTGCCTTCTCTTTGATGATGTTACTGTGTTTGTCTTTCTCCATATTTGCATTATAGGGTGATATCCCTTTGGATGATTTAGTCCTTCATTCTTGGTGTGGATGCACACAGAGGTGGTCTGGGATTCCTTTATCTGGACTGGTTTGGCCAAGCCTTGGGTCTGGGACCTCTTTAAGAGGGGTGCCAAAAATCTCAGACAGACTTTCAGGACTGGTCAGGAGGATTTCTGGCATGTTTCATATTTTAATTGTACGACTCCTGACACTTCACAGTGACAGCAGAAACGCGAGCAGAATAAACAACTTTGGGGGATTATTTTTCTTTGTAAACGGTGAAACAATGTCCTAAATTACCATTACAACAGCTGGACTGACTTTCTGATGCACCCCACCATGATAAAGGAAATAAACGAACTAAAAATATTCCTACCCGCAGCAAGAGGGTCTGGCTGCAGCCCTCGAGCAAACCTCTACGCTGGGGTGTTCGGCTGGAGACCTCTACAGTGAGGCGAAACCTCTTCACTGGGGCGCGACGTACATTGCCCAAGCCTACGCTGGGGCGTGCAGCGTGTTAGCTGTTGTTAGCATGACCTAGCTGTTGCTAGCATGACTACACCACTGTGCTTATGACACATTAGCATTGGCTTTGCCCCAGCGTACGGGGGGCTAGGGGTCTATGCTGGGCTAGGGGTCTATGCTGGACCGTGCAGTAGCAGACGCCAACCCATACGTATGGGTCTATGCTATTAAAACCCGACTGCTTCGGTTTAGGCGTTTAAATCCAACTGGTTAGGTTTAGGGTCAGCCTATTGGCAAGCGGATAGAGCTGAAATTTCGTCGTGGGTAATATACGTCACGCCCCAACGTAGAGGTCCGCCGGCTCGGGCAATATGCGTAATGCCCCAGCGTAGAGGTCCATGGCTTGGGCAATGTACGTCACACCCCAGTGAAGAGGTTTGCTCGAGGGCTGCAGCCAGATGGCTCTCACCCGCAGACCTGCTGCTGACACAGAGGTGATGCTGTTTGTGTGTGTGGGATAGAGAGAGAGAGAGCAGGGGAGAGAGAGAGGGGGAAAGAGAGAGAATATGACTGGAGACACTTCAGCCTGAGTGTGTGAGACTTTTTAAAAAGGAAACTCAGCGGGTTTCTGTATTGTATTCTGTATTGTGTTTTGCATAGAACTATATCACTAATGTTATATGGTATATCTGTTGCTAAAGTACACTGACGATAATTCTAGAGTGAACTCCGAGTTGAAGTATAATAACATCTGTCTGCCACTGTCATTGTAACCTCTGATCCAAGCACATTGCTTTAGGCTGGTGATGATTCCCGAACAACTTTGGCGTTGAAACTTGGGAACAGGAAATCAGATCCGGTTCTCACAAAAAGTGTTTCACTGTTCAGGATGGGTGTTTGGGGTGATGAGCGGTAAAAGTGGGGTCAATGTATGTTCAGACAATTGTGTGGCAATCTCAGGAGATGCTTTGATAGGAAATCGAAAGAGTGTTTTGATTGTTGCTAAGGATATGTGTGAGAAGGGAACATTTGAGAACATCAATATGTTTTGATTGCATGGGTGAAAGAGTGTGTGTCTAGGAGTGTGCGCTAGCTCAGATGGTTTAAAAGAACTGTTGGCTAGTTTCGAGGCTCTCTCTTGTTACGTTCCTGTGTAACTCTGTACACGTGCTTTAAATAAATAAATATTGGCCAGGTCACACATGATCTCACTGTCTCTAGACTCTTGTTTTCGTGTAATGTCTGTGTGTTAGATTCATGCCTCAACATATTAGTGGCACACAAGCGTGTTTTTGCCTTCTGGGGGTGCGAGCTCGGTGGGGGGCTGCGGCCGCTCACAGGATTCAGCAACATTCGGCGCCTCGTACAGTCGTACAGTGTGAGCACACAACTCAAACACGGTGGTTGTGCGTTGTAAGTGATTCAGTCGTACAGTATGAGATGACATTCTGACACGACTGTTGTATGGTCAGCTTGAAATCCCACAGTGTGTGCCTGGCTTTAGGGGTATATCCACTAAGATTTTTATGCTGTGCCAACATTAGTGGAGATGTTCTAATATAGTTTTTTCCTTCCCGATTCTGATACCAAGCTGTTGGGTATTGGCCGACACCAAGTACCGATACCAGTGTGAACTTTTTGTGCAGACTAGAAACTCATTTAAGACCTATATTTAACTCAGAACAAGGCTCAACAAATCAAATGTACAGCATCTCTGTGAGCCTAAAGTTGTTTTCTACTTCCTCTGATTAAACAGGGATAAGTCTGTCTGGAAACTCTTCTGTTTTATTTGTTATATTTATATTAAAATGTGCTGCTCAGATGTTTGATTTAAGACTGTCAAATATTTGAAACCATTTCAAACTCATCGCTGCTCCTCTAATACTTCAGCTCACAGGTTGTTTTAAGCATAACAATATTGCTTGTTGATAAAAGGAGGATCTTAGGATAGTGTTATGACTGTGAGTCATAATTAATTTAGTGTGTTAACTGTATTGTGTAGAGGAGCACTGTTTTTTTCTCCTCCCCTCTCTCTGTGTGTCCTCCACTTTACGCTGTCCTGATTGGACGACAGCTGAATGTGTGCACCAGCTGCTGACTGGAGGAGTGCTGTTGCATCATGGCTTGCGATTGGGTCAGATCTCTTAGATATGTGTAGGGGGATCTTCAAGGAAAAAAGGTTGAGACCTCCTGGTGTAGAGTACAAGTACTGGCAGGTAATAAAGACAGAAAGTGCCTCTCAAACTAGATTTGGCTGTGGCGGTGAACAAAAGGAGCCAGCTGTAAGCACCAGCTCGTCTGCTAACCACACATCGCTATCGGTGTCTGACGGAGGGAGGAGAGGGGGTCAGGTCAGCATGAGTTAGATTGTTCTGGAGTCTTTCTGTACTTACTATGTATCCCGGCGCGCACACGCAGGCTCCGGTGATGCCGTCACAGTCGGCCCCGTTGGCGCAGGAACATGGCTCCCTGCAGCCCTCGCCATAGTAACCAGCTGGACAGGTCTCGTTACAGAAAAGCCCCGCCCAGCCTGCTGCACAGGTACACTCACCTGACAGAGGATGGCAGCTGAGAGAGAGGAAAGGTCAAATCAGATGATTGATAGAAACTTTCTGAAATATAAAGACCAACAGGAGAAACCTTCAGGGAGGCTCTCAGCGTGTTCCTCCTCAGGACTCACAACCTCCTCCTTGATGACAAATCACTTACAGCACTGTATGAACGAGCGATATCTGATTTGAGAGTTTGTAGTGGTTATTTTATATCTATATCTATCCTGATACTACATTTAGCATTAAATGGATCTTTGTGGTTTTTATTTGGAGCAGAACTTCGTCTTCTGTAGAGCTAGTAAAGGATTTCAGATATTTGGAGTCCAGGGTGTGATTTTAATTTAGAAATTACTGATGTCTCCTGTGTGCCTTCTTTGTTTGCACACAGCCCTGCAGTCTCATGCCCTTATATGGGCATAAAAGGGGCATGTATATGATAATGGGAAAAATATGCACAAGCTTCCAAGAACATAAAACTCTTCAATTTAACACCACAGGATGATTCAACCGTTCAGTCTTATGGGATTGTTTAACATTAGTCACACTCAAGCTGCTAAGTGCAAAAAATGTGCTTTTCATACAGCAGCTATAAAAAAATATTATAAATTATTGTATTGTATTTTGAGCTTTAATTAACCTACAACTGACCCAATTATTGATACGAAATATGAATTATTTTTTGAAAGATTTTAACCTTTGAATGCCAGTTTTTTTGTCGTGATGCCACCATGTTTTTCAAAGGAAATAAACAGAAAAATGAAGCATTTTTAATATACTACATGACAAAGTGATATTTTGTATTGAATTATTACAGACTAGGATATGTCAGTGCAACCAACAATGATTTTTATGCTTTTTTAACTTTTAGCATATTTAGCATGTTTTCTCTCTAAATGCCAAATATGGTCAGAATGATGCCATCTGGTGGAGAGAAGTAAAAAATGATCAAGTGCAGATTGACACCCAGATATAATAAAATGCATGTATGATGCTTTAATGGAAGTGAGATCTTAAATGTCAGTTTGAATGGGTTTCAATGGGGCATTTTTGGCTCTTTACAGCTTGAGTGTAACTTTTGCTTGTAAAAAAGTGCATTTCAGACTTACTGGAAATGGAAATAAAAAAATCAGAAAAAAATGCGCAATCGTGCCTAAATTCATGCCGTATATACATGAACAGAGCCAGAACTATTAAAAAAAGAAGAATGAAAAAACCTCCTCTAAGGGTAAACAACATGTCATGAATCTGATGAAGGTTTGAGAGACTTTCTGAAGGACAAATTTAAAGAAAAATCCTTGAATGATTTTGATGAAAGAGCTCATAGTCCTTGTTAAAATGCATTTTGAGTCTGGAATGCCATTTTTCCGTCATAAAGTCAGATGTGTCTTTTTGTTCTGCAAAAATCCTCGGCTCTGCTTTCAACAGTCTGTCCCATCTAAAGCTCATTCAGTCCCAACCATCTGCTGTTAACTGTCCTCTCCTCACATAGATCTCGATAAGAAACACTTGAAGCAAGCATTAAAGGTGCTGTTTGTCTGAAAAGAGGGAGCGATGTTATACAGTTTGCTGATTTAGAGCAGATTTCAGCTGGAGAATGCTGTACCTTTTAAATGAGGTTGTGACACAACTAAGAGAAAGAATTGTACACAAAACATTTGACATTGGAGCAAAAAATAAATAAATAAGAATCATCAGTAATTTCACATTGAAGCAGCGAGCTGCAGATATTCAGCCTTGGTCTATTCATTCTTTTCTGGTATGAAAGCACAGATGCTTTCTCTCCGCTCTGAGCTCATGTTCAGTACCTGAGTGTGTTCTCGGCCTTGCAGGGGCAGTATTTGTCACAGATGAGTCCGTACAGGCCGGCGGGGCAGAAGCGGTCCTGACAGCTGGGGCCCTTGAAGCCCTCGTTGCACAGACAGGCCCCGTTGATGTGGTAGCACTTGGCCCCGTTCTGACAGTCACATTTGTGGGCGCACTGCGGCCCGTACGTCCCGACCGGGCATTCGTCCTGGCACCTGGATGAGAATAAAAACAACAACAATGGCTCTGAACTTTCAGTGAGTCTCTGAAAATGTGTCAGGAGGAAACGAGTGGATGATGCTGATAAACCAACCCTTTCATTTAGAGCTCTGCTGGTTGGTTATCTGTGAGATTTAGAGATCTAATTATGCCCCAACAAAGACAACAATGATTCTGATTCAAGTTCATGAAAAATTAAACTAGAAGGAACCATTAAACAGAAGATACCTGCTGAAATGCAGTCCTTGTGCAGCTTTCTTTATAAGATTGACCTCAAATGTCATCCTGCAAACACTGATTTGTGAACTGCTGATGGTTGTTTGTTCACCAAGTCAGTGCCTTTATTTTCAGCCAATCAGTGAGTCCCAAAGTCAAAGGTCATCAACACCAAACTCAGGGGTTTTCAGTTAGCTGTCATTTTAAACAAATAAAACACATAACCATGGAACAGCCATGTTCTGCAGAAGGAGCCGGTGACTTCTGGAAGACAAATAGACAAGTTGATATGACGTGATGATGTGGAAATAAGACAGTTAAGGTCACAAGCTAATAAACAGTTATTCACTGGCCCCTATTGTTGACCATGTCCTGCGATTTACTGATGCCTTGTCACTAATGGGAAGGGTTATTGTAGGTTTGAAATGTGGATAATTTAAATGGTTTAAAACTAACCCTGAACTTTATTTATTATTCTTCCCTGTCTATTAATAAGAGTCTCCCCTCTATCTGACGGGCCGTGGATAATGATCACTCTCTGTGCATGGCACAGAGAGAAAAGGGTGTATGGATGAATTTATTAAATTAAAGTTCATTTCATCCATATCATCCTGATACTGTGATTCTGAAGAGAAAGCTGTTTCTGGAACAAAAGGCTCCTTCTCTGTACCCTCTGTGGGATTAAGCTACGGGACATTAAGATAATAAAAGCCACAAACTATGAAACCAAATACAACTCAGGCATGGAGTGGACCAGAGTCACGCCACCACTAAGTAGGAACAGGGCCGCCCCTGGCCAAAGTGAGGCCCTGATACTCAACTTGTGGCTCTAGAGCCACATGTGGCACTTTGCAATGATTTGTGGCTCTTTCATGTCTTAATTTTTAATATTATTCTTTTAAACTTTGACCTCAGAAATTATTCATTGCCAGTCACATTAATCAGTTTGTTTTCCCACACCTATACAGAAGTTTAAATTGTCAACCTTAATAGTTGACTTTTTTTTTTCTCTGTTTATTCCCATTGCCCTTCTTTGCAAATTTATGTCCCTTTTCTTACATTTTTGCCATTTTTAATCCAGTTCTGCTGCTATTAGCCCATTTTTAAAAACTTCTGTCAGCCACTTTTCAACCATTTTTGCCCTTTTTCATGAGTTTAAGCCACATTCTGCATCTTTGCACTGCTAATGGCTAAAAAAATATGGTAAATTTAAAAGGAAATGTAAAACATTTAAAAATATCTTATTTGCTTATTTAACAATCTGCCCCCACAATATCTGCCCAGAAAAACATTTGTCCCTTGTGAAAATGTAGCTGGTGATCCCTGATATGGAGAAATGCAAACCAAGCAGAGGGATGAAGAGCAATACAAAGTGATACAGAGTGATGCAGAGGGATGAAGAAGGATGCAGAGGGGTGTAGAGGGATGCAGAACAATACAGAGGGATGAAGAGGGATGTAGAGGGATGCAGAGCAATGCAGAGGGATGAAGAGGGATGTAGAGGGATGCAGAGGGATGAAGAGGGATGAAGAGGGATGTAGAGGGATGCAGAGGGATGCAGAGGGTTGTAGAGGGATGCAGAGGGATGAAGAGGGATGAAGAGGGATGTAGAGGGATGCAGAGGGATGAAGAGGAGTGTAGAGGGATGCAGAACAATACAGAGGGATGAAGAGGGATGTAGAAGGATGCAGAGCGATGCAGAGGGATGAAGAGGGATGTAGAGGGATGCAGAGGGATGCAGCGGGATGAAGAGGGATATAGAGGGATGCAGAGGGGTGTAGAGGGATGCAGAGGGAAGCAGAGAGATATAGTGAGATGCAGAGGGGTGTAGAGGGATGCAGAGGAATGAAGAGAGATGCAGAGAGATGTAGAGGGATGCAGAGGGATGCAGAGGGTTGTAGAGGGATGCAGAGGGATGCAGAGGGATGAAGAGAGATGTAGAGGGATGTAGAAGGATGTAGAGGGATGTAGAGGAATGCAGAGGGATGCAGAGAGATATAGAGAGATGCGGAGAGATGTGAAGGGATGTAGAGGGATGCAGAGGGATGAAGAGGGATGTAGAGGGATGCAGAGTGATGTAGAGGGATGAAGAGGGATGTAGAGGGATGCAGAGGTATTCAGAGGGATGTAGAGGGATGCAGAGTGATGTAGAGGGATGAAGAGGGATGTAGAGGGATGCAGAGGGATGTAGAGGGATGCAAAGTGATGTGCTTTACAGAGCAGTGCAGCCTGATGCAGTGCAAAGCAGAGCTGCAGTGGAAAACAAGAGTAATATGGATCAATGCAAAGCAATGAAGAAAGAATGATTGAGGCAGAACAATGCTCTATGATGCATCATTTTCGTTACATTCCATTTTCTCTTCTATCACATGGCATGAATAAGGAAAGAGGAATAAGGGTGATAGGCTCTCTGAGTGTCCTACAGGAAGATTTTCTTGATCATTTTTCGCTTGCCTCACTCACATAGCTTGTCAGCTTGTTTTACAAAGTAGAGATGCATTAATAATATCCAAATATCCACAATTTGATATATTGTGAAACAGAAAACTGACATTTTCAAAGCAGAGAAATAAATATTTAAGAGATGCAGTGAGTTTCCAGTGCTGCTGTGATACCTGACCCTAGCCTGCTGTTAGGACAGGCTGTTAGAGACTCCATAGCTCATTTAGTCTGTACGGCTAGTTTTCACTGTGGATGTGTCAAAGGTGAGTTTTTGCTGCACAGCAAACCTCAAAGTTGAATCTAATAATCACTGATGGTGGGTTTGGTCGTACAAAAGGCATTAAAAAGGCTCTAAATCCAACAGGGCTCATGTGGCTTTAAGTGTACATTTACATTTCAAAGAAATCCTCATAATTCTTCTTCTACTGCTCCAATAAAAAGAAGAGTGATATGGCTGAGTGCTCTGCACTTCTCTCACAGATGACATCTCTCTCTCTGATGGTCCATTCATGCTGTTAGCAGGTCAGCAGGCGCCACATCCCGCTGACACTCTGAGAGCTTTCTCTATCGAGCAGACTGAACTGAAGAAAAAGGAAATTTGTTCAAGCTAAGTTAGAGCGGGACATCTCTGTCTCATTCTCAACACGTCTGCTAGTGGAAACATAGAAATAGACAAATCGCTCCATTAAAACGGCTCAGAGAGGATTTCTGTTTGGTGTCACGTTTAAATCACGCAGACTTCCTCGGGACTCTTATCTCCACTAATTCCATTAGAACGCGGCCGGGCTGGAGGAGAACTCAATCTCAGAATTATTCCATGTAGGCTAATTCACCTGTCTGCAGCCTGAACGAATGGAGGTAATTTGGCTCATTTGGGAGTAACGATGGAGACGGAGAGAGAGAGAGAGATGGACGGGGCTGATGGAGGAGGGAGACATGGAGATGAACAGACGAGGGGGGTTGTGGAAAGCCTTTTTCTCTAAATAGATGCAGATGATAGAGGAATTAAAGAGAAGATGTTTGGTGAAGAAAAATACCTGCTAGGAAACACTGAGTGTTATCATAATGAGGGAAGCACATTATCATTTCTACACTGTGCATAAAGACTTCCTTTACTATTGCTTTAGACTGGCAGGGCTTCGGTTCCTGAACCTAAATTTGAACTAGCCGGTGCGTTCAAACCAGGATAAAATTGGTTAGGGTTAGGTTAACCCTTACCCTAACCATGACATCATCAGTGGCCGTGTCACATTCTAGGTTGTGAAGACGATCAGAAAAAAAGAAAAAATTGGTCTGCTGGGGAGACAAAATGTTTGGTTGTGATCTGGGCTTCGACAGAATTCCAGGTGAAGCTGGAGAGTAGAACAAGGAAGGGCACGTTATATGCTGAACTTGCAGAAGAGAAGGTGAAGGCTGGGTTCACCTGAACTTCAAACCAAATAATTGATTTACTGAAGAACCTGAAGAAGGAATACCAGAACAGCAGGAAAGACCTGGGCAAAAGTGGAGCAGGACATGGTGATATGTGTCCATCATGTCCTCCCACTTTGGTTCTGCTTAAACTGGTGTGAATGCGGGCTGGTTCACCAGAAAGCACCAAGGTTCTGAGTCTCCAGAATGGAACCAGTGCCAGAACCAGAACCGTGTCTGTCTGAAAACACTCTTAGGGCGCATTTACACCTGAGCTGTTATGTCCTCTTTAAACAAACTCTGGTCCGTTTTCCCAGATAGTCTGGTTTGTCTGGAGTGGTGTGAAAGCTCACACGAACTCTGGTGCGGACTCTGGTCCGCGTGAAAACAGGGGGTCTCGGTCCGCTTCCAAACGAACCCTGGTGTGGTTCGTTGGAGGTGTGAAAGCAAAGCAGACCAACTTGTGAACCAAAGACAGGAAGTGGCACAAAGCGTAATGATATACGAATTTACATGTGATTTAATACACTCAAATACACATCAGTACCTCGCTTGGCGTCTGTGTATCCGTGGCAACACGTCGTAGTCCGTGCTTATTTATTCGTCTCTTGTAAAGAACGACATGCTAGATAGCTCACCATCTCGCTGATTGCTCTTTATGCCCCAGTGCAAGAGCAGAAACCACAAGACAGCATAAATTCTGTGTTTTTTCATTGTTTATGTGGAATAAAAGTGGAAGGAGTTTCGTCCTTTTCTACGCCTTCTGTTCTTCTTAGTCGCCGTTTGTTTGTGGCGACAGTGCCCCTAGCAGGCAGAGGTTGTAGGGGTTCAGACGGTTTGGTCCGCTTGACCGAGAGAGCAGTGTGAATGCGAACCAAACCAAAGGAAAGGTCAACAGTGTTGCCATTTCTGTTCCAAAGTGGACCGAGTCCTCAGACTATCAGGTGTGAAAACAACCTCAGAGTCTGAATGTCATCACAGCTGTATGCTGTCACCTCGAGATGGAGCAGAGGTAAATGTTATTAAACTATTAACAGCTGGAAGCTGTTCTTAATCTATCAGGCTCAGAATTATCAGTAGAATCTTAATAATCCATATTCAGAGAAGCAGCTTTATATCATCTGCATGTTCATGTACATGAATGTTTGTCTCTATTCACTATTAACTATTCTATTAACTCCTTCTTACCAGGTTTTCCACCCATTTGTGCCCATTTTAACTACATTTTAAACACATTTCACTATTTTTAATGCCCAATTTTGTAAGTTTAAAACACTTTCTCACTTTTAAATCCCATTTCACCAAATTTTCAACACATTTTGCCACTTTTAACCTATTTCTGCCACTTCTTAATCCCCTTTAACCACTTTTTGTGCCTGATTTTTGTCACTTTAACCCTATGTTTGTCTCCTGCTCTGTTCAAAGACAGGCCCTCACCAAACACCAGCTGTCCCGCCTCATCGTTTTCGCAGGTTTCCCAAATGCATCAGCTGATTGATCTTTGTCTCTGCGTGCCATGGGATGATTTTCCGGATGAGTCTGATTAACTGTTACACAATCTTTGATAGCCTACCTCTCTCCGATGTACCCGGCGGTGCACTGGCACTGACCGCTGATGTGGTCACACAGGCCATCGTTACGACACGTGCACTCCTCGGAGCAGTTAATGCCGAACGATCCAAACGGACAGGGCTGAGCGCACACCGGGCCCTGGGGAGGAAGATCACATGGAACCTTAACACAGCGCTCAGTCACAGTAGGCAGCAGCGGTGACTGCAATGTGATCTGTGTTTGACAAACGTTTGGGATCTTTTTAACATGTGCAAATAGTCAAATCTCTGAGATGATCCCTTCAAATAGGGTTAGAGTGCCCACATCCAATCAAAACATAGAAGAGCTTGCTGCTTCCTGTCATAATCTGACTCTTTTAAGCGTTACATTTCTACTCATCTGCAGCTGCTGCGAACAGAAATACATGCTTGTTCTACAGTGCTGATGTTTCCTTGAATAAAAGGAAATATCAAACATACAGAACTATTTAAAGCATTCCTCATGGGCTCTACAGAGGGAGGCAGAAGTCAACTATTGTAGCTGAGCAACGACAGACACGGGGTAGAGGCACTCTGAAACTGAGGTTGGAGGTCCCCCAGTGCCATAAAAATGTGTTCCTAACATTATCTGTAACACTGGATTGAAATTCTTTGTATTTTCCTTTAATTAAAGAAATATCAACAAGAAAACATGAAACCGATGTAAAGAATTTTCTCCTGACATTAGCAGCAGCTGTAGACCTGCATCGTTCCCCAGAGCAGTGGTTCTCAATGCTGCGGTCATGAGACACTTGAGGGGGTCGCCAGATGCCTAAAAAAAACCTGAATTGTTTTGAAATGCTTCTTTCCTGCCCAGTCTTGTTTCTAGTATTTGCCACTTTTCATCAATTTCTGCACAGTTTGGATCCATTTTTGCCTCTTTTTCACACAGTTTTGCCACTTTAAACCAATTTTGCCAAATTTTAACTCATTTTCATCACTTTTTCCACCAATTTTTGCACATTTTTGCCACTCTTAACCAAATTTTGTCAATTTTAAAACCTTTTCACCATATTTTTCTGCCTTCTTTGCCAATTCTAAACAATTCTGGCCATTTTTCACCTATACTTGCCTCTGGTGACCCATTATTTCCACTATTAACTCCTTCTCACCAGGTTTTCCACCCATTTGTGCCCATTTTAACTACATTTCAAACACATTTCACTATTTTTAATGCCCAATTTTGTAAGTTTAAAACACTTTCTCACTTTTAAATCCCATTTCACCAAATTTTCAACACATTTTGCCACTTTTAACCTATTTCTGCCACTTCTTAATCCCCTTTAACCACTTTTTGTGCCCGATTTTTGTCACTTTAACTCTATTTTGCATTTTTTTTTGCAAATTTTGCAAATTCATTTTTAACACTTCTCACCCATTTCTGCTACTTTTATACTCCATCTAACCAACTATTCCACCACCTTTTGTTGACATTTTTACCCATTTTTGATTGGATTTACATTTTTAAAATGGCACAAAAAAGGTATTTGTTGCTTTGATAAGTGGTTATGATTCAGGTTCAATATAAAACATGGATATCACAGCTTAACTTTACAACAGATCATGATTTTAATGACTCCACAGGCTCCCAGTTTGGCTGGGCCCCAGAAAGGGAAGAGCTTTAACCTGAAGAATAACCACTTTTACCAAAGAAGCAAGTATATTTTTATTCATTTGTGGGGTAGATAGCCTGCTTAAAATTGGGTTCAAATCCCTTTAGTTAAAATTGAAAAAATAGGTGAAAAAAATGGCTAGAATAGGTTAATAATGTCAAAAAATAATGAAAAAGGTGTTGAAAATGCATTTTAAAAGTAGCAGATACTGGTTAGAAATTGGCAGAAATTGGTTAAACTGGCAAAAATGAGTATATCAAATAGTGAAATGTGGTTGAAATGGGCGTAAAATGTGGTAACAGAGGCAACAATAGGTGCAAAGTGGCAAGACTTAGTTTAGAAGTGGCAAAAACAGGCAGAACAAAGCGCTGGAAAGGGTTTGAAATGGGAAAATCGGTTTTAAGTGGCAAAAATGTTTTAAAATTGTCAAAATCAGTAGGGGAAAGTGATAAAAAACGGTTAAAATTGAGCAAAATTAGTGTAAAGTGGCAACAGTGTAATTTAATAAATATTCTTAGTTTTCTTAGGGCATCTTGTGACCCCCTCCTAGCATTTCACGCCCTCCTTGGGGGTCCCGACCCCAATGTTGAGAACCGTTTTCCTAGAGAAAGATGAGTCACATCATGGCGGACATATTTTGCTTTTTCCTCCAAAAAGTTGAACGACCTCTGTCTCTACTAATTTTTAATGCTTAGCTTCAAACACAAACTTTTATTTTAGCTTTTGGCTCATCAGCAGATCTTACCATCCAGCCTGCTGGACACGAGCACGCTCCGGTGACATGATGACAAGTTCCTCCGTTCTGACAGGGACAGCGCTTCTCACACAGGGAGCCATGTTTACCTGGAGGACACGGCTCCTCACAGCTGCAGGGGGAAACCAGAAGAAGAAGGTTTATGTTGAGGAGGGACGCCAAAGTTCATAATTAATCATTTAATAACTGGAAACTCTTGAATGCTTTTCCAACTAAGGCTGGCCACACAGTGGATGGCTGATTTTAGTTCAGATTTGCCCCCCAGTGATCAGGGAGATGGACCTGATTTAAAGATCGGTGCAAACAACTATTTGTTTAAATAATCCTCGAGTGTGTGGGGTCAATACGATTAACTTAACGCTCCCTGTTATGTCAAAGCCTCCCTGATCTTGAATTGTGATGATTAAACATGTTTGAATGATTTTGAGTAACTAAAGAAAGAGAGTCTCCTTTGTCTGCAGTCTCAGCTCTAAGTCTGTGTGGATAGGTCTCAGTCAGGATCAAACATCTGAACTCTGGAATTTTACTCCATTCTTCTTTGATAAACTGCTCAAGCTCTGTCAGGTTGATCAAGGAACAGGGTGAACAGTCCTTTCCAGCCACACATTCTCTATTAGATTGAGGTCTGGGCTTTGACTCGGCCTCTCCAGAACATTCCCCTTGTTGTCTTTAAACCATTTCAGACTAAACCAGACTAGCAGTGTTATGTTCTAAGTTTTACATGCTGGGGGATTAAAAAGTCCTGAAAGGACTCACAAGGCCCCGGTGTATCCAGGTGCACACAGGCACTCTCCGGTCTGATGGTGGCAGGTGGCGCCGTTGAGGCACTGACACTCCAGCAGGCAGTCCTTCCCATAAAAGCTGGGGTCACAGGGCTCCTCGCAGCGCCAGCCCTGGTACCCGTCTGTGCAGACGCAGGCTCCCGTTATGGGGTTGCACTTGGCCCCATTCCTGCACTGACAGCGGTTACTGCAGTGAGGGCCCCAGAAGTCAGTCTCACAGCCTGCAGGGAGGAAGAAATAATCAGCAGGTTGGTTCATACTGTGTGATCAGCGTCTGCCGCATGTCTGTGGAGGGTTCTTAGACATCTGGAAATAAAACAATCAGCTGTGAGTTTGAAAATCAGGGACATGAAGTAAGGTCTGAGAGATCCAGTGAGGAAAAACTGAAGCAGTAAAAGTGGTCAAACTTTCACTCTTTCAAACCAAACAACAGGCACAATTCAGAGTAAATGCAGAAATTCCAATATATTGCACTTCCTTGGGTGTCCACTTGAGGCTGTGTCATGAAGTGAGTCAATCCCCATAGACCCCCATGTTAAAGTGTCACACTTCACAACAGGAATGAACATGATTACAGCAAAGGGAAAAACTGTTTTGGTCACTAAAATGCATTGATTTTTTTCATGAAAACTGTAAATGTATACTAATCAGCTCTCTACATTTTATTTAGGCTCAAAATGATGTGGAATTTGATTAATTGATTGGTTGATGGATTGACTCTGATATCTTAAATCATGCTACATCACAGAACCCATGAGTCTTAGTGGCAGTTTAAGGAGCTAAAACATGATTGATTCTCAGGTTCTGAAGAAATGCAGATCCAGGTTTAAATCCAGAGTCCCTCACTCAGTCATATTGATGTCAAATGTTTTGGTTCACAAACACAAAGGTCAGGTCAGGATGGCTAAGTCCTCGTTTCAGACCCAGTCCTGGTCAGAGAGTTTGTGACCTGGCTCTTTCTGATCTGAGTCTTTTGGTTTCTTGGTATTTTCAACATTGGTTTTACTTTGATTACTAAAGAAGCGGCGTTAATGAAGAGAGTGAAATATTTAGCATTTCATAGCTGATGTGAATAATTCAAATCAAGAAAAACAAACGTTTGCCTTAATAAAATCTGGCATTCATAGGATGTGCTCATTTGAGCTCATGTTAGGACAGGGGTTCTCAATGTTTTCAGCCCGTGACCCCAGAGACCGCGGACCCCCACTGTACCTGAGGGTGGCTGAAGACAGCCATGCACAATCAAAAACAGTCATGTGCAGACAACAGGGGGTTAAATGGGGGAGCTTTCCAGCCAAACTGGGGGCGGATGGAGGTCAGCAAAACCATGGGCCATTGGAAAGTTAAGCTGTGATATCCATATTTCATATTTAACCTGAAAAATAACTCCTCTTATCAAAGAAACCAAAATCTGTGTAGTAAAAAGTCTTCTTAAAAATTTAAATCCCTTTTGTTAAAAAAAAAAAAAACTAACTAAAATGCTTTAAAAATTGCTGAAATGGGTTAATAATGGCAAAAAAATGGTGGACAAGGTGGTGAAGTTGAACTTAAAAAGTAGCAGACATAGGTTAGAAGTGGCAAAAATTAGATAGAAATGGCCAAAAAAAAGAAAAAATAGGCTAAAATGGGTTAAAGTGGCAAAATGGGCATTTACAGTGGTAAAAGGAGTGTGGCTGCAATTGATATAAACTGGCAAGAAAGGGAACTGAGAAAGGAAAAAAGTGGCAGAAATTGGTTAAACTAGCAAAAAGTGGGCATATCAAATGGTGAAATGTGGTTAAAATGAGAAAATAGGGAGTAAAAAGTGGTTTATAGGGTTAATAGTAGCAATTATGGGTCAACAGAGGCAGCATTCAGCTTAAGTGGCAAGAATTAGTTTAGAAGTGGCAAAAACAGACAGAAAAAAGTGGTGGAAAGAGTTTACACCGCTTTCCACGTTATTAAGCAAATGGCATTTTTCTCTTATTTTCCTAAATATTAATGTGAATGACAGCGTACTTTTCAAGTCATCAGCCATTAGAGCATAATTCAAGTGTTTTGGAACAAACTTCATAATGATAACCATTATTTTTTTTTAAATAAAAACCTCAAAATGCACTTTCCCACATTATTAAGCAGGCCACAGGTTTCAGCAATATGGGAAAGAAAAAGGATCTCTGCTGCCGAAAAGTGTCAAATAGTGTAATGCCTTGGACAAGGAATGAAAACATTCGATATTTCATGAAAAATTAATCATGATCATCGTACTGAGAAGATATTTGTGGCTGATTCAGAGCACAGACGGGTTCCTGCAGATAAAAGTATAATGAGGAAGGTTTCTGATGGACAAATTCATCAGATTAAGAGAGCAGATGCTAAAATGTCATTACAAAGCAGCAAACAGGTATTTGAAGCTGCTGGTGCCTCTGGAGTTCCACCAACCTCAAGGTGTAGGATCCTCCAGAGGCTTGCAGTCATGTATAAACCTACTATTCAGCCCCCCCTAACCAATGCTCACAAGCAGAAACGGTTGCAGTGGGCCCAGAAATACATGAAGACTCATTTTCAAACAGTCTTGTTGACTGATGAGTGCCGTGCAACCCTGGATGGTCCAGATGGAGGAGTAGTGGATGGTTGGTGGATGGCCACCATGTCCCAATGAGGCTGTGACGTCAGCAAGGAGGGGGCGGAGTCATGTTCTGGGCCAGATTCATGAGGAGAGAGCTGATAGGCCCCTTTAGGGTCCCTGAAGGTGTGAAAATGACCTCGGCAAAGTATATAGAGTTTCTGACTGACCACTTTCTTCCATGGTACAAAAAGAAGAACCGTGCCTTCTGTAGCAAAATGATCTTCATGCATGACAATGCTCCATCTCATGCTGCAAAGAATCCCTCTGAGTCATTGGCTGCTATGGGCATAAAGGAGAGAAACCCATGGTGTGGCCCCCATCCTCCCCTGACCTTTAACCCTACTGAGAACCTTTGGAGCATCCTCAAGCTAAAGATCTATGAGGGTGGGAGGTAGTTCACATCAAAACAGCAGCTCTGGGAGGATATTCTGACATCCTGCAAAGAAATTCAAGCAGACACTCTCCAAAAACTCACAAGTTCAATGGATGTAAGAATAGTGAAGGTGATATCAGAGAAGGGCTCCTATGTTAACATGGAACTTGGCCTGTTCAGATGTTTTTAATTGAAATAGCTTTTATTTCAGTAAATATGACCTCCTAATGCTGCAAAGTCAATGAATGACCAGTTTCAGGTCTGTACAACCTATAAAATCTTGTAAAACTCTGTCATGGATAATAATGTGGAGCAGTGCATTTTGAGGTTTTTGTTTTAAAAAAATAATGGTTATTATGAAGTTTGTTCAAGAACATTTGAATTATGCTCAAACAGCTGATGACTTGAAAAATACTCTGTCATTTGCATTAATATTTAGGAAAACAAAAGAAAAATATAATTTGCTTAATAATGTGGAAAGCGGTGTAAAATGGACAAGAATAGGTGTTAAATGGTAAAAATGTGTTAAAACTGGTGGTAAAAATGATGACAAGGGGTTAAAAAATGACAAAATTGATGTAAAGTGGCAACAGTGTAATTTTTAAAATATTCTTTGTTTATTTAGGGCATCTGGAGACCCCCTCTCAGTGTCTCGTGACCCCCATGGGGGTCCTGACCCCAAGGTTGAGAACCACTGTGTTAGGAAGTTAAACATGTTATAATTCCATGAACAGGTGCAGATCCCTAATGCTAATGGTAAAAACCAACATTGGAGTCTACTGCACTAAAGCTGCTCCGTTGAGTGATGTGGAATAACGTTCCCAGCAGACAACAGCGAGTTTGGCGGCCCCGAAACCGTCTCCATGACCGCTGTCGTACATCTGAGTGAATTTTGTGGTTGGGCTGTGAACACTGGTGGAGCAGATGTGATTCCTCTAAAATGTCTCTGAGAGGCTGAGAAGTTGTGATCTGCAGCTCTCATTAAAAAGAAGTAAACTTCATACAGACCGCCCATGTTTACCAGGCCAGCTGCTCCGTCATCTCCTCATACCAACGCATACCTCACTAAATACAGGCAGAGCCGACCTTATTTAGACAGGGATTTTAAAACTACACACCCTCATACACCAAAGAGCAAAAATAAAGTTAAAGAGGCTTTTAAAATCTGACGTTTGAGGAGGAGAAACCCACAGAGATGATGCAGCTGCAGCAAAAAAAAAAAAAAAAAAACCCTGACACTGATGTTGGTTTATTTTGGAAACATGAAAATCATTTTACTTTCAGAGTCATCAATTATACATTTGAGCTGCATAGAAAGTGTCCATACAGCGGTCTGCTCCTCCTTTAAGAACATTCCCATACCTTTAAACAGGACCTGGGATCACTCTGAGACTTTCTGCAGTAGTTCGGGAATCTATGGTGGACTTAGTGACCTTTAACCTGGTGAAGATGATGGCCAGATTTCATGTCTGTCATCAGATGGATCCATCCTGCACACCTTCAAGCTGATTAACTTGTTCACCGTCAGAGAATGAACGGACCAATCAGAGTCATCTGAGCAGGAAGAGGCAGTGGTTACATGCATGGTTTAGCTGAAAGAGACTGCCGACCTGTAAACAATGGCGGCCGGTGAAGAGATTAGTGTGGATGCAGCTATAGAAAAACCTTTCTTTATTCAAAGAACACGCGAAGACAGGGGTGTCAAACTCAAGGCCCGGGGGCCAAATCCGGCCCCTAGCACAGTTATACCCGGCCCACCAGATCATATCATATTTTTATTATAACTGGCCCACCAGTATGAGCTCTGCAGATTTTCTCCAGTAAAACAATGTAATTTGACTTTTTATCTTATATTTTGACCATCTAGATTTACGATTTTAATTTTTAAGTCATATTTTAAATGTTTTAAACTCAGGATATTGAATTTTATCTTACATTATGATATGTTGAACCCCTAACTTTGAATTTTAATCAGAGATATTTACCTTCTCTATTTAAAATCTTACATTTTTAGCTCATCTTTGGACCATTATAAGGTGGAGCTCATATTTTGACTTTAAAAACTCATTATTTAGAATTTCATCTTATATTTTGACCTTAAAAACTCTTGATTTTGAATTTTTTCTCATATCTTGACATTTTCAACCCCTAAATATAACTTTTAATCCCAATTCTTGAACTTTTAGATTCAAAATTTTGAATTTTTATCTAATCTTTTGACCTTTATAACTCATTGTTTAGAATTGTACCTCATATTTTGACATTAGAACTCATTAGGGCTGAACGATTTGCAAAAATAATCTAATTGCGATTATTTTACCCATTGCGATTTAATGTGCGATTATTTTTAGGTTCCCCATCTTATGTGTTGTTTAACAAACACAAGCAATAAATCACTCTTCATTAAAAAGAGCACCATATTAGATAAACAAAACTAGGAATACATAACTTTATAAAAAAAACTTTTCTTGTCATTCTTGTTTTGAATAAGAAAAACACATACATGAGGGAGAAAAGTAAGATTTTTGCCAAAGAAACTCTGTTTGCATATAGTGTAGAGCAGTGATACTCAACATGAGGCTATTTATGTCTTAATCTGAAGTATTTTTCCCCCAGTAAACCTTAAAAACAACTTTATTTGCCATTTTCACCATTTTTGCCACTTTTCACCCATTTCAGCTGTCTTTTGCCAATAAATACTCCCTTTTTGAGGCCATTTTGCAACTTCTTTTGCCACTTTTTTCCCCATGTATTCCACTGTAATCAATTTTTTTTCCCTTTTTCACCATTTTTTGCCACTTTTTGCCCATTTTAGCGACCTTTTGTCATTACATACCACTCGTTTCATTTTTTCCCAAAATTTTTGCTTCTTTTTTTTGCCACTTTTTTCCCTTTTTTGCCTCCTTTCATCTAAATAAGCTAACTTTTGCCATTAAATATCACTTTTTTTTCTGAAATTTTTGGCTCTTCTTTTTGCCACTTTTTTCCCCATTTTTGCCCCTTTTCACATTTTTTTTTGTCATTTTTTTGCTCATTTAAGCTACCTTTTGCTGCTTTTTGACAGTTTTTGCCACCTTTAACTTATTTTGATTGTACTTTATGCCGTTTTTGTCACTCTTCACCACTTAGATTGTGGCTGTTGCAAAGGTATTTTTCAATGATTTGGCTCTTTGGTTGAGGAACGCTGCTGTAGAGCATAAAACATCTACTGTAAAAAATCACTGTATCTGCTATTCTGACACATTTCAGGTTAAAGAAATTTTGTACTGTCTGCGATTAGAATATTGCAGCAGGCCATATTGTGATTCAATCTAATTTGTGATTAATTACCCAGCCCTGGAACTCGTAATTTTGAATGTTTTTAGTACTTTATTGTTAAAGATCACAATTTTAACTTTTGACTTTTTTGGTCATTCATCATCAATGTTACGTTTTCCCTCCTATAATTGGTTACCGGTTAAAATGAAGTTGACAGCTGATGTGAAATTTTGACTCAGTTAGGCCCTCAGGTTAGACCCAAATTCAGAACTCGGCCCCTGCTGTGATTGAGTCTGACGTCCCAGTTTTATCAGGTCATACTGCCCCCTGTAGGACGTCCCAAAGCTGACTGGCCAACTGCTACAGCAGCTGATGGATCAGAACACGACTTTAGATCAGTGAATTCACTCAGTGGTGATCAGAGAACGTCAGCTGCATAAAACCTGATCAGAGCATCCCTCCCATCCTCCACTGGTCCAGAGACTACCTCTAACAACATCAAGACCTGACTTCATGAATCATCCTCTCATAGACAGAGCCTGAAAAGATAAAGGCAGACTCACATGAGTGAGGCCTTGATATTACCGGGTACATTTATTTATTTTCAGCCTCTTTTATGGAACTTTAAGAATAATAAATCATTTCTTTGTTTTTCTCCTCTTTATCTGCACTGAGGACTGGATTCAGACTCAGCATCCGTCTCGGCTCTGTAGGTGGATAAAGCGGTCGTATAAATCACAACCTGAGATGAAAACAAGAATGAATACAGAACATAAGGCTGTTTATAACATTATCTAGTACAGAATCAATCAGGACTGCTATCTTTAAAGAGAATTAAAGTCAGGGCTGCAGAGAAGTGAATGAATGGGCGGATGGGAAAGCCCTGGCTGTGATGGTGGAGGGGAGATGGGTGAAATAAGGAGTCTTCCTCTGAAGACGTGGGTGGTTTTACAGATATTATAGTGTTAAATGTTTCATCAGGAGTGGAGTGGACAGAGCTGTGAGCAGACAGAGCATAAATCACACTCTCCCTCCATCTTCCTCTAATTTACTCTCTTCCCTCCATCCTCCTCCTCCTCTCTCGACGAGGGGAGTTCTCCTTATTCCTCTTAACTAGTGAGCCAGCGTAGTCAAATCCTTTATCCTCCTGCAGCCTCAATTATTCAGCAGCAAAGAGTCCAAATCAAGTGACTAATGACTTTGATCAAGAGTAGCTTGCTGGCGCTAAGAAGAACTTTGGGCACTAAATTAAGAGCTGGCTGATATACTTTGGCAGAGCTAACTGTGAGAAAGGTTTCCAGGTTTGTCTGCTGTGGAGTCTCTCTGCAAATAATAAAAGCAGAGTTTTTCTTTTAAGTCTAAAAAGGAGAAACTCACCTGGATTACAACCCTTACATTCCTGAACACGGTCCTGAATTAAAGCACAAAGTGGTGCCTGATCAAAAGAGTGGTTGGATGAAAAAACCCAGAGTCAGTAGAAAGATGAATGCTGCTTTCATTTATGCTTGTTTTAGATGTACAAGACATGGACAGAACCAGGAAAGGATCAGCTCCTCTCAGTGTTCATTCTCAGAGTAAAAGGCCTTGGGCTGCAGGAAAGTCAATCATCAGGAGATATTAATGACCAATGACCAATATCAGCCTACGCTGGATTATGTCTGAGTAAGTCTGAGGATTTTTAGTCAGGACTTACATCAGATGAATCTTTTTCTTTTGCACATCCTCATTCTTTAAACCAGGGGTTTTCAAAGTGTGTGAGAGTGAGCCTCCCCTAAGAGAAAATTATTCATTCAGTGGACCCCCACCCACATAAAGATCCAGATTTTTTTTTAAAAAAAGTAACCACATTTTAAAACATTTATGTCTGATTTTAAATATTTTTAACATTTTTATTATATCTTTGATATTTTGGTCAAATGTTCTTAAACATCTGTCTTTACCAGGTAATCAGTTATTTGGTTTCAGTGATGAATTTATTGCCAATACTACCTGATTATTCTGCTCTGATATTCCTTAAAGCAGTGTCACTCAACCAAAGAGCCAAACTGTGGAAAAATACCTTCGCAAGAGCCACAATCTAACAGGTGAAGCAAAAACAGCTTGAAGTAGCAATAAAAATAAGTTAAAGATGGCAAAAATGGTCAACAAGCAGCAAAAAATTGGTGAAAATGGGGATAAAAAGTGAAAAAAGATGGGTGAGAAGTGACAAAAAATGAGTGACAGGTGGCAAAAACAAGGCAAAAAAATGAATTAAAAAAGCAGTCAAGAGTGGCAAAAATGGGAAAAAAGTAGGGGAAAAAGTGGTTTTTAATGACAAAAGGATGCTTGAATGAGTGAAAAATGGCAAAAAAAACAGGGAAAAATGTCAAAAAATTGTATAAAGTGGCAAAAAGGGGCAAAAAGTAGGAAAAAAGTGGTATTTAATGACAAAAGGATGCTTAAATGGATGAAAGTGTCAAAAAAGGGTATAAGGGGCTGAAAAGTTTTCCTTTTCTAAGGTTTTCTGGGGGAATAATATTTAAAACGAAGATATCAAAGAGCCACTAATAATCACATGTTGAGTATCACTGCCTTAAAGTTACTATCAGTCTATTCATTTTCCTCCATGCACAGCAGAAGTTAGCAAAGCAAATCATTTTTTTTTCTGGTTTATGGTTCCTTGCCTCCCCTGAAGTTCTGTGGCGCCCCCCAGGGGAGGCCCGCCTCACACTTTGAAAACAACTGCTGTAAACTTTAAAGCATGGCTCGCTCTCAGGAGCTCAGTGAATTCCAGCGTGGTACTGTGATAGGATGCCACCTGTGCAACAAGTCCAGTGATGAAATTTCCTGGCTCCTAAATATTCCACAGTCAACTGTCAGTGGTATTAGAACAAAGTGGAAGCCACTGGGAATGACAGCAGCTCAGCCACCAAGTGGTAGGCCACGTAAAATGACAGAGTGGGGTCAGCAGATGCTGAGGTCATAGTGCACAGAGGATGCCAACTTTCTGCAGAGTCAATGGCTACAGACCTCCAAACTTCATGTGGCCTTCAGATTAGCTCAAGAACAGTGGTAGAGAGCTTCATGAATGGGTTTCCATGGCAACAGCTGCATCCAAGCCATACATCACCAAGTGCAATGCAAAGCGTCGGATGCAGTGGTGTAAAGCACGCCGCCACTGGACTCTAGAGCAGTGGAGACGCCTTCTCTGGAGTGACCAATCGCGCTTCCACATCTGGCAATCTGATGGATGAGTCTGAGTTTGGCGGTTGCCAGGAGAACGGTACTTGTCTGACTGCATTGTGCCAAGTGTAAAGTTTGGTGGAGGGGGTATTATGGTGTGGGCTTGTTTTTCAGGAGCTGGGCTTGGCCCCGTAGTTCCAGTCAAAGGAACTCTGAATGCTTCAGCATACCAAGAGATTTTGGAGGGAACAGTTTGGGGATGGCCCCTTCCTGTTCCACCATGACTGTGCACCAGTGCTCAAAGCAAGCTCCATAAAGACATGGATGAGAGAGTTTGGTGTGGATGAACTTGACTGGCCTGCACAGCGCCCTGACCTCAACCCCATAGAACACCTTTGTGATGAATTAGAGTGGAGACTGAGAGCCAGGCCTTCAGACAAGACGATGGAGGACCAGAAAGTGATCGCTGATCTGAAGGCCGGACTGAAAACCCTCAGAAAAAAGACAGAGGAGGAGATTCAAGGGCAGAAGGAGAGTTCCTCAGCAAAGGAGAGGGATCTTCTGAGCGAGTTGACAAGTCTTACAAATCAGCTCAGCCTCCTCCAATACAGGATGAGGAGAGGAAAGATGAACAGGAGAGACTGGCTACTGCGCTACAGCTGGAAAGGGACAGGAACCAGCGTCTTCTAGAGGATCTAGGACTGGAGAAAGAGCGGACCAAGCTTCTCCATACAGGGAAAAACTCTCAGCTGATTTTAAACTGGAAAAGGAGAAGTATAAACTTCTCCTTCAAGAACAGGAGAAAATAGCTGCTGAGTTTCAACTGAAAAAGGAGAAGAACCAGTGTCTTCTAGAGGAAAGGCAGAAAAAAGCTGCTGATCTCTTACTGGAAGGAGAGATGAACAGGCTTCTTCAGCTAAAACTGGAGAAGTCTGCTGCTGATTTCAAGAAGGATAAAGAGATCGTCCAACTTCTTCAAGAAGAGCAGTAGAACCTCCAGGGTTCATCCAATGACCTTAGCCAAAAGTACGAGACAGAGGTCCTCACAGTCCAGCATCAGATCAGCATCCTTCAAGGCCAAGTACAGATGGTTGTTGAGACTAATGCAGCCAGGGCAATGGAGGACCAAGAAGTCATCAGGAGCATCTACAGATGGTGTAGAACATCCACACCCTGTAGGAAGAGTCATCCAAAAAGGAGCAAGATGTCTTGAAGAAGGTGAGTGTGATGGGTTGAAGATCAGATAGCCTTGGATTTACTCGTCTACATTCACTTGAAGAGGAAAAAACTCCCACAGGACTCCTAGGTAAAACTGATAAAACAAATTCATTTAATCCACAGTTTGTTGAACAATTTACTGGATGATTCAAAGTCAAGCTTTCCTAATCCATGAACCGTGTTACGGTAAAGAAACCATGTGGCTGGGTCCTTGCTTGATCCTCAACTCTCTGACATCAGTCTAGCCCTGACACAGCAACAAAGAGCTCCCTCTCTCTTAAAGTGACAGTAACCTAACTCACTGCTGAAACAGCAATATCATACTGCTTTCAAACTTTACAGAAAATCCCCATGAGTTAAATCAAATTACTTTTAGCTGACTTTTAACATGTTTTATAACTTAACCTATATAATGAAATCCCCAAATAAGGATTAACTTTCAACCCAAAATTACATTGATTATTTATTTTACTTTAACATGTTAAATGTAACATGTGACTGACTGAGCTCAGCTGCCTAAAACTTCTTAAAAATGACTTTGAGAAGCTGAAAGAGAGATATGAAACCAGCCAGAAGAAGCCTGTCAGATCTGATGAGGACCAGAGACTCATCCAGACCTTGATGGCTTCACAGCGGGACTTCATGAGGAAGACAGAAGAAGAAGGGAGGACCCTGAAGGAAACAGTTCAGCAGCAGAAAGTTTACCAGGACAAGATGGTGGAACTAGAAGTTCAGCTGAGACTCCAGTCCTCTCTCGACCTTTAACTGTCTACCCAGCTTCAGGCGGAGAGAGAGAACCACTTGGAGGATCAGGAGACTGAGGCACGTCTGCAGAGACCTCTGTCCCTGCTGAAGCTGTCCCGGAGCTATTGACTGTGTTTACATGGACTTAAGTATCCCGTTTTCTGTCGGGTTTTTTGAGTATCCAGTTTTCTCTTTGTTCATGTATACACCTGCAGAAACCAGGATATTACAGAATCCCGTTTTTGAGAAACCCGTTTTTGCTACCTGAAGAACTCCAAAAGAAAACGGGATACCGTGCCATGTATACGCAGTATCCCGTTTTCTGGCTGCTGTAGACTTACGTGTGCAGGCGCAACTTTGATTGAACTTAATTTAACTTCAGATACGGTAAATACTGCATCTGTCTGGGCGGCGGAGGATCAGCTGATCTCTGCCCGGAGAGAGTGACAGTTTAGTGGCTGTGTCTGCAGAGGATCAGTCTGTGATCTGACGGCAGTCAAAACGCTCTGATATTTAGATAAAACGTGAATTTTCAGCCATGAATGAAACGTGAGCATAGTTTACTGAGAATGACCGCTTACGCCATGAGTTAGAGCTCTGTGAGCTGAAGATGGAAAGACGGCACTCGGTAAGCGACCTGCACACCCCGTCAACTCCTCCCAGTGCTGACATTTAGAAACAATGACTTTTCCAGTGTGTTTTTCAAAATAAAAGCGTAGCCTTTTTAAGACCCACTTTGAGCTGCCCCCGTTTTCACAGACTTTTATTTTGAAGTCGTTTCCGGGAAAGTTATTTAGTGAAGTCAGTCGACTGCAAGATGCTTCGCTGTTTCTTGGCATCTCTGCCAAACTTTCGTCGTGTTAATTAATAATAATAATAATAATAATAGTAATAATAAGTGCTTAATAAGTGATAAAAAAATTTAAATATGAAGTTATAACAAGCTTATTCATTTGAGATCTCCTTTTCGCTCCTCATCATCCTCTCAGTCTCTTTTTTCTGCAGATGCTTTTTAAGCAAGCGTTCTATAAACCAGATTAGCTTTGTTTTCTCCCCTTGTTGGAACGAGGTGGGTACCATTTTTGCTGCGTAATGCTGGCATTTAACTGTTTTAAACCCAAAATAACAGTGATCTAATTTTTCTAAAAATTCTAACTTTCTGGTGTTGTAAAATAACATCAACTATCTGCACAGCTATGATTCAGTGATCAGAAACCGGGATACTACTTCCTCTCATGTATACAGGGATATGAATAACTGGGTTTCTACGTGCACATGTAAACACAGTATCCCGAATATGTTAAAAACCGGGATATGACTCATAACCGGGATACTCAGGTCCATGTAAACGCAGTCATTGTGACATTTATCGTATTGTGAGGCTGGGGGAATACCCAGCCCTATTAGCCACTGCAGGAGATGTATTAAATAATAATCAGTGGAGCTCCCAGGATTAAGGAGGATAAATCAGGCTTTAGAGACAGACTGCAGCCTCCTCTGTAAGGTGCATCTTTCTTCTTAACTCAGTGAGCCTGTGTTAGGAAATGAACTAAAAGGCCTCACTGCTGTGTGACATAGCGGCCTCTATGAGTTGTTTACCAGATAAATGAAGGAGTGTACAGTCGCTTTGCAGCCGCCATTAAACTCAAACTTATGGGTTTAAACACGGCAAAGATGGATGCTGCTGAACGCCTGCTCAGCTGTTCCCACAGTCAGTCAGCTCTACAGCACTGAGGGCTGGAGATTTATCCATTTATGATTCAGTGGCATCTCTGTCAAACACCTATGGAACATGGAGACAAGAGATCTGCAGAGCCGGTCACTGCTGCTCCACTCCAGCAGGCTCTGACTCACTATTATCTATTATTAAAAGTCTAAACAAACTTCTGCTGGAGCTTTCACAGCCACAAACATGATCATTAAAGAGCTGAACAGGAAAGGAAGCCTTCTTTTTCTTTGTTTCTGTGGCACATTATTTTATTGTGGGGGTAAAAATGTGTTTCATTTATAAGAAAAGATTATAAATGATTCCTTTAGGGCACAGAAAGTCAAATACAGGCGGGAGTTTAAGTGAAATGTCCCGCGGGCTCATTGAGCGGACGCTCACTATAGTACACAGTCATGAAGAACATTTATTTTTCCAGCTGCACGCCGCTCTGCCCGCCATGCAGCACTTTATTCAGGACCGCAGCGCCGCATGAGTAAAAACTATTTTCATCAGCTCGCTGTCACACAGCTGCCCGGCTCTCCTGATGAATGAGTAAACAATACTTTAGAAAAGCAGCGGCGGAGGCCAGCGATTTCCTGTTGTAAGCCACTTTTACCTCCAAAATAAAGCTGATGAAAGTCTCCGATAACAGAGCTGGGGATGTCAGAGAGTGTGGCTAACTGTGTGTGACCTGCAGCTGAGTTTTTAGTGAGGAAAACAGACCATAAATAAAATCATCTGTGACTGGACCGAACCAGGGTCTAGACGTTCCTTAAGCTGGGAGTTTAGTGGCAACTTGGTCAGTACTTCCAGACCTTTCTTTTCCATGTTTAGACAAATAAATCTGTTTTTCATGAACAGTAGAATCTTACAGTTCCCCCGCATGGCTTTGATTGTTGTCCTGTATAAAAGTCAACGATAAGAAATAAGTAGGGCTGTTAATATGAACGTGTTAACACTTGTGATTAATCCAGAAAGCTTAACACATTAAAAAAATAATAACGCACTTTAATCATATGGCTAAGTTTGACCACTGCTTCCTCCCATAGTCCTCTTGTGCGGATGTTTACATCCCTGGGGTGAAAAGATTGAAGGCGGGTCAAACGCAGCCAGCAGTGATGAGTGAGGAGACAGACCCAGGTCTGCTTCACAGGAAATTTAGATTTAAAAAGCTGCCTAATGAAGTCTGAATGAAACTAAAGTTGTGTGTACATACTGCAGTGATGAACTGTCTTTACACCGAAGTACAACGAGTCTAAAGTACCACCTCTGGGCAAAACGCAACACGGGATCAAGCCATGATAGCTAATGTTGCTAATGTTAGCAAAGACGCTAAAAACAACAGCACAGGATCAAGCCATCACGCCAAGCTACACCGGCACAGTCCAGGACCTGGATTTGTCCCCAAAATGACAATATCTAAGCTAACTAATGCGATCACTAATGGGTCTCCAGAGACTGCAGACTATTGACGTCATTGATGACAAGGGGCTTCCAGACGTCATCCTGGTCGCCTCTGATGACCCGTACCACAGAACACCTACGAGAACTACTGTCACAAGAATCCATGAACTGTATGACAGCTAAAAAGAAAACTAAAGTGGAGCAGCTGGCCTGAGCTACATTTATTACTCTGACCAGAGACCACTGGACATCAGTCAGCAACTTCAGCTACCTCGGGGTAACAGCACACCTGATCATTCACTTCACAGCACGTTATTTTCTACCTGATGTGTTTGTCTGCTGGGCTCTACTGCAGTTTATAAATATTACTGCTCAGTGAATTAAGACACTCTGATTTACAAACCACAAATAAGGGCGCACTCACACTAGGCCATCCGTACCGTGCCGTATTCTAACCGTGCTGAAGCTCATTTGACCCCCTCTCCTGTCCCCTCTTTGGCCCGCACTCACACTGCTCAATGCATCCAGGCCTGGGCACGGATACGTCATGCACCAACGTCATTACACGAAGCATCCACCGTTGATGACTCAGTATGCATAAGTGTTGCTTTTTAGGCTGAAAAATAGTTACAGATTTATACGATATCTGATCTGACACCAGAATTATTTCCCCTGACCTGGAATCAGCTGCGTTAACTTTACAGAGACAGTGAGGGGAGAGAGAGGGAAAAAGCTGTTCATAGTGGAGAGCTATTGCTCACAGCATATAATCTGGAGCCTGCTCAGAGTTCCAAGCACTTCTGCTGAATGAAACCTGGACTTTTTAACTCGTATGAGCCCCTACAGTCATTCCTCTACTATCTGAATCCCCTTGGCATTCCTTTATGAGCCAAGAACTGCGCCTTTTCTCAGCGTAATCCTGGATGCCTGATGCACCAAACAAGCTCTCATGTGTCCAGAGCAGGATTAAATATTCAGTTGAAAGTGCTTTTTACCGTGACGAGAACAATTTTAACCGTCTGATGAGAGCTGGAGGTGAAAACACCTCAGGATTAATAAATGATGCTCCATTCAAACGTTAGTGATCACGACCCTACTTTCATTTCTTAGTGGCATGAAATAGAATTAGAGGTAAGTTATTTCAGTGGAGGATACTTTGGTATTATGTTTTTTAATCAGAGAGGTTAAATCAGCCGTGTGATTAACCCCGGCACACACTTGTCCGTGTATTTGGCACTCTTCTTTACGCACGGAGGATGAAGGGTGTTTGTTATCCTGTGAGCTGCTGTTTGTGACTAAAACAAGGGAAGAAGTTTTATTTACAAACCAAAAATCCTCTCACAGTCATTAAAGCCTGACTTTGCCAGAAACTGGTCAGAAATGTGGACTGGACTGGGATCCTGCTGTCTCTTAGCATGCAGCTGCTGCCTGCTGGGCTCTCTGGGGCGGGTCCTCTTGTTGCTACTTCAGGCTACGTCACATTCCCACGCTTGTGCTCCTTCATTTGCATCCGTGCCGTGCTTAGGCCCACCTCGTCCATCCGTGACTGGGCCGCGAAGCGTGCCACGCTGAAGCACGGAACGATTGCACTCACACTGGCCAAACGTACCGGACTTTAGGCTGAAATGGGCCCAGGCACGGTACGGATGGACTAGTGTGAGTACACCCTGAGTTTCAAAACTCTAGTTTGTTTAATATTTCTTCATTTAAACAACATACTTGCACTAATTTATCTCAAACAAAAATGCAAGTAAATGGCAGTATTTTAAATGTCAATTTATAGATAATAATAATAATACTAATACTAATAATAATTAAAAATAATAATAATTAATAATACATTTTTTTTGGTAAAAAGCGCATTCAAAGTGCTGTTTAAATAAGTTAAAATAATGGAAATAAACACCTGATAATACAAATGTTTAGTGATGTGATTAACTTGATTAATTTTTTTAATCAATCGACAGAACTAATATTGTAATATTATAATATTAAGTTTCTTCGACTCAGCAGTCAAAGAGGATGCCAGAGTGTCGCCCCTTCACTCGCCACATGAGGCCCTCTGGTTATAACTCAATAAAATATGTTTCTGACATTTAAATACTGCGAACCTGTTAAATAAACACTATAATAATTAGAGAGTCAGAGTTTACTGTGGAATAAAAATGTAGGTTAAAAACCTCCAGCATCTTTCAAGTTTCTGTCTGGTAACATGGTCACGTCTCTGGTCTGGGTGTAAAACCAGGACAGATGAATTCAGTCTGATGACCTCGTGGCCCCTCGCCCGCCCAGCGTCAGACTTTGAGCGTGAATATGAAACCTGGTTACGACTCAGTCCTCAGAGATGGTGGAGTTTTCCTGATACTTTGATGGTGGACCAAAAAACACTTGTTGAGGCCAAGCATGAAAAAAATCTGCTTAAAAAGTTCTGAATTTCCTAGAAACGTTCCTTTCCAAATCCACACAAATTCCCTAAAATTCCAAAGAATTTACCTAAAATTTCTAAATTCTAGAAATTCTAGAAAATATTTCTAAAGTATCCCATAAAAAGTATCCAGAGTTTTTTTTTTTAATATTCCACAAATGTTTCAGTGAATCTTTACCATAAGCATAAACATTCCAATATACATTTTCCAATAATTCCATGTTAATGCCTGAAAAACTTCAGTTATTTCCCCCTGAAATACCTAATTAAATTTCCAAAAATGTACAAATATATTCCCCACAATTCCATAAGATTAATGGAAAAACATTCAAGGACATCTCTATTCCAAAATAAATTCCCCAAAAATTACAAATAAATTTCCAAACACTCTAAGCACATTTCCTAAATTTCCATAAAAGTGCTTTAAAATTTCAAAAAAAATGTACCTGATTCCCATGGAAGTGCTGACAAATATCAAATTTGCCCCAAAACTTCCAATGAAACTCTCCAAATATACAAATTTATCCCCAAAATTTCCACAAAAATAGTTTAAAATTCCTCAGAAAATTCCCAAAAATATCCAGACAAATTCCCTGAAATTTCTATGAAACTCCTGAGAATTCCATGGCAAAGTCTCCCAGCATTTCAAGCAAGTCACCTGAACGTCAAAGGAAATTCCAGACACTGGTGCACAGGTGTGACGTGTCGATAAAGCTGTCATCGGCATCGCGATGAAAACTGAGACCGTGTTTGCAGATGATGAGACTGAGGGGGAGCACGAGGATGATAAAGGTTGGACTAAAACAGGAAGTAATGCCTGGGTGGTGGGATAGGCGGTTGAGGAGGATGGTGTGGGAGATTGTGTTGAAGGCTGTGGAAATGTTGAGGAGGATGAGTCAGCTGATTCATTCTAGTGAACATTTTTTCCCACTGCTTGAATGGGAAACAGGTTATA
Source organism: Cheilinus undulatus (assembly GCF_018320785.1). NCBI lineage: Eukaryota > Metazoa > Chordata > Actinopteri > Labriformes > Labridae > Cheilinus > Cheilinus undulatus. Next base: position 1,924,145 of record NC_054865.1, read on the forward strand.
TAATCATAGAACAAAACAGGAAGTAGATAATCCACGTGCTTTAAGAAAGTCAGGGTTTATCCATGATCTCAGGCATCAGCACTGCATTACCCACAATCCTAGAGTGTCCCATCGATGTCTCTGATTGGTGGAGCGTGATCTTCAGACGTCACAGCAGATCAGCTGTGGATGAACGCATCGTTTTCACTTGTTGTTATTTGATACAAAGTAAGAATGATCCTGGTTTAGCATGTTAGCTTCTTAGTTTAGCATATTACCATCTTAGGAAATGTGGTTCACTAACAGACTGTAACGCTTCACTGCAGCAGACACGTTCAACTCCTCTAATACTTCTGCACAAGTCTGGATGAAGTAAAGGATGTGTGTATTATTGCCTCTTTGTTGATAACTTTGTCCAGCTCAGCTGAGTTATTAGCAGATAGCCGACCCACATACAAACACACAGGCTCCTGTTTAATTCAGAGCCATTGATTTCCTATTTTCAATTAATAATTGTAATTAGTGTCTGCGTGGCTCAGGCTGTGCGGGCCGCGGGTCGATGAGCGGGGAGGCGGGAGCAGATGGATGACACAGTTTAGGGCTCAAAGCTGGAGAATAAAGCGTCGGTTTATGTTGACTGACTCGATATGACTGTGTCTGTCTGTGATTGAGTTTTCACAGATTCTCTCTTTAATGAGGCCATTCTGGTGCCCAGATAATAAGCTGGGAAAGTCAACAGGGTGCTAATCAATGCTACAAACGGTCTTTTAAGACCTCTGGGTAAAGGCGTCAGGCCTGCGGTGATTTCTGCTCTCCTTATGAACCTCCTCGCTCTGCACTTTTACTTCTTTAATGCCATTTGCGTTGGTCAAAAGCTCTGCAGAGTGCTGCAGCAGATGTTAATAGTTTAATGTGTTTGCTGGACTTGTTACAGTCCGGTCTGGCTTGATTTCCTGACTGTTGATAGCTTTTTAATGGTCTGCTCTCATGTAGACTCAGGCTGATAGTGAGTTCAGGTCTGAGAGCTCCTGTTACACAGTCGGCCTCCCCTCGACCCCCTACACATACAAAGACATAAAGGTCAGCGTCATACAGCAGATGGAGCCATCAGACGCCAGCAAAGTGATGCTGCTGTCTTCCTATACTCAAACATCATTCAGAGAATCACAGCTTAACAAAATAACAGCTGAGCTGATTCAGAGTTAGTAGGACAACGTGAACTAAAATGTTGAGATGTGACTGAGCCTGCCTTTTTCTAGCTGCATCGTTAATTTGGAGTGCAGAGCCAACATTCTTTTCTTATTCTTGTTTCTGAAGTCCTGAGGGAAAATCTGCAGCTCTGTCTGCTGATGGGGTAGAGTGTCATTTCTAGTTTTATTACATGTTAATGGAAATATCCTAGTCACCTGCTGCTGCAGGCCATAAATAATAAAAGATGTTGAAGTACTGTATGTTGAATATCTGATGTGAGCTGACTAAATGATGCAGTGTGAATTTGATAGTTTTAGACATGGGTTATTAGAATGAAGTTCTCAGACAGCCAAGGCTTTAGGCAGGTCTACAGGTGCTGTGATTGTTCATCCATTAGAACTACAACCACACTACTAAAGACACTGGGACATGTGCTAAAGATGGCATGGGTATGAATGTGGTAGTCCTAAAAGAAAGCCTGAAAAACCATGGTCTAGGACAGGATATACCTGAATTTAGATCTGATCAGCTGGTTTTTCTGTTTAAAAAAAGGGTGGCACATTCAGAGCAGGTCTGGAGGGTTGGATGAAGGGGTCTGACAGTCTGCCTTTGTTAGAGTAGACTACAATAGCTGGGCAATATGGTCTTAAAAAATATGTATTTATTTATTCAAGGTGGTTTTCTCCACCTTCTTATTGACTGAATAGTAGAACTATATCTAGAACTATAAAGGTTCAAAATGACTGTAACGGGAGTAAAACTCTAAGGGCCAGATCTACTAAGATCCCAATTGCGTGTACTGATTTGCGTGCACAATCTAGAATTTTGCGTTTGGGGTTGGACCGGGTTTGCGGGTGATTTACGAAGAGTGAATGAGCAAATGACAAGAGGTGCAAAGGTGTTGGAGATATGCCTATTTAAACGAGGGTTTTGCGTGTTTCATAGTTTGCCGCATGAGAGGCGAACGCGCAAAATGAAATCGGACCTTACAGAATTAGAGGAGTTGATGGATGAAGCCAAACACTTAATGAGCTACAGTGAAGAAGCCCTCGGGGAGTCTGGGAGAAGAAAAAGAGTTTATAGACTTTTGCCTTTGTGTTTACGTGAGTCATAGACATTTAAAAAGACTTAAAAACACTTAAAAGAGCTGGGATAAGGACGAGGTTGCTGTTTTTGTTAGATTTGGACTTTTAGTTCATTATGAAATCATAAAGACTGAGATAAAAATCTTTAATTTTGTTGTGACCTACATTTCATTTGAGTTTACGCACGATGTGCGCATATGTTCTGGGGAGTGGTCATTAAATGGGAAGCGCTTTAAACTCATTACGTTCTCTTGAGAGATTTATTGATTATATTTGTTCAGAATTGTTATTTATTGCATTTTGATATATTTTTGATATATAGGTTTTTCTATTTTCCTTAAAAAAAAGTGTTACAACTTCACACAGAACATCAGAAAAACGGGACTGGGAGATCCCAGCTGTGATAGCTACCGTACACTGGAATGATCCAGATGGAATAAAAAGTGAACTTACAAGGAGTTTTGTCATTGCAGGTATTGTGTGACTCCTTCTCAAGGCTGGCTCCAAATCCGCTCTGAGTTCCTCCAGCAGCTCCAAAATGGCAAGGCTGGATAGGCGTTATGTTTTAATGACTGTTTCCTCATTCATTCTAAAAATGTTCACACAAGGGTGGAAAATGCATTCTCTGCATCTTCTTTCATCGTTTTGATGTCTCCTTCTTGCCACAATAACTGCGTAATTACGCATACAAACCGTTTGCACCTCCCTTCGAAACGTGTTAAATATAGACACAGTTTCTATGAGCAAAATTGTTTTTAGGTTTGATAAATCGCTCTGCGTGCGCTAAGATAATATATTTACATTTTCTCTTCCCAGCACATGCACAACGTGTAAACACCCCATATTGCATGTTCATAGCGGTGAACGTACTAACTGGATGCAGCCACACTATTTTGCACCTTTGAAAGATGCAACCCTAAGCACGCACTGTTGGTAAATCAGTTTGTATTTTTTTTGCGTGTGCAATGAGTTTGCACACGTTTTTATACACACAAACCTTTAGTAGATCTGGCCCTAAGGCATTTTAATTTAAAAACTAAGTACTGGCCACACACTGCAGGATTTTAAGTCCGATTTGAAACAAGATTTGCCTCCCCCGACGATCATGGGGGCGTTTCCCAAGTGGAGCCTTGTCACAAATGATTATTAGTCTGAATAATCCTTAAATGATATCAAACATGTCTGATATTTAGGATTCTAGGTTGTAGTCTGACAGAGTACCCACAACAACCAATGAGAGTGAGCAGACAGGCAGCCTTACAGGCCGGATCATACGTACTCCCACCTCTCTGAGCATACACACAACTGTAGCTTCATACCAGGGCGGCCTGTTGTGGAGGGACAGCAAGAGGGTCTCAACAGACATCTGTGCTTGTTTTTTTTTTTTTCCTGAAGTCATGTGGTCTCGTGAAAGATGGCGTTTATAGCTGAATTAAGGCGGTTTACTCCCCACTGGTTTCTGTCTGTCTGCTGGAGCAGCAGAGACTCACACTGACGTTATTGTGGCCTGTTTTCCACTGGATGCATCAGTGAGGAAAAGTTAAATAATCTCAGTTTATTAATAAACTCTGAGGTGAAGCGGGATGATTTGGGGGGGTTGTTTGATTGTTTGTGAGATGTGGTCTCACCCATTCACTTCCTGTTCCTGTTAATTGTGAACTACAGAGCAGTGACATGGTCCCCCTTCGTGCTCTTTCTTTGTTTCGTGTTTTCCTCTCTGCCATCTCCTCTCCACCTGGAGGACTGTCCTCCATCAGAGATCAGCCAAGTGTCATCTCATCCTAAACCCTGCATTGCTCTCTGCTCCGTCCCAGAGAGAGAGCCGGCTTTAGAGGATCCTTTAGGAATCAGCAGACCGGCCTTCCCTCTCACTGGAGGTCACACAGCTCCTCCTCAAACCCCTTTAAAAAAGGTCAAGACGGCTTCAAGAGCAAAATGAGTGAAAGGGGAGAAGAAGAGGAAATAAAGAGAGCGGGGAGGCTGAGATAGCGCTCTTCTGCTCCCAGGAAATGTAAAGTGGAGGACGGAGACAGCCGATGAATAATTCCCAGCCGTTTTCAAAGTCAAAGTGAAGTCAGCCGTGTGGGGACGAGAGGGATCTATTCTGCCGGCCACTTCAGCTGAAAGGCGGAGGGACGATAAACAAGTTAGTTTGGGAATTAATCAGAGAGCTCAGAGAAGAGAGAGAGAGTGAGGGCAGAGCAGAGCGGGCGAGTCGTTATAGTCCTTAATGGTGTGTCGCTCATGAGGTTGGGCGGCGTGGGCTCACGTGGCATTAAAGGGAAAATGGGTAATGAAAAGGTTTCTGAGGTGAGGAGTCTGTTTCTGCTCTGACTCTCCGATGGAAGATTGATGACGTCCAGCAAGACGAGAGAGAGAGAGAGAGAGAGACGGACTCTGAGGGGAAACCACCGCCACAAATAGTTTTTTTTCTGATGCTGGCTATTCACCAGGAATCTGTTACACTAGCAGCTGAGGCACAAAATGTAACGGAGGAAAATCAGACTGGTCAACCTCAGAGTGAGCTAATGACCTGACCCAACTTTGAGTCTTCTACACCTGCACCTTCTACTACTACTACAAATAATGAAATGTGGTTAAAATGGGCACGAATGGGCATAAAAACTGGTAAAAAGGAGTTAATAGTGGAAATAATGGGTCACCAGAGGCAGGTATAGATGAAAAATGGCCAGAATTGTTTAAAATTGGCAAAAAAGGCAGAAAAATATGTTGAAAAGGTTTTAAAATTGACAACAATTGGTTAAGAGTGGCAAAAATGGGCTAAAATTGGCAAAACTGGTGGGAAAAAGTGATGAAAATGGGTTCAAATTTGGCAAAATTGGTGTAAAGTGGCAAAACTGTGTGAAAAAGAGGCAAAAATGAATCCAAACTGTGCAGAAATTGATGAAAAGTGGCAAATACTAGTAACAAGACTGGGTAAGAAAGAAGCATTTCAAAAATATCCAGTTTTTAAGTAGGGCTGGGCAATTAATCACAAATTAGATTAAGTCAGTATATGGCCTGCTGCAATTTTTCAAATCGCAGAAGTTGCAATATTTCTTGAACTTGAAATCTGTCAAAATACCAGTTTAATAAATCATTTGTTGCAGAGATTTTATGCTCATTATGTAAATATTGTCAGTTTTTATAATGGTTTACAAAAATCCTCCTTTTAGTGTTTTATGTATGTTTTTCTTAATCAAAATGAGTGACATAAAATGATAATGTCCTCAAACAAAGCAAATGAAATCACTTTTGCAGTAAGAGCAAAAAAGTTAGCTCATTCTATCTGAAACGGATGAAGCCTAGCGTTACTTCATGGAAGTCATACCCCAGCTGTGATCAGCTGGTAGCCAGCCTCACCTCCTCCACTGCAGCTGCCTCCTTTATAGCTTAAAGCTTGATGCACCCTCATATTCAGATTCATGCTACTATGGATGAATTGCTTCTGAAATAATTTCATTGTTTTCATTACACATGGTCTTATTTATGGAATTATTTATTGCTTGAATTTGTCAAAAAAATACATAAGATTGACCTATGAACAATCGCATATTAAATCGCAATCGCAATGTTTGGGAAAAAAATTGCAATTAGAATATTTTTGCAAATCGTTCAGCCCTAGCTTTAAGGCATCTGGCGACCCCCTCTAAGTGTCTTGGAATCCCCAATGGGGTCCCGACCCCAACGTTGAGAACCGCTGGTGTAGAATAATGCATCCCTGACCGGACAGGGCAGATAAACTGTTGCACATATCTGGGGCATGGGATGTATTTCACATTGATCTGGGCAACACCCCATAGACGGTGTTTGGAGAGGACTTTCAAAAACTCTGCCCGTCACATTCAATAAGATCTGAAGAGTCAAAGGTTAGATCCTCTCTGTTCTATCAGTCAAACAGCTCTTTAATGGGATCCAGATTCCACTGTTTATATCAGCACCCTGCTCTTTAAACCACCTCGTTTATGAACGACACATCCCTACTTCTAATCCAGGCCTGGGTTTGAATCCAGCCTGTGGCTCCTTTCCCATGTATGGTAGCCCTCTCTCCTTCCAGTTTCTGACTGTCAGTGCTCAGTGTCTGTAATGGAGGCATAAAAATCCACTAAATGAATCTTTGAAGACGCTTTTAGAAGCCAGTGAACAGAGCTTTCACTCCTACCATCCAGATTAAAGTTAGGTGCTGTCTTACAGAGCTGACAGGAGCTCACATCAGACAATCTGACATCAAACTCAGAGACAATGTTCCACTGTTAGCTGGGATAAGAGGATTTTAGAGTCTCACTGACATTTATGAAGTGGTTTCATCAAATTTTACAGAGTCTTAGCCGTGACTTTGAGCCGTAACAGCGATGAGATCGGAGTCAGGAGAACTTCCCTCTAATAGAACTGAATCAGAGATTCACAGACAGAAAGTCTCGGAGGACGATTAGACCCTTCTTATTCTTTAGACATATTTGACCTTCGGCTCAATGGCTTTGATATTCCAATTTCTTTCCATTGTCGTCTGATGTTTTCTGGCATCATGAAAGTCTGAAAAATATTAGAATGAAACACAAGAAAACTCGCTGACATTTGAGCTCTTTCCTTCCTGTAGTCAGGGAATCTGATCGCTTTTCTCGCTGTAATTTAGCAAACTGTTAGAAATGCTGAAGGATCATTTTTCAAACAACGGCGCACAATCAGCCCAGCCCTTCATGGAGCTGAATGAGCTTTTCAGGAGACGAACACAGCACGGAGCGCGGAGCCCATCAGTCCTCTGGGGCCAGGCTGAAGTGTGATTAAAAGTTTGTTGGTAAATTAATTTTGACCAAACACACACAGGAGGCGGCTGACGCTGCTGCACAGGCTAATTGGAGCTGGCAGGGGGGGTGTGGAGGTAGAGTCAGAGTTGTGTTAAGCAGGACAATCGGCATCCCTTTGGACGTGTTATCACCCAGGACTTAAATGAAGTGGCAGGATAAACAGCCACACACTCTCTGACACACACTTTTTATTAAGCTTCATGAATGGAACCACGACAAAAGAGTGTCTGATGCTGACTGCACTGCAAACAGAGCTGAGAGTGGCTCAGAAACTCAGAAGCTCACAGCTTTAGTGCAGCAAACTGTGGAAGACAACAGAGAACTCTGTAGCCAGCCTTGATGAGCACAAAGTCGCAGTCCTTCTGCTTCTAGTCTTCCCCATAGCCCTGCTGTCCAGACCTGCTAGTCTACGTGTGTGTTGATGTGTGTTTGTGTCGCCTTGCAGTTCTCTGCCCAAACACCAGGCAGTGCTGTCGTTTTTATGCCAGTTTATGGTCCTGCTGCTTTGTTTCCTTGTTCCTGTACAGTAAACCATGATGACTGAACCTGAGGGCAGTATGTTGGAGTAAGAGCTGATAAATACTGATCAGCAGCTGATTGGCCTGCAGAAATCCATCCATCATCCATCCATCCATCCATCCATCCATCCTCCCATCCATCCATCCATCCATCCATCCATCCATCCATCCATCCAGTCATCATCCATCCATCCATCCGTCCGTCCATCCATCCATCATCAATCCATCCATCATCCATCCATCCACCCATCCATCCACCCTTCCATCATCTATCCATCAATCGATCCATCCACCCATCATCCATCCATCCATCCACCCATCATCCATCCAGTCATCATCCATCTATCAATCCATCCATCCATTCATCCATCTATCCACCCATCCACACATCCATCCATCATCCCTCCATCCATCCATCCATCTATCCATCCATCTATTCATCCATCCACCCATCCATCATCCATCCATCATCCATCCACCCATCCATCATCCATCCACCCATCCATCCATCCATCCATCATTCATTCATCCATCCATCCAACCATCCACACATTCATCCATCATCCCTCCATCCATCCATCCATCCATCTATCCATCCGTCCATCCATCCATCTATCCATCCATCCATCTATTCATCCATCCACCCATCCATCATTCATCCGTCCATCCATCATCCATCCATCCATCCATCCATCCATCCATTCATCTCTTCACCATCTATCATCCATCCATCTATCCATCCATCCATCCATCCATTCATCCATCAACCATCCATCCATCCATCCATCTATTCATCCATCCACCCATCCATCATCCATCCATTCATCTATTCTTTCATCCACCCATCCATCATCCATCCATCCATCCATCATCCATCCGTCATCCATCCATCTATTCATCCATCCACCCATCCATCCACCCATCCACCCATCCATCCATCATCATCCATCCATCCATCCATCCATCCACCCATCCACCCATCCATCCATCATCCATCATCCATCCATCATCCATCCATCAGTCCATCCATCCATCATCCATCCATCCAACCATCCACCCATCCATCATCCATCCATCCATCCATCCATCCATCCATCCCACCATCCATCCACCATCCATCCATCCATCCATCCATCCACATCCATCCATAATCCATCCATAATCCATCCATCCATCCATCCATCATCCATCCATCCAGCAACCAAACCATCCATCTGTCTATCTATTCATCCATCCATCCATCCATCAACCAACCCACTCATCCATCCATCCATTATCCATCCATCTGTCCATCCATCCATCCATCCATCCATCCATCCATCAACCAACCCACTCATCCATCCATCCATTATCCATCCATCTGTCCATCCATCCATCCATCCATCATTCATCCATCAATCTGTCTAGCCATCATCCAAACATCCATCCATCCATCCATCCATCCATCCATCCAGTCATCATCCATCCATCCGTCCATCCATCCATCCATCCATCATCAATCCATCCATCATCCATCCATCCACCCATCCATCCACCCATCCATCATCTATCCATCAATCGATCCATCCACCCATCATCCATCCAGTCATCATCCATCTATCAATCCATCCATCCATTCATCCATCTATCCACCCATCCACACATCCATCCATCATCCCTCCATCCATCCATCCATCTATCCATCCATCTATTCATCCATCCACCCATCCATCATCCATCCATCATCCATCCACCCATCCATCATCCATCCACCCATCCATCCATCCATCCATCATTCATTCATCCATCCATCCAACCATCCACACATTCATCCATCATCCCTCCATCCATCCATCCATCTATCCATCCGTCCATCCATCCATCTATCCATCCATCCATCTATTCATCCATCCACCCATCCATCATTCATCTGTCCATCCATCATCCATCCATCCATCCATCCATCCATCCATCCATTCATCTCTTCACCATCTATCATCCATCCATCTATCCATCCATCCATCCATCCATTCATCCATCAACCATCCATCCATCCATCCATCTATTCATCCATCCACCCATCCATCATCCATCCATTCATCTATTCTTTCATCCACCCATCCATCATCCATCCATCATCCATCTGTCATCCATCCATCTATTCATCCATCCACCCATCCATCATCCATCCATCCATCATCCATCCGTCATCCATCCATCTATTCATCCATCCACCCATCCATCCATCCATCCACCCATCCACCCATCCATCCATCATCATCCATCCATCCATCCATCCATCCACCCATCCACCCATCCATCCATCATCATCCATCCATCCATCCATCCATCTTCTCCCAGAGTTTCATCACTACTTTCTGCAGACGATGTGGTTCTGCTGGCTTACTCAGCTGGGGATCTCGAGCAGGCTCTGGAGCAAGTATGAGAATAAGCACCTCCAGGTCTGAGGCCATGGCCCTCTGCTGGAAAATGGAGGGAACTGAGTCTTTGGTGAAGAGGGAGCTGAGCTGGAAGGCTCAGCTTTTCATTTATCAGTCAATTTTTGTCCCAACCTTCATCTGTGGTCAGGAACCCTGGGTAATGACCGAAAAAATGAGATCGCAGATGCAAACAACCAAAATGAGATTCCTTAGGAGGGTGGCCCAGCTTAGCCTTAGAGATAGGGTGAGGACATCTAGGAAGAGGTAGAGCTGGGACTTTTGCACTATTCCTGGTAAAATGAGATTCATTAGAGATGAAGATGAAATCAGGTTTCTGCCCCACTGTCAGGTCTGTGCGTAGCAGCACCTTTACGTTTCCTATGAACCAGTTTCATTAGTCATTTTGTTAATGAATATGAATGTATAATGTTACTTAGAGGTTTAATTATCAAAGATCTATTTTTAGCTAGTCACAGCTCCATCTTCCTTGTGGAAAAAAGTATTCAACAAACATTTTTAGTTCTAGTCAACAGAATCAACACTAGAGCCTAACACGTCTGATGAAGACGTACCACAAAACTCCTCTCCTGTTGTTTTCCTGTTGTTTTTCGCTGTTATCAACACACTTAAGGACAACGCCCTGAGCGCTCTGATTGTCCTCCATCTTTGTTTTTCTGCCTGTTTCTGTTTCTGCCTGTTTGTCTGTGAAATCTCGTCGTGGACCCTTCACTGTGACTGTACTGTAAAATTTGTTAGCTTGTTGGCAGTCTGAGCTACTAAACATTAAAAGATGCACAGACGTGAAAATAAAGAGAGACAGATTGTGTTCTGGAGTCGTTGCATGGCTGTTTGTACTTGATCTCCAGCAGGCTTTAACGTAATGACAGGTGTTGTATCCTAGAGACTCTCAGACCTCTGAAAGCTCCATCAGCTCCATCCGTCCCTCCTCCTCCTCCTCCTCTCCACAGACCAACTCTTCCTTAATGACTGACTGAGCTCCGTCTGTTGTCTAATCACACACAGTCATAAAACGCCAATCTTCTCCTGAATGGGTTCAGAGTCAGACGAAGCTCAGAGGACAGACCCGCTAATGTCTGCTGACCTCCACGTTCACCTCCTCAAAGAGGAGGAGCAGATATTAGCGGCTAATGAAGTCCATGCTAATGAGGAGCAGAGGGAGTTCAGAGTGGTCGACTGAAGGAGGAGACACAAAAACATGGAGCTGACAGACTGGCCTGAGTTTACACAGAGAATTAAACCCAGTCAGACAGGAGGAGAGAAGTAGAACTACAGTCTCTGCTGAGGTTACTAATGTTTAAATGCACAGATATCCGTCTCTACTATCCCACAAACAGGAAGTTTTCTCAACAGCAGTTCCAGCAAAGGACATTAAAGTCCATTACACGATAAAAGTATAGCAGGGAACTGTCCTTCAAGGTCAGGTCAGGATGGCTAAGTCCTCGTTTCAGACCCAGTCCTGGTCAGAGCGTTTGTGACCTGGCTCTTTCTGATCTGAGTCTTTTGGTTTCTTGGTATTTTCAACATTGGTTTTACTTTTCATTACTAAAGAGGTGGCGTTAATGAAGAAAGTGAAATATTTAGCATTTCATAGCTGATTTGAATAATTCAAATCAAGAAAAACAAACATTTGCCTTAATAAAATCTGGTATTCATAGGATGTGCTCATTTGAGCTCATGTTAGGGCAGTGGTTCTCAACCTTTTCAGCCCGAGACCTCCAAAATAAAGGTGCCAGAGACCGGGGACCCCCACTGTACCTGCAGGTGGTTGAACACAGCCATGCACATGATAGTCATCTGCAGACAAGGTCAGCCATAAGGGGGGTAAATGGGAGAGCTTTCTGGGGCCCAGCCAAACTGGGGGCCCATGGAGGTCAGCAAGATCATGGTCCATTATAAAGTTAAGCTGTGATTACCATGATTCATATCAATCAATCAATCAATCAACTTTTATTTGTAGAGCCCTTTACAACACATAAAGTGACCAAAGTGCTTTCCAAAAAAATCAAAGCATATGAATAGGAATAATAAAACAATATAAAACCACTAAAAACTACAATAAAACAAATACAAGTAATGTGTCAGGACTGAATGTTAAAAGCCAGTCTGAAAAAAAGGTTTTAAGCCTGGATTTAAAAAGGCAAAGTCAGTGATGGTTCCCATGTCTGGGGGCAGATTGTTCCAAGGTTTTCTGGGGGAGGACCCCTAGACCCTCAGATGGATTACCTGGAGCCCATGTGGTCTCAGGGCTTCTCCTCAGGTTTACTGTGCTCTCTGATAGTGCGGAGTTTTCTGGAATAACATCATTTTTGTCTTCTATGTTGTGAAATGTTAAATGTGGCGGCTTATCATCATCATCATCAAGTCTCTTGCTCGGCTATGGAGGCGACGCCATGCGTAGAGCCAATCAGGTTCACCAATCTTCTCCATTTGGGTCGGTCCAGTGTTAGGGGCTCAGCTTCAGCAAGTGACAGGCCCATTTGGTGTAAGTCCCCAGTGACGGCATCCATCCATCAAGTGCGGGGGGCACCGTGGGGCCATTTCCAGCCAGCAGCTTTAGAAGTGGGGGGTGTCACCTCCAATGTGCATTAGTTTTGTTTTGGGCCAGATGACTTTCAGACCCAGTTTGTTGGCTTCCTCTTGGTAGATTTCCAAGGCTTCTTTTAACTGGTCAAGGGTAGAGCAGACAGGAGTGTAATGCCTCTGTGGTTGCTGCAGACCATTTTATCACCCTTGTGTTTCCAGAAGGGGAGGATGATGCCCCAGGTCCAGTCCTCCAGGGGGTGCTCAGTTATCCAGACATGACTGATAATTTCGGTGAGCCAGTCAATGGTAGTGTCACCCCCAATTTCATCATTTCAGCTGTGATGTTACAGATACCGGGGGCTCTGTCATTTCTCAGTTTGGACAGAGCTTGCACGACCTCTTCTTTGGTGACAGGGTCTATGCTGCAGTTGTCATTAGCGCTGGCATTCTCAGATGAGATGGTGAGAATGGGGTCAGTATGGGGTGCGGGATGATGCAAAAGGTCACTGAAATGCTCCTTCCAGCGACTGATGCATTCATCCTCAGAGTTCAGTATGTTGCCCTGTGCGTCCTTTACCTGGACTGCCTTCTGTTGGGGGCCTGATTTCACTCGCCTCAGGGTTCGATACACTTGGGTGAAGTTATTATTTTCTGCAGCGGACTCCAGACATTCTCCTTCTCCTTGCCAGAATCTCTACCTGTCTTCTTGTATCGCAGTATTGCGTATGCAATTTAGGTGACGGTATTCAGTCATGTCACCCCTAAGATGGGGGGCTCTGCGGAGCTCTATGATTTCTAGGGTTGTTGGTGATATCCAGGGGTGCCTAGGTGTATGGTGAGGGCGTCGGATGGAGTCAACAGCTGCCTGATTAATTGTAGACACGAAAAGGTTCCAGTTGGTGAGTTCTTCTTTGGCTGGGGTATTATACCGGTTGGAGATGGAGCGGGTAAACACTGAGGTGATGGTTGGGTCCTGGAGATGGGAGGATCTCAGTTGAGGTGGTGCCCGTGATGATGAAACAGCCTTTAATTTCAGTCTTAGCTGGGCAACCAGTAATCGGTGGTCCGTGTTGTCTAGCTGGGCACCACGATACACATGGCAGTTGGTAACACTGGATTTCCAGCGACTGGAGATGATGATGTGCTCTAAGGCCTTGCGAGTCTTGCCATCATTGCTATACCACGTCCATTTGTGTATGTTCTTCCTGGGGAACCACGTGTCTACAATTGATAGGCCCCCAGCACTGCATAGATGCTGGAGACGGTCACCATTGTTGGTGATGGGATCTGGAGATTCTGGGCCAATGATGTTTTTGGTCTGCGAGTCCCGTGAAGCAGAGGAGACGGTGGCGTTGAAGTCTGCTAACACAATAGTGATGTCATGTGGGGGTATCTGCTGGATGACCTGATGTAGCTGATCAAAGAAAGCGTTCTTCGCCTGGTCGTCTGCGACCTCAAATGTGGCGGCTGGTGATTAGTGTATTTAGTAAATGAGTGAGATGAGTCTTTTCTGTTTAATAAAACCAGTCCAGCCCCTGTGTGAGTCCCTTAACATCACTTTAAATATGTGGAGATGAATTTCAGAGGTAATCTAATAAAAGAGAGCTGATTTAAACAAAGAAAACATTTCAGAGTTCTTTAAGTGAATCCTTTTTAAACAGACTCTTTTTTCCTGTGACATCTCATTAACCCCGGTCAGAGCTGAGCAGGATTACCGTTTCAGAGGAGCTGATGTGTTCAACTTTTATTGCTCGTTCATTCACTTTAATTTCACACAAAGGAGAGAATAATGACACAGGAGGGGAGCTGAACCACAGCGACTCATCCTGATCTTTCACCAGAATGTTTTTACTCTCCTGTACTCACTGAACAGAGATAGTTTCACTCTTTACACATCTCTGAGGCTGAATTCACTTTAGATCCTCTTCTGCTACATGTTTAAGTGGGCATCAAATGACAGTAAAAATGCAGCAGTTATAGAAAACAACCCACAGCAGAGGGTTTGTGACATGGAATAAGCAGAAGTTCAAATTCTCTTAGCTGTACGTGAGGATTAAAATGTTTGGGCGCCATTATCCTGCTGGTATGTGCTGGGCAGTTCATCTATAATTGTATTTATTTATGTTATTTTCAATCATTTATTTTCTAAAGCAGGGCTGTCAAACTCAGGAAGCAGGAATCTGAATTTAGGACTAACCTGAGGGTCTAACAGGGTCAAGATTTAACCAAAAACTGTCAACCCTGTTTTCACAGGTGATGAATTATAGGGAAAATTAAACTGTGATGATAAAGGATTTCAAGATTTCTAAAAAAAAAAAAAAAAAAGTCAAAATGATTCAATATCACAGCATCAATGTTACTGTGTGTCCATGTCAAATAAATGCTAAATAAATAAATACATACATAAATTAGTTTAAAGGCTCAAAATCTGAGATAAAGAGTCAACTTTCTCAGTCCAAAAGGTCAAAATACAAAATGAAAAGTCAAAATAAGTTTTTAAAAAGGCAAATATATGAGACAGAAAGTTAAAATCACGAGTTTAAATGTCAAGATATGAGATAAAATACAAAATCAAGAGAAAATAGAAAATAAAATTCAATATTTATGACTCTGAAAGGTCAAAATATGAGATAAAATCCTCGATCAGGAATTTAAAAAGTGAAAACATGGGATTAAAGTCTAAGGGCCAGATCTACTAAGATCCCAATTTGCGTGTACTGATTTGCGTGGCAATCTAGAATTTTGCGTTTGGGGTTGGACCGCGGTTTGCGGGTGATTTACGAAGAGTGAATGAGCAAATGACAAGAGGTGCAAAGGTGTTGGAGACATGCCTACTTAAACAAGGGTTTTGCGTGTTTCATAGTTTGCAGTATGAGAGGCGAACGCGCAAAATGAAATCGGACCTTACAGAATTAGAGGAGTTGATGGATGAAGCCAAACACTTACTGAGCTACAGCAAAGAAGCTCTCGGGGAGTCGGGGAGAAGAAAAAGTTTTCCCTGTTGGATTATGCTTCCTGGATTTGGGTGAGATCGTCTTGTTTTTGTAGTTTTTACCTGGTATACCACTAATTAGCGGTCGATCACATATTTTTTGGTTTTTGGGTTTTTTTTGCTGTGTGGATTTATTGTGGGGGTTTTTCTGAGGAGACTGGTGGATTATAGACTTTTGCCTTTGTGTTTACGTGAGTCATAGACATTTAAAAAGACTTAAAAGACACTTAAAAGAGCTCAGATAAGGACGAGGTTGCTGTTTTTGTTAGATTTGGACTTTTAGTTCATTATGAAATTATAAAGACTGAGATAAAATCTTTAATTTTGTTGTGACCTACATTCCATGCGCGAGTGTAAAAGGTCACAATATGAGAAGAGGTCAAAATTATGACTTTCAAAGGTCAAAATATGAAATAAAAAGTCAAAATCCTAAGTTTCAGTCATATTCTTGGAATGCCAAATGAAAATATGAAATGAAAACACAAATTAATTTCTTTCCCTCATTCCTGACTTTTTATCTAAGTTTTTCTACTCTCTACTTTTTCAGGTTTGTATAACTCAACAAGGCTTTTTTTACATTTTTATACTGGAGGAAATCTGCAGACCTCATAGCAGCAGGCCAGTTCTAATTTAGATATGACCTTGTGGGCCGGATAACACTGAACCACGGGCCACATTTGGCCCCCGGGCCTTGAGTTTGACACCCGTGTTCTAAAGGGTCAAGAGTGTCTTAGTTTGATAAATGCATGTGCTGCAGATTAATAATCGTGATCAGACTTATCATGATTATGATTATGGCCGTAACAGAGCGGCCCTACTGTGGAGGATGTCTGTGAACAAGCAGACAGTCCAGGTTCAGGTCTTGGACCACTTGTCCTTCCTCTCTCTCTCTCCAATCCAGACAAAGTTCAGTAATCAGTTCTTGAAAGAGTAATGGACCTATTGAGGATCTTCTGCAGCCGTGGTTGCAGAAAACAAAAAGAAATCACATGAAAGCAGAGGAACCATGGATGAACTGGAACCTTGAACTCTCCATCAGAGCAGAAAACTCAGAAACAAACTATCCCGATAGAAACGATCAAACTGAACAGAATGATCCATGTGAAACAATGCAGAAAACACTGAAAACTTCATGGAAGTTCATGCTTGCTACATGATCCACTGCATGGTGAGAACAGGCTGAGCTCTGCAGGGATCTTCATGTTTGAGCGTACAGCTGTGAGAGGAAGAACAGCTCACTTTAATCTCAGGGTTTATGGTGATACAGCATCCAAGAAGCTGCTGAAGTCAGCCATAGTACAAGGGTTTCATGTCCCTACCTCCAGTTTTTTTATGTTTTTGTGGGAGGTGGCCATATTTGGATCGGGTGATGGAGAGGGAAGAGGGCTTAGAAACTTTCTGAGGGTTCTTTGAGTAGTGGCCAGTGAAAGTGCCCCAGTTAAAACCCCAAATAAACCCCCTCACACTTCCTGAAAGTGTGTGATACTTATGTCAATGTTTTTTTCTTGGCTGATTTGCAAATCAACTGCTTCCCCCTGTTTTTGCCAAGTTCGAGTGCTGATGGGCGACCCCTGAAAACACCGGCTATGGGTAAAAATACAATAAATGATTTAGCAGGTATGTCAGCAGGTAAAAAGGAATGAACGTGTAAGCTGGTGGCAGGTGAGAATAATGAAAAAGGAATGCTGGGCTGTATGACAATGGTTTCTATGACTTTGACATCTAAATAAGTGAAAGCTGTCCAGTATGATCAGTCAGCTCCGTGAATCTCTGAGGCCATTTTAGGCCCATTCTTCCTCTATCAGCTCATATGTGGATGTTCTTTGGCAGATGTGCTGAAGTCTGAGGGCTTTCTCTCATCGTGCCACGCTGCACACAGCTGTAAGTTGAATCCTTTTATGAACAGTCTTTGGTTAAACTGCAGTGGTCTATTGTTTTTAACCGTGTATTGGCTGATGTATGCATGTGTGTGTGAGTGTGTATTTAGTTGGTGCTGTGGTACCGCTGCTTATCTGTGTGCAAAATGTGCACAAGTCTGTGAATATTAGAGAATATGCATCACTGCCCTTGTTGTTAGCACAGCAGCAAAATAAACTTAAGTCAGTGACTGGATATATATATCAGAGGTGGAAAAAGTACCACACTATTAGACTTGAGGAAAAGTTACTTTGCATACAGTTTACTAAAATAGAGGAGTAATCTATAAATCTACCCCTAGAACCTAGGAAAAATTGATGCTAACAGGTCAGGTCTTGGTCCTGAGCTCTACTGGTGTGGCTGGATGCAGGTTTGCAACACTAGACCTGTGCAGGTCTCTGGGCCAGGGCAAAGAGCAATGCTTCTAACGTGAAAGCAGACCAGCAGGTTATAGGGGACGAGGGAAGCAGTCAGACTCAGGTGCAGAACAAAACAATGGCCTGGAAATCAGCATCAGCTCACTGCTAAAGCTATCTACAAATGTATAGTAACATCATATTTATTGGCTTGTTTTGTTTTAAATGTGCAGTCCTGTTCATGGAGACTGACGCTCTCCTTTGGTCACAGCGGCTCACATTCATGTTCTGTAGCATGTTTCATTGCTGATTTTCACCCAGCAGATCTGGAAGCTTCTGTTTGTTGTTCATGCTGGTGAAAATGGGAAAGAGCTTGTCTCCGATATCATTGTATAAAGCAATGGTTCCCAACCTTTTTTCACATATCTAAAAGGGATTGGGGCCCCCACAGCCCCACACAAAAGTGACTTATGCTGTCAAAATACACATCAATTTGAATTGTTCTCATCATTTAAAGCCAAACAAAATAGCCAAAAATACACGTGTTACTACCAAAAGGCATTTATCTTGATTTTAGATCATTTGAATGACCCTTATTTAAACAGTCTCAGAACAGACAGACCCCTGCACCCCCCCGAAACCTCTTGACCCCGGGTAAGGAACCAACAGTATAAGCAGAGGTTCTCAAAGTTGGGGTCGGGACCCCATTTGGGGTCGCGAGACACTGAGAGGGGATCTCCAGATGCCTTAAAAAACTATGAACATTTTTAAATGACACTTGCCACTTACACCAATTTTGTCAAATTTTAACCCATTTTAATCACTTTTTCCCACCAATTTTATCAATTTTAACACATTTTTGCAACTTAAAACCCATTCTTTGTCAATTTTAAACCCTTTCCACAACTTAATTCTGCCTGTTTTTGCCACTTCTAAACCAAACCTTGCCACTCACTGCTTATTGCTGGTTCTGTTGACATATTATTGCCACTATTAACCCCTTCAACCACTTTTCAAGCCACATTTCCCAATTTAATATACCCATTAGTGCCAGTTTCTGACGTTTTCTGCCTCAGCTATCCCTTTTTGCCAGTTTCTATCAATTTTCATCCCATTTCACAAAATTTCCACCTATTTTTGCCACTTTAACACAATTTCAGCTACTTTTGAATCCACTTTTACCACTACATAAGCCAATTTTTGCCTTTTTTGGTTATTTTGACACGCTTATCTAATTTTTGGCATTTCTAACCATTTCTGCTCCTTTAAAAATCCAGTTGCACCACCTTCCCACCATGTCTTGCCATTATTACACAATTTTAGCTATTTTTATTGTATTTGAATTTTGTTTTCAACAACAGGATTTACATTTTTAAGAGGGCTACTACACAAATGAATTAAAATTAGTTTCTTTGATAACAGTGGTTATTAATCAGGTTAAATATAAAAAAACACAGCTTAACTTTACAATGGACCAGGATTTTGCTGGCCCCCAGTTTGGCTGGGCCCAAGAAATCTCTCCCATTTTTTCCCCCTAATGGGCGGCCTTGTCTGCACATGACTAATCTCTGAATATGCATGGCTGTGTTCAACCACCTTCAGGTACAGTGGGGGTTCCCGGTCTCTGGCACCTTTATTTTGGGGGTCGCAGGCTGAAAAGGTTGAGAACCCCTGGTATAAAGGATAGATTTTAAGGTAGTGCGGCTCTGTTTCCACCTCCTGTTGGCTGCAGTGGGTGCAGTCTTCCCTCTTTAGGGGTCCAGCTTCGTCTATGGCGTCCTCTCTCGATGGTAAGGTTGCGCTCACTGACTCTGCAGGTGCTCAACAGGTGAAAACAGGTGCAGCACAAAACAATCAAGCCTAATAAAAAGATGCCGTTAAATCATTTTCAACATGGTGGAGTTTTGAAAAATCCCAGAAAGCCCCCACCTGACTCCTCCCCCTCTTTCTGGTCCCTTTGACTTGAAAAGGGACAATGATTTAATAAATGACCATCATGCTGTGTTTGAGAAGACTTGAAATTAGAGATAAAGGCAATAAACTCATTGGGAAAACATTCAATGAGGGGATAAATCAGCTGAAAAATTAGAGCAGGTTATCATGAATATTTATGGTTGAGTTGATGTCTGGTGGACATGAGAAGAACATTTCTAGACTCTTCCTCATGGGCGTCACTCATCTTTTCATCCACCGTCTTCCTCTGGTTCTCTGTTCAGCAGAAGTTTGAGGTAGAAGAGGAGCTGTCGACTCTGAGGCCCAATCCCAATGTCCACACTCACACACTCACTGACTTTGAGGCGCGCTCCCGCAGAGTCTGTGAGGACTTAGGGTTGTCCCACTGTCAAATCATAAAGTGCGTGAGGGATCTCTCGCTGACTTTTTGAGCCCTTCATGTACGCTTTCCGTGAGTGGGCATCTCTGCAGACTTAGCGTGAGGGAATTACCCATAGTTCATTGCATTGTGACGTATGGCAGGGATTCACGTGGGATGCCCGCCAGTAAACCCTATAAAAGTGCTCTACAAGATGCCGACTGTCAACAAAAAAACAAAGGGCTGTCCCATTCCTGTTTCTACCCTTCAAGCCCTTGCAGCCTCACTCACTCAATCACTTTCCAGGTGCAGTCAGTTAAGTCAATGAGGGCTCAGGGCTCAGGGTTTAGGGAGGAGATTGAGATTCAGCCTGACTTTTCCTTCTTTTCCACTGTTGTCCCACATTAGCAGCTCCCTCAGACTGGCCGCTTCCTGTCAGGTGCTGGACCATGGGCAGGTATAATAAGGTGGGTCACTGGGAATGCCGTCCATCACCCAGTCCACGGCACCACAGACTGGGGATTTTTCCCATTATTGTTGGAGTGTTTAATGTAATACTTGATGTCAGGATTTAAAGTTTTTTTTTTAAAACAAGCATTCCCAAAATGTTTGTAGAAAAAAACTCCTCCAGCTTTAAACCTAGACCTTCTATCCCACTCTGTACTTTCAGTGGATTTAGGTTAAATTAAATATGTCTTTGTGTCTTGGGGGCTTGAACATATCTGCTGTTGAGGACACTGAATTTCATGACTTTTCAGATAAAAACATTAAATAAAGGGATGAGTGAGCCCTGCTGTGTAATTGTAATGGAAGTAATCTCCATGAAAGGCCACCCTGCACACCGGGGGCCCTCGGGGTTGAGTCTCTTGCAGCCAATCAGCTGGAACAGGGAGCTTAGTTCCTCCTGTCCTGTGGTGAATTAGCTCCAGGTGGCCTCAGCTTTGTTCGCTCTTGTCTCCCAACAGAGGGACGACCTTCCCGTCCCATTCAAGACTGCAGAGTCACCGCCTATAGACCCAAGGGGATCGAGAGCTCCTCCGTTTCAGAAACATGTCACGTCTGTCTCCTCACTACTGTCTCTAAATCACAGCTCAGTCTCCTCATTTAACTCTCCTTCAACCTCACACACCCACTACTCCCTGATACTAATGTCTCCTGAAATACCCGTCTGCTCCTACAGCACCAGTTACAGCAGGCAAAGACACGGGGCAGTGAGCTGGTTTCTCCTCAAACTAAGTGTTTCTGTTATTAATAACCTCATGCAAACTTTGGCATGGTGGGGGCGGGACATGATCCCAGATGCCTCACTGCCAGGTTAATGCCAGATTAACGATTTTAACCGTTTAACCAATTAACTGTAACATCTTCTGCCCTCGCTGCTTTCACAGCTGGAGGTTTTTTAGGAACAGCGAGGAGATGAAGAGAGGGAGAAAAAGGGCAGCGGGTCTCGCTGCTCTGCTGGGGACGGACTTTCTTCTTTGTGTGTTTTAATGTACTGGCTTCTTTCCTCTTCTTTGTTGGTGGTTTAATAGCAGTTAGCAAACACACTTACCAGCATTTGTTTTCTTTTCTTGTTTTAATGTTTTCGGACATATTCACTGTGGGAGTACATGCATTGAACCATGACCCCCAAACTGTGATGGTTTGGGACAAATTCAAAAATGGTTACACCCCCTAGTAATTAGTGTTGTAAACATTTAAATAAAATAAAGTGATATATTAACATTCTTTATTTACATGACGCACTCATGCAGAGAGCAGCTGCTGAAGAAAGGGTACTGTGAGAGGTTACAGTAAGGTGGCTTTCCCACAAGGGGCCTGGTCCCGGATCCGAGTGCACTTGAGCCCAAAGTTCGTTTGGGTAGTGTGAATGCAAACGAACCGCACCCGGGCACCGGGCCCACATGGGGAGGTGGTCTCGTGCGCGATTCAAGTGGACTCTGGCACGGTTCGGATGAGATGTGGATGCAACCTCACTCGCTACAGGACAGAGCGTCCAATCAGCTTTATGACGTCATCGTAAAAACTAAACTTCTTTCCACAGCACGGCAGTTTGTTCACATTTTTCCTCAATAAAGGGCAGAAATCATCAGAATCCAGCCAATAAACGGCCTGCTGTGACTCACCTTACAGATGAACACAAGCTGAAGTCAGTGAGAGGAGGTGCAAAGGCAATGAAAGTCTCCTGTCAACTTCAAAACCGCTGCATCTGTGCAGCGCGAGCCCATTTAACCCTCTAAGCTGCAGTAGATGTGCAGAAATGAAGAGCGAATTTGCTGGCATCTTAAACATTTTGCCAGGTCAAAACAAAAATTATCTTCGCTCAGGTCATGACCCCAGTGGTTGCCACGGTAGCTTCTTCTTCTTTCTCCTCCTTTAGAGAGTTGTAAACCAGCTACGTATATACCCCCACCTGCTATTTCAGACAGTAAGTGCGCCCTGGCGTGGTTCAATGTGGCTAGTGTGAAAGCAAGCCGGGGGGGGGATCGCGCCGTGGCGCGGTTTGAAATAACTGGGCCTAATGTGAAAATGCCCTAATTCTAACTGCACTGCGTTGTAGTGTGATTCCAAATGCAGACAAGACTGGCCCTGGGGGGGGGGGTCAGCAGAACCATGACCCATTGTGAAGTTAAGCAGTGATAACCATGTTTTATATTCAACCTGAAAAAATAACCACTCTTATCAATGAAACAAAGAAACAAATACTGTTTAAATTATTAGTGTAGTACATAGCCTTCTTAAACACGTTAATCCCCTAGTTATAAAAAAAAATTACAATGGATATAAATTGCTAAAATGGGTTTATAATGGCAAAAATGGTGAATAAGTTGGTGAAATTGGATTTTAAAAGTAGGCAAAAAATAACCAAAAAAAAGGGCCTATATAGAGGTAAAAAGGAGTTTAAAAGTGTCAGAAATGGCTTTAAATTGGCAAAAATGGATGGAAATTTGGTGAAATAGGATGACAAAATTGATATAAACTGACAAAAAGGGTTAACTGAGAAGGAAAAAATATGTAGATATTTGCAAAAATTGGATAAACTAGCAAAGAATGGGCTTATCAAATAGTGAAATGTGGTTAAAATGGGACAAATTGGGTGAAGAAATTGGTAAAAAAGAGGGGTTAATAGTGGCCATAATGGGTGGACAGAGCCAACTTAGGGTTAAGTGGCAAGAATTGGTTTAGAAGTGGCAAAAACAGGCAGAAAAAAAGCGGTGGAAAGGGTTAAAAATGGCAAAAAATAGGTGTTAAATGGTAAAAATGTGTTAAAACTGATGGGAAAAAATGATGAAAAGGGGTCAAATTTGGCAAAATTGTTGTTAAGTGGCAACAGTGTAATTTTAAAAACGTTCTTAGTTTTTTCAGTGATTTTGAGCCCCCTCTCAGTGTCTCCCGACCCAAATGGGGGTCTGGACCCCAAGGCTGAGAACCACTGTGTTAGAAGACTAAAGATGGAGGTCCAAGCACAATGTTAGAGAGACTAGCAGAGTCCTAAATGGACGTGGATCCTCGTTGTATCTGGTGGCTCCTCTATACATCCTGAAGGGTAGAAGAATATTCTAGTAAGAATGCATGCACTAAAGAAAAGGATGGGTACAGGAGAGTTAGTTTGTCAGGCACTGAAAGGAGTGTAAAGAAAACCGATCAGAATTGATCATCAGGATTCCATAATCAGTTTGCATCAAATCAGATTGAATCAGGCTGAATCATTTAGTATTTTCATGAATTGTTAGGGAAATCTGTGAACTGAGATTTGAATTCCACGGTCTTGTAAAGGAGAGATTTAGAGCTCTAATAGGAACTGGAGGTTTAGGAGACAAACTTGTAATTATTCAGCCAATTATCAGATTTCAGAGACCGGACTTTGGAGTCCTGCGTGTAAAACTACATTAGCTTTAATGTGTGTTTTAGATCATGAAAATCCAGGACTAGTCTGTCTTTGGTTCCTCCTTAAACCTGTAGAAGAGCACATAAATACAACCAGTGTAAACTGTCCAAACATACCAGGATGAGTGAAGTCGCTGGTAAAAGAAAGCCGTCTAGAACCGAGTCTGCGAGAGTGAGGAAAACAAAACAAAAGCTTCCAAACACAAACAGCAGCTGAGGCAGAGCTGCTCTGAAATGGATCTGTATGGATTTAGTACAGTGGAGCTGAAGAGTGGCATCCAGAGATAAGCCCAGAGAAACACAGCGCAGAGAAAAGACAGAACAGACCGCATTATGTCGCTGCACACCTTGACAGGCTTCTCCCAACATGACGCCAGAGAGAGGAAGAAAACTCTGAGAGGACTTATTCTGCAGCTCAGAAAGGAAAAAACTCTGAAAGTCTAACAGCCAGCCTCCTCCATGTGAGTGAACACGTGTTAGTACTATCAGCATGAGCCCAGCTAAGACCAAGGTCCAGCCTGGTGACGAGAGAGCCACACCAGAACCTCCTGACACAGGTTTAAGCATACCAGGTCTGGAAGTATGACTTTCAATAGTATCTAAATCCCAACGTTTGGACGAAATAAACATAAATACAGCAGTAGTTCACCCAAGCCTGCCACAGGTGGAGAGAGAGAGAGTGCACAGAAATGGTATGCAGATTAAGAATCATAAGCCTAGGTTAAAAGGTGAGTGAGAAAGAAAGTTTGAAGAGGGGGAAATGATCACTCAGCAGCAGGGGGCGCTGTGACATAGTGATGAAATTGATGCACAAAGGTATTCAGAGTCAAAGTGTGATCATTCCTGTAAAGTTACCTGATGATTGACAGAAGCACTGTAGAGTTAAATAGAATCAAAATAGTCGGCACACTTCAAAAAATATGGAAAAAAGGTTTTCCAACTTTGGGCCCCGCTCACAGCTCCACCCTTTGGTGTTAACTCACAGTTCGCACAACTTTAGATCTCCATCTTGTCTAAAATACGCAAAAAAATTTGGAGATACTCTGATAAAATCCTTAGGTGGGGATCCTTCATATGTGACAACAGTAATGCTGCCTACAGCAGCCAATAAGGTGTTTCCTGTACGAATTAGAGGATGGTCACAGGTGACTCTCATTTTGTCTAAATACATATAAGTACCCATTTTCACACACATTGCTCTTACCCCGTCCCGTACGTCACACTGTGTTAAATGGACCTGCACGATTCCAAAAAAACACAAAAATTTCCCCTCAGAACAATCTTATGGAAGGCTTTGAGACTTTTTAGGCAGGTCAAGGCCCCAAAACTTTTCAGGAACATGATATCTAAGAAGACCCACTGATACAATAAGGTCCTCACTCTGAAGTCAGTGCTAGGGCCCTAAATATGGACCTTCAACCGGGTTGTTTGTCCTAACCTAAAGTTGGGAAGAAATTTGGAATCATTCTCTCACTGTGTGTTTGTACTGACCGTCATGTGACCGGTCATTTTCATGTGGCTGAAAGACGAAGGCTCGGGCCTCCTTGTCGTGGATTTGAGTGTTTATTTTCTTTCTTTCTTTCTTATTTTTCTAGTGATTTTAAAAAGTACTCAAAAAAGTAGAAGTACATAAAAAAGCTACTCAGTTACAGTGATTTGAGTAAATGTAATGAGTTGTTCCATCCCTGCTGAATTCTTAGTTTCTGCTTTAAGGTGACCTGACTCCACCCACAGCGAGGTCTTCATACCTGCCGTGTCCGTCCATGTGAACTCATTAAAAAGTTTTTCTGTATCTGGCAGTCAAAGTCCATCCATTACAGCAGACACAAACAGCTGGAGTATTCTTTGAAGTCTCCCAGGCTCCTGGTTTCTCATCACTAAAAGGTTTCCTAATGTAATGTGTTCAGGCTTCGTTTGTTTCCATAGCAACAAATGGAGGCCGGTGTCAGATTCATCACTGATGGCCGAGGGAGCCACGGAGCCAAGATTAAGGATGGAGTTTACAGAGAAGCTGATTGTTGTACTTCTCTTCTCTGACTTACTCCTCCCAAAGCCTCCGAGCAGAGAGAGCAGTGAGGCGAATTACCCATAATCCCTTGTGTTCGTGGGTCATTTCTTGTCACCTCCATTAAACCGCTACAGAGTTCTTCTAACAGAGAGCAGGAGTTTCAGCTGAAAGTGTTAGCTGAGAACATTTGGACAAAAGAGGCTAAATCAGACGGTTCACATAGAGAACACGTTCTCCTGGAGATTTAGCAGATCCAGCTTTTTAGTCACTCTTTACTCGGACTACATGTAGAGTCTGTTTCTGTCTTTTTCTGTAGAGGTAAAAAAAAATCACTTCATTCATTGGTGCACTCTGCTCCTGGACCAGAACCACTTCTCCCTGTGAGGACACAGAACTGTCCATATAACCCAATCCTAACAGAGCTGAAACTTTGAAAGTGAGTTTTAGTGTCTGACTCAGTACCTGGGTCTCCAGCTGAAGCAGTAATCACTGTTAATCAGTTATCCAATTAATAAATTGCCTATGTAGCAGCCTGTGCTGTCTTTAAAGTGCTTCTCTGCATTACTCTCTGTCTTCATCTCCTCCTGATAATCTCTCTCATCATAATCACCATCTTTACACCATAATTACCATCTGAATTTGTACTTATCTACTACTTTCCCTCCTACTTTTGAGTCCTCTGCTGACACTAACTCTTCTGTCCTCTCCGTCTCATCCTCTCGTTGTTTCACCTCCTTTCAGTCCGAGCTATTTATAAAGCTGGCAGAGCAACAGAGTTCTTCTGCTGGACCTGAGTTTAGAGTTTGAAGCTGCTGAGGCTCAAACATCCACTCTACGGCTAATCTGGTTAGCTTCAGAGGAAGACAATCCTCCTGTCTTCCTCTTTCTCTCAGTGTCCTTACTGAAGTCTGTTCACATAACCCTAACTCAGACAGTCCTGGCCCCCCTTTGTACCATCTTTTCTTCTTCATAGGGTCACAAGCACTGTTCCCTCTAAGGGGTTTTACTGCGCCTCTCCACCTCTCTGCGCAGAAGAAATAAAAGTTGCGCACTCAAATATCCCTGATGAGTTTTCATCGTTTGTTTCTAATATATCTGTGATTAAAGATGCATTAATGCACAGGCTAGCTGGTACTGTAGTCTAGGGTTTCTACCTCCATGGGGGTCTCGTAGATGTAAAGTGTGGTCACCACATAATGTAACAGCTGATGACAGGGCCTGATATTGACAGCTGCCGAATGTGGGTGGATTCCTGCCAGGGAGGGTTCCTCAGTGACCCACTTTGGTGAGTTGATGTTAAAATCCTCACACATTCCACCTCCCTCTAACTGTGCTTGGCTCTTAGTGCCAGTGTGTGAATTAGATGTTTCAACGACTGATTTACTCATAAAGGGAGGATTGCTTTCCTGAAATAGACCAACTGCCATGTGGCCAAGTCCATCATGCATCTTTGCGCAGACACATTTGGCTTCATGTCCTTGACACAGCGATGCAAACACTTACACCACTCAGACAGACAAACACAAGCTAGCGTGTTGGTGGTGTAGACCTGAGGGTTCGTTCTGCAGAGGAGAAAAGGATTCAACACAGAGCTGAACGCTTCTCCTGCTTTAAAGCTCCTCTCTGACAATGGCGCATACGTGCGTCAGTGCTGTTATACGAATAACCACTTTCTCCATGTCCTCTCTCTCTCTCTCTCTCTCTCTCTCTCCTTAGCGAGCTGCAGACTGTTAAATCATCATTTTATTAACTTTCCACTTCTATATTTTATCATTGTAACCCGTGGAATTATATTGCCACACAGGATACAATAGCTTCTGGGTTCTTGTAGCTGAGTTTTTATTTTAACAACTAAAAAAATATGGCAGTGGCCTTTCCAGTCTCCACCTATAAAACAAAAAATAAAAAATGTACATCATGTACTCTTTCTTTCAACATCACAAAATCACATGTGCTACTCAAACTAGCTAACATTACCTACAAGCTCAACAGTGCTCGCGGATGGCGCAGACAATCCGAACACATCTACCTCAGCAGAGCCTAAAACACACCATCTTGTTAAAATAGTTATAGAAAACACTTTGTTACAGTAAAATCCAACAAGATGTCCACGTTTACTCACTGTTTTTAACCTTTTCACAAGCACAGAAACAGCACAGTCATTTCAGCAAAACCCCAGGATGTCGCGTGGTAAACAGGAAGAGAACAAGACCATGATGCACTTGGCGGAGTGAAGTTTTTTGCAACTCGATGCTGCCACCTAGTGACCATAATCAGCAACTACCTGTGGAATTCCTCTTACAGTCTGATTCTTCATTCAGTACAAAACAATGTCAGAAACATAAGAAAACAACATAGAAAACGTTCATTTATGTTCAACAAACAGTAGAACTATAAATACTCAGTGGATAAAATATATTTATTTACTATTTTACCACCTGGTTACATCATAGCAACATATCCTAATGATTAAACATCAGTATATGAGTCCTTAATCAAAACATTTGATAGGTGCCACGTTGCAGGAAATATTATAGATTTACTGTATATTGATAATTAACCATCAAAAACATCATAAAATCTTTGACATCCTGATAGCTGATGAGCAGGGCAGTGAGAAACAGGCAGACAGGAGCCAGGAGGAGAAAACTTCTACAGAGTTAAAGACTTCAGCTGAAGAGAGTAAAGCTGTGAAATTCTCTGTTTTATCATTATATTTATTAATATTTATTATTAATTACATTTATCAGTAATGACAGTTAAATCAGCTGATGACATCTTTCCAATGTGTTAACTTAATTTAACACATTTAAATATCTCTCATTTAAATAAAGAACTATTAATAATTTACAATAATAAATAGATGTCTATGTGTCTATAGATGTTTATAATAAATGAACGTGTATTTTTATGTAAATACGGTGCTTTTAAGAATAAATCTGGCTAAAATGATCTACAGTGAGACCAGGACCAGTTGGTCTCCTATAATGGACTGATAACAAAAAGATTTAAGCCCTGATGTTTCTATCAGTGTGACACATTTCTCTGTAACGTGCTGTTTATCTTGTGCAGGTAGAAGTCCTTTAGGAGAGCTGACTGTGATTAAGTAGATGAAGCATGGGAACAGAGCATGTGTTTTGTCTCATCCATCATTAAGCTTTCTGCCTACAAACTTTGTTAATGTCTGTTTTCACCTGAGGACAAATGCTTGTAAGTTAGAATCACAGTTTACTTTTACATTTTAAGGACTGTAAATCCTCGAAATGTAAACCTGGATTATATTAAACAGAATTTCCAGACATCATAATTTCGGCAAGCTAAAACGGTGAATGGTGAATGGTGAAATTCATGACTTGAACGGTTATTATTAATCATTTTAATTAAAGCCACTTGTAACGATATTTGGGGTTGGAGAGGTGACGGCATGGTGCTGCCATTAAGATGTAGCGTACGCGTCAGATGTCGCCCACAGCTGATGAAGTAGGCGCTCAGGGGAGTCGAATGTCTGCTCAGGAGTTTTAAAAATTAGAGGGAACATTGGCCATAATCCTGCGCCTAGATAAAACAGCAGGATACTGCAGGGTGGGACATTAGCACCGCCATAAACCAAATGTGGGTCATTTTGAGCAGTGTGGGGAGTTTGGCCGACCTCCCAGCCCCCCGTGTAAATAAAAGGAACAGAACAGAATGATTTTATGACGTAAACAACATAAATTAAGTCTCAGTTTTCTGCTTGTTTCCACCAACTCTACAACCAGAGCCCACCTAACCATGAACTGACTGATGGACCCTGCTTCAAATGTTTAGAGTCAGCCGTGCTGGAATGGTTTGACTCAGTCTCAGAGTAGCCCTGCAGCTGGTCTGCCTGATAAAAGTATCTTTAAAACACAATTAAAGTCCAGGATGGTTAAACAAGGCCTGATTTCATTATGAGACTGCAGGAATTGTAAACAAATATTAATTCGCTCAAGTCTGACAGACTGCAGGAAAACGCTGCATGAAGTGACGGAGCCCATACAGCAGCAAATGTTTGCATGGACCAGCACAGGACCAGCTGGTCTAAAACAGTCTGGATCACTGGTGAACTAAGGCCCTCTTAGTTATGATCTTGATTGAGAAACAAGATCTTGAAAACTTCACTATAACACTGAATACTATTATCTTTTTACTTTATTTTCTGGCTTTTTATTCCTTTATTGGAGAGAAAAGACAGTGGAAAGAGCTGGAAACAGGGATGAGAGGGTGGGTAATGACATGGCTGGACCTGAACCTGGACCACCCTGGTAAATAGGCTGCTACCTAACTAATAGGCCATTTTCACCCCAATTCTTGATGTTCATATTATGCCTCATGCTGCCTGTGAAAATAAAGCAGCTGATAAAATGTAAGAGGCTGGTAGATTTTGGAATCCACCATTCACAGTGCCAGGTTGGTTACAGTTCATTTCCAGCCCTGGAAAACACTGATAAAGCTGGTTTGACTTAACCTTGCAAAGCAGATGGATACGCCCATTTCTGCGTTTCTCACTGGTGAATACATCTTGCAAAGCTCCCGTCTGAACTGTTTGGGCCCGGTTAGAAAATGACAGGATCAATCAGCGACGAGGGGCAGTACCTTTAGGTGGGCAGAGTTGTGATGTAAGCAAGCATCAACAAGAGGCCAGTGCAATTATAGCGGAAGACATTAGCGTGGATGCTGCTAAAGCGCCAGTTTTATCAAAACTTGACGACATTTCTTCGTTTAAAGAAGAACAAAGAACAGCAGTGAGTTGTTTTCTTTTCAAAACCACAGAAGTTGTGTACTGACGTGTCTACAGTTGCCATGGTTCATGTTATGCAGTTCTCAGTGCCAAACCCAGAGGCTTTTTGGATAAAAAAACAATTCAAAACGATTCCATAGATGTCTGTCTGAGCCTCTATGAGGCATAGAAACGGTTCCTGTCTGTAGCGGTGAGCCTAACTTCCCTGCAGGTACGACCAGTCAGTCCTTAAAGGGGCGTGCTCACTGAGATCATTAAGGGCTGATGCCATTGACAGGTACCTCATATGACCTTACTTCAAAAATACAGAAAAATCCCTGTAAGACATGTAGGAGGCAACCTAGACTGTCTACTTTAAAGCACACAGCAGCAGGATCTCTTTATGCCCAGCAGGGGGCAGAGTGATGCCACTAGTGTGACATCACGTGAAAGCACACACTACCAAAGTACAAACCCAGGTAACCTGGATACTGACATCAACCAGCTCTCATTCTGGATAGGTCATGTTTATTTGAAGCATTTTTACCCTGATCAGGCTTTTTTAACGAATACTTGTCCTGTAAACATGACAGAAAGCATCCGCTCAGAGCGCTGGTTCTGTTCCGCTAATGAGTCGAGAAAGAAGGACCGGGTCTAACCAGCATTCAAGGATCACTGTAAAGATAAAACTCCACTTTAATTTAACAAACAACATGGCACATTTCCTTAAATCTAACCAGACAGTTTCATGTCAGCACATACACAGGATGAAAACACTCTAGTAGCCAAGTGTAGGTTTATTAAGGCTCTAACTGTCAGGAAGGATTGAGTACTTTGACTAAATGTGAGCTGAACTGTGGGGGACCATGCTGAAGTAGCTACACCCTATTAAGCCAGTTTGTTAGTTTATTAGTCGGAAGATACTCACCTTTTCTCACTAACCAATCAGGAACAAGCTCTGAGTCTGCTCTTCCTGTGTGATATCCAGTCTTTAAATGTACCCGTAGATGATCAGAGAGTATCTGCAACATCCTCATGAAACCACAGCTCTCATCCTGAGACTGAGTGTATTTAAAATCAAACAATAAAAAGATTCAATACTGAAGGAGCGATGGGGCCTCCAGCGACCACAGGACCTGTTTCCTCTGACCAATCAGGTGAGGGGAACAAATCTCAGCGTGTGAGGGCAGACTCAATATCCCCGTAGGAAGGACAATTCAGTCTGACTGTGCAGCGTCTTTACTGAAAATTACATTCTTCTACAAGTAATGAGCATCTGAGGAACTCTCCCAGCAGCGTGAGGAGAGACTTTACTCCACAGTGTGTTAATCAGAGATGTGATACTGGGACAAAAACACGGTTTTAATCTGTTCTCCAGTCCTCAGAGTCAGCTGCAGCTGTGGAGACGAGGCGTGAGGACTTTATCTCTGAACAGAAAACAAGATACAGGAATGACAGAACTACTTCTGCTTATCTACAGACATCTGACCTCAAAGACCACCACCAGCTAAGAGGTTCAGGGGGAAATTACTTTTTCACACAGGGCCAGATTATCGGGGCCAGATCGGATTATTTTTACCCTTAAAAAATTAAATAATCATTCAAACACTGCATTTTTCATTTACCTGGGTTGTCTTTGTGAAATATAAATATTGGTTTGATGATCTGAAACATTTAAATGTGATAAATATGCAAAAAACTCAGGAATTAAAAAGGGGCAAATACTTTTCACATCGCTGTAGATCAAACTTTGAAACATGCTGGCTGTAATGTGATGCACAACAACACTAGCTGAAAAAGACTTTAATTCTTTTTAGTTTTTTAATCATCCTACATGCTGCATCCTGCAACAGAAACACCAGGCACATGTTTAAGAAATGTTAATTTATCTTTACACATTTTGATGTGAAATGTAGATAAAGTGAAGCGGTGCTTTTTGGTTATTTTAGCTGCTAAAGTAGTCCGTAACTTTTTATACACCTCCCATAATAGAGGATATAAATAGCCTAATATTTAAGTCCAATCTTTTAAAGCACATGGGGCACAGCATCACATCAAGGTTATGGGAGTTTTTGATTTTTCAATTGTTTTTATTTTTATTTTGTTTTTCAATTTCAGTTTAGTTTTTATTAGTTTTGACTGCTGGTTTGTTAGTTGCCAACACTTCCCTTATTCATGCACTGCATGAATAAGAAGGGAAGTGTGTGACTATGAAGCACGTTAGATCAGTAACAGGTCAACAGTTTGAGGTTAAAATGGCCTGAACTTCTACAGTGTCTGGGCCTTTAGAGACTGAGCTGATCGACGATCTGCTCCTCCTCCTCTCAGTCTAAGTGAAGGAAGATTTACCTAACCTCTGCCTCCACTCGGCCTCGCTCCCCCATCACCCGAGCAGCAATAAAAACAGGTAAACAACAGGCTGGCAGAGTGGAGCAATAACAGAGAGGGACTAAAGGAGCTGTGTGACTCATTAAGTGTCAATACCCCCACAAAGCCCCTCCCCCCAACAAAAACACATAAACACACACAATACACACCAACACACAGACACACAGACACACGGCTGTTTTCAGTGAAGAGGAGTCACTGCTCCTCAGAGAGCAGAGCGAGCATCAGAGCAGGAACCAGAGAGAGGAAATGAGATTTATATTGAGAGGTAATAAGCTTTATTTCGGGGCTTTAGAGCTCAGTGAGAACTCTTTTTCTGCTCCTCATCATAAAATATTTCAGGATGTGGGTGAGAGAGTTTGATAGAGCTACCGACCAGAAACCATGACACAAATATCACCAACATTTCAGCTGCAGGAAACCTTAGCAACCTCCAATGAAAACATGAAGCCAATGCAGAAATGCATACAGATGCAGTTCCTCTAGTGTCCACTGGAGGCTGTCTCCTGTGGTGAGTTAATCCTCATAAAGGCCCATATTGAAATGTCTAACATTACAGCAGAAATAAGCCTGCTTCCCTCTCTGTCTAAGTTTAGCAGCCATACTAGATTTAATCTTAGGCTTAATATCCTGAAAAGGTCACAACTTTGTAGTCACATATTTTTTCATTTGAAATTTTTGCTTTTTTTGAAATGTTGTAGACTTTAACTGATGGAGACATTAGCCTACATGGCATACATCGGTGCTTAGTGCCGCATAGCTCTGCTCCCCTAGCTGTACGGCAAAAGTCTCGTTTCCATCTCAGCACATCATAGCTGAACAATAAAAGCTGCTCTAATTATTCTGAACATGGTTAGCTCCCAACAGGACTCAGACATGCTAATCCAGTTTTTACATTCATGGTCCTAAAGAGACTCAGCAGTGAGAGAGTTTGCTCTTCTCAAACTTCACTTCTAACAAAAACTAAAGTGGCATAAATTCATTTGAATTCTAAAATAAGACAACAGATTTAGGGCAGAAAGATGGCTCAGAGCGAACACTGTCCGTGCCAATAACACAAAAGTGGGTTCATCAATGTGTCCCACTTCCTCTCTGTTATTATTGTGAATCAGTCTCTGCTCCATCAGTAACCTTGAACTTTAACTTTCATCACTCCAACCACCAAAAACTCTCCCACATTATAAATTATGACGCTTGTCTCGCTCATTTAACACCCCAGTATTTATCTGCTCACAGATTAACGCCTACTGTCTAAACCTGCTCTCTTTATCACCACAGAAGGTTAACATCACATGACTTACTGTCCTTTAAAACTCACAGCTGTGGACGTTACGCTGAGACGATAGTAAGGCTCATTACACATGGCTCCAGCCGCACCACTGATTCATGAACAGAAGGTTTAATGTAATACATTTACCAGTCATTCATGTCCTTACATTTTTGGAAATTCCCTTTCTCACACACACACACGCTTCACAGACATGAATGATCCCCCCTGCCCAGTGGTATGCACGGGGGGCCATCATGGCCCAATTGTTAAAAAACGGACGCTAAAGTGCCCACTTTGTAGCCGAAACACACGCTAAACTGCCCTCTTGGGTGAAGAAAACACACTAAACTCCAGAAGACCATTAGGGCCGAGAGACACTATGAAACATTACTGTTGCTGTGACTTTAATGTTGGGCCCTTTTTTGATCTATATTGAGCCAGAACTATATCTCACAGAACCAGTTTGGATTATCTGGTGCTAATATGGTGTTAAAATGCACTAGAATACAGGAAATGGCATCTACTTCATTGAAAATGTTCTGGGGAAGACCCCCAGACCCCCTAGGGATTTATTTATTTACTTCTGTGTGTTCTTCACAGTCCAGCGTTGAATCTACACAGTTCTTGTGTATGCTGATCCTAACTACAAACTAACTTGAGTAGTCTGTCTAGTTAGTCTGTTTTAAGGCTATATAATGTGCCATTTGTAGAACATAAACATTTCTAAAGTGCCCTCGAAAACACGCCAAACTTAGTGCCCTCTTCAGTGGCGAGAGCGCGCTGTATGTGCCCTTTATTTTCTTTTTGCGCCTGCCCTTGGAAAAGTCTGAGCACGCCACTGCCCCTGCCTCTGTACAGTGAGATGAAAGCAGGGCGCATTTTACCTTAATACAGTCCGTTGTCTATGCCTTCACTGGAAGTTAGCCGCCAGCTGAATGGTACCTACCATCCACAGTGGCTGATGGGTTATTAAAGCTAACGCTAACCCCAGACTCCTGCCTCTCTGCTCAGACTCAGGCTGTTTGCTGGAGTGATAGTCTCAGGGTACCTCAGCCCAGCCCACCAGGAGCTAACTTCTCTTCCTGCTGAAAGTGTGTTGAAACCAATGTTTGCCTGTCTTTAACCTGGATGATTAGAAAGAGCATGTTGTGGCTGTGTCTCTCTCAAAGCAGCTGCTCTGCTAGCGCCATGATGCTTAAGTTTAGGAAGTATCCGACAATAGCCACGTTCTACTTCTGCCAAAATCATTACAATAAAAGTCCCTGCTTCTTATGTTGGAAAGACTTTTATTTGAAGGAGCAGCATCAGGACAGAGTGTATTCAGTAGGAACTTAATGACTGGGACATCTCATAAAAATGAGACTTCACTCCACATATACACCTGAACGCTGAACATTAGGATGTCTGATCATGTGTTCGTATGCAGAATGAGAGGATGATGTTTTAGCTCTGAACTCAAACATGAATTTCTCTGGAGGCTCAAACACAGAGCAGACAGTCCAGAGGAACAGACAGACGAGTCCTCAGTTAGGATGGTACTTCATCTTTTTCTTTCTCATGCGTGGGCGTGTCCTAGACATCCAAGAGCTCATGTCACCGTTCCAGGATTTTAAAACAATCACGTCTACCGAGGGGTGTCTCATGATTGGACTTTGACCTGGTGTTTAATAAAACAGCCATCTGTCATACAATAAAGCTAAGATACAGATTTTCATGCATCACTACAACATTATGTGTCCACTACAGAAACAGACAGCTGAGGTTAAACGTTCATCATCAGCGATGTTATCGTCCAGCCTTCACACATCGACCAAAGAATCAGAATCAGAATCAGAAGTCTGATGTAACTGAGGACTCAGCTGTTCCAGGAGGATAATGATCAGACATTTTCAGAATTACAGAGTGAAAGCATGTTTCTGAGATCAGGGGTTTTATTAGGCCTTTTTTTAAAGGAGGGTGGTTTGAAGTGACCTGGAAGGATTTCTAAGATGTGCTTTTATTCTGAAGGGCAAGTCTCCATCTCTTTGTTTGCTGAGATCTCAAGTCCAAATTGTCCTGTTTTCTTTAAAATCTGGTTGAAATTAACTCATTGAGTGTCATTGACGTATATACATGTCAAAATGTTATTTCAGCGGCTGGCACAAGGGGGAGCTCTCACGCTCCCTGTGAGTAATTTTGGGGCTTCTGGGATACGTAGTCGGAACACGGAAGAGACGGTAGATCAAAGCCACAGAGATCAGAGCAGGAAGTGGAGAAGCAGAAGGATGGAGGTAATCTAAGCTAAAAATTTCAAAATATTCATTAGCGGCTCAAAATGGCCCCCAAAAAACTGAGGGATCAAGTGGCCAGTTTTGCCAGCAGACGCTGGAAGAAACTTCAAACTTTTGCGTAAGAAATCGGTCACTCACTGAAACCGACAGTGAGTCCAGGGATCAGCGTGGTCATTCATCTGCCTCTGCCGGCCAAAAGGCTACAGAATGCCGCCAGGTGCGTCAGAGAAAAGGCACCTGCTATCCAGCTGGATGTATACAGCGACAAAACTTCAGAGACTTTTCTGACCCAGACTCTGAGGAATGGCTGCCGAGTGAGCGGAGCGGATCTTGTTCTCCGTCCCAGAGTGAGGGAGGTAAGTTAACGTAAGAAACCCACTGATTATTCAGGAAATATAGCCAATGAAACCATCACTCATGCTCCTGTGGTTTCACAAGCAGACTTGAGAGAAGAGCGAGCCCCATGCACTTCTACAACACGGTCTGTTGGCACAAAAAGAGGCAAGAACAAAAAGATTCTATATCATAGATTATATATTATATGTATAACATATTATATACTATATTACTTCTACCGGCAGTGCCGGGGGACAAGCAGGAGAGGACGTGGGCGTTTCAGGGGTCCAGTGGCGGCCATCCAGTTGTATTGTGCTTTATTTTGTATTTATTTTATTTGTTTTACAATAAAACAACATTTCTAATACAATTTTCAGATGTCTTTTATGTCATTGAAGGCAAAATTATAACATTCAAATCACTGTTTTGCTTGACAGACTCTCTTTCACAAAAATGCATTTTTCTCAGCTTTCTAGAAAGAAAAGTGGTCTTTTTGGTGAAACTAGCCTCTATTCAACTTCAGATAAATCAAGAATAGAACAAGCTGCAAACAAATGTTTTTTTTCCATGATGAAATAGAGAGTTTCTTCTTTCATTTGAGCTATTGGGTGTTTTCAGAGTCATAGTACAAAATATTCTGTGGGTCTTGAAAGATGACTCAAAATGGCCAAAAACGCTGGCACAAGCCACTTTCCATTTTATAAAAGGGCTGGCACTCAATGAGTTAAAAATGTAAATCTGAAGTTTTAAGCAGGAGGTGGTGATGGGTTCTGATGTCAGACCAGGTGAGAAACACTGCTCTAAAGGATGAAGAAAGAAGCTTCACTGCCTCCTGTAGCAGATGAACACCAGCCTAGCCTTCACCAAAGGAGAGAAGCAAATACAAACCACCATTCCCTGCATCAGATTCATTTAAAGTGCAGCACCTCTCAGCAGATCATAGCACTCTGTGAGTCTGATGTAAAAGACTAACCTGAGTCACCGGGCTGGTGTTTCTGTCCTATCTTACTATAGAGGGAGTATTTATCCAGACTCTACAGCAGAGCATCCATGTTGGAGCGTGTGCACACTTTTGTGTAAATGACATACAAGCAACAACAGAGAGACAAGTCAAACTCCGCACAAGTGTGTGTGTGTGTGTGTGTGGCTGTTCAGAGTTTCTTTAACATGAACTCACCACTGGAACAGTCCAGTCCTCCCCAGCCGGGCTCACACTGACACGTATCAGGAGACACACAGCGACCGTGGGCGCACTCTTCAGTGCACAATGCTGAGGAAGAAGAGGAGGACATGAAGATTAATGTAAGAATAAGAGTAAGACTGTCTATAAGGACATTTCAGTGTCAGAGGAATCAGACTGACAGCAAATACATCCTAGTATAGATTAGATAGATTAGTGAAGGCATTCCAGGCATCATTTACATTCAACATTGTGGGCGGGTTAGCTGATCTACCTCATAGCTGTGCCACACAAAGGGAGAAGAAACTGAAGTCATGTGCGAGCTTTAAATACCTTAAAACACATTTTAGTACCAAACAGTGTTGGATGGACAGACAGCAGAGTCAGACACAGGGAGGAGAGAGTGGGGAGTGACATGTGGGAAAGGGGCCACAGGACAGACCTGAACCCGGGCAGCTCAGGTACACGGAGCATGACCTGATCACTCGGCCACCTGCACCCCAGTGCTATCTAAGTTTTGATGTTATAATACCTTCCACAGTTATTCCCATTGTTTACTGTAGAACTGTTGCATGATTCAGAATCCCATTACCCAGCTCAGACCAAGAACACGACGTAGAATCAACTCTTAAGTGCAGATCACATGTCTCTAAATGTGTTTCATTTGTTCATCTTTGTCAATGAAAATAATTTAAAGTTGATTTATAGATTCTGGTTGTTTACTCTCGAGCTGAGCGCACCAGCCGGACTGAAATTGAGGTGGTCTCGTCTCCTACACTGGATGTAGCTGTGACCGACTTCTAGGCCTACCTTTAAACCGAGCATAATGGACGTCGATTAGCGCTGAATGTTGTTACATACTGCACTTCCCTCCTGTTCCAACTCCTATCAAACCTTTCTCAGAAAATGAAATGAACAGAAACAAAAAAAAAGAAGTCTTTATTTCTTTGTAGAGCCCTCTTATGAACCAGCATGATGATGTCTGATCAATATAGATGACATGTACAGTCATGGACGAAAGTATTTGGCACCCTTGGAATTTTTCCAGAAAATACACCATTTCTCCCAGAAATTGTTGCAGTTACAAATGTTTTTGGTATCCACATGTTTATTTCCTTTATTTTCATTGGAACAACACAAAAAGCAGAAAAAAAAAAACATGTACCCAAAACTCAAAAAATGGGCCAGACAAAATGATTGTCCCGCTTTTAAAACTGTGGGTAAATCATTTTATTTCCAGCATGTGATGCTCATTTAAACTCACCTGTGGCAGTAACAGGTGCTGGTAATCTAGAAATCACACCTGAAGCCAGTTAGAATGTCTAAAAGTTGACTCAACCTTTGTGTTGTGTGTCTGTGTGTCACACCAAGCATGGAGGAGAGGAAGAAGAGCCCAGAATTGTCTGAGGACTTAAGAAGCAAAATTGTGGAAAATCATGAACAATCTCAAGGTTACAAGACCATCTCCAGAGATCTAGAAATTCCTTTGTCCACTGTGTGTAATATAATCAAGAAATTCATAACCCATGGAGCTGTGGCTAATCTCCCTGGATGTGGACAGAAGAGAAAAACTGACAAAAGAATGCAACACAGGATAGTTGGAATGGTGGATAAACATCCTCAGTCAACTTCCACACAAATTCAGGCTGTCCTGCAGACTCAGGGTGCAAAAGTGTCAGCTGGGACCATACGTGGTCATCTGAATGAGATGAAGCACTATGGCAGGAGACCAAGGAGAACCCCACTGCTGACAAAGAGACATAAAAAAGCCAGACTGGAGTTTACAAAAAAGTACCTGAGTGAGCCTCAATCCTTCTGGGAGAACATTTTGTGGACAGATGAGACTAAGGTAGAGCTTTTTGGAAAAGCACGTCATTTTACTGTTTACAGAAAACAGAATGAGGCCTACAAAGAAAAGATCACTGACTGTGTGCAAGGAATCATGAAATCTGGAGACTATCAAAAGATTTTGGGCCGCAATGTAGGGCCCAGTGTCAGAAAGCTGGGTCTGGGTCAGAGGTCATGGGTGTTCCAGCAGGACAATGACCCCAAACATACCTCAAACAGCACCAAGAAATGGTTGGAGACAAAGCTGGAGAGTTCTGAAGTGGCCAGCAATGAGTCTGGATCTAAATCCCATTGAACACCTATGGAGAGATCTCAAATCTGCTGTTGCAAGAAGAACCCTTCAAATCTGAGACCTGGAGCAGTTTGGAGAAGAGGAGTGGTCCAAAATTCCAGCTGAGAGGTGTAAGAAGCTTGTTGATGGTTATAGGAAGTGATTGGTTTCAGTCATTATAGACTTCAAAGAGAAACACATTCAACATTAAACCCAGAGAGACATCAGAATGACTTTTAATAAAACAAACTCGTCTTTTCACATTCAATTGTTATGTCATTGCATCAGAAAGCAGCAGCATTAAGAGCAGCTCTGCAGGAGAAACTGACTTTAGGCTGTAAAATGTTACTATTCAGTCTCTATATGTGCTTTATAATACAGCTTTCATTCAGATCTGAATGAGGAGGAAACAGGGCTCTGATCAAATATGAAACATTAATGAATGCATTTACTATCTGGATGTTTTTTTAAGTTTGGGTCTTTAAATGATTTTTATATCAGTTTTAAACTCAGAAACACAAAACATCTCCTGGTGGGCATTGAAGGGTTTAAACTGCTGCACATTTTTACTAAAGCAACAGTCAAAGGAACTATTTCTGCACAAATGATCATCTTTAAGATTGCATATAAATATACATACATTTACAAAATATAACCTGTAACCAAATTTGCAAAATTCTTCAAAATAAAATTCTTTTTGCTGGTTTCCATCCACTCACTTTAGGGCTTGTGTCCATAGCTGGAGTTTCTGCCTCAGCTCGCATTGTCAATACAAAGATTTCAACATTCAGCATCCTGAACAGTGAAGACAGGTCAGTAGGGGGCGCTAGGGCACCACTCTGTGATTAACATGTACCATAAACAAGTAGATTCACCATAAGACCTTTGGAGAGAAGAATGTTAGAGTCAGACCTTTGAAGAGAAGAGAATATTAGAATAAGACCTTTGGAGAGAAGAGAATGTCAGAGTAAGACCTTTGGAGAGAAGAGAATATTAGAGTAAGACCTTTGGAGAGAAGAGAATGTTAGAGTAAGACCGTTAAAGAGAAGAGAATATTAGAGTAAGACCTTTGGAGAGAAGAGAATGTCAGAGTAAGACCTTTGGAGAGAAGAGAATGTCAGAGTAAGACCTTTGGAGAGAAGAGAATGTCAGAGTAAGACCTTTGGAGAGAAGAGAATGTCAGAGTAAGACCTTTGGAGAGAAGAGAATGTCAGAGTAAGACCTTTGGAGAGAAGAGAATGTTAGAGTAAGACCTTTGGAGAGAAGAGAATGTCAGAGTAAGACCTTTGGAGAGAAGAGAATGTCAGAGTAAGACCTTTGGAGAGAAGAGAATATTAGAGTAAGACCTTTGGAGAGAAGAGAACGTCAGAGTAAGACCTTTGGAGAAAAGAGAATGTTAGAGTAAGACCTTTGGAGAGAAGAGAACGTCAGAGTAAGACATTTGGAGAGAAGAGAATGTCAGAGTAAGACCTTTGGAGAAAAGAGAATGTTAGAGTAAGACCTTTGGAGAGAAGAGAATGTCAGAGTAAGACATTTGGAGAGAAGAGAATGTTAGAGTAAGACCTTTGGAGAGAAGAGAATGTTAGAGTAAGACCTTTGGAGAGAAGAGAATGTTAGAGTAAGACCTTTGGAGAGAAGAGAATGTCAGAGTAAGACCTTTGGAGAGAAGAGAATGTTAGAGTAAGACCTTTGGAGAGAAGAGAATGTTAGAGTAAGACCTTTGGAGAGAAGAGAATGTTAGAGTAAGACCTTTGGAGAGAAGAGAATGTCAGAGTAAGACCTTTGGAGAGAAGAGAATGTTAGAGTAAGACCTTTGGAGAGAAGAGAATCTTAGAGTAAGACCTTTGGAGAGAAGAGAATGTTAGAGGAAGACCTTTGGAGAGAAGAGAATGTTAGAGTAAGACCTTTGGAGAGAAGAGAATCTTAGAGTAAGACCTTTGGAGAGAAGAGAATGTTAGACCTTTGGAGAGAAGAGAATGTTAGAGTAAGACCTTTGGAGAGAAGAGAATGTTAGA
Organism: Cheilinus undulatus; assembly: GCF_018320785.1. NCBI lineage: Eukaryota > Metazoa > Chordata > Actinopteri > Labriformes > Labridae > Cheilinus > Cheilinus undulatus. The sequence goes on from NC_054865.1 coordinate 1,966,475, forward strand.
GTAAGACCTTTGGAGAGAAGAGAATGTTAGAGTAAGACCTTTGGAGAGAAGAGAATGTTAGAGTAAGACCTTTGGAGAGAAGAGAATGTTAGAGTAAGACCTTAATCAAATAAACAGATTTTTTTTTACTGGTTAGTAAATAAACGTTTCTTTGAAAGGAGTTCTGAGTTCAAAAACAGAAAGTAGCATGGCGCTCCAATTTGAATGCATCGATGGATCATTGGTGACCATATTGATTTAGTTGGAAACAGTTCAACTTTTGGGAAAGTGAATGCTCATCAGTGTCACATTTTTACCTCACTGGCCAAACAGAGTTAAGACGAGGCGCCCTAACTGAACACAGGCCCTGTAGTCTGGTGCTTCAGTGTTAACAGGAGCAGAGAATGAGCCAGTGTAATTAGCTCAGTAATTATTAACATTCCTGAAACCATAGACATGGAACGCTGGCATTTAAGAAACAACCAGAAGAAACTGGAGATACTAGTATTTTGTGATTTGATGCAACTGTATAAATGACAGATGGAAATGATTTTATCTACCAGGCTCTGCATGTACAGCAGCACTGCTCACAGTCCCTGTCCTTTTCACAGCCAGTCAGCCACTCTCAGTCCCTGGTATGATGTACATGTCTTCTCTCTGCTAGATTCCCCTCTTTGTCTAGTTGTCACAAACAGATCTTCACCTGTGTCCATGTAGGCACAGAGACGAGAGCTCTGAGATATAAATATCAGCCCAGTGTCAAAGTGTCAGCCGTTTGTGCACGACTATGTTCTAGAGCAGGAGCTCAAATTCTGCTCATATTACCATGGAAGTCACCAAAATTTAACTCTGACCTTTGTCATTCATTTCATTCAAAGTTTTTTTTTGTTGTTTTTAACACAAAGACAACAAATCAGAAGGCTACTGACAACAATGGAGAACAGATGGAGTTGGCTGAAAGATGACATGCAGGCCTATCTGGCTCATCCGGTAAAGGTTAACACACTTCCTCCCTCCTCCACAGTCGAAGTAGGATCCTTCAGTGAATCAGCTCTGCATGCTCACATTAAACATACAGAGTGTCACACAGCAAAATCGGCAGTGTTAGATTAACACTGAGAGTGTCAAATCTAACACTAGAAAAGTGTTTATATGTGTCCACACTTTTGAGCGTTAACTTAACACTTTTCAAAGTGTTACTTTTTTTACACTGAACCAGTGTTACTCCAACACTGTATGGTGTTAAAAATTTACACTGAGTAGTGTTGATAGTACTCTACACTGGTGTCAGTGTTAAAAAAGTCAACTCTACTGGACTTCATGTAACTCTAGTGTGACAACACTAGAGAGTGTATTACAATGAACTCCAGTGGGTGCAGAATATTATCTTTTAATAACTAGATACAAGATGTGCAAGTCTCTAGAAAAAATTTAAATCAGTTACACCCAATGTCATTGATTCCTATCTCACATTGTATAACTGAAGTAACGTGAGGTATTTTAAGGCAATCATGGAGCATTGAGGCAGACTCTGAGTTGGAACCTGCTCTGAGTTGACAGACCGCACTCTCTCCAATAATTTTATTAAAGCCATTCACACAGTCAGGAGGTAATCAACCTAGCAGACGACTACACTCATGGTGCAAAAGTGATAAACGTCAAAAACTTAAGAACTCAAGATAATTCAAGAAACATGAGCAAGTGAATCCCAGCAGTGATCCCTGTACAACAGGCAACACTTAAACACAGCTAAACATCTGAATACATCGAAAACATCTAAAACACATCTATACATACTGCACAAAGGCATGATGGGAAAACTCTGCCCCCCAGATTTGAAAATGCAGTAGGCGGGGCTTGGATCAATTGACATTCTACAGTGTTAGAGTAACACTGGTGCATCAACACTGTCAAATAACTCCAACACTGAAGACCATTTACTCTGAATGGAGTTAAAATAACACTCTGAGTGTTAAAATCAACACTGAAATTTTTATGATCCAGGTTCTGATTTGTTAGGTTATGAGTTTTTCTAGTGTATTTCCTGTGTTTAGTTTTGATCCCTCGTGTTTTCCTTGTTCTGTGATTTCCATGTTTTTAGTTTTACATTGTACTTAGGTTTTCTAGTTTGTATATTTCTGGTGTTTAGTTCTTAGGTGTTTCTTACAGTCCTTGTGTTTCTGTGTATTTTGAGCCTTATGTTAGTTCATGTTCATGTTTAGTTACTCCTTGTATTTCATGTCTAGTTTATTCCTTGTTTTATGTCTAGTTTTACTCCTCATGTTTCATGTTTAGTAATTCCCTGCTTCCTGTTAGTTCTACATTCCCTGTGTTTCATGTTTAGTTAATTCCTGTGTCTCATGTTTAGTTTTCCTCCCTGTGTTTCTTGTGTAGTTTATTCCCTGTGCTTCTTGTTTAGTTATTCCATGTTTAGATTTACTCCCTGTGTTTTAGTCTCCCTCCTTGTGTTTGGTTCTTTGTATCCTCCTGTGTTTGTTCAGCTTCTAGTGTTCAGTTTTGTCATTCAGTCCTCGTGTGCTTCTTGTGTTAGGTTCCATGTTTCCTGTTTTACTTTGTAGTTTTCCTTCCCTTGTGTGTGATTCTAGTTTTGCTTCCTGCCTGAGTTTCCCTCCACCGTGATTACCTTCACCAGTTCCACCTGTGTCTGATTGTCCACACCTGTCCTCCGTTGTTAATCACTCCCTGTGCATTTAAGCTCTGTGTCTCCCTGTGTCTGTGTCGGTTCATCGTTGATGTCTTCCTCGTGTCAGTTACTCCTCGTGTTTCCCTCGTGCTCCTGTGGATTTTGTTTTGTTTCTTTGATTTTGATCCCAGTGTTTTAGTTGTAAGTAGTTCTTTTGTTTGTTTGTTTCATTAAACCAGTTTCTCCTAGTTTATCTGCATTTTGGGTCCTTCTCCTTTTGTTTTTGGATTTTGCCTGCCTGCCTTCTGTGACAGAAATGTTTAACACTGAGAATTTAACACTCCAGTTTTTGCTGTGCAGCTTTGCTACAGACAGTCTGAAAAGCTGACCCACAGAATGATAAGGTGACTCTTTCACCCACAGTGAAAATGAGCTGAAAGACACTGTTTACATCATAAATCACACTCACAGGGTTTCATGATTCCCTCGCCATGCCACAGACTGAGTCTCTGCGCTGGAGCTTCTCTGAGATGCTGAGCTGTCACACAGTAATTTGGTGAAAGTCGTCCCCTCTCTGTGCATATTGACCTCACTGTAAACACCTCTCATTTAAATACAACACCACTAACAGCCACGGTCAGATTAAAACTGTCTGCTGACGGCTGCTGCAGACTGAGCTGTAGATGTTATAAGAGGCGGGATGTGCATGACTTCTGCATCAGCATATCAAGTTTGTAACTATGACTCTGACTTGACTAGAGTTGATAAAACCAGGGTTAAAGTCAGTCTGGGGCTGTCAGCGACTCAACAGCTCAAACATGTTGTTTCCCTCGAGTCGTCCTGTCTTGCTCCGTTAGAGAGGAAGCTTTAATTCAAACCATGAAGAAATCGGTCTTTTATATGTATGTGATGCTTAGTTAAACGCTGTAGTTTAGCCTGAACATTTCAAGTGAATGGTCAGAACTGTGGGCACATGGGTGGGAGTGGATACCACAAACTGTGGTAACAGGATTAAGAAAACTCGAGTCACATTCAACACCAGGTCAGATCCGACTGACGTGCACCTCCACAAAAAGCCTGTTGAACATGACTTCCTTCATAACTCTGCTCTCTACAGTCACAGCAGCATAAAGAGGACCAGACGAGGCTCATTTTCTCACCAGTACAGAGAGATGCTGATACATAAGTCAACCCTGTGGCTTCATGGAAAACTCTGCCTGAGTCTGTATACATATCAGTGTTAAGATGGAGTTAAACTGTTGATCTGATAGTCGATCTTCTCCCTGATGTGTTCTGGGGATTAAGAAGCAGCATTTCTACTCCAGGTGCAGATCAGCACTTTGGACAGGAACAAGTGACCTGGTCTTTCTGCTCACATAGCTTTCATCGATCTGACATGCTTGCAGCACACATGTTCTGATAGTCCAGACTGTCCTGAAAGAGCACGTTTTAACTTGATTGTTCTTTAAAGGGCTGAGCTGCTACAACACAGGTGTCAAACTCAAGGCCTGGGGGCCAAATGCGGCCTGCGGTGCAGTGTTACCTGGCCAACAAGATCATATTTTATTTAGAACTGGCCCGCTGCTATGAGGTCTGAAGATTTACCCCAGTATAAAAATGTAAATTTAACCTTGAAGATTAAAAACAAAATCCTTGTTAAATTATAAAAATCTGAAAAAGCAGAGAGTAGAAATAATTAGATAAAAAGTCAGGAATGAGGGAAAGAAATTAATTTGTGTTTTCATTAAATATTTTCATTTTGCGTGAGATTATGACTGAAACTTAGGATTCAGATTTTTTAATTCATATTTTGACCTTCAAAATTCATAATTTTGACATTTCTCTCATATTGTGACCTTTTAGAGTCACAATTTTTAATTATATCTTCTTTTTAAACTCCTGATTTAGTGTTTTATCTCATATCTTGACCTTTAAACTCATGATTTTAACTCTCTATCTCTGTATTTGCCTTAAAAAAAACCTTATTTTGACTTTTCATTTCATATTTTGACCTTTAGAACTTATCAAGTTGAATTTTTATCTCAGATTTATTGATGCTGCGATTTTTTAATCATTTTGACTTTTTTCTAGAAATCTTAAAATCATTTATCATCACTGTTTAATTTTCCCTATAATTCTCTACCTGAGAAAACACGGTTGACGGTTTTCGGTTAAATCTTGACCCTGTTAGGCCCTCAGGTTAGACCTAAATTCAGATTTCAGCCCCTGCTGTGGTTGAGTTTGACACCCCTGCTCTACAGACATGTAGAAGGTCCAGGTTGACCAAAAATAGCAAAAACTGGCCTGGGGTTCCAAGGGTTAAAGAGGACTCGTCAGTGGGGCTTGGCCTTGGATTCCTGGATTATTTCTTCTGTGTCCGGTGTCTCTGTCGGTTCTCGTTGTGTATCAAACCGATGTTTCTTGAGGAGATGGAGCAGGGAGCCACAGAGCCACAGCTGCCTTACATTATGCAGAATATTCCCCATACCAGTATTAATTTTTCTGACAGGTTCCAAATTCTCCTCATGGAAATTTGAATGATTTTTGCAATTATTCATTTATGACATTCTTTTATGTAACTAAAGGACCGAGTCTAAGCTTAGAGACAAAGAAAGCTGCAGGTGCATGCTGCATTTACATCAGGTACATCATGACTTATTCATGAAGTCTATAGACTGCAATTTGTCACTTCTTGCATTCATTGATTAGGCATTATTTCATCTCAGCCTTTTTCAGTAACTCCTGGTTTCATGAAGGAGACTTAAACATCATTTCACAAAGACATGACTCAGTGCAGATCGTAGTGTTTCACCTAGACCACATCGCTGACATGATGCCTGTGATTGAGGAAAATATATTTACGTGATAACAAGGCTATCCTTGTAAAAATGTTTGCTTGATTTCTTGCCACGAGTTTGATGAGGTGATCAATATCTCTGATGTTTGCTAAGTATGGAGCTGCAGCCAAAAGACAAAATGCTTCCTGTGGCATAAAAGGGGGGAAAGAGACAACCAAAGTCAGCTTTACCTTCATTTTTGTTGTTTGGTTAATTTTGTACATGAGCTGACTGTGTAAAAGGGACTATAATAAAGCTGATTCTCATATTTAAGCACACAAACTCAGGCAAAGTTTACAAAACGATGATTTCAGTCATCTTTGGTTGTATTGTTGCAGTTTCATACAGTGTCCTGTGTTTGTTCAGTGAAATGAGAGAAGTTTTAAGATCTTCTGGAGTTCTGTCTACTAAAGAGTCAAAATTAAAACTACAACATCAGCATGTGTAGTCAGTGCTTTACACTCTGGCTGTGTGTTGGGGACGTGCTCTTTAAGACAGCAAATTATAGACAGAGACGGCCCAAATCCTTGAAGACAGACCACTTTATGCCGTCGACGTAGGGCCCCATATGTTGTTTAATGGTGTAAAGATTCAGCCTTCTCCTCGTCTCTACCAGTCCTCGTTAAAAGTGACGAGCTGAACTTCATCTAACATCCCCTCCAACTCCTTTATTGAGCCTCACTTGTGTATCTCAGTATGAATAGTGCATCATACATCAGGTGGAGCGGGTGCAGGGAGAAGACGGGCTGACAGCTCGGAGACTTCAGCTCCTCCATCACACAGATACGAGGAGCTGCAGCACGCCGTCTCTGTTTGTGCCGCTGAACAAATGCACATCACATAAATGAAAAATAACACTGCATTAAATCCATCTCCTGCACATTCATGCTATATTTTAACAAAGTTAGCTGTGTTTTAGGGCTATGAGGTGTAATTTAAAATCAGCACCGTGCACAGAAAGTGAAGTGCTGAGTGTGAGGAACTCTTGAGGAGGTGGTGAGGCAGAAAGTGTGGACTGGCCCCGGAGAAGCGGGCTGTTTCTGCAGCCACAGAGGGCTCGTCCTCTCTGAATTTATGGTGGCAGGGTGTTAACATTTTACAGCTTTCTCTCGTGCATTAGGACAGGAATCCTCGCAGCCATGTGGACTTGGCTCTGCTCGCTGAGTAAAGATTTATACGACACAAGATGAGAGGAAGGAGACTCAGGTACTGCCTCTATTACTGGAAGTATAACTCCTGCCCCACTAAGACAACCTGAGTTTTTCTCTCTGATTATTAAGTCTGACTCATTTTCATGGCAACACAAACACAACTTTCTATTCAAACGACATTCCTTAACCATCAGACCAGCTGTCATGGGCTGGTTTTTGTGCATTCAGACCATTTCAAGGAACTCTTTAACATCTTCTATCTCCTGCACTCAGGCATGGTTGAGATTACATCTTCCACTTCCCGTACTTGAGTCCACATCCATTTTTCCTCTTTAAGCAGACTCAGGTACCACACCTGAGTGTGATGTGTGTGTGTGTTCACACTGACATTAAAAAAAAAAGACTTAGGAGGCATGGAGGGAAATCAGCACCGCCACCAGCCAAATGTAGGTATTTCTGGCAGAGTCAGGTGAATTTTCTGAACTTACACCCACTGGGGCAGCTAAAAGAAAGCAGCCTTACCTAAAAGAGATATTTAGTTAAACGGCATAAAATAACCCCCCTTTTTTCTGCTTCTTCTTTCTGACTTTCTGACTTTTCTTCCTCCTCTCCTCCCCGTGTCAGAGCTGCTGTCAAATGTTCTCAGGCATCAGTGTGCTGGGATGGTTTGACTGTTTCATATCAGAGTAATTCTCCACTGTAATTAATTTATCTGTTAAAGAAATGTTTGAACCGATGTATCTTGAAAGTTCAAGAAAGTTGATCAAATCCTGAAGATGGCTTGACTGCAGAAAATCTGCAAAAAATATCTAATTCTAGCAAGTCCATACAACGTATAAAACAGGAAAATGCCTTTGAGTTTACATCACCCCTGTAGCAAGCACAACCAACGTTTGCATGGATCTGGTAAAACCAGTCAAAAACATTCGTTAACTCATTGAGTGCCATTGACGTATATATACGTCAAAGTGTTATTTCAGCGGCTGGCACAAGGGGGAGCTCTCACGCTCCCTGTGAGTAATTTTGGGGCTTCTGGGATACGTAGTCGGAACACGGAAGAGACGGTAGATCAACGCCACCGAGATCAGAGCAGGAAGTGGAGAAGCAGAAAGATGGAGGTAATCTAAGCTAAAAATTCTAAAATATTCATTAGCGGCACAAAATGGCCCCCAAAAGACTGAGGGATCAAGTGGCCAGTTTTGCCAGCAGACGCTGGAAGAAACTTCAAACTTTTGTGTGAGAAATCGGTCACTCACTGAAACTGACAGCGAATCCAGGGATCAGCGCGTTCATTCATCTGCCTCGGCCGGCCAAAAGGCTACAGAATGCCGCCAGGTCTCCCACGTGCATCAGAGAGAAAAGGCACCTGCTATCCAGCTTGGTACATACAGCAACAAAACTTCAGAGACGGACTTTTCTGACCCAGACTCTGAGGAATGGCTGCCGAGTGAGCGGGCAGATCTTGTTCTCCGTCCCAGAGTGAGGGAGGTAAGTTAACGTAAGAAACCCACTGATTATTCAGACAAATATAGCCAATGAAACCATCACTCATGCTCCTGTGGTTTCACAAGCAGACTTGAGAGAAGAGCGAGCCCCATGCAGTTCTACAACATCGTCTGTTGGCACAAAAAGAGGCAAGAACAAAAAAAAAAAACTATATCATAGATTATATATCATTTAAATAATATATTTAACATATATTATATTACTTCTATAATTTACAGGCAGTGCCGGGGGACACGCAAGCAGGAGGGGACGTGGGCGTTTCGGGGGTCCAGTGGCAGCCATCCAGTTGTATTGTGCTTTATTTTGTATTTATTTTATTTGTTTTACAATAAAATAACATTTGTAATACAATTTTCAGATGTCTTTTATGTCATTGAAGGCAAAATTATAACATTCAAATCACTGTTTTGCTTGACAGACTCTCTTTCACAAAAATACATTTTTCTCAGCTTTCTAGAAAGAAAAGTGGTCTTTTTGGTGAAACTAGCCTCTATTCAACTTCAGATAAATCAAGAATAGAACAAGCTGCAAACAAATGTTTTTTTCCATGATGAAATAGAGAGTTTCTTCTTTCATTTGAGCTATTGAGTGTTTTCAGAGTCATAGTACAAAATATTCTGTGGGTCTTGAAAGATGACTCAAAATGGCCAAAAACGCTGGCACAAGCCACTTTCCATTTTATTAAAGGACTGGCACTCAATGAGTTAACATGAGCAACAGTTCTGATTATTTAAACAACAGCTCCCTCTCAGTGAATTGCCTGTAGCTTGAATACTACCAGCCTTGATGCTTGTGTTAAGTAAGGGTTAATACTATTGCTGGGCCGTTAACAGCATTAACGTGCTACGTTAACGCGAGACTCTTATTGCGCGATAAGAAAATTATCGCATGTTAATCTATTCACTACAGGGGCTTACAGACACACCGCCGAGCACATGTAGCGGGCTACCAACACACCTCCAGTCATTTCCAGTGGGAGGAGGGAGGAGGCTTGGGTCTGCTATGAGCAGACTTACGCTCTGCTGAACTGGACAGCGTCTGTTTTTAATGAAAGAGTGGATGCTTGGGTGTGTGATTACAACCAGTAGCTGATATTACATGTTGTTTGCACATAAGCACAAACCTGAGGTTGCGCTGGGACAGAGCGCCGTATCAGCTTTATGACATCATCATAAAAACTAAACTTCTTTAAACAGCGCCGCAGTTTGTTCACATTTTTCTTCAATAAAGGGCGGAAATCATCAGAATCCAGTCAATAAATGGTGTGCTGTGACTAACCTTACAGATGAACACAGGCTGGAGTCAGTGAGAGGAGGTGCAAAGGCAGTAAAAGTCTCCTGTCACCTCAAAAACCGCTGTATCTTTGCAGCACGAGTCCATTTAATCCTCTGAGCTGCATGCAGATGTGCAGATACGAAGAGCAAAATTACTGGCATCTTAAAAGTGACTTTAATCATCCATGGATGCATGACGGACTTTTTGCCGGGTCAAAACAAAAACAATCTTCTTCTTCTTTCTCCTCCTTTGCGGGGTTGTAAACCAGCTACTTGCATACCGCCACCTGCTGTTTCAGACTGAGTAAATACGTAAGTGCACCAGGGCACGGTTTGATTTTGCTAGTGTGAAAGCAAGCCTGCAGGGGAAGGGGGAGGGGGAGGAATCACGCCGTGGTGCGGCTCGAATCAACTGGGCCTAATGTGAAAGCACCCTAAAATCCCGCTGGATCCATCCTGACAGAGAGCTTCATACAGCACACGCTCAGCCATCACAGCGCTGAGACAAGTTGGAGGGATGGAGAACAACCTTTTAATTCTGTCTCTGTTAGGACCTGTGAGTAGGCTACAAACGTATGCCTTTATCTGTTAGATTTTCATGACGGATACCATGGACACTACGGTGTTAAAGTGAGGTTTCAGAGAGACAGAGGAGAGTCAGGCGGTGGTGAGCGAGCGAGAGAGAACAGGCGCTGATCTGAATCATCCTTCACCATCTCTCTGTTATATTTCCATGGTTGAAATCCACATGATAAATGAGCAAACTCTGGTGTTTAAAGTGAGGGTTCAGTGGTGAGCAAGCGAGGCGTTCTCAAGCAGTCTGTGATGCATTTTCCTTAATATTTAGATAGGTCAAGCATTTTTTTAATGATTTGAATTTAGCATCTTAATCTAGATTAATCTAGATTATCTACAGGATTGCAGTGAGATTAATCTAGATTTAAAAAAATTAATCTATGCCCAGCATTTGTTAATACCCAGTAAAGTAGCCAATTATCAGGGATTAATGGACGACGTGGAGGCCTGAACCGGAGGACGGCTGCCTCCATGAAATGCTCTGTTGTTTCACCAGTGTGTTTCAGGTCATTATCTTTCTGCATGATGAAGGATTTCCCAATCAGTTTGGTTGCATCTTTCTTTAAATGATCAGACAGAATGTTTCTGTAGACTTCTGAGTTCATGTTTCTGCTGCCATCATGTGTTAGATCTTTAAGAAGATTAATGAGCCCGTCCCAGAAGAAGCCATGCGAGCCTGACAGGTTCATCTTTGTTTCATCAGTCCAGAAAACTTTGTCCCAGGATTTCTGTAGGCTTGTCTCTAAAGTTTTTCACTAATTCTGGAAATAAAAGCTGAAATGTTGATATGTTGTCTCATATTCATCTTCTGATGTTAAACCCAAATGTTTTCAACGGCTGAGCTGTTCTCTCCTGTGCTCTGATGAATGCCAGGTGCTCGTAGGATGGAAGCACATGCACATTTCTCCTAATTAGCATAGAGAAGTGCTCCTTTACCCCCATATAAGGGCATGAGACTACAGGGCAGTGTGCAAACACAGGAGTGAGAGGAGAAGAAGAGTGATAGCAGTATCATCTAAATTGGAATAAACTTTAAGAACAATCAGAAAACTCTGAAATACTCTGATGGTTGTGTAGTGGATGTAGTTCTGCTCCTAATGACACCAAGAGAGGAAGATTTCAATCTTAGCGTTATCGTTGGATATTAAATATATGCTACAAACACATTTATATGGATGAAAGCAAGGGTTCAGATGGAGCTTTCATCAGTCCTCCAGGTTCTGAACTCTTGAACAGAGTAAGAGCAAACAGGAATCATAGTCTGGGAGGTCGTCAGTCCAGAATATTCATAGAAAGACAGAACAAAAGAGCCAAAGACACATGCTCATATAATCCTGGAGGAGAGTTGATAAATCATTAAACTGCTGTCTAATCCTCTCATCCCCAGGATGGGAACAGAAACACCAACACAGAGGATTACATCAGCAAGATTAATGGACATCAAATGAAATAATCACCCTCTAATTCCTGCTATTGTCTGTGCATGCTGAAGCAGTCTGCAGTGCCCTTCAATCTTCCCATCATCATGAGGAGCAAAGAGGAGGAGAGAGCAAACATCAGTGAGCAAAAGAGCACGGCGGACATCTTTGACCTCAGACATGTAAAAATGCCCACGCAGCTGATCGACACTGCTCGCTAAGAGAAAAAGATGTTTGGATTCTCCTCCTCTGAAACTGTGGACAGGACTGGAGATTTATTTGGACACACACACCTCTCAGCAGCGACGGTTGCCAGGTTATTATTGATTGGCCAAACTTTAGAGAAGTTGGCAACCATTTTCTTGGCCTTCAGGTGCCATAAGTTGCAATGGGACAGCAAAATGTGCACCCATAAATAAAATGCTGCTTCCTAAAGTGGACGATTGGAAACATCAGACAGAAAATAAACCCTGGAGAGCTGGCTGGAGCTCTCCTCTGGCTGCATCACACCAGGATAATGCAGGAGCAGAAAAGTGATTCCTCAGAACAGCAGAGACTCTAAAATGAGTCCTGAGAGATCAAATCAGTAAAGTTTACATTCAAATCTGAATTTCTTCCATGCTACTCTGCAGAAACAGGATATAGAACAAGTGCAGCTGCTGCTTTAGCTCAGGTTAAAGTAGCAGGAAGTTTTCAGCACCAGCTGAATTATACACAGATGTTCTGCTCATAAGCTGCTTAGGATCACTTTAGAGCCCTGGGCGAACGCTTTTTTGGAGTCCCCTCTCATGAAACATACCCAAACTGATGTATAACCAATAATATTTTAAAAAGTAAACCACAACAGACTCCCAACTGAAAAAGGCCTGTATTATTCTCTGCCAACAATCCTCCATCCTCTAAGTCAGGGGTTCCCAAAGCGTGTGAGAGTGAGCCTCCCCTAAGAAGAACTGATTCATTCGGTGGACCCCCACCCACAAAAAGGATTCAAACTGAAAAAGATTAGACAACAACTTTTCAAACATTTACGTCTAATCTTTAAACATTTTTCACATTATTATATTTTGGATATTTTGGTTGAAATGTCCTTAAACATCTGCCGTTCCCTCTTTTTCAGTTATAATGCCATTAAATACCCTTTTTCATATTTCTTGGCCATTTTACAACTTCTTTTAGCCTTTTTTCCCCCATTTTTTCCACTTTTATCCCATTTTTGCCCTTTTTCACCTTTTTGCCCATTTTAGCTACCTTTAATCATTAAATGTCCCTTTATGTCCTATTTTTTTGCTCATTTTTGCTGTGGTTTTTTGCCACTTTTTCCCAATTTTTTTGCCGTTTTTTTTTACAATTTTTTGCCACTGTTCGTCCGTTTAAGCTGCCCTTTGCCATTTGATAACACATCTTTCCTTTTTGCCCAATTTTTGCCCTTTTCACAATTTTTGCCACTTTTATCCAAATTTTTCATTTTTTTCCCATTTTTTGCCACTTTTTGTCCATTTAAACTACCCTTTGCCATGACACTACTTGTTTTCTCTTTTTTTGACAATTTTTGCCACTCTTGACTGCTTTTTGCCCATTTAAGTCACTTTCAGTCCACTTTTCAGTCACTTCTCACCCATTTCTGCTACTTTCTGACCATTTTTCCACTTTTCCTCCTCATTTTTGCCCCTTTTTCACCTATTTTTTTTGCTGCTTTTTGACCATTTTGCCACCTTTAATCTATTTTTATTGCTACTCCTAGCTGTTCTTGCCTCTTTTCACCTCTTCGATTGTGGCTCTTTGGTTGAGTAACACTGCTCTATAGCATAGTCCTTAGAGTAACTATAAGTTTATCCATTTTGCTCCATGCACAGCAGAGGTTAGCAAAGAAAAATCACCTTTTCTCTGGTTTATAGTTCCACACCTCCCCTGAAGCTCCCCAGGGGAGGCCCGCCTCACACTTTGAAAACCACTGGTCCAAATAAAGCTGCAGTTCGGCATCACTGCATGAAGGCTACTGTTAAAAGAGAGTCTGAGGGAGGCTGGACGGACTGATCTAACAGCCTCCACTCTTCTTAAAAGGCTTTCCATGTGATTTGGCATGTTTCTGTGGAAATGTGTGTCCATTCATTCTGTAGACCAGGCTTATTCAACTAGCTGCAATTGTTTCGTCTGCTTTTGTCATGTTGCCAAATTTTAAAGTGATACTATAAATAAAAAGTGCATATTTTTTCATCAAATTGATCTGTATTGGTTTGAAATTTGACATTAGCAGCTGCTTACTGGGCGCCCGGCTACAGTTGTTGATTCTAAAGCTTGACCCAGTTGATTTGTAATTGAATAGTCCTGGTGTAGAGCATTTATGAGGTCAGGCTCTGATGTTGGACCAGAAGGCCTGGCTCACAATCTCTGTTCCAGTTCATCCCAAAGCTGGAGGTGGTTGAGGTCAGGGTACTAGGTGGACTCATCAGTCCTTCTTCGTGCACTGGGGTACAGTCATGTGACATCGGTCTGACGGAAACATCTGAATCCAGTAATTAACAGGTGTGGCCAGATACTTTTGTCCATATAAGTGTATCTGAGATGAGGAAAGCTTATGTCTGGAGCATCATTCATACGTGTAGCTTTTACAGATAAAGACGGGGAACAACAAACACAATTATTCTGAAAAAATGAAGATTTTAAACAAAGTTTGTGACAGGGGTGTCAAAGGGGCCGGATTCTGGATTTAGGACTAATCTGAGAGCCAAACAGGGTCACCTTTTTAACCAGAAACTGTCAACCTCATTTCACCTGTGATAAAATATTACAAAAAAAAAAAAAAAAAAAAAAAACAGTGCTGATGATAAATGATTTTGACATTTAAAAAGTTAAAAAAAAAAAAAGAAAAAAGTTTGAAGGCTCACAATCTGAGAAAAGTAAAATTTATTAGTTCAAAAAGGTCAAACATGAAATTGAAAATGAAAAATAATGTCAATATATTAGAAAGAAAGTCAAAATCATGAGTTTAAAAGGTCAAAATATGAAAGGAAATTTGTCATTATGAAATTCAAAGTGAAATTATGATTCAAATTTTTTTTTTTATTTAGTGATGCAAAACAGATCATGACAAGTGAAGACAACACGCAAGCAATACATACAGTTGAAACCAGAAGTTTACATACACTACATAAAAAGGCACATAAACTTTTTTTCTCACCGTCTAACATTAAATCAGATTAAACTTTTCCTGTTTTTGGTCAGTTAGGATTACCAAAATTATTTCTATTTGCTAAATGCCAGAATAATGAGAGAGATCAATTTTTAGACAATTTTTTATTATTTTCTTGAGAGTCAGAAGTTTACATACATTTCATTAGTATTTGGTAGCATTGCGTTTAAACTTTATGACTTGGGTCAAACGTTTTGGATATGCTTCTACAAGCTTCTCACAATAGTTTGCAGGAATTTTGGCCCATTCCTCCTGGGAGAACTGAGCCAAGTTTGTAGGCCGCCTTGCTCACACATGCCTTTTCAGCTCTGCCCATAAATTTTCAGTGGGATTGAGATCAGGGCTTTATGATGGCCACTCCAAAACACTGACTTTGTTATCCTTAAGCCACTTTGTAACCAGTTTGGCAGTATGCTTAGGGTCATTGTCCATTTGGAAAACCCATTTGCGCCCAAGCTTTAACTTCCTGGCTGATGTCTTGAGATGTTGCTTCAGTATTTCCACATAATGTTCTTTCCTCATGATGCCATCTATTTTGTGAAGTGCACCAGTCCCTCCTGCAGCAAAACAACCCCACAACATGATGCTGCCACCCCCATGTTTCACAGTTGGGATGGTGTTCTCAGGCTTGCAAGCTTCCCCCTTTTTTCTCCAAATGTAACGATGGTCATTATGGCCAAAAAGTTCCATTTTAGATTCGTCAGACCACAGAACATGTCTCCAGAAATTAAGGTCTTTGTCCCTGTGTGCATTTGCAAACTGTAATCTGGCTTTTTTAGGCTTCTTTTGGAGTAATGGCTTCTTCCTGAGAGAGTGGCCTTTCAGCCCATGTGGGTACAGGACTCGTTTGACTGTTGATAATGACACACTCTTACCAGCTTCAGCCAGCATCTTCACAAGGTCTGTTGCTTTTGTTCTTGGGTTGAGATGCACTTTTTGGACCAAAGCACATTCATCTCTGGGACACAGAACCCGTCTCCTTCCTGAGCGGTATGATGGCTGGACATTCCCATGGTGTTTATACTTGCGTATAATTGTTTGAACAGATGAACGTGGCACCTTCAGGCATCTGGAAATTGCACCCAAGGATGAACCAGACTTGTGCAAGTCCACAATTCTCTTCCTGATATCTTGGCTGATTTCTTTTGATTTTCCCATGATGTTACACAAAGAAGCAGTGTGTTTCAGGTGTGCCTTAAAACACATCCACAGGTGTGCCTCTAATTAACTCAAATGTTGTCAATAAACCTGTCAGAGGCTTCCAAAGACATGACATCATCATCTGGGCTTTCACAGATTGTTTAAAGGCATAGTAATCTTAGTGTATGTAAACTTCTCACTCTTAAGAAAATAATTTAAAAAATGTCTAAAAAATGATCTCTCTCATTATTCTGGCATTTAGCAAATAGAAATAATTTTGGTAATCCTAATTGACCAAAAACAGATAAAGTTTAATCTGATTTAATGTTAGATGGTGAGAAAAAAAAGTTTATGTGCCTTTTTATATAGTGTATGTAAACTTCTGGTTTCAACTATACATACAGTGGAAACAAGACAACTAAGGGAGTAAAGCAGGGACTCATAACATTTAGATATTTTAGGTTTGAAGGTGTTGGAAGGCTATGTTTTGAAATTAAATTAAAACACAAATTAATTTCTTTCCCCACATTCCTGACTTCTTATCTAAATATTTTTACTCCTTACTTTTTCAGATTTTGTGACTTAACAGGGAAATCTTAAATCATCAGGATAAGTTCACATTTTTATACTTGAGGAAATCTGCAGACCTCAGACTGATGGGACAGTTAGAACAGAAATATGAGATCATCTTGTGGGCCAGATTTGGCCCCCGGGCCTTGAGTTTGACACCCCTGGTTTATGAACATATAAAACCACCATTACCTGGTTTAAGGTGCTAAAAAGAAACAATGCACTCATCTAGAAAAGGCACGCTGTCATACAGACAATGGGGCTCACCACCTCTCTGATTTGTTAGAAAAGCTCTAAGCCCACTCTGATCAACATCTGAGAGTTGATATGACAGGATAAAATGTAATTTTATTTTAAAACTTTGCAGTTATTTTTCCATGAAGGGAGGGAGAAACCGCACAGGCTGTGTAATTCATTTTAAGATGTGATCAAAAATCAGATTTCAGATTCTCAAACTTTCTGTGAAGAAATGGCTAGAATCAGAGCTGGTTTTGGAAAGGGGAGGGGGAGGGGAGGGAGACGGGTGAAGACTGAAGCGGGTCAATCGGTGATGAGGTCACAGAGGTGAGCGGCTCGGGTTCAATGGCCAGAGAGGAAAACAAGTTCAAGGAGGAGGAGGGTAAACGGTGAGAAAAGAGGTGATTGAGGGACAAATGAGAGTGAAAGGAGAAAAACGACCCAGGCAGTGATGAGAAATAGCAGAAGGTTCATGGTACGTGTGAGACAGTGAAGTTTAACTACAGAAGGTTTATCAGTTTGATGGTCAGGAAGACAGAAAAAAAGGGAGAGCTCCTTTAAAGAACTGCAGATTAACATTAAATGAAAACCAGAGCAGGAAACAGAGAGAGGAAAGCCCTCTTATCATGTTAGGACCCCCCACCCCCACCCCATCCTCTTTTGTGTGTTGGAGAGGAAAACCTTTCAATTAGCTCAAGCTGCTCACGTCACTGGACAATAGAGCTGTCAGAGGATGTTAGCGTTAGCCGAGCAGGCAGGCGTCTCCTCCAGGATCACATCGGGAAATTAGCTTCAAGCCATCAAACCAGCGAGCCTCACAATAGAGCACGGGGATATTTGTCTGCCTCCCCTCAGAGAATCTAATAAAGTTGTTTACAAGCAGACATTGAATAAAGACACACAATACGCTGGTCCTGACCCCCCAGGCAGACCCATTCACTCTGTCTCTTTATAAGAAAGAAGAACGTGACTCTATAGAGTTTACCATCTAGACTGGATAATTCATGATGGAGGGAGCACGAGGCTGAGATGGAAGCACGAGCAGGAAGATGTTCTCTGTCTCTGACAGATGTTAAAAGAGGTTTATAAAAGGCTTCACAAGTGAATTTACACATCTAACACTTAAGTTTGTAGAGTGGGGGGACCATCAGGAGCCCAGAGCAGTAGAGGGTCGAGGATGAAGCAGCCTGGACCCTTCATATGCTCCTGTACCTGCAGGGGCGTGGCTAGGGATTCAGGGCCCCTAGAAAAAATATTACACAGGGCTCCCCTTAGCCGGCTAGCCAAGCAACAAATGTTGCATCATTTTAACAAACAAATATGCATTTTGATGTTTTTTTTTTTACATAATTTCCCAAATTATGTGCATTTTTTTTACTACAGCTAAATTAAATGTACTTGCATTATTGCATTATATAATAAATTATTCTGCTTAATATCCTGCTCATAAGCAGGGCCTTTTGAGCATGGTTTGGTTCAGCCAAACTGGTGATGGTAAAGCAAATCAGCACGGCTTTGTTTGGCACGGCGCAGCCAAAAGCCGTAGTAGAAAAGCCACATAAGTTGGTTGTACATGTACAACCGATGTTGGACGAGAAGTCCTGGCTCTCAGTCTCCACTCTAGTTCATCCCAAAGGTGTTCTATGGGGTTGAGGTCAGGACTCTGTGCAGGCCAGTCAAGTTCATCCACACCAAACTCTCTCATCCATGTCTTTATGGACCTTGCTTTGTGCACTGGTGCACAGTCATGTTGGAACAGGAAGGGGCCATCCCCAAACCGTTCCCACAAAGTTGGGAGCATGGAGTTGTCCAAAATCTGTTGGTATGCTGAAGCATTCAGAGTTCCTTTGACTGGAACTAAGGGGCCAAGCCCAGCTCCGGAAAACAAGCCCACACCATAATCCCCCCTCCACCAAACTTTACACTTGGCACAATGCAGTCAGACAAGTACTGTTCTTCTGGCAACTGCCAAACCCAGACTCATCCATCAGATTGCCAGATGGAGAAGCGTGATTGGTCACTCCAGAGAAGGCGTCTCCACTGCTCTAGAGTCCAGTGGTGGCGTGCTTTGCACCACTGCATCCCACGCTTTACATTGCACTTGGTGTTGTATGGCTTGGATGCAGCTGTTACCATGGAAACCCATTCATGAAGCTCTCTACCACTGTTCTTGAGCTAATCTGAAGGCCACATGAAGTTTTGAGGTCTGTAGCCATTGACTCTGCAGAAGGTTGGAGACCTCTGCGCACTATGACCTCAGCATCCGCTGACCCTGCTCCATCATTTTACGTGGCCTACCACTTGGTGGCTGAGTTGCTGTCGTTCCCAATGGCTTCCACCTTGTTATAATACCACTGACAGCTGACTGTGGAATATTTAGGAGCCAGGAAATTTCACCACTGGACTTGTTGCACAGGTGGCATCCTATCACAGTACCACGCTGGAATTCACTGAGCTCCTGAGAGCGAGCCATTCTTTCACAAATGTTTGTAGAAACAGTCTGCATGCCTAGGTGATGATTTTATACACCTGTGGACATGGAAGTGATTGGAACACCTGATTTACATTATTTGTATGGGTGAGTCAATACTTTTGGCAATATAGTGTATAAGAATCAAACCTTTTAAGGTTCTTTGGCCTTTTTGCTTGTATTGATCAGAAAGCTAGAGGGAGGGGAAGAGTGTGAGGAGAACAAGTACCAAACAGAGCTGGCACCAGGAACTGATCATGTGACCAGTGCGCCTCTGTACATGGTCCCCGCTCTACCTGAGCCTACCTGGGGCCCAGGGCTCAAACTTTAACCTGCATTTGTTTGATTTAAGGTCAGACACAATGAGAACCTGAGTCTGTAACAGAAATACTTTTCTTCTGGGTGTCTTAAAAACCATGTCCCATCAGCTTGTTGTGACTCACCATTAAATCTACTGTGTAATCTGATTAATTTTCATGAACCAGACTAGAGGGCAAAATAAATCCACGTCTTATCTATCCTTTAGATAAACAAATGCAGCTGAAAAGAAGCACACAATATTGATTCATTTTAACATTGACCATGGTTCAGTGTGCTCTGTTATTTCTGTTTAAATGAAGGCTCGGTGTCAGGAGTATTAGCTAATGCAAAAGAATAAATTAGTCAACTGTGTGCATGCTTTATTCATTTAAAAACACACATTTTTAATGATTGTTCCCCTCCATGGTACTTGCAAGGGTATGTTGAAACAAGAGGAAAGAAAGGAGGGTGACAGAGTCTCTGTTCAGCTTTGGTGTGAATATGAAAACATCGAGAAGACGGGAATGATTCTCTCTCAGTCGGCTCCTGAAGCAGCTTTGACTGTGAACACCGGTACTAGTGCTGTTATCTGGAGCACAGAGGTGAAATGTTTACACCATATGAACCTGTTAGCTTTGGTTAATGGCTCCATTAGACATTTTTAGTCTTTTACATCAGACTGTGTCAGACCAAGTTCGTGCAGAAAATCTCTTTCTTTGGATCACAAAGATTAAAGCACGGGTGTCAAATTCAAGGCCCGGGGGCCAAATGTGGCCTGCGGTGCAGTTTTACCCACAGGCCCACAGATCATATCTTAATTAGAACTGGCCTGCTGCTATGAGGTCTGCAGATTTCCTCCAGTATAGAAATGTAAAATTAACCTTGAAGATTACAAAAATCCTTGTTAAGTAAAATCTGAAAAAGTAGAGAGTAGAAATAATTCGATAAAAAGTCAGGAATGAGGAAAAGAAATTAATTTGTGTTTTCATTTCATATTTTCATTTTGCATCCCAAGATTATGACTGAAACTTATGATTTTGACTTTATTTCATATTTTGACCTTTTAAATTCATCATTTTGACCTTTTCTCTCATACTGTGACCTTTAAGATTCCCAGTTTTTCATTTTAAACCATATCTTCACCTTTTAAACTCCTAACTTTGACTTTTAATCCCATGTTTTCACTCTTTAAACTCCTGATTGAGAATTTTATCTCATATTTTGACCTTTTCGAGCAACAATTATGAAATTTTATCTTCTTTTAAAACTCTTGATTTTGTATTTTGTCTCATATCTTGACCTTCAAACTCTGATTTTAACTCTCTATCTCTGTCTTTGCCTTTTAAAAACCTTATTTTGACTTTTCATTTTGTATTTTGACCTTCAGGACTTATAAAGTTGACTTTTAATCTCAGATTTATTGATGCTGTGATATTTAATCATTTTTATTTTTTTTTTTTTTAGAAATCTTAAAATCATTTATCATCACTGTTTAATTTTCCCTACAATCATTACCTGTGAAAACACGGTAGACAGTTTTCAGTTAGATCTTGACCCTGTTAGGCCCTCAGGTTAGTCCTGAATCCAGAACCCGGTCTTGCTGTGATTGAGTTTGACACCCCTGGATTACAGGAATAGAAAAGCTGTTATTACTGACAGTATGGGATCATGGTTAGGAGCTATAATGTTAATTTATATAGTTTTTATAGATTTGGAGTTCTCATACATCCTGACGCCTGCAGAGACAAAGACCTGGTCTTGGTCTACAGATGGACTTGAGAGCAGACGAGGCGCTGGGATGATTGGGAGCTCTGTCAGATGTGCTGAGATAAAGAGCAGAATAAAAGGACCAGATGCAGCGTGTTTTTCTTCCTCCAACATTAAAAACAGAAGCCGATGTCTGGATTTAGAGTGAAACTCAGACTCAGATGTTTGTGTGCTATCAGCTCTGAGACAACATCTGCCGTCTCGTCTGCTCTATCTAATTGTCTGATGTTCTGTTTTATGTTGGATTCGTCTTTTTTCTGTGACTTTAATGAGAAAATGTTGCTGGTTTTATCACACTGACCAGTTTTTACTGAAAACAGATCTGTCTTACACTCAAAGGCACAAAGCTTGTAGCAATTACCCTCCTTCATGTGTTGATGATGAGGATTTAACAAATATCAAGGAGTTTAAAGGTTTTTTTCTTCTCTAAATTAAAGACGGAGAAATAAAGAATGGAGCCAATGAGACTCTATCTCTGACAGCACATCTGCAGAACCAGACACAGATTTATTTAAGAGGGATATTTGATCAGCACTGGCTCTTTATTAGTAGGTGTTTTGTGCCTGCAGGGTGAATTTTCAGGCTGTTTTTCCTTTTCTATTTTATTTTTATTTCTGTGTTTTTCTGTTTAAGTTACACTCAAAGCTTTGTGGGGTGAAACTGTACAAGCAGAGA
Source organism: Cheilinus undulatus (assembly GCF_018320785.1). NCBI lineage: Eukaryota > Metazoa > Chordata > Actinopteri > Labriformes > Labridae > Cheilinus > Cheilinus undulatus. The sequence continues at coordinate 1,988,209 of NC_054865.1, forward strand.
CGTAAGCGGCTGAGATTGATCCAGGTATGACAGCTCCAAGCAGAGATAACCACCTGACGCAGGTGAGGAGATAACCACAGAGATTGAATCACTGTTCCACATCATTCGCTGCAATTTTAACAAGCTGGAATCCTGCATGTGCACGGAGTGGAGAGAGAAAATATAAAGTTTGGAAATAACGATGCAGATGACAGGAAAATCATTCTGTTTGTTCGGAGACAACGTTTCTTTGAGGTGCAAAACAGCTGAATCCTGGAGACGGTGACGTCTGATGGCAAACAGAGGGGATGTGCTGGTATTGATTTACTCTGTATTTTTAAAGCTGGTCTGATTGATCATTTTTGGGACAATAATGCCAAACATGGCCAGCAAAAAAATGAAAGAAAGAAAAAACGGAATAATTTAAAGCAGTGATACTCAACGTGTGGCTCTTTTATGTCTTAATTTGAAATATTATTCCCTCATTAATCAATTCATTTCCTAACCTGACACGCCAGAGGGGTTAGTTTCACACATCCATCTGGGAAAGCTTCAATAGGAAATGTTTGGGAAAAGGCAGAGGCTTTGAAAAATCTCAGAGTGTGATTGGATGGACGTTCTGTCTGTCACATCTCTACGGCCAATCAGAGCAACAAAACACGTGACGTAGTTGCTATCGAGGTGCGCGTGCGCAGCTACTGAGGAATAATGCGAAACATGGCGACTGTAGACATGTCAGTACACGAGTTTTGTGGTTTTTGAAAAGAAAACAACTCACTGCTGTTCTTTGTTCTTCTTTTAACCAAGAAATGTCGACAAGTTCTGATAAAACTGGCGCTTTAGCAGCATCCACGCTAACCTCTTCCGCCATAATTGCACCAGCCTCTTGTTGATGCTTGCTTACGTCACGACTCCGCCGCACCTGAAAGTGCTGCCTCTCGTCACTGATTGGTCCTGTCACTTTCTAACCGGGCCCAAACGTTTCAGATGGGAGCTTAAAGGGATACTTCAACATTTTGGCAAATAATAATTGTAATGTTACATAATTATACGTTATTATTTCATAGCGTGGTGAATGTGCAGGTCACAACTTGTCCACGAGAGCGTTTTGGAGTTGTTGGATTGTGTATTTGATGAGTTTGATGAGGGAAGGCCAGAATACCGTCTGCTTACATTGAGTTGGCACAGCAGGTCCGAACTCTCGACGGCAATCTAAAAATAGCTTGCACCGACAACTAAAGGTAATGAACCTATTACTAAGACTATAGGGATTATGGCAATGGACGAATTTGCCAAAATGTTGAAGTATCCCTTTAACAAGATGGATTCACCAGTGAAAAACAAGGAAACGGGCGCATCCATCTGCTCTGCAAGGTTATTCATTTCCCACATTTATACAGTAGGGTTTCACTGTCAAACTGAATTGTCAAGCATTATTTTTTACCCTTACTGTCCTTTTTTTAAAATTTTCTTGCCACTTTTAATCACCTTTTTTTTTTCTTTTAGCCTATTTTTGCCACTTTAATCCTGTTTTTGCCTGTTTTTCATCAGTTCTGCCACTTTCATCCTGCTTTTTTGCTACTTGCAATTTTTCCCCTTTTTTGCCTTGTTTTACCCGCTTAAGCTGCCTTTTGCCATTGATTGCCACCTTTTCCCATTTTGCTGCTTTTTATCCATTTTGGTCACTTTTCAACCATTTTTCCCCCGTAACTGATTTTTTTGTCACTTCTCATCTGTTTTTGCCACTTTTCAACAAGTTTTTTGCCATTTTTTTATCTCCATCCATCTTCTTCCGCTTATCCAAGGTCAGGTTTGCAGGGCAGAAGCTTAAGCAGGGAAGCCCAGACTTCCCAATCCCCGGCCACTTCATCCAGCTCTTCCCGGGGGATCCCAAGGCGTTCCCAGGCCAGTCAAGAGACATAGTCTCTCCAGCGTGTCCTGGGTCTTCCTCCTCCCAGTAGGACCTGCCCGGAACACCTCACCAGGGAGGCGTCCAGGAGGCATCTGGACCAGATGCATGAGCCACCTCATCTGGCTCCTCTTGACATGGAGGAGCAGCAGCTCTACTCCGAGTCTGTCCTGGATGGCTGAGCTTCTCACCCTATCCCTAAGGGAGAGCCCAGACACCCTGTGGTGGAAACTAATTTCGGCCGCCTGTATCTCGTTCTTTCGGTCACTGCCCACAGCTCGTGACCATAGGTGAGGGTAGGAACATAGATGGACCGGTAAATTGAGAGCTTCGCCTTTAGACTCAGCTCTTACTTCACCATGACAGACCGATGCAGAGAGTGCATCATTGCTGACGCCGCACCGATCCGCCTGTCGATCTCCCGCTCCATTCTCCCCTCACTCGTGAACAAGACCCCGAGATACTTGAACTCCTCCACTTGGGGCAGGATCTCATTCCCAAACATTTTATACCTATTTTGTCCCTTTTCACCCCCCTTTTTTTTGCTACTTTTAACCATTTTTTCTACTTTTAGCTTATTTTGGTTGCCACTTCTCACCACTTAGATTGTGACTCTTGCAAAGGTATTTTTTGACAATTTGGCTCTTTGGCTGAGCAGGGTTAACACTGATCTTAACTGTTTTTAGAAGTACAGTACATATGAGTTAGCCTTGTCGTTTGCTCAATCACTTAGCTTTTTATGACGTTAATACTTGAAACAGCAGTGTGGTATATTCTGAAGAGCAGCTCTGACACAGTCTAAAGTCATTTTCTATGTCGACGCATGGCCCAGAGTGTAAAAATGACAGCGGAGGTGAACACCTAAACACTTTACACAGAGCGTATGATAGCGCCACACACCTCTGCTCTCACCCACCTGTGCAGCAGACAGCTGGGTCCAGATGCAGTAAAGGCTCTGCTGTGTGATGCTCAGAGGGTCTACAGAGTGGTTCATGAAGACCATGAAGCACTGAGCAAACCTACACCTTAATAAAGTCAATATAGAGGAATACTGAAGGACTTACGAACACAGAGGTTTCCGCTCTCGTAGAAGCCTGGGCAGCACTGTGAGCGACGTCTGTACATGGTCCGAACTCCTCGCCGGTACGCCGTCTTGTAGCTGATCCTGGATGTAGAGAACAGCAGAGTGAGGACTGAAGCTACATGAACCTCTCTGTGGTAGACCTGTATCTATGGAGGAGGCCGGTGTGTGGTTGTCGGGTATTTCTGTTCACTTTGGATATGAGTCTGCTTTGTTTCAGGTCTTCTAGCATTAAACGTGAATGTTTTGGGTTGTTTTGTGAGTTTATCATGTCTGCTAACGCTGTTTTCTCATTCTCCATTACTGTTCACATGAAACCCAGATAAATGCCATATATCCTTACTAAAACCATCACGTTGCTCCCTTAACTTTAATGTGTCTTTGTAATCATTCTTGTTTAGGCCTGATTGTTATTTCAAGGATAAAACTACCGGTCTGAAATCATCTGTTCACGCTGATGCCGTGTGTTGTGGTGTTGCTGGGATAAAGTAAAACTGTCTTTACTTCTCCTTTCTTCTTTTAAACCAGCGACACTTTAACGTTTGAGGTTAGAGTTTTCTTCTCTCCTTCAAGGACGTCGATGTTGTCTGTCTGACATTTTCAGCTTCAGATCAATGGCGACGCCTTAAAGCTTAATGTGGTCGTTAAAGGCGATATACCGCCGGTCGCTCATCACGACTGCAACAAGAGGAGGAGATAGATAGAGAGGAGACACCATCACTGATAAAAGATGGAGAGGCTTTGTTGTTAGAGACATCGGTCACTTAGATAGAACATCCTTCTATGAAAAGGTGTCACTATTTATAGTTTAGTCCAGTAAAAGTACCTTTAAGTAATTCCCCAGATAAATAGAAGTCCTCTAATTTAGTTTGTTTGCAAACTGGTTTAAAGAGCAGACCTCAAGCTGCTTTACCTAGATCAGTGATACTCAACGCCTGGCTCCTCTGTTTTGTGGCTCTTCTGTGATGTTTTGTGGCTCTTCTGTTTTGTGGCTCTTCTGTGATGTTTTGTGGCTCTTCTGTTTTGTGGCTCTTCTGTTTTGTGGCTCTTCTGTGATGTTTTGTGGCTCTTCTGTGATGTTTTGTGGCTCTTCTGTTTTGTGGCTCTTCTGTGATGTTTTGTGGCTCTTCTGTTTTGTGGCTCTTCTGTTTTGTGGCTCTTCTGTGATGTTTTGTGGCTCTTCTGTTTTATGGCTCTTCTGTGATGTTTTGTGGCTCTTCTGTGATGTTTTGTGGCTCTTCTGTTTTGTGGCTCTTCTGTGATGTTTTGTGGCTCTTCTGTGATGTTTTGTGGCTGTTCTGTGATGTTTTGTGGCACTTCTGTGATGTTTTGTGGCTCTTCTGTTTTTTTGGCTCTTCTGTTTTGTGGCTCTTCTGCTTTGTGGCTCTTCTGTGATGTTTTGTGGCTCTTCTGTGATGTTTTGTGGCTCTTCTGTTTTGTGGCTCTTCTGTGATGTTTTGTGGCTCTTCTGTTTTGTGGCTCTTCTGTGATGTTTTGTGGCTCTTCTGTTTTGTGGCTCTTCTGTGATGTTTTGTGGCTCTTCTGTGATGTTTTGTGGCTCTTCTCTTATGTTTTGTGGCTCTTCTGTGATGTTTTGTGGCTCTTCTGTTTTGTGGCTCTTCTGTGATGTTTTGTGGCTCTTCTGTTTTGTGGCTCTTCTGTTTTGTGGCTCTTCTGTGATGTTTTGTGGCTCTTCTGTGATGTTTTGTGGCTCTTCTGTTTTGTGGCTCTTCTGTTTTGTGGCTCTTCTGTTTTATGGCTCTTCTGTGATGTTTTGTGGCTCTTCTGTGATGTTTTGTGGCTCTTCTGTTTTGTGGCTCTTCTGTTTTATGGCTCTTCTGTGATGTTTTGTGGCTCTTCTGTTTTGTGGCTCTTCTGTTTTATGGCTCTTCTGTGATGTTTTATGGCTCTTCTGTGATGTTTTGTGGCTCTTCTGTTTTGTGGCTCTTCTGTTTTGTGGCTCTTCTGTGATGTTTTGTGGCTCTTCTGTGATGTTTTGTGGCTCTTCTGTTTTGTGGCTCTTCTGTGATGTTTTGTGGCTCTTCTGTTTTATGGCTCTTCTGTGATGTTTTGTGGCTCTTCTGTTTTATGGCTCTTCTGTTTTGTGGCTCTTCTGTGATGTTTTGTGGCTCTTCTGTGATGTTTTGTGGCTCTTCTGTGATGTTTTGTGGCTCTTCTGTTTTGTGACTCTTTTATGTCTCAATTTGAAATATCATTCCCCTAGAAAACCTTTAAAAAGGGAAACTTTGACCTCAGAATTTTCCACTGCAAGTCAAATTATTTTGTTTGTTTTCCACATTTACACAGTTGTCTTTAATTGTCACCCTTCATTTTGTGTCTGTTTATTTCCATTGCCTGGATTTGCAGGGTTTTTTGCTAATTTTTGTCTTTTTTGCCACTTTTAATCCATTTTCACTGCTTTAAACTTGCTTTGCCACTTCTTTTGCAGCTTTTTGCCCATCTTTGCCACTTTTATACCATTCTTTAGCCCAGTGATTTTCAAACTTCTTTCATTTTTCATTTTCAAAGGCACACCTAAGGTTAAGCCAGAATCTCAAGGCACACCTTATTTAAATTGATAGAAAATAGACTTTTTAAATAATGTTACAGTCAAGGTGGCCTATAAGGGGCGATAAAGGGGAGAGCTTTCTGGGGTCCAGCCAACTGGGGGATCATGGAACTGGCAAAAGGTGTCTGAAAGGTGGCTAAAATGAGTTAAAAGAGAAGAAAAAACATGGCAAAATTGGGCAAAAAGTGGCAAAACACAGTCAGAAATTGGCGAAAATTGGTAAAACAAGTGGCCAAACTGTGGGTTGAAATTGGCAAAAACTTGCTGAAAGCGTCAAAAAGATGCTTTAACAATTTTTTCTCCCAATTTTCACCCATTTAAGCTATCTTTTGTCATTAAATAACACTTTTTTTTCCTAGTTTTTGTCCCATTTCAGACACTTCTTTTTGCCACTTTTACCCCATTTTGCCCACTTAAGCAACCTTTTGCCATTAAATACCACTTTTTTTGCCCAATTTGACACTTTTTTTGAAACTTTTTACCCATTTTTTGCCTCTTTTATCCAATTTTTGCCCTTTTCCACCTTTTTTTTGCCATTTATCATGCATTTAAGCTATCTTTTACCAATAAATACCACTTTTCATACTTTTTCCCATTTTGACACTTTTTTTAACAACTGTTTGCCCATTTTTTTGCCCCTTTTCACAATTTTTTCTCCCAATTTTCACCATTTAAGCTACCTTTGGTCATTAGACATCACTTTTTTCCTAGTTCCTAGAAATTGGCAAAAACTTGTAGAAAGTGGCAAAAAGTTGGCAAAAATTGGTTACAAGTGGTCAAAAAGAGTTAAATGTTGTTAAAAAAAAGATGGTAAAAATTTTTAAAAGCAATCTAAAAGGGCAAAATTGGGCAAAAAAAGTGGTCAAACAAAGGCAGAAGTGGACAAACATTGGCAAAAGGTGGCAAAATAGATCACAAGTGGCAGGAAAGTAGGTTACAGTTGCTAAAAGGTGGTAAAAAGTGTTAAATGTTATGGAAATAATAGCAAAAACAGCCAAATAAATGCAAAAGTGGTCAAAAAGTGGCAAAAAGGTAGCAATAAAGGGTTAAATGTGGCCAAAAATGTTCCAAAAAAGTGGCAAAAATGGGTCAAAAGTAGTAATAAGAAGTGGCAAACAATGCTATAAAGCAGCAAAAGGGTTAAAGTTGTCAAACAAGTGGCTAAACTGGGTAGATTAAATTGTCAACTTGGTTAAAAGTTGCATGAATTAATAACTTCAACACTAACTTCAACCCATGCTTTTCAGCTCTAAATGAGGTAAGTGTTTATCAGGATGCTAGCACCAATGCTACTGATCCAACACACTGACATCGTCAATAAATCACTATTGGGGAGGGTCCATTCTCAGGGTTTTTTCAGTACTTGTGACAAAGTTACACTAGCGTGCCCTGTCTCACCGTTTGAGAACCACTGCTTTAGCCCCTTTACTCTGCTTTTTGCTATTTGCATTTTTTTTTTTTTTACGCTTTCTGCCCATCAAAGCTGCCTTTGCCATTAAATGCTAGACTACCCTCTACAGTATTTTTGCCACACTTTGGTGCTTTTTTCTTACCTTTTGCTTGTTAAGTCACTTTTACACTCATTTTTTTGCCCTATTTTTTGCTGCTTTTTGCCACTTGCTGCATTTTTTGCCGCTTCTTCTCCCCATTTTTACACTTCTTACCCAGTTTTTGCCATTGCAAACACAGCGGTTGTGTCAGAGAGGTGGTCTCACTACCAAACCAACCCTGCAGCGGTTTGTTTGCAGTGAGAACACAATGGAACCAGCAGCCAGAGTAAATCCCCCGTTTCTTCATCACAGCAGAAGTGTAAGCAGCAGCAGAGGTGGTAATAAGATGGTGATGGACATTCTGGATCACAGCTGATGTTAAAATAATAGGATTGGTATTAAACCCTGCTGGTCTAACGGCTGAAGAAGGGGAGGAGTTCTCCTCTAGCCGTCACATGGCTGACCACAATGAAAAGGCTATAAGCTGCAAACCTTGAACACTTAACATGCTTGAACGTTGAATGTTAGCTAATAATTCACAGCTGATCCTTGTGTGGGATCAGTTTACATCACGAGATTCTGAAAGAGTCACAGCTCTACTGGTAAAGAAAAGCTGTGATTGGGTGGCCTTACCGATGTCGGGTGCATTTGAACCAGTTGAGGATGTCGGTGCAGCGGGTGTAGTAAACCTGGTCGAATGGATGAGCGTATGACTCCTGCACCGTCACGGCGTAGCTGTAGGGATGGAGGAAACAGATCATCAGGATCAGCCATGTTTCCCTGATTAGACCGGCCCATCTGATCTTTAACTGATGACGCTGGCCCCGAACCCTCAAAGATTCCATCAACATGTACAGAAATAGAAAGGAGCAGGTCTTTAAGAGCCTAAGATAGTGCAGCTGCACAGGTGAATGTTCACTGACAACCCTAAACCCAGGAAGTTCTGCAAAAAACATATGACATCTGGAATAAGGACCAGTATCATTACATTATAAAATAAACCTTGATGTGTGTAAGAGTGTGTGTTCAGACTCTCAGGCAAACGGCCGGTCATGTGACCAGAGATGTCATTAATGGGACCACATTCCTACATTTTAACCACGTTAAAGCGTGTCTAAACTCTAAGAGCAGGGGTGTCAAACTCAATCACAGCAAGGGCCTGAATCTAAGTTTAGGTCTAACCTGAGGGCCTAACAGGGTCAGGATTTAACTGAAAACTGTCTACCATGTTTTCACGGTAATGATTATAGGGAAAATTAAACGATTTTAAGATTTTTTTAAAAGTCAAAATGATTAAATATCACAGCATGAATAAATCTGAGATCAAAAAAAGTCAACTTTAAAGTCCTAAAGGTCAAAATACAAAATTAAAAGTCAAATAAGGTTTTTAAAGGCAAATATATGAGAAAGAGAGTTAAAACCATGAGTTTAAAGGTCAAGATAGGAGATAAAACATAAAATTAGAGTCTAAAAAGTCAAAATAGAAGATAAAATTCAAAACTGTGACTCTAAAAGGTCTAAATATGAGATAGAATTCTAGATCAGGAGTTTAAAAAGTGAAAATATGGGATTAAAAGTCAAAGTTAGGAGTTCAAAAGGTCAAGACTTGATTTAAAATGAAAAATTGTGAGTTTCTGTTCTAAATGTCCATCAGTCTGAGGTCTGCTGATTTCCTCAAGTATGAAATGTGAACTTATCCTGATGATTTAAGATTTCCTTGTTAAGTCACAAAATCTGAAAAAGGAAGGAGTAAAAATATTTAGATAAGAAAGCAGGAATGTGGGAAAAGAAATTTATTTATGTTTTAATTTCACATTTTCAATTTTGTATCTCAGTTAGGACTCAAACTCAGGATTTTGACTTTTAATTTCATACTTTGAGCATTTCAACTCATAATTTTGACTTCTCATAGAATATTTTGAGCTTTTAGATTCATAATTCTAATTTTTAAGTCATATTTGGACCTTTTTAACCAATTATTTTGTATTTTATCTCATATTTTTAACTCCAAACTTTGACTTCATAATCCCATAGTTTTACCTTTTAGACTCACAATTTAAATTTTGAATCATATTTTGGCTTTAAATTTCATGACTACGGATTTTCTTTCATATTTTGACCTTTTAAACTCATGATTTTGACTTTCTTTTTAACTATATTTGCCTTTAAAAACATTATTTTTCACTTTCATGTTTGGACCTTTTTGAACTAATAAATGTACAATTCTCAGATTTTGAGCCTTCAAATTTACCTTTTTAACTTTTTAGATGTCGAAATCATTTACCTGATGAAAAAAAAAAAAAATCATTTTGCATCCCAAGATTATGAGTGAAACTTATGATTTTGACCTTTTATTTCATATTTTGACCTTTTAAATTAATAAATTGGACTTTTAATCCCATATTTCACTTTTAAAACTCCTGATGGAGAATTTTATCTCATATATTTACCTTTTAAAAACCTTATTTTGAATTTTGATTTTGTATTTTGACCTTTAAGACTTATAAAGTTGACCTTTATCTCAGAATTATTGATACTGTGATATTTAATCATTTTGACTTTTTTTTTTAACAAATCTTAAAATCAATTATTTAATCTAATTATTTATTCTCTACTTTTTCAGATTTCTATAACTTATCAAGAATTTTTTAAATCTTTAAATTTACATTTTTATACTGGAGGAAATCTACAGACCTCATAGCAGGACAGTTCTAATCAAGATGTGATCCTCTGGGCCGGGTAAAACCGGCCTTGAGTTTGACACCTGTGTCTTAGGGTCATTGATTCTTTGGTTTATGGTAGAAAATGTGGTAGATTGTGTTTTTTAGATATATTTGATGCTATAGTGTATAGCGTTATCTAATCCAGTGGTTCCAACCTTTTTCATCAAGCCCCTCTACTTGTAGCTAAGAAAATGTGAGCCCCCCGAGGACCGACAAAAAAAATAGTGATACTTTGTGGCCAAAATGAACATAAATTTTTATTATTGTTTGTGTAAATCCAAACAAAGTAGCCCTACGCACCATAAAAACCCGTGTATGAATTATTTATAAGGGTTACACCATGATTCCTGTATATATAATGTTAACAACCTCAGGACAGAGCCTGGCCCCCCTGAGATCACTGGCGCCCCTAAGGGGGTCCTGGACTCCAGAATTTCAGATTCTTCTCAAACTCTCTGAGGGCTGAATCTTAAAAATCAGAGCATCACTATGTTTGAAGGAGCTACAAGTTCTTCTTCTCTTAATTTTCCTATAAAAGCAGAATAAAGACAGCAGGTATTGATCTCAGAGAGCGTGGTTTTAAATCTAAGGAATGTTTCAAAGCATCGATTCTCTCAGAAAGCTTTATTTTATTTCCTAAAATGGTCCAGGTTTTTATAAGAACCCTTACACAGGCCGGCCCTCATCTTGAATGTTGTGTTGCTGATTTGCAGGCTGATGCTTTGCTCTCCTCTCTGCTGCTGAGTCCAGGTGACGGACTGACTTTAACCTTTCTGAGCAGTGAGAACAGTAAAAGTCATCAGAGCTAATATCCATTTCCACAGCTCCTCGTCATGATTACTCTGAGAGATGATCGATCAGAGCGCCTGCACTCTGCCGCCTCGCTCTCGGCTCAGATGACATTGTGCTTTTCCTCTCGGAGCACCGGGACCACTCAGGCAGTCACATTAGCATCGCTCTGGATTTACGGCCCCCGCGTGTCCCCTGGAGTAAACCTCCTCTGATTATCGGCAAACCCTCAGAGCTGATTTGTGGCGGGGAGTCCATTAGTTCTCTGCAGCATTTTGAGCGCTGCTTTTTCACTTCAAATATTGGAGAAATGACTGACCTCTCCCAGTGGCTGCACACGTTGGGGTCGTCCGGGTTGAGGGACAAAGCCAGAGGGACCACAGCGAGCAGGGCGAGCCACAACAGGGCTCGGGGGGAGACCCCACCATCCCCCATCGTCCTCCTCCCTCCGTCCTTGAAAAGACAAAGATAGAAAGAAATGAGATCTCACCTTTGGAAAGATTTGGTTTGCTTGGATATGGATCAAAAAAAAGCATGAATGAAATACTGGGATGTCTACCAGGACTGATCAGAGCTGTAAAGAAACAAGTCTAACCCCATAGATGGGTCCTGAATCCTCCATTTAAGCCTTGAATGAATCCACAATATCCAGCTTCTTCATTCTTCTTTCTCTGCATCTTTGACACTTAAATGTTTCAGACCATCAAACTAACGTTAATATAGAGATAACCGGAGTAAACACAACAGTCAGTTTTTAAATCATGATTTTATTTATTAAGGGAAAAACCCAAGAGTACCTGGATGCATTCAAGGACCTCCACTTCTCACCGGAAGTCAGAAAATCACCATCATATCTCGTCTTCTAATACCTGAAGTCACTTGAACTGAATGTCTTCTTTGTTGTTTTCTCCGTGTGTTGCCACCATGTTAGCAGAGGCAAGTCCTCCAAGTAAGGAAATACAAGTAGACAAAACATTTGTGAGTTTTTGGGTTAACAAGCACAGCGATAATGTCACATTTATTTTAATGAATCAATTTATGATCCAAGTTCACGTATCACTGAGCAGAGACATAATATGAGACAGGAGATTGGCTGGCCGGATGTCAGCGTCACCGCCATGTTGCCAGAGGCAAGTCACTACATCATTCAATACAGTAGACAAGGACTGGATTTTTGGAATAAAAAGCTGAAAACGACGAGATAACATGGATTTTAATGAATCATTTCTAATAAATGATCCATGTTAGAATAATTACTGACAGTGTAACATAAAAGCAGAATCCACTTTCTTAGTTAAATGAAAGATGCACTCCATGATTTAAAATAAAAGTAATTGTACATATAATACAGTTTCATATATATATATATATATATATATATTTTTTTTTTTAATTTAGAATCTATATATAAATATTTATATATTAATCTCACCTTTTTATTCTGATAGCTTGAACAACAAGGCCTTTTTCACGCGTATATGAAGTACTTCTGGTTTAGCGTTTATTGTGCCGGACCACTTCCGCCAAAATGGACAGTCTGCACGAAAAATGATTTACGACTTATTTATATATACTTCTATTTCACTATCAGTTATTTTTTTTAATATGAATAATTTGTTAAAATTATATTTCCTTATGTGACGAACTTGCCTTTATTAATATCACGGGATGCACAGCGAAAACAACGAAGAAGCCGTTCAGTTTAAGGGACTTCCGGGATTAGAAGACAAGATATGGCGGCGCTCATCCGACTGTGAAGTGGAGGTCCTCGGATGCATCCAGGTCCCTCCCGAAAAGCCTACCTGGCCCTATGAGAAGAAGTCCCTATTCAGTTTGACTATCCACACCCAGACCTGATTACTGCCAGACCTGTTGGATCCAGAATCCCTTAAACAGAACCTGTCTGACAAAGTGAAGTAGGCTAAAAGATCTCCATCACATCATGGAACCATCTAAAGAAGAACAGATGAGGAACAAAAAGTCTCTGACATCTATCAGTCTGAAAGAGACATTTCTGAGGCTTTGGGATTCCAGCAAATCACGTTGAGAGCCATTATCCACAAATGGAGAAAACTGTGAACAGTGGTGAACCTTCCCAGGAGTGGCCGGCCTACCAACATGACTCCAAGAGAACATGGACGACTCATCCAGGAGGTCCCAGAAGAACCCAGAACAACGTCTAAAGACCTGCAGGCCTCACTGACTCAGTTAAACAGTAAAACATTTCTAAGTCATTAATTGTGATCTATCAGCATCCAGACTGCTGTATTATCGATCACATATTTTTAGTCAGTTTTGGAGATTTTTGAGTCTCCAAATGTAGTTAATAATCAGTTTTGATGATTATTGATTACTGATTTTAACCACTATGGAGGTGTGATGCATCAGCATCTTTATAGATGGGGAAACCCGTCATTCCTCATTAATGCAGACCAGCAACACTCACATCTCATGGAGTTCTCTGTTCCTGTCTGTGAGTGCAAGTGTGGAGATGTTCCTGTGTGTCTAGTTATAAAATTAAACGCTTAGTTCCTAAAGCTGTGCTTTTTCTGTGCAGCAGCATCTTATGAATGTTGTTTAAAGGTGCTACTGTGATTTAAGGTGCATATGCAGATATTGACAGTGCAGGTTTTGGCTTCAAATTCATATTAATTTACTGTCATAATACTTTATTTAATCTGTTACTAATTTTACACCATTTCCATGTTGTATTATGTTTTTATTTAATGATTGACTCTATTCTTGTGAACATAATTGAGCCTAAAAGGCTGTTTTCAACATAGTTAAAGAAGAGATGCTTGCTGCAGAACCATGATGACATAAAGCTCATGGATTACTGGATTTCTGCACCAGAGGGAAAAGAAAGAACCAGAACCTGCATACAGTCTCCTGATTGGTCCTTCACCACCCAAAACACGAGCTAGACCACACACAGGTTACACACGACAATGACAACCAAGCCGAGCCGGTCACTGTGGCTCCGTCATGACAGCCACCATAAGGAGGTCGGTCCTGTCAGAATCATGGAAAAACTGTCCATACTGTACCTTTAAAACTTTTAATGAACGTATTTGTCAGATTGTCTTCAGCCATCCAAAGTCTGAATGAACTTAAGAATGAGAATGTTGAAGTTCAGAGTATGACAGAAGAAAATCCTGTTTGGTGAGGTGGAGTAAAGCCAGCAGGAGGAATAAAGATGTAAATACTGGTGCACATTAGAAATGCCCATAGTCAACCAATGATCAAACTAATCATGACTCGGTGTGAAGAAATAAATGAGATTCGAGCATCAATTCAAAAGCAGCCTCAGCAGGATCTGTCACTGTCAGCCAGCAATGTCAGGGCACAAAAAGCAACAAGGAAAGCAATGTTCCCAGAGCGTAAATATGGAGATTTCCTCAAATTTACAACAACAACATTACATTCAGAATCACAAAAAGAAGAATGCTCTCCTCGGGGGGATCCTGTGTTATTTTCTGTGGAGCAGAGGGAGGCTGAATGCTCGTCAAGAGGGAAACGTCTCTGCTGAAAAGTAGAAATCTTCCTCAACTTTATGCAAATCTAAATAACAGGGCCTGTCTGCAACGCTGAGGCAACAATCAGCACCCAGCGCTGTGCTAGAAACATCTCTGTGTGTGATTGTGAGCAGAAATCACTCTCTGCTTCACATAAAGGGGATTCAACAGAGCGGGCAGCAGGAAAACATCACCGTACCTTTATCTGTTAGTGACCCTTTGTTGGCTCTCTGAGAGGTAAACAGCAGTTGCTGGCTGCTGCTTGGACAAATTTTACTGGAGACAAGCTCTGTGGACTGGATAAATCCTCCCAGGTTCAGACCAGCCGCTGTCCTGACCAATTAGATCACACCAAACACTGAGGTGTTAGTGTGGAGGCCCTGGCATCTGAATGCAAACACCTTTGATTGGTCAGAAGCTATGACAGTTAAACCCTGGGCAGAATTTCACAGCCTAGAGACAGCAGAGGTGAATTCTGATTGGAGGGTAAGCCACAGAAGGTCCCTGCTGAAAAGTCAGGCTGGATCAGAGCAGATTCATGGAAAAATGACTGAAGGGAAGTGTGGTGGCCAACAGGGATGAGCTCAAAGCAGATTCAAGAACTGAGGGTCCCAGAGTCTGGAGGAGGATCAGAATGCTTCAGGTCTTGAAGTCCAGTGTTTCCAGTCTCCACAGGCAGTGATGGTTTGTGGTCCACGTCATCTGCTTCTGCTGGTCCTCCGGTCTTTATCAAGTCAACCGTGGTCTGAGCTGAACCCCTTAGAGAACCTCTGGGCTATCATCAAGAAGACTCCAGACTCAATAATCCAGATGAGCTGAAGGCCGCTTTCATAGACCTGGGCTTCCCAACACCCCAGCACAGTGTTCCTCAACCGTGCTCAGCCAAAGAGCCAAGCTGTTGAAAAATACATTTGAGCCACAATCTCAGTGATGAAAGGCGGCAAAAATGGTTAAAAAGTGGCAAAAATGGGTGAAAACGGGCAAAGTTGGCATAAAATTGCACAAACTGGAAGAAAACTGACCTGTAATGGATCATTTCTGAGGTCAAACGTTCCCTCTTAAGGTTTTCTGGGGGAATAATATTTCAGATACAGACATAAAAGAGCCACAAACACCACAAAAGAGCTGGAACTGGGCTTAAAAATAAACCACAATCCAGCTGACAAGGAGAGGAGCTGGACTGACATCACTCCCAGGATGGATGTAGCAGGGAGCTAATGTTAGCCACATGTAGCTCGTTTACTCTGGGCCGTGTGAGGTTTGGAGTTTCAGACTCTGGTTGTTGGTGAATCTGTTAGACCAGTGTTACTCAGTGTGTGCACTGTAAAAAGCAACATCCTTTTTACTCATAAACATTGAGTTGAAATTACTCAGTTCTTCTTAACCTGTTCTAAATACTTACTATAAACAAGTTAATTGTACTTCTTGGCCATAACAGCAAAAGCGCTTGATTTACTTAAGTTTACTTAGTTTAAAAAAATTAGGTAAAAAGGGGGTATAATTAAGTTGTGTTAACTTAAAAATCCAAAACAGCGATTTGAACTCTATTTTTATGAGCTGATGGAACTTATTTCAGTTTTAAGTGAACAGTACTCAAACAATTTAAGTATTTTTTGTTATAACTCATATTATTTGAGTTGTGGCAAATCAGCAGTTTTCCCAGAATGCCTTTGGGCACTAAACCTTTATGCACTCTGTTTGCTGCAGCTGTCTTTGCCAGGACACTTTTGAAAAAGAGATTTTTTAATCTCAATGAGGTTTTCTCCTGGTTAAAAAAAGGTGAAATAAGATAAAGAAATAAAATGCACCACGAGTGAAGTTGCTGTCTCAATTAAAGATGTCCTGCCCACAGGGGGCGCTGATACTGTTATCAGCATCAGTGAAAGTTGTATGGTACACTGTCGTTGATGAAGTGGGTCACCAACAGCCATTGTTGCAAATGGTGGCACAAGATAGTCCACCTTAGGTGAAATTATGACTTACAAAACTTTTGTACTAGCTGATGTTCCAAGGTAATCTGCTATCTAAAATATTATGAGTGCTATTAACTTATCAGTGTTTACAATGCACTAAAAATGTTAAGTATTACACACTCAAAGTAGATGATTTAGGCTAAGTCCTGCAAACTTAAATTAACATTTGAATCTCTGTTGTGAAAACTTAAAATAATTGATTTTAAACTAGTAGTGAATACTTAAATAGTTCAAGTAGAACAAGTACTGCACACTACTAACACACAAGTTTTTATAACTCACGAAAGTCAGGTGTAGTTTACTTGTTATTTTTGAGGCAACGGCTTTCCATAATTTTTTTAAGTAAGCTCAACTAATTTTTTCTTACAGTGTGGCTCTTTAATGTTTTATTTTGAAATATTATTCTTTAAACTTTGACCTCAGAAATGATCCATTGCCAGTCTCATTAATCAGTTTGTTTCCCACACTTACACACAAGTTTTAATAGTCAACCTTTATTTTTTTCTCTGCATATTTCCATTGCCCTTATTTGCACATTTTTGTCCCCTTTCCTTACTTTTTTTTGCCACTTTTAATCCATTTCTGCTGCTTTTAGCCAATTTTTGAAAACTTATTTCAGCCACTTTTGACCATTTTCACACTTTTGCCCTTTTTCATGAGTTTTTGCCACTTTTATCCTGCTTCTTTGCAATTTTTCACCCCCTTTTTCACCATCTGTGACTCAGGTTTTTGTGACTTTGCACCAATTTTTGCCACTTTTCTCCCAGGTTTTTCCATTCTTTGCCTATTTTGCTCCTTTTCCTCCATTTTTTTTTGCCACTTTTAATCCATTTTAGCATATTTTTACCACTTCTTTCAGCCACTTTTTGACTATTTTCACACTTTTGCCTTTTTTATGACTTTCTGCCACCTTCATCCTGCTTTTTTGCATTTTTTTCAGCTGCCTGTTAGCCATTTAATGCCACATTTACCCCGTTTTCCCACCTTTTTCCAGCTTTTTTGCCCATTTTAGTCACTTTCACCGTTTAGACTGTGGCTCTTGCGATGACATTTGTCAACAGTTTGGCTCTCTGGTTGAGCTGGGTTGAGTAATACTGAGTTAGTGTGTGCTGAGCTGGACTGGTCATCGTGTTGCACATTCTACAAACCAAACTGTGTTTTATCCCGTGGGGGTCTCTTGTATTTATAACATCAGCTAAGATTTTAAAAATCTTTTCATGTGAACCAGATTTTAGTAAGCTCATGAAAATTTCTGACAAAATTATGACCAAAGGCTTCTGCTCCAGAATAAACATGTCCGCTGAGGCTCCTCTGTCTTCAGGATGTTCCACAGTGAATGTTCCCCAGGAGTGCTGTTGACAGCTGTGGGCATGACAGTGACACACGACTCCACAGCAGACAGATTCCTAACGCCATCGGCCCGTTTGAGCCGCACACACACTGACAGCCCGGAGAAATCACGGAGATGATGAATAAACCTGAGTGACACCAGGCGCTACGAGCCAAGTCCTCCTGCCCACACTGTCCCATAAAAAACCCACGGTGATGTTTTCAGCGGTGGACAACAGCAGCGGCGTTCTCATTAGGAGTAATATGAGTGATACCAGCAGCAGACACAGGTGGGACGGGCGCCAGCGTGGAGACAGGTGTAACACAGGTGAAGCAGTGATGAGGAGCAAACATCCACATGCCTGAAAACACACTGATCATGATAATAGTGAGCAGAGAGGCGCAGAGATGTGTGTGGGCTTCCTGGACTTTTATACATCTTATTTCACAAACAGAATCACCAGAGCATGAGCAGAGAAGAAGTCATCCCAGTGTGAGCTCTAATCTCATCGATCTGATGTCAAGATGTGGCTGAAACGTGCAATTTTATCAAATGAGCTCAAAGGTAAAATATATTCATGAGAAAAGCTCCCCACATGAAAACTGATTTTTCAATCCCAGCAGAAACTAATCTAAACAAGAATCAGTCTGAGCGCCGATAGAAACAAAATAAGAGGAACATTCTGGAGCAGGAATCAAACAATAACAGAGATTGTAGACTGATTTTTTTAGGATCATATTAAGTAACCAGACTTTTCTTTACCCTGACACAGCTGCTGAGTGAGGCTGACCACGCCGTAGAGCAGAGTTACTCAACCCAGCTCAACCAGAGAGCCAAACTGTTGACAAATGTCATCGCAAGAGCCACAGTCTAAGTGGTGAATGTGACTAAAATGGGCAAAAAAGCTGGAAAAAGGTGGGAAAATGGGGTAAACGTGGCATTTAATGGCAAAAGGCAGCTGAAACGGGCGAAAAATTGCAAAGAAGCAGGATAAAAGTGGCAGAAAGTCATTAAAAAAAAGGGCAAAAGTGTGAAAATGGTCAAAAAGTACCTGAAGAAGTTTTTAAAAATGGGCTAAAAGCAGCAGAAATGGATTAAAAGTGGCAAAAAATGAGGGAAAAATGGGCAAAATAGGCATAGAATGGAAAAACCTGGGAGAAAAGAGGCAAAAATGGGTGCAAAATCACAAAAAATTTTGTTACAGGTGGTCAAAAAAAGGCAAAAAATGAGGAAAAAAAGTGCCTAAAATGTGGGAAAAAGCTTTAAAAAGGTGGGAAAATGGGGTAAAAGTGGCATTTAATGGCAAAAGGCAGCTGAAACAAAAGTGAAAAATTGCAAAGAAGCAGGATAAAAGTGACTAAAACTCATAAAAAAAGGCAAAAGTGTGAAAATGGTCAAAAAGTGGCTGAAAGAAGTTTTTAAAAATGGGCTAAAAGCAGCAGAAATGGATTAAAAGTGGGAAAAAAATGTGAGAAAGGGGACAAAAATGTGCAAATAAGGGCAACGGAAATATGCAGAGAAAAAAAAGTTGACAATTATTTTTGACCATTAAACTTGTGTGTAAGTGTGGGAAACAAACTGATGAATGTGACTGGCAATGGATAAATTATGAGGTCAAAGTTTAATAGAATCATATTTCAAATTAAGACATAAAAGAGCCACACATTGAGTATCACGGCCATGGAGCAATTTTAAAGGGATATTCCAGTATTTTTTAGTGGTGTCATTTTCCCCCGTGGTCTCAGCGTGCGGTGCCCCTTTAAGAAGAGCGGCTGTGGGCGGGGCAAGGAAGCTACAGGCCACAGACAGGTACCGCTGTTCTGCCTAATCAAGCAAATTAAAAGTAAGAATTGTCTAAAAACAACGTCCTGATACCTGCAGAGACATGAAGCAGCTTACCTTGGACCAAAGAGAGTCTGATGGACTATGAGATCCTGTGATGGAGCAAATCCTCCCTGAGGACGGTGGTGCTGGTCCTGGAGCTCAGGTGAGACACCTGTGGTAAAAACAGAGACCACAACACTGAGAATGACTTCCTGTTATTACCAGAGGCGCACATAAACACCTGAATACAATCCTGTTTATTGGGGTTTGAAAACAAAGGTAAGGGCTCTTTCTCTGTTATTGATCGGGGTTATTGATTAACAGTTGAACATATTTACATGGTGGAGGATTTTCTCCATTGTTATGTCGGGAAACTTAAAGACTGACATCAAAATGTTCCTTTTGTAAGAAGTCTGACAAATCGGTGTTTGATTGATTGTCCTGAATTACTGACAAAACACTCGAATGTACAAAACAGCAGAGAGAGAGCACTACAGGAAGAAGAGCTATAATTATAGTAATATCAGATAAATGAACCAGTATGTTGTTTACTCCAGCTTTCAGAATTTCTATCTTATAAGCATTAAATCATACAGTGGCTACACGTGAGCAAATCAGAGCGCCTAAACATGAGAAGAGCTCAGAACTGATTTATACCTTCAACGACTGATCTAACCCAAACTCAGTCACAGCAGGGGCCGGATTCTGGATTCAGGACTAACCTGAGGGTCTAATAATAGTCACCTTGGTCACCTTCTTAGCCATAAACTGTCAACCTTGGTGTACCAGTAATGAAATATTTTTTAAATGAAGATGATAAATGATTTTGGCATTTGAAAAGATAAAATGAGAAGTATAAAGGCTCACAATCTGAGAAAAATACATTTATTAGTTCAAAAAGGTCCAAACATGAAATTGAAATCGAAAAATATTTTAAAAGGCAAATATATTAGACAGAAAGTCAAAATCATGAGTTTAAAAGGTCAAAATATGAAATAAAATTTGAAATCATGAAATTAAAAGTCAAAATATGTTTCAAAATTTTAAATTGTGAGTCTAAAAGGTCAAACTATTGGATTATGAAGTCAAAGTTTGGAGTTGAAAATATGAGATAAAATACAAAATAATTGGTTAAAAATGTCAAAATATCACTGAAAAATTAGAATTATGAATCTTAAAGCTCAAAATATTCTATGAGAAGTCAAAATTATGAGTTGAAATGCTCAAAATATGAAATTAAAAGTCAAAATCCTAAGTTTGAGTCCTAATTGTGAGATACAAAATTGAAAATGTGAAATTAAAACACAAATTATTCTTTTCCCCACATTCCTGACTTCTTATCTAAATATTTTTACTCCTTACTTTTTCAGATTTTGTGACTTAACAAGGAAATCTTAAATCATCAGGATAAGTTCACATTTTTATACTTGAGGAAATCTGCAGACCTCAGACTGATGGCAGTTAGAACAGAAATACGAGATCATCTTGTGGGCCGGATTTAACTGTTCCACAGGCCGGATTTGGCCCCCGGGCCTTGAGTTTGACACCTGTGATCTAACCCTATTGATCAGTTTTAGCATTGATTAGAATTAATTTAGCTGTTTCTCACAAATGTGTGAATATAGACTGTAAAGTGGAGCAAGAAGCCTCAAAATGTTCCCACACTTTCTTTTCAGTCGCAGATCATTCAGAAAGAAGTACCTGGTCAATAGAGGGCGCCAGAGCAGCACCCCAGCACTCTTTACAACACGGTTACTCATTGCGCCGCTCGGGAGCCATATGCGGCTCATCAGTCTTTAATTGGCAGCTTAAAATAACACGATAACACAGCCAATATATGGATCTGATAAATATATACTGTGTACAGTGCTACAAACTTAAAATAGATGGCATTATATTTGAACTTTGACCTAATAATTGTTGTCCCTAAAAGGGTGCTCAATCGTCAAACCTGGCAAACAGCACACTCGCGGTGAGTGTGCAGGCGTTGCATGTGTTAGCTTTTCACAGCTTCTCATGCTAGCCAGCGTAATATGGATCCATTTCTTGTCAAACCGAGGCAAAAACCAGATGAACGGGCTCAAAGCAAGGTGAGAAACGAGGAGGATGAAAATGCAGAGAAAGCAACAACCGAAAAACAACAACAAGAGGATGTCGGAGAAGGGACCAGCAAACAGATGAAAACGAAAACGAAAGGTACGAGGCATAGAAGATGAGCACAGGAAATTTCAAGAAAAATGGACTGAAGAATTTCTATCAGTCCTCCATGGAACGAACCCACTGTGCTGAACATGCAAACAGACCCGCTCTGGTTTAAAACGTAGCAACCTAGAGCGCCATTTCAAAACTGCACATCCAAATTTCAATGAAACCTACCAACCTGACAGCGAACTCAGAAAGAGGCAACTTTTGAGATTGCGTGGATTCTGGCTCGGGCAAAAAAAAACGTTCTTAGACTCATAAATAGTAAAAGAGTGTTTTTTACAGCTGAAATATTATTCACAGATTTATGCAACAAGGACGCGATCGTAAAGCAAATAAAAGGACTACAGCTGTCTGATTCAACAGTAATGAGGAGGATAGAGGGCATTGGTAAGGACTTAAGAGGGCGGCTGCAGGCTGATCTGCGTGTGGCGCCGTGTTTCAGCATGGCGGTGGATGAGAGCACAGATGTCACCGATGTTGCTCAGCTGTGTGTGTAGGTGAGGTTCCCAGAAGAAAACTCCTGTAGAGAGGAAATGCTGAGCTTACTTCCACTTTGTGGCCAAACAAGGGGTGAGGATATAATGGATGCACTTTTGGCCTTTTTTGAGCAAAAACATCTCAGCTCCACTCTTGCTAGTGTTTGCACAGATGGAGCCCCAAGCATGCGAGGCAAAGAGAAGGGTCTTGCTGGTCTCATGAAGAAAAGAGAGGAAATGCCAAAAGTTTTCACTGTATCATCCACCAGGAGCCATTGGTATCAAAACTCAGGAACACTGATTTCCAAAATGTGAAGCATGGTTGTGAGTGTGGTAAATGTCCTTGTGTCCAGAGCATTAAACCACAGGCAGTTCCCACAGTCAGCAGAAGACTAGGACACTGGATACATGGATTTAGGGATGCACAGTGAAGTCAGATGGTTGTCCCGTGGAAAGGTGCTGGAGCAGTTCCTGAGCCTCCTTCCTGAGATCGGCACATTCCTGAACAGCAAGGGGAAACAGGAGCCAGAGTTGAAGAGCCCACATTTGATCATACAGCTTGCCCTACTGACTGACATTACCTGTCACCTGAACACTCTCACTTGAGCTTCAAGGGAGAGATAGGCTTCCTAGTGACATGCTGAAGGCAATCAGAGCATTCCAAAACAAAATAACAGTCCTGTGGATTCCTGACAGAAACTCAGAGCTACAACCACAAGCGAGCCATCTCTGCTGCAGCACTTCAGCCACGGAGCATTTGTTGACATTTTGGAAGAGCTCAAGGGTGAGTTTGACTCCAGATTCAGGGATGTGAATGAGCACAAGTAGATTTTCAGTTTTATTGAAAACCCCTTCAACGTGGATGTATCCTCTCTCACTCCAACAATATCAGAGCTGTGTCCCAATAGTCATGCTACTCTGGAAAATGAGATCGTTGAGCTGCAGACAAATGTCACTCTCAAAGTTGAACTACAAGCAGGTGTTGGTCACTTCTGGAGTTTGGTGTCTGAAGCAGACTTTCCCAATTTGAAACCACTTGTGCAGAAAGTGACGTCTTTTTTCATGAGCACATAAACATGTGAGGCAGCATTTTCAACCATGAACATTATCAAGAGAAAACAGAAAGCGGCTGACACATGCACATCTTGAATGCCTCACAGTGATTGTAACAACAAACTACAAATACAACATGAAGAAAGTAAAGGAGATGCATGCCAGTCATCACAGTGTTCAGGTAACGCTGGTTTGAATTAAATCACTGTTATCACTGTGCACTAGGTTGACATCTTAGTATTCAGTAATGTTTTTCACTTTTGGTGGCTTTGGGTTTAACTAAAGTGGCTCTGCTGCTGTGTCCGTCCTAGCGAGGATCCCTGCTCTACAATGAGAATGACAAGCCTTTTGGAATGTAGTTACAGAGAGATAGAAGCTGGGTTTCCATTACAGTTTTTCACAAAATAAAAGCGATGTTCCTTAAATTTCGATTAAGTACAATTGCTCTTTGAATGCGTTTCCATTGAAAGGAGTTTTGGGCATAGGCCTTGCAATTCTTGTAAAATCTCATCTCACGTAAATCCGCTGCAGGGAAGCTTGACGCTCAAAACCTGTTGCGTGTCGGTACGGTTTTGGTTACATCTACGGCGGTTGCCTCGATAAATTTGAACAAAAGACGAAGGCAATGGATGATATTTCAGAGGTAAAGTCCGAATGTACGGCAAAAGCCACGTATAAGGGAAGAAGTATGATGTTAAGAAAAGTCTCGTCTCTTCTTCTGTTCACACGTACCACACCATGTTGTCTCGGAGTGACTGGTCATGTGACACCGTGCGTCACGTCCCATGACTTGTAAATGTGGGAAAAATGTTTACATTACACTTTTGCGATATATTTCTATATCGAAATGCCTGAAAAACCTCCTCATGAAAGCATACAAACTTTTTAGCAATATTTTAGTTTTTTTTTTCGGAATTCAGGTGTTTCCATTACCAGTTTTTTAATGCGCTATTTAGATTTTGCGCATTTCCAAGTGTAATGGAAACCCAGCTACTGAGACCCCCAGTCTGTTTCTGGGGTAATGAATTACAAAGTAAATGATTAGAGTACTCAGATTACTTTTTGATGTAATGAGTAATAATGTAAGGTGTTCTGTAAGTTTTGCCGTCTTGCTAATCCATTGTGAGGTTTTTTTCATAAAAGTATTTATTACTGATAAAAAACAAACCTTTTATCTTTTGTTGCAACAAAAAGAAAAAAAAAGCCTCCACAAAGTATCTGCACTGTTTCTGTTTCTCTCCTTCCTGTTGCCATGTGGAGGTGTATCAGTGGAAGGTAAAAACTGCTGTGTCAGCGCATGGCCCTGTCACTAGCTTATTGATCTGGAGGCAGATGCACCATAGAAGTATCTCCATCATGATGAATGTCTGGATGAGAATTGTGGTATTGTTTTCACTGAATCAGCTGTTCCAGATGACATTTAATATTACGCACAGTGTTTGTGTGGTGCCATAGGCCAGCGGTTTTCAACCTTTTCAGCCCAGGACCCCCAAAATAAAGGTGCCAGAGACCGGGGACCCCCACTGTACCTGAAGGTGGTTGGACACAGCCATGCACATTCTAGAGTAGCCATGTGGAGACAAAGCCATCCATGAGGGGGGATAAAGGGGGAGGTTTCTGGGACCCAGCCAGACTGGGGGCCCATGGAGGTCAGCAAAATCATGGTCCATTGGGAAGTTGAGCTGTGAAAACCAGGTTTTATATTTGACCTAAATAATAATCACTCTTATCCAAGACAAGAATATCCCTTTCTTTTCATTTGCGTAGTAAATAACCTTCTTAAAATGTAATAACTTATTAAAAACATATTAAAGATGGGTGAAAATTTGCTTAAATTAGTGAATAATTACAAATAAAATGGTGGAAAAGGTATTGAAATTGGATTTGTTAAGAACATAAATGGGTTTAAAGTGGCAAAAATTAGATAAAAGTGGCCAAAAAATAATCAAAAATTGATTAAATTGTCAAGAATGGGCACAAAAGGTGGTAAAAGTAGATTAAAAAGTGTTTGAAATGGCTTTAAAGTGCAAAAAAAAATTGAGGGAACTTTGGTGGGCTGGTATGAAAAATGTATATAAACTGGCAAAGATGTGATAACTGGTTAAAATGGGCAGAAAGGGGTATAGAAAGTGGTTATTAGTGGCAATGACGCAACAATAGTCAGAATGTGGCAAGAATTGGTTTAGAAGTGACAAAAACAGGCAGAAAAAAGTGACGGAAAGGGTATAAAAATGACACAAATGGGTTTTAAGTGGCAAAAATGTGCTTAAATTGGCAAATTTGGTGTTACAAAGTGATGAATAAGGGTTAAAATTTGGAAAAATTGGTGTAAAGTGGCAACAATGTAATTTAGCAAATTTTCTTAGTTAGGCATCTGGAGACCCCCTCTCAGTGTCTCGTGACCCCCAATAGGGTCCCGACCCCAAGGTTGATAACCACTGCCATAGGCTTCTGTCCTGCATGTTGTCAGATTGTGAGCATAAAAAAGAGCTGTAAAGGATCTGTCCTATGGTGTCAGGCTGCAGAGTTTTGAATTATGGGCTGTAAGCTAGGCCGTAGAATGACAGTAGAGTTTAACATTCAAAGGAAGACGTTGGAATGAGAAGTAGAAAGATTTTAGTTTTTGGAAACATAGAAATACTCAAATGCACAGTGATGTAATGAGTTACTTTAAAAGTAATGCTACCCAGTATGTGTAATGCCTGTTTATAATAATGCCTTAAGAATGTAGGAGACAATAATGCAATCAGCTGATTGTCAGCTGATTGCAGCTGTGTTTATGATGATGACCTGGACCCTTGGCTGTGAGGAGGGGTCTTTAAACCATCAGATGTCCTCTGGCTGCAGGTTGTAAGGTAGAAATGTACATATCAGTGCTAATGGCCAGAAAAGGCTTCTCTTGAACACAAAGAATTGTTGGTAATTTCATTAGAAAAGCCACTCTTCATAGAGGCCTCAGTGCTCGTTTTGTCCTCATTCTGGTGTTCTGGTTAGTAATACGTAGATTTAAAGCCTAATGTTCCTCCATCATCACCTTCAGTCTGATCCACCTGAGGACAGAGAAACTGCAGAGAAGCCACTTCTTTAAATGAATCCACACAGAGGTGGAAGTTAAACCTGAAATTCTGAGGATTCAGAGATAATTCAGAGGGAATCTAACATTCAGTCAGCACTGTTTTACCTGAGCTCAGCCATTTTTTATCAGCAGCATCACCTCCAAAGATCTGCCCGGCTCTCCAGCGCGTCTGTGTGTGCATTAGGGTCTGTGTACAGTTTGTCATAAACAGGCTCCCGTAGAGACAGAAAATCAATAAAAACCGTGTTATTGTTAGTCAAACAATATTCTGCGACCCTGATGAATGTGTGTACATGAAGGCTGAGCGAGGCGTAGCGCTAACACAGCAGCAGGATGTCACACAGACAGAGCAGCGTTAGGGTTTATTAAGGGGAGGAGACGGTAAATAACTCCAGAGAAAACATAAAAATAACCACATTAACAGGAGCAGACAAGAAACAGACCAGATCAAGAGGATCAGACGGTGGGGAACATCCGTTTGCTTTTTGAATCTGCCACAAACAAACACAGAAAATCCAGCATTTTAATAGATTCTAGTTTTCACTTGTTAGAGCATCAATGCTGCAGATCAGATGTAGCGACTCATATCTGGTAAAGATCAGGAGGAAGGAACAGACTGAAACAACCAACAGAATTAGCCTATTATAAAACATACACTGACACCAGACGGCTGCCCAGTATGGACTGAGCTGGAACAAACAACAACTGGTTTATATGGAATCTAATGTATGTTTCAGAACACCTGATGCTTCACTGCTGCAGTGAAGCGTCACCTGCCTGTGTCCACGTTAAAAATACTAAATCACATGATGAGAGACTTCGTCAGAACTGGCACTCACTGAGCAGAAAAGTGGACTGGTGGACAAGTCTGTCCTGTCTTCTATCCTCATTTCGGTTCCTCCTCGTCTCGTCTGATTTTGTCTCTTCTTGTCCCGTCTCGTCTTTCAAACCTCGTCTAATCTCATTGTTTCTCTCATCTCGTCTCTGTCTTCTCCCTTCTTATCTCATCTCATCTTGTTCCTTTGTATGTTGTCATCTCTTGTCTTAACTCTCCACATCTTCTCATCTCTACTCTTCTCATCTCCTCTTGTCTTATTATGTCCTGTATTGTTTCTTCTCTTATCTCCTCTTGTTTTGTGTCAATCCAGCCCATCTAATCTCATCATTTCTCCTCTCGTCATCACCTCTGGTCTCTTCTCTTCCAGGCTCGTCTAATCTCACCCTAACTTTCCTCCTCTTGTCTTGTCTCCTCTCACCTTTGTCTTATCTCCTCTTGTCTCGTCTCTTGTCTCTTATCTTGTCTCTTGTCTCTTATCTTGTCTCTTATCTTGTCTCTTATCTTGTTTCTCGTCTCATCTCCTAACTCGTCTCCTCTCTTATCTCCACTCCTCTTGTCTCTTGTCTCGTCTCTTGTCTCTTATCTTGTCTCGTCTCTTATCTTGTCTCTTATCCTGTCTCTTGTCTCGTCTCTTGTCTCTTATCTTGTCTCTTGTCTCTTATCTTGTCTCTTATCTTGTCTCTTGTCTCGTCTCCTAACTCGTCTCCTCTCTTATCTCCACTCCTCTTGTCTCTTGTCTCGTCTCTTGTCTCTTATCTTGTCTCTCGTCTCGTCTCCTAACTCGTCTCCTCTCTTATCTCCACTCCTCTCGTCTCTTGTCTCGTCTCTTATCTTGTCTCTTATCTTGTCTCTTGTCTCTTATCTTGTCTCTTATCTTGTCTCTTGTCTCTTATCTTGTCTCTTATCTTGTCTCTTGTCTCTTATCTTGTCTCTTATCCTGTCTCTTGTCTATTATCTTGTCTCTTGTCTCTTATCTTGTCTCTTATCTTGTCTCTCTTGTCTCTTATCTTGTCTCTTGTCTCTTATCTTGTCTCTTATCTTGTCTCTTATCTTGTCTCTTATATTGTCTCTTGTCTCTTATCTTGTCTCTTATCTTGTCTCTCGTCTCGTCTCCTAACTCGTCTCCTCTCTTATCTTGTCTCTTATCTTGTCTCTTATCTTGTCTCTTGTCTCGTCTCCTAACTCGTCTCCTCTCTTATCTCCTCTCCTCTCGTCTCTTGTCTCGTCTCCTCTCGTCTCTTGTCTCATTTCCTCTACTCTGGTTGTGTCTAATTGATTCCAGTCTTCTCTTCCTGTCTCATCTCCTCTAATCTGTTTTAACTTTGGGGCTTCTGACTCGTAAATGTTTTTAGAAACGTGGT
Source organism: Cheilinus undulatus (assembly GCF_018320785.1). Taxonomy (NCBI): domain Eukaryota; kingdom Metazoa; phylum Chordata; class Actinopteri; order Labriformes; family Labridae; genus Cheilinus; species Cheilinus undulatus. The sequence continues at coordinate 2,016,400 of NC_054865.1, forward strand.
TCCCTCTCATCCTGTAAAATGTGTATTACATTAAGTATTCTACAGCGATCAGGAGTGAATCCATCGTGTTCCTGGAGGTCTACTGTAGCTACCAGTGTGTTAGGAACTTCCTGTACAGTGAGGATAAAGCAGAAACATGTTTCCTACATGAGCCAACTGCAGGTGTTTGGAAAGGAATAGATCTCCAGCTTAGTAAGTACTGCTTCATTTTCTAAGCCAGGCATCCAGCTAAATGTTATCATAAGCTGAGAGTTATACGTTCTCTAACGGCCGGTACCTGCTGCTCTGTTGGTGGTGCTAATAACCAGACAATTATGTTAAATATGTCTTTAACAACAGCATTCGAACAAGCTGTTCTCTGACTGCATCATACATGTGATTCTTTAAACTTTAATCTAACGTGAATTATGCTCTTCACACGCTAACAGAGGGACTACTGGTGAAATAAGAATACCAGTAAACCCACAAACTAAAGGGAGCTCTGACTGGGCTTTACATCTTCTTTGAATTATATGAGGCTGGCTCCTTTAACTGAACAGTATTGTTCCTATAACCTGGAAAATACTGATAGGGAGCTAACAAAGTTAGCTTTATACGCTTTATACTCTTCAGTTTCCCTCTCCAGTAGAAGGTGGAGGAATAATTATTTTATCCTGTTTTAGTTGTAAACAATGAAATCTCCAAACCCCCCAATAATCAGGTTCAGCTTCATGGTTCTGTATCAGGCGGGCTAGATATAAGGTGGGTCTCAAATTTCTCCTCTGGGGATCAGTAGAGTACCATCATCTTTAACCTGTCCTCTCCTTTAACTTGTCCTCATACTGGAGAGTTTGCTTACATGAAAATAAAAAGAAAGACGACTTAAATAGTTCATTCAATGTGTGCAGAAAAAAATCTCCTTTTAGCCCTTTTATAAGCCTGAACCAGTGACGATCCTCTCATTGTCCCTCAATGCAGGACTACACACAGAGACGGGGGTGGAGAGGACAAAATCTACAGAGGAATGAAGAAAGACGTCTCTGTGTGTCTGTCCTCCACAGATCCAGACAACTCTCCATTGACCTCTCTCTCTCGGTCCATGTTTTGCTACAGAGGGCGGTGCTCAGGGTCAAGTTGATCAAATGAGAGGTTCTCAAGAATGGCTCACTCCAGCAGCACTTCTGCAGAGGCCAAGCATTCAGCCAAGACAAGCAGGCCCTGAACGGAAGAATTAAGACAAAAAATGACAATATCCAAAAATGCCTTGGTCTTCCTCTCAGCACTGACCCTCCTACCTATCAGAGGGTCATGAAAAATTTACCGTTTTACAGAGTTTTAGTCGACTGCTCCTAAAATAAGTTTGAGAAGACCTCAGAGAGGGTTACAGATGGTCTAGAGGTCAGGTCACACCGGCAGCTTCTGACTCCTATTCACTGTCCTTCATCTATCAATAAAGACATAAAACACCCAGCAAAACTACAAAAAGATGTCAGAGAGAGAAAAACGAGGGGGAAAAGGTCCTACTGATGAGTGAGCCTGATCCTTACTGACAGACCCGGAGGACAAAAAGACCAAAACTTTATTTAAAACACCTAATTCATCCCCATTTTATGTGTGTGATAAAACTGTGTGAACAAATCCTTTAGCATAGAGGAGTTTCAGAAATTCCAGTCTGAACTCATTTATTTCATTGTTTATAGATCGGAATTAGGAGACCATCAGGGGATTCAGGTGAACTCCAAATGGGCCAACCAGTGGTCATAGAGCAGGGGTGTCAAACTCAAGGCCCGGGGGCCAAATCCAGTCCATGGAACAATTATATCCTGCCTGCAAGATCATCTCATATTTGTATTCTAACTGGCCCACCAGCATGAGGTCTGCAGATTTCCTCCAGAATAAAAATGTAAACTTCAGCTTAATTATTTAAAATATCCTCGTTTAGCCATAAAAATCTGAAACAGTAAAGAGTACGAAAAATTTCATAAAAAGTCAAGAATGTGGGGAAAAAATTAACTAGTATTTTTATTTCATATTTTCCATTTGCATCTCAAGATTACGACTCAAACTTATGGTTTTGACTTTTCATTCCATACGTTGACCTTTCAACTCATGATTTGGTCTTTATTTGTCACATTTTTATTTTTTAGACTCCCAATTTTACATTTCAAGTCATATACTGACCTTTCAACTCATTACTTACTACTCAAATTTTTTTTCTCATATTTTCATATTTTAAATAAATAATTTTTACTTTTGATATCATATTTTGACCTATCAGACTCCCAATTTTAAATTTAAGTCATAATTTTAACTTTTAAAGTCGTTATTTCGAATCCTGGCTCTTATTTTTATATTTTAAACTTCTAATTTTAGCTTTTTAATCCCATATTTTGACCTATCAGACTCCCAATTTTAAATTTGAAGTCATATTTTGACTTTTAAACTCATGTTTTCAAATTTGATCTCATATTTTGACCTTTCAAACCTTGATTTCAACTTTCTCATTGTATATCTGCTCTTTCAAAACATGATTTTTCTATTTTTAATATCATGTTATGAACTATTAACCCCTTAAATCCTGTTGTATCATATTTATAATAAATTATAAATGATAAAAAATGCCCTCAAGTGGATTATCAGTTACCAAAAACACCTAACGTATCAAAGGAGCTAGAAAAATAAATATGTTAAATTTTATGGAAATTTTGAATTTTTTGGATTTCAGGAGAAAATGAAATAAACATTTCAGTTCCAAAAATAAGAATTTTCTGGCTATAATTTGTGTTTTCAGGCTTTAAAGGGTTAAATTGGAATTTTTATCTCAGATTTGAGCATTTAAACTTATTATTTTTACTTTTTTGAATTTCCAATTGATTTGTCATCAGTGCTGTTTTTTTTTTTTTATTACTGGTGAAGATGAGGTTGACAGTTCTGGTTAATGTTGACCCTGTTAGAATCTCAGGTTAGACCTAAATCCAGACTCTGGCCCCTGCTGTGACTGAGTCTGACCCCCCTGCCGTAGAGTTTGATCAGGGTCTGATCTCACTGGGTGTACTGGTCCCCATCGGATGCCTGTCTGGCCCGGTGCAGACAGCAGCACAGCCTGTGAGACTGGGCTGAGGGGGATACGAGCGGCCCCTCACAGTTTGGACAGACCCTAGTTTCAGAAGAAATTGGTTTGGCTCATGCAGGCTTTTCAAGACATAAAGCTAGATTCTCTGCAGATTCCTGAAGTTGTGAAAACTTCAGAGATAAATGAATGAGGAGAAAAGAACTGGCTGGTGCTCAAAGACTAAGAATCAGAAATGAAGGCACAGATGCAGCATAATGTAAGAACTGGACAGTTTTATAGGTTGGAGGGTGCTGTTAGCCTGACATGAAACAGGCCGCTGCTGCTGAAGCCGGACAGAGCAGCCGACAGGCGTACCACCAACTCCTGTCCTCCATGCCGCCCTGTTGTTCACAGCTCCTGCTTCAAATTCACCACGTGATCCACAGACTGATGCGAGTAATCACCACAGTTTTTCCTGCCTTTAGTTCACATTATGATAACATATGTATTGACCTTTATGCCTTAGAGGTTGTTTCCGTCTCCTTGTATAATGTGCTTTGATTTTAATAATGGGCTGAGTCTGTTAGTCTGAGTACCAGCGGTCTGAATATTTAAATGTGATGCATCAAAGAACAGCAGAGATATGTGAGGCGGTGCAGAGATTGCAGGAGTGGTGAATCTTAAGAATAACCAACATGCAGAGCCTGCACCCTAATCTTAAGGCCTCTCCTTCTCCAAGTCCCAGTACGTCCATGATTATATTAGGATCATACTGGGAAAAATGCATTCTTGAAGCATTAACAGCTGCTCATATAAAACAGACAACACTGGGGGGGGGGGCTTGTGTTTGCATTAGGGGCTGGAGCTGCACCAGCTTAGCACACACTATAGGATAAGGATTTTGTCCCTGATGTACTTCCTGGGTGATGTGTTAACCCTCTAACTCCACATGCTCTGTCTACGCAACAATCTGCAAGTGAAGCTCACTCCAGAGAAAATCACTCCCTCTGGTCAATTTTTGCAAATACACTGCACACACTCTGGTCCATCTCAGGCACGTCACAGAAGCACCGCTCTGCTCTGCTCCAATAGAAATACAGGCCAGCTCTATTTTCAGCTGCAGCCAAACTGAGTCAGTTCAAGTGGAGCAGATTGATCCAAACAGCAACAAATGTGCAAAGCATCCGGTCATCTTAAAAACACAAAGATCGGACTCCTGATAGTGAATCCTCACTACATCAACATTACGTCTCATCCTGTGGCACAAGCTACAGGTTGCTGGTCGATCAGCAGGTCACAGAGCTTCTACATGAAACCACACAAACCACATCAAAGGCAAAAAAAATAATGTAATGGTATCGAAATAAAAGGCAAGCCCAGAATGACAAAATAATCTGCGCATACTCTTCCTGCATGAACGTAGGCCTTCTTTCCATCTTGCATCATAGCTGCTCCGAGCCGCTCCGTTGTGCTGTGCTCCAGGAATGATCCAGTGGACGAGGGCAGGCATCAGCTACTGGAGGAATCTGTGGAGAGGCTCTGTGCTGTTTGCACATCTTTCCTCATTTAATTCTATTACTGAAGACAGTACAACAGAGATACCCAGTCATGGGCTTCTCCATGTAACAAACCCTTTGCAAAGGTCATCCTCTCTCACACGGTTTCATTACTATGTCCGATCTTCTCTTACACAGCGAGCCTTCATGTGACACAAGGATGCACATTTCCTGTCTGTAGTAAAACGAGCCCCCTCTCTGGATTTAAAACTCCCAGATCTGCATACATTCAGAGCTTTAATATGTGACTCTAAGCCTCATTGACCCGTCAGGTCCCGTGTGACCAGCACTCAGCGCCCTGTAATGGAGAATTACAGTCTGCTGTCAGCACAAAGACACCAGTCGATCTCCTCCATGGTCTCATGGGGCTCTTTGGTAATCTAAGCTCAGAAATGATGGCAAAGCAGCACAAACTCCACCTCATCCTGGGCTGCTGCAGTCGAATGTGACCAGTGATGAATTAAACTGATGTTTATTGGTTCCTAAGATCAGGCGTTAGGGGGCTGGCGTGCTTCTGTAAGATTAGAAAGTCCCTTCATGTGTCTCAGCAGCAGCAGCATCAACAACAGGATGAATAAATTAATGACACGGTTTATCAGAGAAATATTTCACCACCTCTGAAGTTCTGGGAGCAGAATCCTGAAGCCTTCAAACCAATCTGAATAATTACCAACCCTGTCAGAGAATCCTGGATCTGATGCTAATGTTTAAAACTGAAAGAAGAATGTTCACTTCTAACAGCAGGACATTGATGAATGGAATAAGAAAAGCTTTACTGGAGCAGTGCTTCTTAGTTGGTCTTACCTAGATCTGTGATCAGGCCAGTCGTTCTCAAATTGTGTGGCAGGTCTAGGTGTGCCTTGGGATTTTGTAAAACTGTACATTATCACTATGAAAAATACTGTAACCATGTCTGCCAACTGAATGAGCTGAGCCCCTGATAAACCCTGAGGTTGGGCCCTCCCCAGCTGTGATTTTTGGATGATATCAGTATGTTTTGTGAAATGTTTTTGTGTTTTGTGAAATGTTTTTGTGTTTTGTGAAATGTTTTTATGTTTTGTGAAATGTTTTTGTGTTTTGTGAAATGTTTTATGTTTTGTGAAATGTTTTTGTGTTTTGTGAAGTGTTTTTATGTTTTGTGAAATGTTTTTGTGTTTTGTGAAATGTTTTTATGTTTTGTGAAATTTTTTTATGTTTTGTGAAATGTTTTATGTTTTGTGAAATGTTTTATGTTTTGTGAAATGTTTTTATGTTTTGTGAAATGTTTTTATGTTTTGTGACATGTTTTTGTGAAATATTTTTGTGTTTTGTGAAATGTTTTTGTGTTTTGTGAAATGTTTTTGTGTTTTGTGAAATGTTTTTATGTTTTGTGAAATGTTTTTGTGTTTTGTGAAATGTTTTTGTGTTTTGTGAAATGTTTTTGTTTTGTGAAATGTTTTTGTGTTTTGTGAAATGTTTTTGTGTTTTGTGAAATGTTTTTGTGTTTTTTTAAGTTTTTTAAGTTTTGTGAAATGTTTTTGTGTTTTGTGAAAGGTTTTTGTGTTTTGTGAAATGTTTTTATGTTTTGTGAAATGTTTTATGTTTTGTGAAATGTTTTTATGTTTTGTGAAATGTTTTTGTGTTTTGTGAAATGTTTTTGTGTTTTGTGAAATGTTTTATGTTTTGTGAAATGTTTTTGTGTTTTGTGAAGTGTTTTTATGTTTTGTGAAATGTTTTATGTTTTGTGAAATGTTTTTGTGTTTTGTTAATTTTTTTTTACGTTTTGTGAAATGTTTTTGTGTTTTGTGAAATGTTTTATGTTTTGTGAAATGTTTTTGTTTTGTGAAATGTTTTTGTGTTTTGTGAAATGTTTTTGTGTTTTGTGAAATGTTTTTGTGTTTTTTTAATTTTTTTAAGTTTTGTGAAATGTTTTTGTGTTTTGTGAAATGTTTTTGTTTTGTGAAATGTTTTTATGTTTTGTGAAATGTTTTTGTGTTTTGTGAAATGTTTTATGTTTTGTGAAATGTTTTTGTGTTTTGTGAAGTGTTTTTATGTTTTGTGAAATGTTTTTGTGTTTTGTGAAATGTTTTTATGTTTTGTGAAATGTTTTTGTGTTTTGTGAAATGTTTTTGTGTTTTGGGAAATGTTTTTGTGTTTTGTGAAATGTTTTTGTGTTTTGTGAAATATTTTATGTTTTGTGAAATGTTTTATGTTTTTTGAAATGTTTTTGTTTTGTGAAATGTTTTATGTTTTGTGAAATGTTTTTGTTTTGTGAAATGTTTTATGTTTTGTGAAATGTTTTTGTGTTTTGTGAAATGTTTTTGTGTTTTGTGAAATGTTTTTGTGTTTTGTGAAATATTTTATGTTTTGTGAAATGTTTTTGTTTTGTGAAATGTTTTTGTTTTTTTAGTTTTTTTAAGTTTTGTGAAATGTTTTTTGTGTTTTGTGAAATGTTTTTGTGTTTTGTGAAATGTTTTTGTGTTTTGTGAAATGTTTTTGTGTTTTGTGAAATGTTTTTATGTTTTGTGAAATGTTTTTGTGTTTTGTGAAATGTTTTATGTTTTGTGAAATGTTTTTGTGTTTTGTGAAATGTTTTTATGTTTTGTGAAATGTTTTTGTGTTTTGTGAAATGTTTTTGTGTTTTGTGAAATGTTTTTGTGTTTTGTGAAATGTTTTATGTTTTGTGAAATGTTTTTGTGTTTTGTGAAGTGTTTTTATGTTTTGTGAAATGTTTTATGTTTTGTGAAATGTTTTTATGTTTTGTGAAATGTTTTATGTTTTGTGAAATGTTTTTTTGTTTTGTGAAATTTTTTTATGTATTGTGAAATGTTTTTGTTTTTTGTGAAATGTTTTATGTTTAGTGAAATGTTTTGTGTGTTTTGTGAAATGTTTTGTGTTTTGAAAATGTTTTCGTGTTTTGTGAAATGTTTTATGTTTTGTGAAATGTTTTTGTGTTTTGTGAAATGTTTTTATGTTTTGTGAAATGTTTTATGTTTTGTGAAATGTTTTTGTGTTTTGTGAAGTGTTTTTATGTTTTGTGAAATGTTTTTGTGTTTTGTGAAATGTTTTTATGTTTTGTGAAATGTTTTTGTGTTTTGTGAAATGTTTTATGTTTTGTGAAATGTTTTGTTTTTTGAAATGTTTGTTTTGTGAAATGTTTTATTTGTTTTGTGAAATGTCTTTATGTTTTGTGACATGTTTTTGTGTTTTGTGAAATGTTTTTGTGTTTTGTGAAATATTCTATGTTTTTTGAAATGTTTTATGTTTTTTGAAATGTTTTTGTTTTGTGAAGTATTCTATGTTTTGTGAAATGTTTTATGTTTTTTGAAATGTTTTTGTTTTGTGAAATGTTTTTATGTTTTGTGAAATTTTTTTGTGTTTTGTGAAATGTTTTTGTGTTTTGTGAAATGTTTTTGTGTTTTGTGAAATGTTTTTGTGTTTTGTGAAATGTTTTTGTTTTTTTAGTTTTTTTAAGTTTTGTGAAATGTTTTTTGTGTTTTGTGAAATGTTTTTGTGTTTTGTGAAATGTTTTTGTGTTTTGTGAAATATTTTATGTTTTGTGAAATGTTTTTGTTTTGTGAAATGTTTTTGTTTTTTTAAATGTTTTTTTTTTTTTTGAAATTTTTTTTTGTTTTGTGAAATGTTTTATGTTTTCTGAAATGTTATTGTGTTTTGTAGAAATTTTGTGTTTTATGTTTTGTGAAATGTTTTTGTGTTTTGTAGAAATGTTTTATGTTTTGTGAAAATGTTTTTGTGTTTTGTAGAAATGTTTTATGTTTTGTGAAATGTTTTTGTGTTTTGTGAAATATTTTATGTTTTGTGAAATGTTTTATTTTTTTTGAAATGTTGTTGTTTTTTGAAATGTTTTATGTTTTGTTTAATGTTTTTGTGTTTTGTGAAATGTTTTTGTGTTTTGTGAAATGTTTTTGTGTTTTTTAAATTTTTTTAACTTTTGTGAAATGTTTTTGTGTTTTGTGAAATGTTTTATGTTTTTTGAAATGTTTTTGTTTTGTGAAGTATTCTATGTTTTGTGAAATGTTTTATGTTTTTTGAAATGTTTTTGTTTTGTGAAATGTTTTTATGTTTTGTGAAATGTTTTATGTTTTGTGAAATGTTTTTGTGTTTTGTGAAATGTTTTTGTGTTTTGTGAAATGTTTTTGTTTTGTGAAATGTTTTTGTTTTGTGAAATGTTTTTGTGTTTTGTGAAATGTTTTTGTGTTTTTTTAATTTTTTAAAGTTTTGTGAAATGTTTTTGTGTTTTGTGAAATGTTTTTGTGTTTTGTGAAATGTTTTTATGTTTTGTGAAATGTTTTTGTGTTTTGTGAAATGTTTTATGTTTTGTGAAATGTTTTTGTGTTTTGTGAAGTGTTTTTATGTTTTGTGAAATGTTTTATTTGTTTTGTGAAATGTCTTTATGTTTTGTGACATGTTTTTGTGTTTTGTGAAATGTTTTTGTGTTTTGTGAAATATTCTATGTTTTTTGAAATGTTTTTGTGTTTTGTGAAATGTTTTTGTGTTTTGTGAAATGTTTTTGTGTTTTGTGAAATATTTTATGTTTTGTGAAATGTTTTTGTTTTGTGAAATGTTTTTGTGTTTTGTGAAATGTTTTTGTGTTTTGTGAAATTTTTTTAAGTTTTGTGAAATGTTTTTGTTTTGTGAAATGTTTTTGTGTTTTGTGAAATGTTTTTGTGTTTTGTGAAATGTTTTTGTGTTTTGTGAAATGTTTTTATGTTTTGTGAAATGTTTTTGTGTTTTGTGAAATGTTTTTGTGTTTTGTGAAATGTTTTTATGTTTTGTGAAATGTTTTATGTTTTGTGAAATGTTTTTGTGTTTTGTGAAATGTTTTTGTGTTTTGTGAAATGTTTTATGTTTTGTGAAATGTTTTTGTGTTTTGTGAAATGTTTTTATGTTTTGTGAAATGTTTTTGTGTTTTGTGAAATGTTTTTGTGTTTTGTGAAATGTTTTTGTTTTGTGAAATATTCTATGTTTTGTGAAATGTTTATGTTTTTTGAAATGTTTTTGTTTTGTGAAATGTTTTTATGTTTTGTGAAATGTTTTATGTTTTGTGAAATGTTTTTGTGTTTTGTGAAATGTTTTTGTGTTTTGTGAAATGTTTTTGTGTTTTGTGAAATGTTTTTGTGTTTTGTGAAATGTTTTTGTGTTTTGTGAAATGTTTTATGTTTTGTGAAATGTTTTATGTTTTGTGAAATGTTTTTGTGTTTTGTGAAATGTTTTTATGTTTTGTGAAATGTTTTTGTGTTTTGTGAAATGTTTTATGTTTTGTGAAATGTTTTGTTTTTTGAAATGTTTGTTTTGTGAAATGTTTTATGTTTTGTGAAATGTTTTTGTGTTTTGCGAAATGTTTTATATTTTGTGAAATGTTTTATGTTTTTTGAAATGTTTTTGTGTTTTGTGAAATGTTTTATGTTTTGTGAAATGTTTTATGTTTTTTGAAATGTTTTTGTTTTGTGAAATGTTTTATGTTTTGTGAAATGTTTTTGTGTTTTGTGAAATATTTTATGTTTTGTGAAATGTTTTTGTGTTTTGTGAAATATTTTATGTTTTGTGAAATGTTTGTGAAATGTTTTATGTTTTGTGAAATGTTTTTGTGTTTTGTGAAATTTTTTTGTGTTTTGTGAAATGTTTTTATGTTTTGTGAAATGTTTTTGTGTTTTGTGAAATGTTTTATGTTTTGTGAAATGTTTTTGTTTTGTGAAATGTTTTTGTGTTTTGTGAAATGTTTTTGTGTTTTGTGAAATGTTTTTATGTTTTGTGAAATGTTTTTGTGTTTTGTGAAATGTTTTTGTGTTTTGTGAAATGTTTTTGTGTTTTGTGAAATGTTTTTATGTTTTGTGAAATGTTTTTGTGTTTTGTGAAATGTTTTTGTGTTTTGTGAAATGTTTTTGTGTTTTGTGAAGTGTTTTTATGTTTTGTGAAATGTTTTTGTTTTGTGTAATGTTTTATGTTTTGTGAAATGTTTTCGTGTTTGTGAAATGTTTTTGTGTTTGTGAAATGTTTGTGTTTTGTGAAATGTTTTTATGTTTTGTGAAATGTTTTTGTGTTTTGTGAAATGTTTTATGTTTTGTGAAATGTTTTTGTGTTTTGTGAAATGTTTTTGTGTTTTGTGAAATGTTTTTGTGTTTTGTGAAATGTTTTTGTGTTTTGTGAAATGTTTTTGTGTTTTGTGAAATGTTTTATATTTTGTGAAATGTTTTTGTGTTTTGTGAAATGTTTTATGTTTTTTGAAATGTTTTTGTTTTGTGAAATGTTTTATGTTTTGTGAAATGTTTTTGTTTTGTGAAATGTTTTATGTTTTGTGAAATGTTTTTGTGTTTTGTGAAATATTTTATGTTTTGTGAAATGTTTTATGTTTTTTGAAATGTTTTTGTTTTGTGAAATGTTTTATGTTTTGTGAAATGTTTTTGTGTTTTGTGAAATGTTTTTGTGTTTTGTGAAGTATTCTATGTTTTGTGAAATGTTTTTGTGTTTTGTGAAATGTTTTTGTGTTTTGTGAAATGTTTTTGTTTTTTTAGTTTTTTTAAGTTTTGTGAAATGTTTTTGTGTTTTGTGAAATGTTTTTGTTTTTTTTATTTTTTTTAAGTTTTGTGAAATGTTTTTGTGTTTTGTGAAATGTTTTTGTGTTTTGTGAAATGTTTTTATGTTTTGTGAAATGTTTTTGTGTTTTGTGAAATGTTTTTGTGTTTTGTGAAATGTTTTTATGTTTTGTGAAATTTATTTGTTTTGTGAAATGTTTTTGTGTTTTGTGAAAGGTTTTTATTTTTTGTGAAATGTTTTATGTTTTGTGAAATGCTTTTTTGTTTTGTGAAATGTTTTTATGTTTTGTGAAATGTTTTTGTGTTTTGTGAATTATATTTTTGTTTTGTGAAATTTATTTTTGTTCCGTGAAATTTATTTATGTTTTTTGAAATGTTTTTATGTTTTGTGAAATGTTTTTATGTTTTGTGAGATGTTTGTGTGTTTTTAAATGTTTTATGTTTTGTTAAATGTTTTTGTGTTTTGTGAAATGTTTTTGTGTTTTGTGAAATGTCTTTTTGTTTTGTGAAATGTTTTTGTGTTTTGTGAAATGTTTTTATGTTTTGTGAAATGTTTTTTTGTTTTGTCAAATGCTTTTATGTTTTGTGAAATGTTTTTATGTTTTGTGAAATGTTTTTATGTTTTGTGAAATGTATTTGTGTTTTGTGAAATATATTTATGTTTTGTGAAATATTTTTGTTCTGTGAAATTTATTTGTTTTGTGAAATGTCTTTGTGTTTTGTGAAATGTTTTTTATGTTTTGCGAAATGTTTTTTTGTTTTGTGAAATGTTTTTATGTTTTGTGAAATGTTTTTATGTTTTGTGAAATGTTTTTGTGTTTTGTGAAATATATTTTTGTTTTGTGAAATGTATTTTTGTTCTGTGAAATTTATTTGTGTTTTGTGAAATGTCTTTGTGTTTTGTGAAATGTATTTGTGTTTGGGAAATATATTTTGCACTTTATAAATATTTTTTTCCTATTGGCCTTTAGAGCCACTATACACAGGAGGCTTTTGAGATGATAAAATAATAAAAGTAATAAGAGAAGAGAGAGAAGAAAAAAGTGCAGTGTACAATAACATCACAACAATGAAAGAGAAGCAGTTTTCCCAGATTAAATATATACATAAGCTGTAAAGCAACGGCAACATGATCAAGCAATCATCCAGTCAAAGTTATTCATGTGAGCACTGTTGTTTTGATTTTAGCCATTGTTTGAGTCCTTTGTTAAAAGCATTACTATTGGTCTCCAGTTTTAGATTAATGGGTAGAGAGTTCCAAAGTTTTGCCCTTTTACAGAAAGAGCAGACTGACAGAATGAAGTTTTGTATCTTGGGACAAGACAATCACCACTGGTGGAGGATTGTGTGGCCGCTCTGTGAGAGCTCTGACGCCTGGTGGCCAGTTCAGAAAACAGTAGTGACACATGATTGTTTAGACATTTAAAAAACAATTGAAGAGGACTAAAATTAAAGTTTTTTAGTTTTGCTCAACTTTACGACAATTTTAACCTTTTTTAAAACATTTTTTGCCACTTTTTTACCCATGTTTGAAGGATTTGGATATTTAGCTCTATACCAAATCACAAAGCAATACAAAATATTTTTCTACTGCTTTGGTAAGAGTGTTTATTATTTGGGTTTCATATATATTGGTTATCTCAGCTTGACTTTACACCATGGTTTTGCTTACCTCTATGATCCCCAGCTGGCTGAGACTCTGAAAGCTCTTTCCTTTATCCCCCTCATTGGCAGCCTTGACTGGACATTATTTAAAGCAGTGTTACTCAACCAAAGAGCCAAACTGTTGAAAAACACCTTTGCAAGAGCCACAATCTAAGTGGTGAAAAGTGGCAAAAACAGCTTGAAGTAGCAATAACAATAAGTTAAAGGTGGCAAAAGATGGATAAAGAGGGCAAAAATGGGGAGGAAAAAGTGGAAAAAAGGGTCAGAAAGTACCTAAATGCGTGTGAAGTGACAAAAAAGAGTTACAGGTGACAAAAAATGGTCCAAAAGTGGCATAAACATGGCAAAAAAAAAAGAGTGAAAAGTGACTAAAATTGGCAAAAAGCAGTCAAGAGTGGCAAAAATGGGCAAAAGAAGAGGAAACAAATGGCATTTTCTGACAAAAGATAGCTTAAATGGGGGAAAATGGGGAGAAAAAATTGTGGTAAAGGGCAAAAATGGGATTAAAGTGGCAAAAAATAGTAAAAAGTGCAAAAAAGTTTCCCTTTTCTATGGTTTTCTGGGGGAATAATGTTTAAAATTAAGACATAAAAGAGCCACATGTTGAGGATCACTGATTTAAAGAGTCTATTTTCTATCAACATGAGTAGGGTGAGCCTTGAGATTTTGGTGAAATTTTCAGGAAATGGCAGAAATGGCAGAAGGAAGAACTGATTAGATTTTGGGACTGATCCAGATCACCGTCTGGATTCAGGAATTTTTTAAAGGATTCTGTGCTATTTGGAGATAGGGCTAATGGCAGAGGTCTGCGCTGTTACCACTTTACACCAAGAGATGGCGGACATGAGTAACTTCAATCCCAGCAGCATTTTGGCTGTGTTTCTATTCAAAGTTTTGGAGTTTATAGAGTTTGAAAGACGCACGCCCAGTCAAGGAGATGAGTCGGAGCGTAATGGAGAGAAAGACAGCCAATTGTAGCGAGAAAACTGACAATGCTGGGAGGAATAGAGGAATATTCACCCTCTGACATGACTTCCAGTTGTCCAGTGAAACCATGGGTGAGACTGTCAATGCATCTGTTGTCATCAGCAGGCAATGCTTCCACCATGACAGTCCACCCATAGCGAAGCCAATGCTTTCCTCACCATGTTTCCACCCCACCGGGGAGGGAGTAATCAGCAAATGCTGTGGTGGGGGGCACATGGGGACGGATCCAGGAATTTTTTAAAGGATTCTTCACTATTGGGAGACAGGGCTAATGGCAGAGGTCTGCGCTCTCTGAGTGCCATTCTAGTTCCTCTGGTATCAGGGGTTAAACACTCGTCCTGGAGTCCTCTTCTCTTAATAAGCTTCCCAACAGACTGAGTAATGTGGTACCCTAAGAGATGGAGCACACCCTCCAGTCCCTGTTTTTATTTTTAAATGAGAACCATCAGCCCGGACTGCCTCTGTTCCAGACCTCCATGTGACTCTGTAGAGGTGAAATGGCATCTTTGTAGATAATGCAGTCTCTAGGTATGGGCTACAGCTCTGATAACCATGGTGGAGTTATTGGACAGTAACCTCAGTGACCCTCTCTCCATCTGAACGCCGTGTCTTTAAGAGCTGCGCTCCATTGGCAGCCCACCAATCTGTGAAATCACCCTAATCCGCCCATTCACCCTTCATCTCCTCCTGATCAATGGTCACCTATGGGCGGAGGGAGCTGGGGCGGAGGGGAGTTATTGACGGTCATGGAGCCAGTTCAATAAATGGATCCTCTGAGTCCCTTCTCACTCTAAGACGCTACTTTTGTTGATTAAGGGATTCTCACTTCTCACTGCGGTGGGGTTTTCAAATATTAGCTCTTATTTAACTTTTAAAGCGCTCACAGATCTTTACAGGTCAACACAAAGACAAAACTTTATTAGAATTATAATGCATGCATGACTGTATCTCTGAGTAAAGGACAAATCTGCTGTTTTTACTGTAGACAAATCCAATGAGATGACCAGCCCAGTGTTTCAATAATCTTTAACACTGCCTCCTTCACCTCCACTCAGCCTTTACTGTGGCACAATGCATCATGGGATTGGCCTTTAAACAAACGAGTCAGCAGGGTTTGAGCTGAGCTTCAGGTGTCAATTGGAAAGACTTAAAAGTAAAGCCTCTCTGTCCTCTCAGTGAGGCAATAGAAGCCTTAATTATAGTGGCAAACACACTCTCACACAGAGCTGGTGATCTAGCATGAGCCTTCTCTCCAAATATTACACCTTCAGTGGCGTGGTGTGACGGTTGTTTTGAGGAAGCCAAGTGAGTCAAGACCTTTAAATCTACACAGCATTTTTTGGGCTACGGTTTTCATTTAAAGAAAGTGTGTCTGCTCCTAATGTCGCCAGATATGCTTTTATAGTTTCAGGTTTACACACATGTATGTCACATGTATAGATGCAGCCCTTTACTACCACATTGTGCTCTCTCACACACACATGCACACACGTGCTGTGCTCTCTTGCTCTTTCTCTCTCTCGCCCTCACTCTCATCAGTGAATGTCCGTGACAATTTCTGTTACTACTACTACTGCTCACAAATGCACTTAATTTATGGCTTAAATCATGTTAGAAATTCAAGAGAAGTTTAAAGTTGTGTCTGTTCACATCATATCAGCTGGCTTAAGGCAATCTCACGCAAAACTTAACACACCTCGTTGTCAGCATCTGACTCAACATGCAAAATCAAGTCTCACTCTTCCATACATTGTAACAGTATGATAGCCAACTCATTTAACAACATATGAAAACAACAACAACAACACATAACTGACAACCAATGTATCTGCCAAACCTAGAGAGGCTAAATCAATGACAGCGACAGGCACCATCTGTGGTGCTGATATTCTGCATGTCGGTGGTGTTTGAGGCCATTTTTAGTGCACAAGTAACTGCGGTAAAATCTCCATTTCACCTTACTGATTAACTCACACTGGTAAATCCAGGTAAGCAATGCAAAGAAGCAAATTGACTATGAACATTTTATAACGCACGCATAATCAAACAAGAAGTTTAGCCAAAAGAAAAGCAAAAGAGAGAGAAGAGGGTAGTTTCTTCACTCACCCTACTTGAAGAGGAAGGCCTTTCTCCTGCCCGTCATCCTAGCAAAGTGGTCAATAACCATGCATCCCCCCTGGCCTTTACGCTAGCCACAACAGCAGAGTCAATGGATAGTTTTGCCCAGATGTACAAGTCTGTCCTGTCTGCAGCTGCTCCTCGGATACATTTTGAAGAAGACATAATGCTGCAACAATAAGCCTCATTAGAATCTCCCGGTTTTTCTTCACTTGTTCCTTGTGCTTTTTTGTGTTGATGCTCCTTGCTAACTTCAGAGCCTCGTCAATCCTTACACGTCCAAAAGCAAAAGCTTCGAGGCACAATCTATGTGACTTTTGGATTTACTGTGACAGATTGGCAAGGTCATTGAATCCAGTGGTGACCCAGAGATTATTTAGGGACGATGAATCTTTGTCAGAAAGCTTGGCGCTACCAGCTAGCCACTCGGTGTGCCGATAAATGTCCTCCTTAAAAGTCCGGTTCCCTCCTTTTTCTCCTCACAGTCCTTAAGCTCAAGTTTTGGAGTGGGCCTGCCGTTGTTTTTTATTTTTAGTTGGTGTTCCAGTTGTAGTTTTGTAAAACTATTTCTTAATTAAAAAAAAAAAAAGTCCAGGTCATCCTCTTCACCCTGCATGACTGCACCGTTCCTAATCACCTGCACCTAATCACAGCGCTACAGTGTCTTGACCATAGCGCCATATGATTGGTTGATTCTCAATGTTTGTTTTTTTTTTAACCAAGTGAAGCAAATTTCAGTGAGCATCCCCGGAGAAATGCAAAGAGTAAAACAGTTCACGGCCACTGTACTTTCATGGCATAGCTTCCCTGTATCATTCAGAAGGGCGCTGTTTCACAAATTGTAAAATGAGAAATGGGGAAGATAACTGAGAGAAGAAACAATACTGAAAAATCACTTACATGGCTGAAGGAAGAGTGTTATTTAAATGAAATTCACAAACTGATAAACCTGGGGAAGCTTGGCTTTCCTTGGCTTCTGTGGGAAACGCCACTGGAAATAAAATGTATTTAAAAAGAGGCATCAACTTGGTGGAATCCTTTTTCAGAAAGTGCTTTATCATGACGTCAGAGCTCTGAGAGCTGGAAGCTGTCTCCTCATGCAGGAAAAACCCTGGTGTATGAATGCCAAGCTGGTGTGAGCTGTTACACAGAAGCACAGCAGCCGTCACACAGCAAACACACACCCACTCTGAAAGACTGAACCAACTGTGAACCAGTACCAGCTCTGGAACCAACCTGGAAAAGGTGACCTGTCGGCTGTTGTGGTGCCTACCTCAGATCTTACATGGTCCATGGAGGAACTTGGGTCATCCTTAAATCTCTCATTTGTTCAAACATACCTGTTTAAGATCATGAAACTTTTCCGGGGGAATCATAAAACCTGCTGTCTCTAAGTGAAGGTTTGTTTTCTTGAGGATTTATCACATGAAGGAGCAAAAGGTCAGTGTTTTAAGGCGTAACATTAAGACTTTCTGGAGGCAGAACACTGACCCCCCCTTACCCGCCATGTTCTCTAATGTCTCTGGTTCCAGAGGCCTTTAACTAAAACTTAATGCATAATTAGCCTGAGGAAAACTCCAGCCCTCCTGTTTCCTGTCAGCATACGGGACAATGAAGTAATCACTTTTTTAGAAGGAGCTCGGTGTGCAGGAGAGAGCTGAGAAAGCATTTGTGCCTGCAGGAGAGAGAGAGGGCAGCGGGCGAGCAAAAGCATCCATCATGTAAACATGTTTTACTACAAAACTGCACAATCCCTTCAAATACAGCACAATCTAATCTCACTGTAGAGACCCCCGCCACTTTATTAACGGGATAATTTGTCTCTGGACGTTCAAGAGATTCTGCTGGAGCAGCTTTTTGAAGTAAACCCAGGAATAATGGTCCACACAGGAGGCCGACTGAAAAAGGTTTGCAGCAGACAAACTCCTTTACCAACCTCAGTGTGGCCCTTCATCATTTATAAGAACTTATAAATATGCAAAACATGAGTCTGCACTTTTAAAGTTCATATGCAGGCTGCTAAAAGGCGTCTTATTGTGTTTTTATTGTAACACCCTATTCTAATCTCTGAAGTTTGAGACGATCAAAGCCCGTCTTCTTCTGTGGTTAATTAGTCCATTCATCAACTCTGAAAGAGTAACACTCATTTCAATATTTATTCTGTTTACCTCGGGTCATTAAAGCGGAGGGAGTCAAGCTGAAGCACATATTTGATAAAGAAACTAAATGTTTATTAAATCCACATCCTTACAGGGCTGGCTTTGGGCGCTTTGGTGGTGCCAGAGGCCAGAAAATGTTTCAGCTGTGTCTGACACAAACCCTCAGAGAAGATTCACAACATTTCCAGACATTTCATTCCATTTTAGGAATCAGTAGATACCGAAGTCACTGTGTTGATAATTCAGTATGAATCTAACTCAGTCTAAAGACCTTGTTAGGCTTCATGGCCAGCAGGAGAGCCGGGCATCCACCAGGGAATGTTTGTACATCAAACACAGAGATGCTCCTGTAGGCTAATCAGATCACATCAGCAAATACAAATTATCTACATATATAATGTTTAGTTGACTAAATTAAGAAAGGACTTACGAAACAGGCAAAATCAAGCAGATTCCATTTTGTTAGGGGTCCCAGCAGCAGCAGGTTAACAATATGAAGTTGGTTGCAGTGTAGCTAACGTTAGCAGTTAATGCCCACTTCCCTGAGACCAATGTCGTGACTTTCTGCTTCACTTACATGTGAGCAGGGCTGTAGCTAGGGATTTTAGGCCCCAAGAAAGAATTTACACAGGGCCCCCCTTAACTGGTGGGACAAGCACCATATGTTCAATCTTTCTTACAAATATCTCTGCATTTTAATGTATTTCTGAAACATAATTTCCCCATTTGTGAGCAACATTTTTACTACAGTTAAATTAACTTTACTTGCAATATTTCGCACTATACTATAGCATCTGGATATTTTTAAGGGAGGAGCACTATTGTATTTTACTCTGTTTTATGCAGATTTCAGTCTGTTGACCAATTCATTTAGTCCAGTGTTACTCAACCCTGCTCAACCAAAGAGCCAGATTGTTGAAAAATGCATTTGCAAGAGCCACAATCGAAGTGGTGAAAGTGGCAATTAAGATAGGTTAAAGCAAAAAATGGTCAAATAACAGCAAACACTGGGGGAAAAAGTGGTAAAAATGGGAAGAAAAAGTGGCATTTAAGGGCTAAAAGTGGCATAAATGGGTAGGAATTGACCAAAAATGTATTAACGGTGGCAAAAAAATGGTCCCAAAGTGGCAAAAACATGTCAAAAAATGAATGAAAAGTGACATAAATGTGAAAAAGCATCAAAGAGTTGCAAAATGGGAAAAAGAGGCATTTAACTGCACAAGGCAGCTTTAATGGGCATTGAGGATCACTGCTTTAGTCACTTTTGATTTAATAATGTCACTTATTACTAAGAAAAAATAAACCAAAACACACTTTTCATTGCAGGCTTCCAAAGGGTTTTTGAAAAGAAAACAACTCACTGCTGTTCTATGTTCTTCTTTTAATGAAGAAATATCATCAAGTTCTGATAAAACTGGCGCTTTAGCAGCATCCATGCTAATCTCTTCCTCCTTAACTGCACCGGCCTCTTGTTGCTGCTTGCTTTCGTCACGACTCCACCACATCTGAAAGTACTGCCCCTCGTCACTGATTGGTCCTGTCACTTTCTAACTGGGCCCAAACGGTTCAGATGGGAGCTTTGCAAGATGGATTCATCAGTGAGAAACACGGAAATGGGTGTATCCATCTGCTCTGCAAGGTTAAATAGTTTATACATCTGACTTAATATCTGGTGCTTCTCTTAAACAATGTGTTGCTGTTTATTTCTTCCCCAGACCTGACCTCACACTGTAAAAAAAAACATCCTTTTTACTCATAAACATTGAGTTGAAATTACTCAGTTCTTCTTAACCTGTTCTAAATACTTACTATAAACAAGTTAATTGTACTTCTTGGCCATAACAGCAAAAGGGCTTGATTTACTTAAGTTTACTTAGTTTAAAAAATTAAGTAAAAAGGGGGTATAATTAAGTTGTGTTAACTTAAAAATCCAAAACAGCGATTTGAACTCTATTTTTATGAGCTGATGGAACTTATTTCAGTTTTAAGTGAACAGTACTCAAACAATTTAAGTATTTTTTGTTATAACTCATATTATTTGAGTTGTGGCAAATCAGCAGTTTTCCCAGAATGCCTTTGGGCACTAAACCTTTATGCACTCTGTTTGCTGCAGCTGTCTTTGCCAGGACACTTTTGAAAAAGAGATTTTTAATCTCAATGAGGTTTTCTCCTGGTTAAAAAAAGGTGAAATAAGATAAGTAAATAAAATGCACCACGAGTGAAGTTGCTGTCTCAATTAAAGATGTCCCGCCCACAGGGGGCGCTGATACTGTTATCAGCATCAGTGAAAGTTGAATGGTACACTGTCATTGATGAAGTGGGTCACCAACAGCCATTGTTGCAAATGGTGGCACAAGATAGTCCACCTAAGGTGAAATTATGACTTACAAAACTTTTGTACTAGCTGATGTTCCAAGGTAATCTGCTATCTAAAATATTATGAGTGCTATTAACTTATCAGTGTTTACAATGCACTAAAAATGTTAAGTATTACACACTAAAAGTAGATGATTTAGGCTAAGTCCTGCAAACTTAAATTAACATTTGAATCTCTGTTGTAAAAACTTAAAATAATTGATTTTAAACTAGTAGTGAATACTTAAATAGTTCAAGTAGAACAAGTACTGCACACTACTAACACACAAGTTTTTATAACTCACAAAAGTCAGGTGTAGTTTACTTGTTATTTTTGAGGCGACGACTTTCCGTAATTTTTTTAAGTAAGCTCAACCAATTTTTTCTTACAGTGCAGAGCAGTGGCATGCACAGACTTTTTCAAGGGCAGGGGTGAAAAGAAAAAAAGGGCACATACAGCGCATTCTCGCCACTGAAGAGGGCACTAAGTTTGGCGTGTTTTCGAGGGCACTTTAGACATGTTTATATGTTCTACAAATGGCACATTATACAACCTTAAAACAGACTAACTAGACAGACTACTCAAGTTAGTTTGTAGTTAGGATCAGCATACACAAGAACTGAGTAGAGTCAACGTTGGACTGTGAAGAACACACAGAAGTAAATAAATAAATCCCTAGAGGGTCTGAGGGTCTTCCCCCAGACCCTCTAGGGATGAAGTAGATGCCATTTCCTGTATTCTAGTGCATTTTAACACCATATTAGCACCAGATAATCCAAACTGGTTCTGTGAGATATAGTTCTGGCTCAGTATAGATTAAAAAAGGGACCGACATAAAAGTCATTGCAACAGAAATGTTTCGTAGTGTTTCACGGTCCTGATGGTCTTCTGGAGTTTAGTGTGTTTTTTCCACCCAAGAGGGCAGTTAAGCACGTGTTTTGGCTCCCAAGAGAGAACTTTAGCATGTGTTTTGGCTCCCAAGAGGGCACTTTAGCACGTGTTTTGGCTCCCAAGAGGGCACTTTAGCATGTGTTTTGGCTCCCAAGAGGGCACTTTAGCATGTGTTTTGACTCCCAAGAGGGCACTTTAGCATGTGTTTTGGCTCTCAAGGGCACTTCAGCTTGTGTTTTGGCTCTCAAGGGCACTTTAGCGTGTGTTTTGGCTCTCAAGGGCACTTCAGCTTGTGTTTTGGCTCTCAAGGGCACTTTAGCGTGTGTTTTGGCTCCAAAGAGGGCACTTTAGCACGTGTTTTGGCACCTAAGAGGGCACTTTAGCATGTGTTTTGGCTCCCAAGAGGGCACTTTAGCACGTGTTTTGGCACCCAAGAGGGCACTTTAGCACTTGTTTGGCTCCCAAGAGAGAACTTTAGCACGTGTTTTGGCACCCAAGAGGGCACTTTAGCGTGTGTTTTGGCTCCAAAGAGGGCACTTTAGCACGCATTTTGGCTGCAAAGAGGGCCCTTTAGCATGTGTTTTGGCTCCAAAGAGGACACTTTAGCATGTGTTTGGGTTCCAAAGAGGGCACTTTAGCACGCATTTTGGCTGCAAAGAGGACACTTTAGCATGTGTTTTGGCTCCAAAGAGGACACTTTAGCATGTGTTTTGGCTCTAAAGGGCACTTTAGCGTGTGTTTGGCTCCAAAGAGGGCACTTTAACATGCATTTTGGCTGCAAAGAGGGCACTTTAGCGTGTGTTTTGGCTCCAAAGAGGGCACTTTAGCACGTGTTTTGGCACCCAAGAGGGCACTTTAGCACGTGTTTGGCTCCCAAGAGAGAACTTTAGCACGTGTTTTGGCTCAGAAGAGGGCACTTTAGCATGTGTTTTGGCTCTCAAAGGCACTTTAGCACGTGTTTTGGCTCCAAAGAGAGCACTTTAGCACGTGTTTTGGCTCCCAAGAGGGCACTTTAGCATGTGTTTTGGCTCTCAAGGGCACTTTAGCACGTGTTTTGGCTCTCAAGGGCACTTTAGCGTGTGTTTTGGCTCCAAAGAGGGCACTTTAGCACGTGTTTTGGCACCCAAGAGGGCACTTTAGCATGTGTTTTGGCTCCAAAGAGGGCACTTTAGCACGTGTTTTGGCACCCAAGAGGGCACTTTAGCACGTGTTTGGCTCCCAGGAGAGCACTTTAGCACGTGTTTTGGCTCAGAAGAGGGCACTTTAGCATGTGTTTTGGCTCTCAAAGGCACTTTAGCACGTGTTTTGGCTCCAAAGAGAGCACTTTAGCACGTGTTTTGGCTCCCAAGAGGGCACTTAAGCATGTGTTTTGGCTCCCAAGAGGGCACTTTAGCACGTGTTTTGGCTCAGAAGAGGGCACTTTAGCATGTGTTTTGGCTCTCAAAGGCACTTTAGCACGTGTTTTGGCTCCAAAGAGAGCACTTTAGCACGTGTTTTGGCTCCCAAGAGGGCACTTAAGCACGTGTTTTGGCTCCCAAGAGGGCACTTTAGCGTGCGCTTCACTGTGCACTGAAGAGGACTGAGCCGGGGCAGAACAACAACCCCTTTTTGTCTTAAAACTGTTGCCAACAGCATAATCTGGCTAGCTAAACAAGATTTCACTAAATAAATCCTGATAAACGTGGAGCACATCCTGAAACATGGCAGCACTTGAGGGTAAATTGGTTTCCACCTCTCTGGTTTTTGTGATTCTTATCAAAGATGGGACGGATGTTTTGATGAAGTTAGTGATTATATGAACTGTTCATAACCCAACATGCCCCCATTGTGATCAACAAACCTCTGACCCTTCTACTGTATAAAAACGCTGCTAAACGAATAGGAGGTCTCCATGTGGCTATTAATATAACCTCCTTTCTTTACCGTCCTTACAGCCATGAATGCTCTGAGATGATTCATGTGAGAGAAGGACAGAGTCTGCAATTATAATGCAGGGCAGGTTGAAATGAAGATATTTTCACTCAAGGATACAATTCAGGATGATTAATCGCCATGAGATTTCTTTATTGATTAGCTGAGGGCTGTAATCTGCTGTAATAACGTCCTTCTGTTGGGAAATTGTTCTCTCAAAGTCTATTAAAGTAACCTGGCAGAGCAGATGGAGCGGCTATGTGCCATGTCTGTCATCAGGCAGATATTACAAATGATCAAGCTGATAGGCTCGTTCTCTGTCAGAGAGAGACCAGACCAATCATGTGAGGAGCAGAGGAGGTAGCTACAGGTGTGGTTTACTCAAACTGATGCATGTCTGTAACAATGGCAGCAGGAGAGGAGATTAGCGTGGATGCAGCTATGTCAGCAGTTGGTTTAGAGCTGGACAAAGGTTCTAATCAAAGAACAGCAAAGAACCACACAGACAGCTGTTCTTGGTGGAAAATGTGTTTTTGCTCTTCTCCTGGCCTAAGTTGAATTTTAGTCACTGGCACCGCTAAAAGTGAAGAATCTTGGTAACAATGGCTGCCTGTCGAGCTCGCTGTGTTGATCTGTCTCTTATTTGCCCACGATGAATGAGATGAGCTTTCTCGTTCTGTTTTCCTCAAGGTTGCCCGTCTCGTAGCATAGTGGAGTGGTGCGTCTGCTACACACTAGAGACATCATAACCCAGCGCTGTGCTGGAGACGGGCATTAGAAGAAGCAGTCTGCTCACAATATTTGCTCAGTCTATTTTCAGCAGATCCTACTGCAATTAGGGATAGAGATTGTTCATTTTTACAGGAAACAATTCCCATATCAGTACTCTTTTTTGATCCAAGTCCTTATTAATACCACACTGTAAAACCAAACGAGTTAAAACATACTCTCAATTTTTGTTGATACTGATTACATTAAAGTTTTTAAGTAGTGGAGATAACTTTCTGAGCATGGACCCAAGTTTAAATTTATTATTAACATTTGAGTTATTAGTCCAAACATTAGCAGTAACTGATGGTTAGAGTTGGAAATGCGCATTTGTGATTCATATCCTACATATATCCTCTGATTTTTTATGCCTGTACATAAAATAAACCTAACATGAACAAATGCATTTGCTCGCATATGATCTGGTAGAGGAGGAGGCTCGAGAAAGGATGGTAAAACTGGCATGTTTTTCGCTCTGATAGACTCATCTGTTTAGCATGGATGCTATCTCACTGAATCCAAGTCATAGGCATAGTGGACAATAACTGGCATTAAAAGGGTGTAACATTGAATTTTTCTTTTCTTTTTTTTAGCCGTCAGGGTTGAAGTTGGTGAAGAGATTTGAGGCAGTGAAGATTAAAAAAAACAAAAAAACATGGAGAAATGATTATTTTATTAACATGTATCTGCATGTCTGATTTCTGGACATGCTGGCCTCAACCATGCTTGAAATTACAGGTGAGTGAGGGTTAACTGTTTTTCAGTCAAACTACAGTGTGGAAACTTTCCTACACTTAAATATCGGTTTATATCCATGTCAAAACAACTTGTTCAAGAATTCTAATACAGCTTCATGTTCTTCATGCACAGAGATTCTCCCTCTCACTTAACCGTGAACATCTGAGTCGCTCACCACTGAAGTGGCAATAACTGAAAGGAGAACACTGGACCAGGAAGTCCTCTTCCATCCTGTTCAGTATACCATCCACAGGAGATTGTGATTGCTCCTTAGCTTCTGGACTTCTCCAATTGAGTTAGTAACTTCACTCATGGTGCCAAAGTGTCTAAGGCCAAAGGCATTCTGGGAAAACTCTGTAGATTAAGAGATTATTGTCACATAATTTGAATGCAGTTGCAAAAAAATACTTAAAGTGATTGAGTACTGTTAACTTAAAACAGAAATCCTATCAGCTCAGAAATCTAGAATTGAAATAGCGGTTTTGGACTTTGATAAGCTTGCAAAGCAGATGGATCTGCCCGTTTCCTTGTTTCTCACTGGTGAATCCATCTTATCCTATCCATCTCTGTGAGGACGCTGGCGTGTTTGTCGCCGCTTCACAATCCTAAGAAAACTGTCTGCTTTCGCTTAACATCGATTATTTCTTGTAGTTCTGCTGTTCCTCTGCTGTTGCTAAACCATCCAGTCGAGCGCTGATTGATATCAGTTAGCTCTAACTTTGTTACAACGAACCTTGTGTTGTTGTCAGCTGAAGTACTCACTGCCCCAAAGCTGTTAGTGTCCTCCGGCTAACCTCTAGCCCCCTGTCTTAGCAAGTGTCCCACCAGAGCTCCGAATGTGCTTTTCCCCTTCGAATCTTGAGCATTCTCTCCTGACCACCTGTGGATCTTCCATTAGGTTTTCCCAGCTAGACGCCTGTTAACCGTAATTCCTCTCAGATTACCTGTTAGCTCGTAGCCGCCGATCAGCTGTTAGCGTCCTCCGGCTAACCTCTAGCCTCCTGTCTTAGCTTGTGACCCACCGGTCACTAGCTAACCGGTCCCCTTCGAATCTTGAGCATTCTCTCTTGACCACCTGTGAATCTTCCATCAGAATTTCCCGGCTAGACGCCGGTTTAGCTGTTAGCTTGTAGCTGCCGATCAGCTGTTAGCCTCTGTGGGCTAGCGGCTCGCTAGCTAGCAGCAGCCTGCTCCCACTGCTTCCACGCGCAGCTAACATGGTGCTCCTCAAATATTCGCCCCAGCAGCTTCTCAACCTCCTCTCTTTCTCCACTCCAACCTGTCTTACAGACATTAAATCCCTCAGCCTTCTGCATCGTCCTCGTTATATCCACAGAGCACAGAAACTAAAGTTTGTTTACTCCAGCCACGCCGTCCCCACAGTCCAGTCGGACCGGCGCCCTGCCCACTCTCGACGACATCATCACAACAAACCACACGTACAGCTCAGTAACCTGAGACCTCTCAGATGCCCCAACGTCCCTCCCACTCCCCTCTGCTTATCATCTTCAAACATTTCCACAACATTTATGCTGCAAAATGCCCGGTCCATAAACAATACAGCCCACCTCATCCACGACATCATCACAGACAGGAGAGTAGACTTCTTATGTCTGACTGAAACCTGGCAAAGCCCAAATGACTACTTCACACTAAATCAAGCAACCCCACCTGGCTATGTGTATATCTAAAAACCTCGCACCACTGGTCGCGGTGGGGGGCTGGCCGTGACATATAGAGAAGATTTCCAGGTTAAGGAGCTACCAGCACCCAGCACCTCAGCTCTCGAGTGTCTAATCATCTCTCTCACTGGATCAGCTCCGCTTCAGATCGTCCTCATCTACCGGCCTCCCAAAGCAACTACCTCCTTCCTGTCTGACCTGTCTGAGCTCCTCACCTCTGTCTGCTCCAGGTCTTCTTCCATACTTCTCCTTGGAGACTTCAATATCCACGTTGACTCCACCAGCTGCACACTCACCTCCGAATTTCTATCACTACTGGACTGCTTCAACATCACACAGCATGTCCAAGGACCCACCCACTCCAAGGGTCACACACTGGATCTTGTGTGCTCCACTGGTCTCACCCCATTCATTCCACAATGCCTGGACTTAGCCATCTCAGATCACCATGCTGTTTTTTTCTCTATCCCCACCCCCCTCCCCAGACAGCTTACAAAACGCAACATCACTTTCTGTAACCTCAAGTCAATAAGCATCCCAGCCCTCAAGAACATGTTAGCTACCAACCTGACCACTACACACCCTATAACCACAGTTGATGCCCTGGTGAATCACTATAATACAGCACTATCCCTCAGCCTGGATTCTCTCGCCCCTCTGAAGACTCGCTCAGTCTCCTTTACCCACCCAGCCCCCTGGTACACTGCTGAACTCTGCTCCATGAAGGCGTCTGGCCTACAGCTGGAGAGACTTTCTAAAAAAACTGGCCTCACCGTCCATCTGGAGGCCTATAAAGAGCATGTGCGCTCCTACAAAGAAGCTCTCTCCAGAGCAAAGTCCAGCTACTACTCATCCCTCATCAGTGACCAGCAAAACCATCCCCGGATGCTCTTCTCCACAATAAATCGCCTTCTCCGCCCCATTGACAACCTTCATCCCCCAGCCAACTTCAACCGCTGCACTAGGCACAGTTTCTGTCACAGTTTTCTATCCTGCAGTTTTTCCAGGATAAAGTTGCCTCCATCCAGCAGCAACTTTCATCTGGACCTCCACCTCAGGATTTCACTTCACACCAGGACACCACCCCTCTGGCTCACTGCCGTCTTTCCTGCTTCCCACCCATGGACACTCTCCAAGTGGCTGAATGGGTCAAGAAGGCCAAGGCATCCACCTGCTCCCTCGACCCCATGCCCACACCACTGGTGAAAGCATCTCTGTCTGTTCTGTGCCCCATCATGGTAGACATCATCAACATCTCATTATCATCTGGAATTGTCCCCAGTTCCTTCAAAACTGCCCCAGTAACCCCCATCATCAAGAAGCCTAGGTCAGACCCGGAGGACCTCTCCAACTATCGACCGATCTCCAACCTTCCCTTCATCAGCAAAATTCTCAAAAAAGCAGTTGCTGCCCAACTCCAGCAACACATGTCCAACCATGAGCTCCATGAACCTCTTCAATTAGGATTTCGCACTCACCACAGCACTGAGACCGCCCTTATCAAAATAACCAACGACCTCCTCACAGCTGCAGATTCTGGACACATCAGCCTCCTCATTCTCCTTGACCTAACCGCTGCCTTCGACACAATATCCCACACCGTCCTCCTTGACCACCTGTCCTACCATCTTGGCATCACTGATACAGCTCTCTCCTGGTTTCTCTCATATCTCTCACAAAGAAAACAGTTTGTTACCATCGGCACCTCTCACTCATCCCCCGCCCCAGTTAACCAGGACGTGCCTCAAGGCTCTGTTCTTGGACCTCTCCTTTTCACCATCTACATGCTTCCCCTTGGACAGATTATTCACAAACACGGTCTCAGCTTTCACTCTTATGCAGATGACACCCAACTCTATCTCAGCACCAAACCATCCACTCAGCTCCCTCCCCACTCCCTGGTAAACTGCCTCCATGACATCAAAGCCTGGATGACCTCTAACCAACTCAAACTCAACAGCAATAAAACAGAGCTCATGGTGGTGGCCCCCAAAGCACTGCTGCAGAAGGTTGGAGATCTCATGCTCGATGTGGACGGGACCTCCATCTGTCCGTCCTCCGAGGTCCGAAACCTGGGCGTCATCCTGGACTCCACCCTCTCCTTCCAGTCCCACATAAAGTCTGTCACCAAATCTGCCTTCTATCATCTCAAGAACATCTCCAGACTCCGACCATCACTCCCTGATTCTGTGGCTGAAACACTCATTCATGCTTTCATAACCTCCCGTCTGGACTACTGTAATGGAGTCCTGTCTGGAGTTCCCAGCAAAACCCTGGACAGGCTTCAGTACGTCCAAAACTCTGCAGCTAGAGTTCTCACCCGCACTAGACTCTGGCAACACATCACTCCGACCCTCATCCACCTCCACTGGCTCCCTATCAAGTCCCGTATCAACTACAAAGTCCTCCTCCTCACATACAAATCTCTCCATGCTCTGGCTCCCCAGTACCTTTCTGATCTCCTCCATCCATACACACATCCCGCAACCTTCGATCTTCAGACACCGGCCTACTTTCCATGCCCAAAACCAAACTCCAAACCTATAATAATAATAATAATACATCACACTTATATAGCGCTTTTTTGGACACTCAAAGACGCTTCACAAACAAAGCAAAACAAACGAACAAAGGAGCTCAAGAAAATGCAAGTTTGAACAGGTGAGTTTTGAGTAGTGACTTGAAGTTTTGTATAGAGTCCGAGTTCCTGATGTTTTGTGGGAGTGAGTTCCATAGGGTGGGGGCGGCTGCAGCGAAGGCTCGGTCCCCCAAGGTCTGATGCTTTGTCCTGGTGGTGGGAGTGAGGAGGTTGGTGTTGGCTGATCTGAGGTGGCGGGTGGGGCAGTGCTGCTGAAGGAGATCGGTGAGATAGGGAGGGGCCAGGTTATGGAGGGACTTGTAGGTGATGAGGAGGATCTTGTATTGGATACGGTATGGTATGGGGAGCCAGTGGAGTTGTTTGAGAATGGGGGTGATGAGGTCTCTGGAGTGGGTGCGAGTGAGGAGGCGGGCGGCAGAATTCTGGATATATTGCAGTTTTTGGAGATGGGTGGAGGGGAGACCATACAGGAGGCTATTGCAGTAATCGAGTCTGGAGGTGATGAATGCATGGATGAGGATTTCAGCAGCAGGTTGTGAGAGGGAGGGGCGGAGATGGGCGATATTGCAGAGATGGAAAAAGGATGTTTTGGTGATGTGAGTTATGTGCGTTTTGAATGAGAGAGTGGAGACAGAGCCTTCAGTGCTGCAGCTCCCACCCTCTGGAACACTCTTCCTGCAGACATTCATAGCGCTCCATCTCTGGACATTTTCAAAAAACGTCTCAAGCACCACCTGTTCACCACAGCCTACAGTTTTCACTAAACCACCCCTTACACTCATTCTACCCCTCACATAGTTTGTCCATGTCTATGTGTTCCTGTAAAGCGTCCTTGGCTTTCTTGAAAGGCGCTAAATAAATTCAAGATATTATTATTATTATTATTATTATTATCTTGCAAAGATCCCATCTGAACGGTTTGGGCCTGGTTAGAAAGTGACAGGACCAATCAGCGATGAGGGGCAGTACTTTCAGGTGTGGCGGAGTCGTGACATAAGCAAGCAGCAGCAAGAGGCCAGTGCAATTATGGCGGAAGAGATTAGCATGGGTGCTGCTAAGCATCCATGCTAATCTTTCAGATCATGCCAGATAAGACTGAAGTTATTTGCACTTACTGTCGACATGAACTGAGTTACCCAGAGTTCATAGCATCTGAAAAGTAATGTCAGGTTTCCATGCATCTGCTCTGATTTGAGCTGAGCTGTGCTGGCCCTCAGACGGGGACCCAGTGGTCAAGGGGTATGCTGTTGGTTAGAGCAAAATCATGGTCCAGACAGAACGCTGCAGTCAGACCATGTGGAATCTGGGGGGGGGGTTACTTTACAATGTTTAGAAGCTGCTACCTCAGACTGTTGTGAGTGTTTCAGGCCCACAGGGCCTGCTGTTTTATCTCTCAGTGAATGAGGATATTTATGGGTCCTTTATTAGCCTGATTTCAGCCCATAAAGCTCATTAACCTACAGCAGGTCCCTGTCTGCACAGTAATGGGGAACAAAGGCCCAGTCGTGTTTCACAGAGGCCCACCAGTGTTTAGACAACAGATGGACGGAGCTGTGTGTCACCAGTGGATCCTCTGGAGAGACGAACACAAGTGCTGATGGCTCTGCTTCAACTGTCTCCTCTTCCTGTCACCTGATCACTCCAGGCACCTGTTTCTATGCATACCTATGTTAAAACAAACCATCCAATGAGAAGTTGAACCCTGCAGAAATCCACAGATATCGTCAGTTAGTTCTGGCCTTTATCTCTGCATCATCATCAGTCAGTCTTGTATCACTAATCCATTACCCTAGTCATCTCAGGACCATACTCTCTGGTTTTATACATATATACTTTATTCTAAGGCTTACAGATACGGCCCGACTATCACAGAAACACCAGTAATGAGGGAAATGTGGACGACAGCAGAGCAGCAACAACACAACAAAGAAGAATCACTTGGTAAATGGGGCCGATTTACTGGAACATTCTGAGGAATATTTATTAATAAAGGTTCTTAGTAGAGGATCATATCCCGGTGAAGGGCTGTCTGGATGGAGGACAGGAAGTGATCTGCATAGAGAAATGATGTTAATGTCTGTTGCTGTTTATGGCTGAGCCGAGCCGTCGACTTTCAAACAAAACTGAACAACTTCTGAGTCCAAGAGTAGTGACTGATCATAGCCTAAAGCACGGGTGTCAAACTCAAGGCCCGGGGGCCAAATGCGGCCTGTGGTGCAGTGTTACCTGGTCCACAAGATTATATCTTAATTAGAACTGGCCTGCTGCTATGAGGTCTGCAGATTTCCTCCAGTGTAGAAATATAAATTTCACCTTGAAGATAAAAAAAAAAAAAATCCTTGTTTAGTTATAAAAATCTGAAAAAGTAGAGAGTAGAAATAATCAGATAAAAAGTCAGGAATGATGGAAAGAAATTAATTTGTGTTTTCATTTCATATTTTCATTTAGCGTCCCAAGATTATGACTGAAACTTAGAATTTGACTTTTTATTTCCATATTTTGACCTTTTAAATTCATAATTTTGACTTTTTCTCTTATACTGTGACCTTTTGAGATTCAGTTTTTCATTTTAAATAAAGTCTTGACCTTCTAAACTCCTAAATTTGACTTTTAACCCCATATTTTCACTTTTTAAACTTCGGATCTAGAATTTTATCTATATTTTGACCTTTTAGTGACACAATTTTAAATTCTATCTTCTATTTTGACCTTTTAAACTCTTGATTTTGTGTTTTATCTCATATCTTGACCTTTAAACTCATGATTTTAACTCTCTCTGTATTTGTGTGGTGTTTTACTTTGTATATATGACTTTATTTAGGTAACTTTCTGCTGGCCGCTAACTTGATTATGCTTTCCCTGAGGCATTCACCCCCCCCCCGGTGCTGTGGAGAGGATCACACCTGCAGCATGTTACTCATCACGCATGCACTATTTAAGACCAGCTGCAGCTCTCCATGGCGCCTGAGTTTTGACTACCTTCCCTGTGGTAAACTCAGCTCCAGGCTCACACTCTCTCACGAGAACATTTTGAGAAATTTCCAGTGCTTGTTTTGAAGAACCTGTTTCTAACGTGTCTCCTCCTTTTCCCTTCCAGTGCCTCGCTAACCGCTCACTGCCACCAGCTCCAGCACTTTCTCCTCGTTGCCTCTCACTCCCCTGGACCTGTGGATTTCCCTTCCCCCTTCACTTACCTGTACAATAAACTTCTGCATTCTGGGTTCAATACAACTTACACAACAGTTTGCCTTTTAAGAACCTTATTTTGACTTTTAATTTTGTATTTTGACCTTTAGGACTTATAAAGTTGACTTTTTTTATCTCAGATTAATTGATGCTGTGATATTTAATCATTTTGACTTTTTTATTTTTTAGAAGTCTTAAACTCATTTATCATCACTGTTTAATTTCCCCTATAATTCATTACCTGTGAAAACACAGTTGACAGTTTTTGGTTAAATCTTGACCCTGTTAGACCCTCAGGTTAAACCTAAAATCAGATTTGGACCCCTGCTGGGATTGAGTTTGACACCCCTGGCCTAAAGTTTACAAAGTCCTCAGAGAAACAGCATCAGACGTGGATTAAAATCCTCTGTTTCCATTCTGGAGGGGCGGAGTCAGGCAGAGCTCACATACGGTCTGTTTCCATCAAGTGGTCCGGTTTGGTCCAGTCCAGTTTGTCACAGTAAACCAGGATCTTTCTTGTGTTTCCACTGCTGATGTCTGTCCTACCTCGCTTGTTGTGATGGGAAATCTGTTCAGAGATCTGGATTAGAAATAAGAGGCGGTCTTTTGGCTCTTCATGTGGGACCAGTTTGGCTTTTTAAATGTGGATTAAATACAAACGGGAGAAAGGAAACTAGCTGTCAAGGGTGCCATTGAGCTGTTGTGTAGAGCTTGTTAGGGAGTGAAACATGTCTCAGTCTCTCACCTCAGAAGACTAACTCACTTAATAGTATATCAGCATCTCCATTAAAAGCATGTTTCGGATTAAATGAGGGAGAAAAGCTGTTGAAAAGGTGCACATATCCTCTTAGTTCAGTCTTAGACTCCTCTAGACTCTGGTCTCCTTCATCAGTCTAGACCTGTAGTAGGAGGTCTGCAGGACTATTAGTGATCTGGATCAGCTCCTCTCCAGGTAAACAGCACACCTATGGTAAAAAGCCCTGTGTTGTAAAGTGTAGGGATCACAGCTGATAGATGTAGAAATGTTCTGATGAAGACTGCAGCATGCAGCGCCACCTAGAGCTTCACATTCACACTGATTCCTGACTGCTGTTTTTTACTTCCTGTCCACCATCGGACATTTGAGCATCGCTGGAATCATGTGACTACAAACAACCTGATGTGATGACAGGGGTGGAAACCTAAGACCACAAAATATTGCCAAAATAATCCAGGTCCAGGCGCTCAGTACAGGATTGAAAATTGTAAAAATGTTTTAAATCACAGAAACATTAAAAATCCATCCAAGCACATCTGCAGCCTTCCTCAGTGTAGTGACAGTCATTATTACTGCAGTCACGGGTGGTGCAGGAAACCATGCAACACCGTGTTCTCTGGCCTCCAGGGCCATAACAATATAATTCATAAAATACAAATGATATGACAGTCCTTGCATGGAAACCAACATCAGCGCACCGCACTGAAGATAACAGGAATGTAGTATTCCAACATGCATGGATTTAAACAAATGTAAGGGAGCATAACTGCATCCGCATCCTCTCAAAGCTCCATTCATTCCTTCCAATCACAGCGCCACAGAAACCAGTCCAGCCCTCCTCCATACTTTCACCCTCCACCAACTGGAAAAGAGGCGTCTAACCAGCAGGTTCATTCTAATTCTAGTCTGATTTACCTTTCAGAGCTCTGAGCCGGCTGGTCAGGAGGAATGTTGGATTTAGCTTGAAGAAACGATTGTAATTATGAGAGCTACAGTGTCATTTAGAGTAAGTTCTGGAAACCTCATGCTGAAGGATGTATTCTATGACTTCCTCATTGGTGTCTCTCTGTGAGTTTGTGCATGGAGAGGAAATAAGCATATCTAACCTAAAAAACCAAACTCCTGCCGGCAGACAGCCCTGCTCATTCCGGTTTATACCACCAATCTATCCACCGTGATTAGAAAAATAATCCTCTCAGTAATTGACCTGCTTTCCCAGAGGACTTATTGAGCGTGCTCAGTGTGAAGCATCACTAAAACTCTCCAATAGTCCTGACCATCCTGAAGTGTTTTTATACAAACTAGTACACATCCTGCAAATGAAAGAGGGATCGATGTACTCAGAGCGTAATGAGCAGCAGCTGTATAATGACTTTCTCTTTGAACGTATGTCTGAATGAGGCTGGGCTCTGCACAGCATTAATACTTGATGTGGCCGGAGTCTCTCACATACACACCCAGGGCCTTCAAAACATGGCTGCCCCACTTTCTGCTTTCTATTATGGAGACTCTCCCAGGACTGAGCACACAGAGGAAGACCAACAATGTCAGAGGAGGTAAGAGTTCACAGTCTTTGCACACGAGCAGCAGATGGTCGTGGTGAAGTGGAGCTGTCAGATTTCTGTGGTTAGAGCTTCAAAGTAAGACGGCTCTCTGAAGGACGTTTGTCAAGTCTGATTGTGTGTCAGTCTCACCCAGGGGTGTCAAACTCAGTCATAGGAGGGGCCGGATTCTGGATTCAGGACTAACCTGAGGGCCTAACAGGGTCACCTTTACAACCATAACCTGTCAACCTTGTTTCACCGATAATAAAATATGAAAAAACTTACTGATGATGAATGATTTTGACATTTAAAAACTTACAAATATAAGTTTAAAGGCTCACAATCTGAGAAAAGTACATTCATTAGATCAAAAAGGTCAAAACATGAAAGTGAAGCAAAATGTTTTTAAAGGCAAATATGTTAGAAAGAAAGTCAAAATCATGAGTTTCAAACGTCAAAATATGAAATAAAATTTGTAATCATGAAATTAAAAGTCAAATGATTCAAAATTTTAAATTATGAGTCTAAAACAGGGGTGTCAAACTCAAGGCCCAGGGGCCAAAGCTGGCCCGTGGAACGTGGAAAGAATGTTGGGAAAGAAATTAATTTGTATTTTAATTTCATATTTTCAATTTTGCATCACAAAATTACAACACAAACTTATGATTTTGACTTTTTATTTCATACTTTGACCTTTTAACCTCATAATTTGTACTTTATATGCGATATTTTATCTTTGTAGATTCACAATTTTTAAATTGTAAGTCATATTGTTACGTTTTCCACTCATTATTTCAAATTTTGTATCATATTTAGACCTTTTCAACCCCTAACTTTGGCTTTTTAATCCCATATTTTGACTTTTAAACTCATGATTTCTTTTAGACATTTTTAATCCATAATTTTTACTTTTTATCTCATATGTTGACATTTTAGACTCACAATTTAATTCATGTTTTTTTTTTTAAATCTTTTTTACTCATTATTTTGAATTTTAGCTCATATTTTGACATTTTTAACCCTAAGTTTGGCTTTTTAATCCTGTATTTTGACCTATTAGACTTACAATTTAAAACTTTAAGTCATATTTTGACCTTTAAAATCATGATTTTAATTTTCTACTCATATAAACCATCATTCTTCTATTTTTAATATCATGTTCTGACCTTTTGAATAATAAGTTGGACTTTTATCTCAGATTTTGAGCCTTTAAACTTATTGTTTTTACTTTTTTGATTTCCAAATGATTTAGCATCAGTGCTGTTTGTTTCATATTTTATCACTGGTGAAAATGAGGTTGACAGTGTTGACCCTGGTAGGCTCTCAGGTTAGACCTGAGCCTGCTGTGATCGAGTTTGACACCCCTGGTCTAAAAGGTCAAACTATGGGATTATGAAGTCAAAGTTTGGAGTTGAAAGTATGAGGTAAAATCCAAAATAATTGGTTAAAAAGGTCAAAATATCACTTATAAATTAGAATTATGAATGTTAAAGCTCAAAATATATATGAGAAGTCAAAATTCTGAGCTGAAATGCTCAAAGTATGAAATTAGAAGTCAAAATCCTGAGTTTGAGTCCTTAAAGATGCAAAATGAAAATGTGGAATTAAAACACAAATTAATATCTTTTCCCACATTCCTGACTTCTTATCTAAATAATTTTACTCCTTACTTTTTGAGATTTTGTGACTTAAGAGGGACATCTTAAATCATCAGGATAAGTTCACATTTTATACTTGAGGAAATCTGCAGACCTCAGACTGATGGACCAGTTAGAACAGAAACATGAGATCATCTTGTGGGCCGGATTTTACTGTTCCACGGGCCGGATGTGGCCCCCGGACCTTGAGTTTGACACCTGTGATCTAACTGAACCTCCTTTTTACTCCAAATCAAGCAAGAACTCATAGCAGCCAGTCACATGACCAGTGTGGAGGCAGCTAAGGATGGTAGCAGCGAACACTGACCACTCTGTGGAGCAGGCATGGTACTGTCTGTAAATGGTGGACCTCACCTGACAGTCCCAGAAAAACAGAGATGTTCATTTAAACTGTGAGTTTTTATACCGTTGCCCCTTGTTTAGATAGTAGGACAATTGATGCTGAATGAAAACTATCACCAATCTTTTTAGATGCGTTAAATCACGGCTGTCAAACTCAAGGCCCGGGGGCCAAATGTGACCCCCGGTGCAGTGTTACCTGGCCCGCAAGATCATATCTTAATAAGAACTGGCCTGCTGCAATGAGGTCTGCAGATTTTCGGTTTAAAAATGTAAATTTAACCTTGAAGATGAAAAAAAAAATTACTTGTTTAGTTATAAAAATCTCAAAAAGTAGAGAGTAGAAAAAGTCAGGAATGAGGGAAAGAAATTATTTTGTGTTTTCATTTCATTTTTTCATTTTGCATCCCAAGACCGAAACTTAGACTTTTTTATTTCATATTTTGATCTTTTAAATTCATAATTTTGACATTTTTCTCATATTGTGACCTTTAATATTCACAGTTTTTCATTTTAAATCATGTCTTGACCTTTTAAACTCCTAGCTTTGTCTTTAATCCCATGTTTCCACTTTTTAAACTCCTGATCTAGAATTTCATCTCTCATCTTGACCTTTTAGAGTCACACTTTTGAATTTTATCTTCTATTTTGACTTTTTAAACTGTTGATTTGTCATTTATCTCATATTTTTACCTTTTTAAACCTTATTTCAACATTTAATTTCGTAATTTGACCATTAGGACTTATAAAGTTGGCTTTTAATCTCAGATTTTCAGCCTTTAAACTCATTTATTTATTTAGCATTTATTTGACATGGACCCACAGTAACACTGATGCAGTGATACTTATCATTTTGGCTTTTTTTTTTTTTTTTTAAATCTTAAAATCATTTATCATCACTGTTTAATTTCCCCTATAATTCAGTTCCTGGTAAATGTTGACCCTGTTAGGCCCTCAGGTTAGACCTAAATTCAGATTTCATCCCTGCTGTGATTGAGTTTGACACTCCTGTATTAAAGCCAAAGCTGCATGTAGTGGTGATATTCTTACTGGAGGTAAAAACATGCTGGAAGTGTCCAAAAAATACCGAAGCAAAGTCCAGACAGCTAAAACCTGACTTTGAGCTCAGCAGCAGACAAACGTGAACCGACACCTCACAGCTTCCTTAAAGCTCCTTCTTCAAATCACTGATCAGCGTCACGCTGTTCAACGTTTCATCAAAGTGATGACAGGTGAGTCTGAAACCTCGACTGAGGTATTCCCAGGTTTCTTTGTTAGCCTACTGTATTTAAAGTGAACACTGGGCCCAGACTTTAAAGGCGTTCATGTCTAGAAGTGCCGTCACAGAGAAGGAGGTGACGAGCTTTTCATGGTCTGTGAGAACAAACAACTGATGCAAACTCTCGACATCCCGACAGGAACTTTTCTCCCCCGAGCGCCGCAATGTCAGCTCAGTAATTCATGAGTGACGGCTGTCAGGAGACGAGCGGCGGCGAGGGGCCCGGCACGAAGCACACAACTCAACACCACGGCTCGCTGTGTAATTTATCAGCCTCCATCTCAGCCACCTTTACACTGATTAGAGGGCTAAGAATAATGCTGATGAAGCAGGAAGCTCAAAGTTCAATCAGGGATGTTTCAGACTTCATAGATTTTATGTTTAATGTTTGTTCTGAAACTGTTTGACTTTGGCTGGAAATTCTCCAGAAACTGTCTGGATGGGTCATAA
This sequence comes from Cheilinus undulatus, assembly GCF_018320785.1. Lineage (NCBI taxonomy): Eukaryota > Metazoa > Chordata > Actinopteri > Labriformes > Labridae > Cheilinus > Cheilinus undulatus. The sequence continues at coordinate 2,054,607 of NC_054865.1, forward strand.
CCACAAACATGGGCGGATCCAGCAGCACTTTACTCACAGTGATAAACAAGAAGACGCCACCACTGGAGGTTCGCTGGTTCCCATTAAGTGGGTCAGATGGTCAGACCTGCAGAAACCAGTTTATCCCAACGCTGGTGTTCTGACTTTAAACATCGCAGGAGGCTCTGGATCAGAACAGGATGGATTTTTCTATGAGGATTTTGTTCTAGTGCTGGCCAAGCTTAGATGGTAGTTCTGGATTTTTCATGAGTTTTTATTTAGTTTTTCCTTTAAAAGCTAATTCATGAATTTTTACTGCTGGTTTGTTAGTTTACTTCTTATTTTTACTTTGTTTTATTAGTTTTGATTAGTTTTAGTGTTAGTTTTATTTTATTTTTTTTAAATATGGGAAACCTGTCAGGGACACAAAAGGGCTTTTCATTTTTTATTTTTTATTTTATTTATTCAATTTTTATGTTTGTACTCAAGACCTGACATTACCAATCTGTAGGAGTGAGAGAAAAAATCGATACAGCCTCAGGACCTGCCAACATCTCTGATGACAAATCACGACCCAAATTTCCAAAGATTTTCAGCAATGCATGTTTGGTAAATAAAATGTTGCACTAAAGATTTCGGATGGAACAGAATTTATGACAGGAGCAGGAGGCAGGACAAGACTGACATGTTTTACACCCTCTTGAGAAGTTGCTTCATTAACATGGAAAAAGCAAGAAAAGGAGACAAATGAGTTGAAATGTTGTTAAACCAGTGATACTCAACCTGTGGCTCTTTGATGTCTTTATTTTAAATATCATTCCCCCAGAGAGCCTTTGTTGAGGAAACTTTTTTTGCCCTTTTTCACAATTTTTTTGCCACTTTTCACCCATTAGAGCTACCTTTTGACATCATAAACTACCTGTTTCCTATTTTTTGCCTTTCACTGCCACTTGTCTTTGCAACTTTTTTCCCAATTTTTGCCACTTTTATCCATTTTTTCCCATTTGTTGCCACATTTAACCCATTTAAGCTACCTTTTGCCATTGTTTCCTATTTTTTCCCATTTTTACTGTTTCTTTGGCAATTTTTTACTTTTGGCCTTTTCACCACTCTCACCTATTTTTTGCCATTAAAAACACTTGTTTCCTATACTTTTGCCCATTTTTGCCACTTTTATCCAATTTTGCCACCGTTATCCAGTTTTTTTCCAATTTTTTGCCACTTTTCGCCCATTTAAGCTACCTTTTGCCAGTACCACTTGTTTCCTATTTTTTTTGCCCATTTTTGCCACTTCTTTTTGCCCTTTTCCCCCAATTTCACCTATTTTTTGCCATTATTTACCACTTGCTTCCTAATTTTTTTTCTATTTTTGCCACTTATTTTTTCCACCACTTTTCCCCATTTAAGATACCTTTTGCCATTAAATACCACTTGTTTCCTATATTTTTGCCCATTTTTGTCACTCTTGGCTGTTTTTTGCCCATTTTAGTCAATTTACACTCATTTTTTGGTCACATTTTTGCCACTTTACGACCATTTTTGCCACCTGTAACTCAGTTTTTAGTCACGTCTTCTCACCCATTTTTGCTATTTTCTGACCCTACTTCCACTTTTTCGCCCCTTTACACACATTTTTGCAGCTTTTTGACCATTTTTGCCACCTTTTATTTATTTTATTTTTTAGTACTACTTAAGCTGTTTTTGCCACTTTTCACCACTCAGATTGTGGCAAAGGTATTTTTCAACAGTTTGGCTCTTTGGTTGAGTGAAACTGTGTTAAACATTCAAATTTACCCATTATCACATAAAAGAGGAAAATAAACAGTATGGTTGCATGTTCTTCATAGACTTTCGCCACCATTTTTTCTAAGACACACATTGGCGACCCACTAAAAACTTCTCCACACGACCCACTTTTGGGTCCTGACCCACCAGTTGAGAACCACTGATTTAGTCTTTATTTAATAACCTTGGTGCTGACAGTGAACTTCCTTACTGTCTTTACAGGGAACCATTCCGCTGAAGTTTGTCCCGCTCAGTTTTAAAACAATGAACACAGCTTTGAACACTGGAAACTAGTCCATTTGACCTGCTGCAGTTCCTCGCTGGGCGCTATAATGAACGAGAAAACACTTTGGGTCTCTTGTTTTTTTGGGTCATTGGGTCTGAGCAGAGAGAGGAAGAGAGAAGACCAAAGTTTCTGCCAAAGACATTCAGTCCACATTTGTTCTTCTTACTGAGAGCTGAAATCTTTCTTAGAAAACAGAAGATTTAAAGCTGCAAAATACAGAGTCCTGCTTAACTAAGCAGACATCAGCGGTTATCAAACAGCTGCTGCAGCGTCACATTCTTCTTCTGTAGTTCTGGTGAACTCTAAATAAAGCTGCTTTGACATGTCCATCAGGGCTTATAAAGCAGACAGATTTATTTCAAACTTGTACGTTAACCTGAAGTGAACCATGAACCACTTTGATATTAAAGGTCAAAGGTCAAGGTCATTGAGCCTCATGTTCATCCCTTACTTTCCTGTGAATAATTCATTCTGTTTTAGGACTAGGTGGAACATCCCTTTAAAGTGTTCCCTAGAATGAGCAATTTTCTTCAATCTTTGTACTAATATTCACTCTTCACAGCGCCGGTTAGAGCTATGATGTAAACCTGATACCCCTGACAGACTGTTTAATATATCAATCACATGATATACAGTATATACACATCCATATGGGCAACACACAAAGACAGAGGCTTGAACAAAATCTCAGAGGGTGACTTGAGGAATGTTCTGCCTGTCACATCTATCACAGGTCAAGCAGAGCGACAGAACATACGGTGAAGTCGATGTGCACCACAGCAGGGGAGTAGACTACACAACAGGCAGCTGGCATTGATGTTGACTATCACAGATACATGCAGCTCTAGCTGAAGGAGAGCAGAAACCAGCTTCTCCTGTTCAGGGTCACAGGGGGGCTGGAGCCTATCCCAGCTGTCATTGGGCAAGAGGCGGGGTTACCCTGGACTGGTCGCCAGTCAATCACAGGGCTGACATATAGAGACAGACAACCAGACATGCTCACATTCACACCTACGGCCCACTTTTAGAGTCACCAGTTAACCTAACGAGCACGTTTTTGGTGTTGGGAGGAAGCTGGAGAACCTGGAGAGAACCCAATCGTGCATGGGAGAACATGCAAACCCTGCACAGAAAGGCCCTGACTGGAAAGTGAACCAGGGACCTTCTTGCTGTGAGGTAACAGCACCAACCTCTGCGCTGCCATGCAGCCCTCTCATCTCAACCTCTTAACTTATTTGAATGTCCAGGAGGATGTGCAGCTGGGTGGAAACTGTCAGCAGAGGAGAAATCTGCACAATGTGAGCTAGACAGGAAGCCGCTGCCATTACAGTCCAGGATTCTTCACTGTCAGTGGGGCCAGATGATAAATTAAACTGTCGCTAATGCTGGTCAGGAGAAGAACAAAAACATCTTTACCACCAAGAAATGCTTTAACGGCACCAGTGTAGCTCAGTGGGTAGAGCAGGTGCCCATAAGCAGAGGCTGGGGGGGTCACTTTTTCTATCCCAGTAAATGTCTTACCCCACTCTCTCTCCTAATATTTCCTGTCTCTAGTTGTCCAGTCAAAATAAAATAAAAAAAGATGAAAAAAAAAAAAAGAAGACGATTTCAGTGTGGTTCTTTGCTCTTCTTTCAGTGATGAAATGTCCAGTTCTGACCTCCCTCTCTCCTCAGTGACTCTCATTGGTCCGGTCATTTTCTGACTGGAACAAGCGTTATCGGCTTGATGCTTGCAACATGGATCTGCCTGATGGACATGGATTCTGCATGGCTATGATATTTAAGCCTTTGAAACATTCACCCCCCTGAACATCATGGGTTGGCCAACCCTCCACGCCCTCTTTGGAGAAAGATGGATCAGCAGAAACCGCAGGAGAGCGGCTGAGTGCATGTATGGCCATGTCTGGAGCTCTCACTTTCCTGCAAAGCTAAAACGCTGTGAGAGGACAGACAGGGACGTGTAATATCACACTATCATGGTGTCAGTATGAATGTCGCTACGCATAATGATGACAAAGCTTCTTTACTGTTCTGGCATGGCTATGCACAAAGAAATCACCTTCTGACTCAACGATGAAGTGATTTAATTTTCAAGGTCAAAGGTCAGGTCATTAGGCTCATAGCCAGGCCTTAGTTATAAAATATCTATGAACCCCACTACCACAGAAACAGCCAGACCTCAGAGGCATAAAACCAGCAGCAGTTCTAGTATCTTCTACAGAAGACTCCTCTGTCAGCTGAGCTCTGTGTTCGATAGAGTTTGTCTGGTGTAGTTTTATAATTTGTCTTCAGACCCACCACGGTTCCTCTCTGTGTTTGTCTGCTGTGATGAAATAACAAACAGTCTACGTCAGTCAGGTTCATCTTTTATCCTCACAGCAGGACGTCTGTGAGTGACTGATGGAGACTGATGCGCTCCCAGCCTCATCACCTCAGCAGGGCGCTCCGTGTTTCATTCAATGCAGGCTTTAAGAGCAAGAAAAAGATGTTTATAACGTCATATACACTCACCGATCACTTCATTAGGTACACCTGTACATCTGCTCAAATATCAGCCAATCATATCGCAGAAGCTGATAAATTTAGGCATGTAGACATGGTGGAGACAATGAGCTGAAGGTTAAACAGTGGCTTTGAACAGTCTGTTTTTTTAATACATTAAATATTTATCACAGGTTTCAGGAGGGAAAAAACAATTAAATAAGGATTTGACTCTAACTCAGAAAGAGCAGAAATCCTCCTGTACTTCAATAACTGGCCAAAATGCTCGTCTCTGCCCCAGGACCTTTTATTGTGAAAGGCAGCTTCACCTACAGGAAGTCATGTACTTGAGCCCGGCTGGTGTTGCCAGATTAGGCGGTTTTACGGCCACTTGTGTGGGTAAAAATGGGCTTGGGTGGGTTGATATCATTTGGGCTGGTTTTCCTTAAGTTAGGGGGGTTTTTAACTGCATCTTAACTGACTGAATTACATTCTTAATTGTTTCTTAGTTAAGTAAAATGACAGTTATGACAGTCCGTGAATTCTCCTTGAAATCAGTGAACGTATCAAAGTTACAGCAGCGCTTCTGAAGCCTGTCAGTCACTCTGAGTATCCTGTGGAGCAGTGATTTTCAACTACTGTGCCGTGCACACTACTGTACCGTGAGAGACGGCCAGGTGTGCCGTGGGAAATTATCCAATTTCACTTAATAGGTTCAAAAATAACATTATTTAGTCACTGCACGTAATTGTTCTGCATCTGTGCCAGCAATGTGGTGGCTGGTAAGGGTAATACTCCTCCATGTCAGTGGGTGGCAGTAGGGAGCACAGAAATTACCTTATTAATTCAAGACAACATAATTAGTAATGCATGATAAATGTGGCGGTGATGAGAAGTGTGAAAGCAATGGATAAATATTTGAAAAGGAAAAATGAAGACTCTGACATGGTCAAAATTCTAACCAAGAGGAGACGCCAAGTGTGAGTGGTGGTCAAAAGAAGCCAAAAGTGGTGAGTTCAAAGCAGTACAGCGAAGTTACCTTTCATTTGGATTTACTTTCACCAGAGAGTCGACTGTACTGACTCAGTTATTCTTGGTGTGTGGGGAAAAGCTATCTAATAGGTCGTTTCCAACAGTGCCATGGTCCCAAGCAGACTATAAACACCATCTCCAAACAAAACACCCGTCACTTCAAAACAAGAACGCAGACTATTTTGTTTGCCTGTGGGAACAAACTAAGAAACAGGCAACTTTAATGAAAAAAAACACAAAGGTGTCTGAGAGAAGCTACTCAGTAGCTGTAACGTATCATTTTGTAACATTTTTGGCTTGCGGTGTGCCTTGGGATTTTTCTTAATCTAAAAATGTGCCGTGCCTCAGAAAAGGTTGAAAAACACTGCTGTAGAGTTCAATGGAGGGAGCCGTGTTGTGATTGGGAGAGAGCACGCAAGAGAGAGATGGTTGTTCGTGTGTGTGTTTTTATGTGTGGGTTTTTATGTGTGTGTGTGCAGGAGAACTAAACTCTCGTGGACCGATAAAGACGGCAAATTTTGTTGTTTCTGGCGTTGGCTACAGCCCACAGTAGCCTGCACTGAGTTAGCGAAAGCTTATACAAAGCTGGAAAACGTAGTGTTGTACAGGAAGAGTGGGGGTCCTGATAAAATAAACGGTTAAACTCTTCAGTATTATACATTATAGCTAGCAAAACATTCTGGTGAGAGGAGTTATGAATTAGCCTCATGTTATTGTATAGCACACCCAGCTGCCACAAACACTGATGTAGACAGATGTTATGATCAGATGTTTCTGTGCTCTTCATCGGTGTTAAAGGAGCAACCCCCAGCATCTAAAGGTGAGATAATACAACCATGTCTGTAAGATTTGCTGTTTTTTAAGGAATAGAGATGCAGGTGGAGGTCATGCACCTGAAATCAGTGTGTTGCAATAGTTGACTGTTGTTGCTTGTTGTTTAAGGAGTTATTTTTGGTGTACTCAAGCTGTCAGTGGACTTTTATGGAGTTTTGTATGTTCGTCAAAAGAAAAAGCACTAAATATTGATTATTGGGAGGTTTTTTTGTGCATTCTGGCAAGTTTTAGACAAGTTTTGGGCTGGAAACTATCAGCTGTATCTGGCAACACTGAACCCAGCTACAGTGAGTCTTGAAGTGTTTATTATTTGTAGATATAATCTGTGGATCATCATGGATGACACGATTAAATCTTTGCTGTCAGTGACTCTACAAATCATTGTTTGTTTGTGGGCTGACAGATGCATAGATTTTTTTTGGTATATATTTGTGGTGATCAGGAGGAGGCTCTCTGACAGCCCAGGCCAGGCTGTTGAACCTTCTTATGGTTTCAACATTAATGTTAATCTTCATTAACTACTGCTTTTGTTTCACACATCCATCTGGAAAACCTTCACTAGATGTTTGTGAAAGGACAGGGCCTTTGAAAATAAACTCAGAGGTGATTGGATGAACTCTCTGTCTGTCACATCTTTACATATGATGTAGCCGCCAGCGAACTACGCCCCTACCAAAAGAGTAAACTCCTACAAGCTGCATAACCCGAACCATGGCGGCTGTAGACATGTCAGTACACGACTTTTGTCGTCTTTGAAAAGAAAACAACTCACTGCTGTTCTTTGTTCTTCTTTGTACTAAATTTATTCTTTTTCTGCCTTATGTTTTCTAGCTCTCCAATTTAAACTTTTCCCCATTAAATTCTGAAAAAAAGACTGATCCTTTTATATTTTATTGATTATGATTTCTGCAGATTTCAGCAATGCGGATTCAAATATACATGTGCATTACTAAAATTTAGAATATTACATAAAGGTCCATTTTGAAATGTCGTCATGTTCTGATGTAACTGGTGCTTTAGCAACATCCACGATAATGTCTTCCTCTGTAATTGCACCGGCCTCTTGTTGCTGCTTGCTTACATCACGACTCTGCCACACCAGCAAGTACCGCCCCTTGTCTCTGATTGGTCCTGACCCAGACGGTACAGATGGGAGCTTTGCAAGATGGATTCACCAGTGAGAAACATGGAAATGGGCGTATCCATCTGCTTTAAAAGGTTAGACTTATTTGGGGAAAAGCCCCAAACAAACCTTGTAGCCTACTCCTCCATATCATTCCTTTTCTGGTCATTTTTGCAATTCCACTGCACATGCTCTGATCTGTCTCAGGCCATCCCAGAAGTACCAATCTGCTCCACTCAGGATACGCACCAGGTCTATTTCAGCGCTGGCCGCTGCCAAACCACGCCAGTCTATGCAGAGCAGATCAATTCAAACAGGAACAAGGATGTTCAAAGTAACTGGTCAATTTCAAAATAAAACACAATACACAGACTCCTGATTGTAAGTCAGCACTATATCAACATCATGCCTCATCCTGTAGCACCAAGCTATGGGTCATCACAGGGTCTTAGAGCTGCTTCTGCACCACTGATGAAGAAAAGTTCACTTCTGGAAAGCAGGATCCATGCATGTCAAATCCACACCAGAAAGGCAAAAAAATCTTTCTATGCTTCCTGCATAAACTCAGAGTTCTCACAGGATCTCGAGTCTCCAGTAGCTCTAGGCTCACCTGTGCAGTGCTCCAGGAACCCTTCCAGCTGGGATGGTGCAGAGCCCAGAATGCAGTGCAGGCAGAGTATGTAGAATTTGGGGATCAGGACCCACTGCCACCTCCTTGATGAGAGACTATGACCAAAATGTCTTATATTGTTGGACCAATCAGATTAATTGAATGCACACCAGCACAGACTGGATATCAGACAGCACAAAATCCAGAAAAATCAGAGGGACAGAGCAAAACCAAAATATTTTAAAACAGTTTTATGAACTTTTTGGTGCAAATCAGATTTTCAGATCTTAAACCAACTAAAAAGGGCTCTGTGACCCCCCCCCAAGCTGACAACCACTGGTTTAAACTGTGCCTGATGTAAGGGGGTGTCACATGATCGTATAAGGTGGAACTGCATGAACTTTTCTATGAATAAAGTGCTGTTTGATTCTTTTAGAGTGCACATGAATGGAGCATTAGTTGGATTCAATCTTATTCCACTGAAGTTTTCTGCTGTCATGCGCATAATTTTCTTTATTTTTCACCACATTTCAGTGTTTTTATTTCTTCCAAATGACAATATCTGTCCCTACAGCCTCTAATCACCAAACCAGCAAAGCTTCCCTGCAGTTTCAGAACCTCTGCCTCCAGTGAGAGTAATTGGTAGCATTCAGTGAAATATCTTTTCAGATGTTCTGCACATGTGTTACCTCATCTGGATCCAGCAACAGTGGAGGGCAGCAGGGATCATTAGTAGTCAGTGTTTCTAACTTTTGAAGACCGTAACCCAGACCGCCTCAGTTTGGAGCTTGGATGTCTGATCTTCTCACCGCTGACAACAGAGGAAGAAAATGTTTAAAAGCCTTTTGTCCTAATCGATCAATGGTAATCTCATTGGGAAGGTTATGAAATATTTCTGCATGGTTATGAAAGTGACACTGCTTTAAAAAAAGGAAGATCCTTGATCAGAGAGAAAAAAACACATCAGCAGTAAGTAATAAACAGTTTATTCCCTGCTTTTATTTACAGCTTTTTCAAAGTTGCAGAAACTAAATAACACTGCCTGTGATACAAATACCTGAAGGCCAAGCCCTCTTTGAACTACACCGGGGTCATTTTCCATCTAAAGAGCACGCTGTACAGCCTGCTGAGATTGAAGGACTTCACAGTAAGTTTACACGAAGGTTATTGAAAAATATCAATCACAGGTAGGATGCAGAAAGGTTCTCCTGGCACCAAATATCCCTCAGAGTGCACTAAAGTCCAGCATAAAAATGTAAAGAATATGTCAAAGCTGTAAATCTGCCTGCAGCAGACCGTCTGAGGGGGGGTTGTTGAGTTACGGAGCCCCCCCAGAGACCTGAGGCAGCTGAAGGAGCAACAGAAACGTATGGACAAGTTGGGAGCAACAGCTTCCTGGTTCATAAACGAGACTCAGATTCATGGAGGAGAAAAAGCCACAGTTCAGCAACGAAAGCCACATTTTGGACAGCTGTCTAATTACAGCTCTGTCTGTCACAGCAAGAGTTCATCCTAGTTCATACACAGCCATGACACTGGCTTCACAATACTCCAAACAAACTCCACAATGAGATTTTTATGCCAGTTCCTGGTCCTGCTGCCACCATTTCTACTTGTTTATGTACAGCAGGGGTCATTGAGTACATTTGTACAAGGGCCAGATTTAGTCTCAACAGAAACTCTCCGAACTTTCAAATACACAAAAACTGAAGAAATATTTTGGTCTGATTGAAATATTAATGAAGGAGTATTTGTATTTTCTTTTAAATCACGGGACATTTTTAGTCATTAATGTGAGATCAATCGCTCTTATGCAGCAGGCCAAAAGGAGACAAGCCTGACAGCAGTATTGGCTGGGCCCCTGAAATCCAAGAGAATGGGCCCTCCCAAATCGTCATTTAGCAATGTTAACCCATTTTGGACACTTTTAACCCCTATTTAGCCACATTTTTGCACAATTTTAACCCCTTTTGAACCACTTTTCCTGCATGTTTTATCCCCTTTGTGCCACTTTTCTTCCATTTATACCACTTTTTAACCTAAATTCATTACTTTTTTGCACCATTTTTTGACTTTTATAATCAATTTTTGATACCTGTTGCCCCCTTTTTTTCCTCTTTTACCATTTTTGCCACATTTAACCTCTTTCCATAACTTTTCCTGCCATTTTTGTCCCTTTGCACCACTCCACAACCCATTTTGCCATTTATCCCCCATTTTTGCTACTCTCTGACCACTTTTCACCACTTTATCTGTCATTTTTGAAGCACTTCTGCCAACTTTAACCCTTCTCTAAATATCTACTAATTATGACAGTAAATTTCTGTAAAAACAGAACAACTGTAAAGTCATTCTAAAACTATTTCAGTGTTAATTGTTTGTGGAATGGATTTAACAGCTGCAGACATTTAAAGCCAAAGGATACTCTTAAAACCACAACATCTTCTTATTCACCAATTTAATGATTTTTCTGGGGCCGGACAGAAAGCTTTGGGGGGCCTGATATGGCCCCCGGGCCGCCAGTTGATGATCAGAGATGTACAGGAAGACAAAGTGATACAGTTTGTCCGAGCAGAGGCAGAGATGAAATGTACCTAACCGATAGAAACGTATCATCAGAGGAGGGGATATCAGAAGCAGAAGGGAGGAAGTATACCACGTGCCATACACCGCCTGAAGGCCAAGATCCTCAGAAATCTGACAGTGTAAACGCTTCCAGGATAAAGCCATCCCAGCAGCCATGAAATATGCACAAATTAAACAATAACAGAAGTGATACAGATCACCACTGGAAGCTCTCCTTCCATCAGAAACAGGCCTGCTGCATCCAGAAGAGCCCCCACAGTATAAACCAGTGATACTCAACAAGTCAGGATGGTTTGTGGCTCTTTTATGACTTCATTTGAAATATTTTTCCCCAGAGCACCTTAAAAAAAGGGAAACTTTGACTTCAGAAATTATCCATTGCAAGCAGGGGTGTAGCACAGGGGGGAAAAGGGTACTGATTACCTGGGCCCACAGTAAGGAGCCTGCAGTTAAAAGTGTGGGGTTTTTTTCTTAGTAATTAGTCTCATTATTGAATCAAAAGTGACAAAATGAATGGGTCAACAGACTGAAATTTGTATCAAATAGAGTAAAAATAAATACTGGGGGGACTCTGCTCCTCTTAAAAATGTCCAGATGCTATAGTCCAGGGCTGCAAAATAATGCAAGTAAATTCAATTTAACCATAGTAAAAACATTGCTCATAAATGTACAAAATTATGCTTCAAAAATACATTAAAAAAGCGTATATATTTGCAAACTAGAAAAGCACTCAGAGAGCATAGACCTCCGTCATTAGCCCTGTCTCCCAATAGGGAAGAGTCCTTTAATAAATTCCTGGATCTGTCCCCATGTGCCCCCCCACCACAGCATTTCCTGATTACTCCCTCCCCAGTGGGGTGGAAACATGGTGAGGAAAAGAATTGGCCGCACTATAGGTGGACTGTCATGGTGGAAGCATTGCCAACCAGGGCCAACAGATGCACTGACAGTCTCACCCACGGTCTCACTGGATGACTGGAAGTCACAACAGAGGGTGAATATTCCTCTATTGCTCCCAGCATTGCACTGTAACAAATTGATGTAATTTCTCCAGTAAAATTTTACAATAACTTATTGTTTGGTTATTTCACAGAGTTTAACTGTAAATTGCAGCGCATTGTGGGTAAAAAATGATTACAGTAGCCTACAGTAGTTTACTACAGTAACCCACTGTATGATTACAGCCCTGTTGTTATCTGACTGTAAATGACTCCTACTGCACTATCATACTGTTTTAGCATCGTCTTATTAAGGATGACACGAGCTCATACAGCAGTGTTTATATCCGTCATTAACTTACAAAAACTAGCTTAACTGTGGCTAAAGCTGGCTAATGTTAACGTTATGTATTGAGGCCATCTGTCTGCAGACAGAGAGCTATAAACTTGTCTTAATGATCTTAAAAGGTATTCTGATTCCTCTGTAGTTTAGTAAATGTCCGAGTGAACAGAAACACAGTCTAACGGCTCATTATTTTGGACATAAGAGCCCATTACACTGAAGAGATGTAAACAGTCAAGTTTGAGTTAAGAAAGCCAGACTCCATTCAGACTCCGTTTGACTCAGTTATTAAGACTTTTCAATTCGGCTGATGATAAATTCCTCAACATTAAGGCCTGATGGCAAACGAGCTTTTATTTTAATTAAGGGGTCCTATTTATGAACTAGTCATATATTTATTTGATATTGTTAACATGTTAAGTGACTGACAGCGAATGAATCACGTCTCAAACTGTTTTCTCTCTGTGTCTTTAAGCTACAGGTGACCTGTACCATGTCTGCAGTTTTTCAGTAGGAATTTAAAATTAGACACGTTTGTGATTAACCATGAACTCAATGATTGTTTAACATTTAGTTAGTGAAATATACCTCAGTTTGTTTGGTCTACTACACTACAGAATAAAGGACCTGCTGATTCAAATAATTTATATGTAATTTTGTACAGCCAGGAGAAGGCCTCATTCATTACCCCTGATTGATGGAGAAAAATCTGTATGATCTAAAAAAATATTTCATCACTTCCTCCCAGGTTTCTGTCATCATGATGTTAACAGAAGAGGACAAGCTGTGCCAGCAGTCTAACCTATCCTAGCAGAGTTTAAGCCACAGTCTCACCTGAACCAGTTAGCAAGAACCACGATGGAAACCAAACCTGACCAGTAATTCATCAGAGGAGGGTCTCCCTACCATCATCATCATACCTCTAAAGTGTCTGAGAATCCTCCGAGCACAGTGAACTGAAGGGATGTTTTAAATGGTTTTTATTATACTGTTAAATAGAGAAGCTAATTTAATCAGATTAAAACTATCCACTGTTGTTTACTTCACACATCCTATAAAATGTCTTCAGATTAAGGTTGAATGATTATAGGTTGAAGTTTTTTATTGTTTTTTATTCTTCTGCTCCCAGCAGTGAAGCTGAGGGGGTAGAAGGTGAGCTGTAAGGGAAGTGACTTTTTGAATTTTGATTCCTATGTTATTCTGTGTCTTTGTCATTTTTATCACCTGCCTACAGTGAGGGCTCCTGACTGGCCAAGACTAAGTCTGAGGTATGCATACCTTTGTTTTTAATTTGATGTGAAGCACTGGAATTATTGAAACTATATTTAAGAAATGTATCCACAACATGTATATTTGTCTGTGTGTAAACTTAAGCATATGATTAATTTTTCAGGTGAGGTTCCCCCAGCAGCTCTTTGGATGCTGGGTATTGAGGATCAGGTGGTTGTGCCTCCACATCCCAACTTGCAGCGTGACTTGCAGCTTTCTCCTCAAACTTCTACATCTTCGGCCGGGGGTATCAGGAGTAAGCTTTGACCACACTGGAGCTGAACAAGGAAACTGTCTGACAGAGGTAGAATTGTTTTTTTTCCATAGAGTTTACTTTCACAGGTAATGAATAACAACATTTTTGAAATAATTTCTCATTATTTCTGTTCATGTGATTTCAGACATTTAGTGTGAATCAGCCCCGCCTGTGTCAGGCACCTGGACATCAGACCTCATCAGCCAAAAAAAGAGGAAGGTCCATGAGAGGGGAAACATCTCAGTCAGACCTCACCTGTCCTCTCTTAGGACATGAATGGACTCTAAGGACTGTGCGTGAGTCGTATCTAAATATGTGGACTCTTGCGTACGTCGTTGGTTGTTGTGCTTTTACATCTTTTGCCTGTATCTTTAGCTGTACGTCCTTTATTTCTGAACATGTTTCTATTCATATTTGTGGTCTGTGTCACTCATAACTACTAAATGTTGTGTAGAAGTAGATTTATTTAGCTAGCAGCCAATCACAGGCTCTAATTGTTATCCTGTATCCAATACCTGGAAAAGACAGCTATGATTTACTGTAGGTGAGAATTTTCCTCACTGTAATTAAAAAAAAATGTGTTATATTCTTTCTTGGGGCCCAAAGTCTCTAGGTACACACCTGATTGCAAGTCACTTTAATCAGTTTGTTTCCCATACAGTAGCTTTTTCAAACTTAATTGTGAACCTTATTTTTTGTCTGTATATTTTCATTGCCCTTATTTCCATTTTTTACCCTTTTTTACCCACGCCGGTCAGCAGGGGGTTATGTAAAGTGTTCCGTGTCTTTGTCTGTTTGTTTGTTTGTTTGTATGTGTACAAGATAACTCAAGAACGGAAAGTCGTATCTTCACCAAACTTTTAGGGAATATTGGGATAGTGACAGGGAAGAATCGATTAGATTTTGGTGGTGATCTGCACACCCGTTCGGTTTTTCTCGGACTTCGAAATTTTGAACACCATAGTAATCAATGGGAGCGTAAGTTCCTCGGTGGCGCTGTTTAGGCATGGGTCTGCCGCCTCAGACGCCCACTCTAGTTTCACTTTTAATCCCTTTTTTACTGCCTTTTTGCCAATTTTTTCCACATTTTTCCTGCTTTTTTGGTATTTTTTGCCTCTTCTCAACCATTTTATTTTCCCACTTCTCACCCATTTCAGTTGTGTTTTGCCATGAAATGCCCCCCCCCATTTTTTCACTTTTGTTCCACTTCTTCCCACTTTTCTACTCATTTTGCCCATTTTTGTTAACCTTGCAAAGCAGATGGACACAACTGTTTCCTTGTTTTTCACTGGCGCATCCATCTTGCAAAGCTGCCATCTGAACCGTGAGGGGCAGAGTCGTGACGTAAACAAGCAGCAGCAAGAGCTGGTTATGGAGGAAGAGATTAGCGTGGATGCTGCTAAAGTGCCAGTTTTATCAGAACTTCACGACATTTCTTCGTTAAAAGAAGAACAAAGAACAGCAGTGAGTTGTTTTCTTTTCAAAAAACAACAAAAGTCGAGTAGTGACATGTCTACAGTCACCACAGTTCACGCTATTCCTCAGTAGCTGCGCACGCACAGCTCGATAGTGGCTACGTCACGTGTTTTGTTGCTCTGATTGGCCAGTAGAGATGTGACAGACAGAACATTCATCCAATCACACTCTGAGTTTTTTAAAGCCTCTGCCTTTCTCAAATGTTTCCTATTGAAACAAATCCGTCTGGCATGTTAGGTTACATTTTTGTCACCTTTTACTCTTTTTTTTGGCCACGTTTTTGCTCCTTTTTGACCATTTTTGTTGTTTTTACCCCTTTTTGAACATTTTTGCCACATGCAACTCTTTTGTTTGTCACTTCTCACCCGTTTTGCCACTTTCTGCCTTTTTTGCCACTTTTGCCACACCCAGTTTTTACCATTTTATGCATATTTTGCCCCTTTTCATTCATTTTTAGCCACTTTTTGACAATTTTTGCCTCCTAACTTATTTTAGGTGCCACTTTAACGCATTTTTCACCACTCAGATTGTGGCTCTTGCAAAGGTATTTTTCAACAATCTGGCTCTTTGGTTGAGCTGAGTTGATTAACACTGGTATAAATCCATATTAAGATATTTAGTCCAAAAACAGGATTACATCCAGAAAGGTCCATGGACTTTAATTCTCCTCGTAAAAATAGGTGCTAGATCCTCATTTCCTGGTCTTTGTTATCATCGTTGAACCTGAACTAGCTAAGGTCATGTGTGTGTATCATGGGTGATGTCCTGTCTTTTTTGGTAGTGGATTTTCTTGGTTTGAATTTGGTTTTCGTGTTAGAGAGGTGTTCTGTGTATTTTTGGACCTCAGTGAGGCTGGTTGGTGAGGGCAGGAGCACTGAGCAGTCAATCTTTGGGCAAACAGGATCTCCTCTCTACCACCTCATGTTGAGCCGTCAGACGCCGGAGTATTTCTTCAACCTTTCACTCTGTCTGCTTTTACAAGAGTTTATTTCAGTGACCTTTTGACTTTTCTAATACCTTGTAGCCCTCGTTTTTAAAGAGTCTCCTACCTCCTACCAGTGCTTCTGCCTGCCACCAGCCAGTTCACTCACCTTTGTTTTGCACCTTTGTCTCCTGTAAAAAAGACTTCTTAGACCTACGACCTGGCCCATGCTCTGCTTCTGGGACCTAGTCTGGATTCATCACACAAAACCTTCCAGCTGCAGTTATTGACACGTCTCTGTTTCACAATAAACATTCAGACTGGAATAAAACATGTATTCTGTTGTATAACTGACCAAACACGCCTTCAGTGAGTCTGACAGTCTGGAGAGAGACTTGGAGTGTTACCTTTCTAAAGACACTGTAAATGAGCTTGTACTCCAAATGGTTCACAGCATTCAGTTTACTGGAGGTACTTCTGGGTAGGTTGTTCTTCTTCGTTTATTCTGTTTTGCCTGGACAGGATTCAGATTTTAGCTTTAGCTGTGTAAAAGTGGTGTGAAAGCATGATCAACACAAAATGTGACCAACGTTAGTGTTTCTACTCTTACAGGCTGATTAACATGTCTGTGAAGAGTTTATCACTGGTGCTAGATAAAATAATAAAAATGCAATAAAATGCAAAGCCCTTCTCTGTTTTCTGCATCCTTTCCTGCAGAATCATTCAGATCTGTGTTGGTAAGTGGTCTCCTTCTCTCCTTCTTCCTACGGACACACGGTCAGAAGACTTGGAGCAGCTAAGCTGTGAGGCTGCAGGTGAACGCTGATAAATTCCCTCAGGTGAGCCGGCACACATCAGAACACAGATCAGCACTATTTGTAAAAAGTCACACACAGATCCACAGAGGATGCCAGGTTCGTCACTGAGATAAACCCACTCCTAATCGATCATCACAGACGAGGCGGCAGGGCCAGGGGTCACTGGGTCCAGTGATGGAGACAGCTGAAGCTCTGACATACAGGAGGAATAATTTACTGAGAAATACACCCTCAGAATAATAACGCTCACATCTGAGATCATGATTTACTCTTCCGTTTAATCTCAGAGAGATCAGATTCATTCAAGGTGTTCACAGAGACAGAAAAACAATGAATACTGGAGAGTTTGAAAGTAACAGCTGTTCAGAAATGACTGTAAAGTTCCATCCGGGTGTTCTCAATCTAAACAGTAACAAAATATGATAGTGAAGGAAGTGGGACACCTGAAAGTGACTTCCTGCTACTGCAACGACCCCCCACAATAAAGATGACCTCTGAACTGGACAATAATAGGATGATCTCAGATCGTGAAGAAATACAACACTAAAGCTGTTTTATGGTAGGATTGGCTCTTTTCCTTCTCGCCCCTCCCCTGATGGTTTTCTGAACCACAGTGTGCAAATTTTTTTTTTGCATAATCCGCACAAAGACTGCAAACTTTTTTTTTTGCTCAGAAGCCTCAACAATCTGCAGAGGTTTGACCAGGGAAGAGAGAGGAAACACCACAATCAGCGGAGGAAAGCATTGCAGGAACAGATTTTGTTAACTTAAATGTTACATCTGACATTGTTTGGCTTTTTTTATTGTTTTTCTGAGTTACCTACAGGCCTTTCCACCTCTCTACATGAGTTTTACCTGTCAGGATGACAGGAATCACCAGAGGGATTTTATAATATCAGTTTCATTTCTTATAAAGGGAGGAAGCGATGCTTGCGTGGTCTTTATTTCCATGACAAAATCTAGACTAAAACTAACAAAAATGGATCTGTGATGACAAAAACTAAGTTTATTTTTCATCAAGATGACTAAAACTAGACTAAAATGTAATGCAGTTTTCATCTGACATTCAAAATCTGTGATATTTCTCCACTGTGGGTAAATCTGTCGACTAAAACTACACTTAACTAAAAAAGATAGAAATACCTAAAGTGCATTTCATTAAAGACTAAAACTAAGACTAGTATTGAAAATATCTGCCAAAAGAACAATCTAAACAGTTTTGACCAGATTAGACAGTGACAGGACCAAACAGCGACAAGGGGCAGTACTTTCAGGTGCGACAGGGTCGTGACGTAAACAAGCAGCAGCAAGAGGCCGGTGCAATGATGGTCAAAGACATTAGTGTGGATGCTGCTAAAGCGTAACCTTGCAAAGCAGATGGAGTCGCCCATTTCCTTGTTTCTCACTGGTGAATCCATCTTGCAAAGCTCCCATCTGAACCGTTTTGGCCCGGTTAGAAAGTGACAGGACCAATCAGCAACGAGAGGCCGTACTTTCAGGCACAGCAGAGTCGTGACGTAAACAAGCAGCAGCAAGAGCTGGTGCAGTTATGGAGGAAGAGATTAGCGTGGATGCTGCTAAAGCGCCCGTTTTATCAGAACTTGACGACATTTCTTTGTTCAAAGAAGAACAAAGAACAGCAGTGAGTTGTTTTCTTTTCAAAAACCACAAAAGTCAAGTACTGTCATGTCTATAGCTGCCATGTTTCATGTTATTCCCCAGTAGCTGCGCACGCGCAGCTTGATAGCGGCTACGTCACGTGTTTTGTTGCTCTTATTGGCCTGTAGAGATGTGACAGACAGAACGTTCATCCAATCACAGTCTGAGTATTTTTTTCTAAAGCCTCTGCTTTTTCTCAAATGTTTCCTATTGAAGCTTTCCCATCTGGCTTGTCAGGTTAGCTGAAGCGCCAGTTTTATCAGAACTTGATGACATGTCTTGGTTTAAAGAAGAACAAAGAACAGCAGTGAGTTGTTTTCTTTCCAAAAACCACAAAAGTGGAGTACTGTCATGTCTACAGTCACCATGGTTCGGGTTATGCAGTTCTCTATGGAGTTTACTCCTTGGTCTTGGCTACGTCACGTGTTTTATTGCTCTGATTGGCCCATAAAGATGTGACAGACAGAACATTCATCCAATCACCCTCCGAGTTTTTGTTCAAAGACTCTGACCTTTCCCAAACACTGTCTATGGGAGGTTTTCCACATGGATGTGTGAAACAAATCCATGTGAAGTGCCAGGTTAGTTTTTTCCACTTTGAAAGTTAACTTATCTACGGCGCCGTAGTAACTGTGGTGAGATGTAACACTAACAGAGCGCTGACTTACCACTGGGAGTCATTGAGTACACTGTGTTGTATTTTGGAGTTGACCGGATGCGTGGCACATTCTTCCGGCTGTTTGGATCGATCTACTCCATGTGGACTGACACAGTGAAAATAGACCTGCTGTGGATCTCCAGCAGAGTGGAGCAGGAGTTCAGAGATAAACCGGGTACAGACTGTAGCTCCTGAAGTGGAATTGCAAAGAATGACCAAGAGAGGGATCAGTCTGTTCCACAGTGCGCTTCAGGAAAAGTGTTTGCCCAGGCAGAGTGTGTAGTTTACCCTCCCTAATCTGCTCTGAAGACGATCAGAACTGCTCCAACTTCAAATCTTAAATACCAGGTTTAATATTTCTGATCAGAAATCCTGTTGTGGGGGGTCAGTGATGGTTCGTTTGTGAGTGAGCTGGTTCAAAGAGCCGGCTCTGAACAATAAGATCTGGATCCGGTCTGAGAGCCATTTTATATCATTATTAATCTTTTCATATATGTTGTGTGAGTCTGTGTGATTGATTAGAAGGGATGATCTTCTCTCCACAAACATGGCGTGTCTTTGGGCGTCTACTCTCTCTCTATATCCCTTCACCTTTTCTAATGTAGACACTGCTAACCTGCTACATTTCCATCATTACATGCAGATGTTTTGTCACATTACTGGTTACCTTTATTCCTGTTTTTATCAGCGCTCTCTTTACACTTGCAGCCTCTCATACCTCGTACTGCTCAAATATTCTCTCTGGTAAATGAAGCTCCATCTCCTCTGGTCTTATCTGACTCAGCGACATGGCGCTCCTTTATCCTCCTATCTGCATACAGGCTGTGTCTGCAGGCCCTTTGTCAATGCAAAGAATGGCCCCGGTATAGTATCTTATGAGTTAATAAAGAATTCAATGTAACATATATTAAGGTCAAAAGCACTGAGTTTCAAACACAGGGGCTGAACGTGAATAGCTGATGAACAATGGATGTTCCCTTTATCCCAGCGTTTCAAAGACAGCAACAGCAGTGAAGCTGCATGGATCTGAGATCCTCTCCTCTATAGATGAAGGCCGCCACGTGACTGTTAAATCAGCCTTTAGTTTAGTTTTCAGGTTTAGACCATCATCAGTCTTTTAGATGAATTTCTAAAGGTTATAAATCAGCATTAAGAGAATTAACCACCAACCTTGGTGATGAAAAACAGAAGCTTTATTTTTAAATGTGTTCTAGCCATGAAAACTCAAATCTGTTCATTCCAATAAAAATAATTATCCAACTGTTTATGGTCAGAAAATATTTATGCTCAGGTTTTGTCACTTTTCAAGTCACATACTGTAGAAAAACATTTTTTGTGAAAGAAAGAAACAAAAGTTGTATACGGACATGTCTACAGTCGTCACAGTTTGCGTTATGCAGTTCTCTAGTGGAGTTTACTCCTCAGTCGCAGCTACGTCACGTGTTTTGTTGCTCTGATTGGCCCATGAAGATGTGACAGGCAGAACGTTCATCCAATCACCCTCCGAGTGTTTTTTCAAAGGCTCTGCCCTTTCCCAAACACTGTCTAGAGGTTTACCATATGGATGTGTGAAACAAATCCATCTGGCGTGTCAGGTTACAAACGGCCCATTACTGAACCAAAAACACCAGAATTAAATGAAGCTGTCGAGGCTTTTGGAGAGTTTTGTCCAGGCACTGAAGTGAAGATTCTCCTCTATGTACAGGTGTGTCTAAAACAATTCAAAAACTAAGTAAAAGTTCATTTTTTCTAGTGATTTACTCCACAAAGTAAAACTACCATATATTCCAGAATCATCTCATGCAAAGTGAAATATTTCTCTGCTTTAATCTCTCTAATTATCAAATATTGTGAAAAAGTTTTGTTCTTAAAGGTTTCCTGAGCCTTCTTTCTCTCATTCTGGTTCAGTTCACACAACCACAATCATAGAGAAGACTGCTGACTGGACTACAGACCAGAAGACAACCACTGACACCGACCACAGGGAGGGTAAGCCACAGAAGGTCAGTGCTGAAAAGCCAGGCTGGTCTCAGAGGCTGTATCAGAGCAGATTCAAGAACAATGACTGAAGGAAAAGTAAGAAAAGGAGACCAACCAACATGATGATCTCAGCCTTCAGAGGACTGACAAACAAAGCAGATTCATGACCCATGACTGAAGGAAAAGTGTACTTAGGGGAGCTTCACAACGACTGGGCTGAGACTGGAGTCAGGGGATCAAGAGCCACCACTCAGACGGGTCCAAGAAATAGACTACCAATGTTCCTTGTGTGGAGCCAATCCTGAACCAGAAAAAGAACCGGACCGTTGTGGTCTCAGTGGTCCAAAGTCCTGTTGTCAGATAAAAGTCTGTGTTAAATTTCATTTGTAAATCCAGGTCCCAGAGTCTGGAGGAAGATCAGAAAGGCTTAGAATCCTCCAGGTCTTGAGGTCCAGGTTTTCCAGTGATGGTTTGGGGTCCATGTCATCTGCTGTTCTTGGTCCACTGGTCCAAGTCCAGAGTCCACGCTTTAAGCTGTCTACCAGGAGATTTTAGAGCCCCTCATGTTTCCATCAGCTGATAAGCTTAATGGAGATCCTGATCTCCACCATTCGACAGTGAAACCAGAACAACCAGAAACTGGTTTACTGACCATGGTGTTACTGGGTTTGATATTCCAGCCGACTGGTCTGCCCTGAACCCCTAGAGGATCTGAGGAAGGTGAGAGACACCAGACTCAACAATCCAGACCAGCTGAAGGCTGCTATCAGAGAACCTGGGCTTCTCAACACCCCAGCAGGACCAGGGACTGATCGGCTCCACAACACAAGCAGAG
Organism: Cheilinus undulatus; assembly: GCF_018320785.1. NCBI lineage: Eukaryota > Metazoa > Chordata > Actinopteri > Labriformes > Labridae > Cheilinus > Cheilinus undulatus. The sequence continues at coordinate 2,076,477 of NC_054865.1, forward strand.
ATGCAGTGAAAAGGAGCTTCGACCAAGTACTGAGGGATAAATGAGCAGAATTTTCCAGAAAGTCCAGATGTCTGTATTATAAATCCTTTTTTTGGACTAATGTTTGTGATATTCTAATGTTCAGATGTTTGTGTGCTGTAAGCCGCAATCATCAAGAGCATAAAAACCAAAACAAGTCTTGAAATATTACACTTTGTATGACGAATCCTAGAGAAATGGGAGTTTCACTTCTTGAGTTTAATCACAGAATAAGAGTGAACCTTTTCATGATTTTCTATTTTTTTGCGATACGCTGGTATAAATGTGTAAAAATCACTGAAGTGACGCCCTGCTGAGGAGACGCTGTCCTGTTGTGTCCAAGTATTCCCAGGTGGGACAGTTCTCCTTCACATCTCTGTTATCCTGTGAACATGCTGCAGGTCCACAGAGTTCAGCAATGGCCTCCACTGTCCTGAACTCTTTTAGCCCTGTAGACCTCACATCTGTGGCACAGGGTTGCAACAACCAATGAGTTTGAACATTGATAAATCAGATTAGCGGGAAAAAATTTAAAAAGTGGGGAAAAAAGGGAAACATGTTTTTTTTTCCCTTCCATCACTTTATTTAACTAGACAAGATTATTTGAAAATGACAACAGTACAATAAACAACATGAAACATCCCAGAGCTGTTAAAATATCAAATCATGAATTAAGAATAAAAATAAATAAAAATTCGTTTTAAATGGCTTTGCTTCAAGCAGCTGTAATAACATGCCATAGACCAGTGGTTCTCATACAGGGGTATGCGTACCCCTTTGGGGTAGGTGAGATTTTGAAATATATGTAAGCTGTTTAAAAAAATAGCGCCTTTCTTTGCACATCAGGGGCGACAGGATTTTGCGAGTATATTACATTCTAAAATCGTCTGCGGTGTTTTTTCTCTGTCCTCTGATAAACAGTGATGTATGGGAGCGGAAGATAAAAGGAGGTTTCTCCCTCGCTGTCCTTAACTCCATGTGTAGCCAGAGGTGTCAAGTAACTAAGTACAAATACTTTGTTACCTTATTTAAGTAGAAATTTTGGGTATCTATACTTTACTGGAGTAATTATTTTTCTTTAATTATTACATTCTTAATATCTATATGATCTACTCCTTACATTTTCACACAATTATCTGTACTTTCTATTCCTTACATTTTAAAAATAGCCTGGTTACTCCTATTTCATTTCAGCTTGTTTTCATTCCAGCTTGTCATCATTCAAAAAAACAAAACAAAAAAAAAAAACCCATAAACCTATCCAGATAAATCGCACCATCCGGATAGAGTGAATCTGTTTGTGGTCGGATGAGAAGTATAAACATAATACCATTCCGACACCCTATTGGTTTGTTTGTGATCCATCACACCTGCACACGACACAAATCACGTCACACTCCAGCAAGGAAATTAGCAGACGTATGTAGCTTAGTATGAAGATGTCCGTGTCAGAGACTAAAGAGAACTGGAGCGAAATGTCCCAACCAATCACCAGCGAGGAGGTTGGTAGTACACATATATGGTTCTTGAATGTATTTACATTGTACTAAAATGCGTTCATTTTCAATGGGCATAAATGTGGCTGAAACAGGTGCATCCCAAATTTTTCAACACTAACATTTTAATATATCATTATAGTCATTATGGCCTTTAGAAAAATGTTTTTTGGGGAGGTGGGGTAGTGCACTATAGGCCCCTGTGGTGGGCCTAAGCTTTTGTCCTTAATGGCATTTTTCCCCCTTACATTACTTTTACTTTTTTACTTTAAGTAGTTTTAAAACCAGTACTTTTACACTTTTACTTGGGTGAAAAGCTTGAGTTGATACTTCAACTTCTACAGAAGTCTTTTTAAACCCTAGTATCTATACTTCTACCTGAGGAATGAATGTGAATATTTTTGACACCTCTGTGCGTAGCGCAGCACTTTAACGCATAGCCAGGAGGTCAGTGCCGTTTAGTTTCACTGCTTCATTCACTGACAGCCAAGGAGGAACTGAATTTTCATTCATTCTATGTCAAATATGATCAATAATAGTAATAAGACCACAGCTGAGGCTCGCTGTGAGGGAGTTAACTCCCCTACAGCGCACAGATTGGCTCTTCTGTTTATGTTCCAGACGGGTCAGAGGAGTAATTTCAGTGAGCTGGTTGATCCGGAGCATTTATAAGTCGTATGTCTGAGGTCAGAGGAGACTGTGCTGTTAAATATTACACTAGAATAAAGACCCGTTAGTTTAGAAACAGCTCAAGCTATGTGATTAGCACATTTTCGCTCATATGGACATGTGGGGCTGCCTGCTGCCTGGCTCCCTCTCTACCAGGCTACATGAGTCAAAAACACAAGCCCTGACTACAGACAGATATGAGGAGAGGACAAACATCAGGTGGTGTTGGAGAGGAGGACGTTTTTGTTCCTTTGTCTGCACTAGCAAGTGTTTTGATGAGTGCTGATTTGAGCAAAACTTTGAAAAATATCTGCAGCAATTTTGCACTGTGAAATTATGTTGTAGGAAGCTTGCATTGACTTGATGCAGGTTTGAAAAATAAATATTTTGTGTGAATAATTTGCATGAAAAAATTGCGTATAGAGTGTAAGGACCTTAAGTTTATAAAGTGGAATTTATATTTTGTAGGTTATTAAATTTAATCACCCCAAAACCTCCTGAGTCTCCCCATGGCAGGATGGTTTGACCCACACTGGAACATGCCCGTCAGTCACTGAATTCACAATCAATCCATTCATAAATGGGTTTGTGATTTATTTTTGTGAAGAATTGGTGATCTGTAACTAAGTTCCTGATTTCAGTTTGAGAAGAGATCTCAAACTTATGATCCAGAGAAGGGACACTAAGCAGTCTCTTTTATGATTAGTTCATTTTTGACAGGTTTTTAGTTCTTTCTAGCCCTATATTTTTATTTACAAATATTTCCACAGAGACCGCTGCAGCTGAGCAGTGCTTTGCACACTTCTGGGTTTAAATGGTTTAATGCCTGTCCACTCACTGTTTTCACTACATGAGTTTGAACATCCGCATTTCGTGATGAGAAGATCTGCCATGAATTTAGTCATGCATTTTAACATTTATATATATATTTTTTAAAAATCTAGTATTTGTAATTTAAAACTATTTATCAGTTACAAAGTTTGATGAATCAGGCGGCTGTCACAGCACTGTTAATACAATAATGTCTTTCTTCTTGGCCAAAAAGCTTTGCGCTGTTTAAGGGGTCCAGGACTGAAAAATTATTACACAGGGGGTACATGATTGAAAAAAGTTTGAGAACCACTGCTTTAGACCAACATACAAAAACAAAAACATACTAATGTATGCTATACAACATATGCTAAAAACCATTGCCTTGGTTTTCAAGGACTGCATTAAAAAGGTATTTCTGTTTCTTAAAGGGGCCTGAGCTATTAGAACAATACATGAACATGAAATCCACATGAAAAACTGTTACCAAGACTTGATTTACATGTAACATTCTCTACACTTGAGCTGTGTAAAACTATGTAAAGGTCCTAGCATGACACAGTGATGCACAGTCAGACTGTCCTTCACTCACACTCTTCAGAAAGGTTTCATTGCAATGCAAAAATGTTGGCATGTGGACATGCTCCTGGCTAAGGCTGGCTCTCCTCTTTGAGGCTTTGTTGCCAGCAGCAGAGAACAGCCGCTCAGGTGGAGTTGAGGTTGCTGGGATGGACAAGTAGGACCTTGCTAGCCTGGCCAGTGTTGGATATGTCTTCGTCAGCCCTGCACCATTTCAGTTTGCAAGGTTCTTCTCTCCAAAGTAAGTACGGACTTCATTCCTCACTTGGATGATGACATCATTAGCTTCCCCTGCACTATCCTCTTCATCACCTTCAGAGTTGAGGAGTGAATCAGGGAGAGTTCCTGTAGGTGTTGATTTAGGAGCTGCAGCATTGGTAGATGTAGTGCTGCTACTGCCTTGCTCCACCTCCCTTCTCTCTCGCAGTGCCATTGCTTGCACTTTGGTTTGCACATGCAAGATTTCCTCTGGTGATAGAAACTTGAGTCTCCTAGACCTTGGGTCAAGGGCAGCTGCAAGAATCGCTGTGTTTGGAGCAGAGTCTGAAACAGCAGTCTCCCTCTTCCATCACTCTTGCAGCTGCTCCACAGCAGTGAGTCTGAAAGCCTGCAGTGAAGCTCAAACACTGCACTCTGAGAGGACCTCAACAGCTTCTTTACAAGTGGAGGTACAGCAGATACTGTCATGTATGTCTGTCCACTCATTAACACAGTGGCATGTTCAAAAGGTTTAAGGGCCATTGAAAGCTCCTCCAGCTAGTTCCACTGGTCTCACCTTTGCTGAAGCAGTCAGGTTATCATATAGAATGTGCTATTCCTCCATGGGCTCGTGTCCTGAACAAGGCAGTGCTCAGGTGTGGCCTTCTGTTTTGGCTTTTCTTTAAGCTGGTAAGTTCTCTCCTCTTAAAATGTTCAACAAGACATCTTGCAGCCCTAAGAGCTCTATCAATGGTTGAATGCTTCAATGCAGAATTGATGACGAGTTGTAAGGTTTGGCCTCCCATGTTTCTCCTCCAGGATGTTTGCTGCAGCTACAACACTGGCACCACTGACATGGACTAGAGCAATGATTTTGCTGGGAGGGATTTCAAACCTATCGCCTCCTCCAACCACTCTGCAATGTGAGATGCAGTGTGTCTGTCCTGAGTGGCTTGGTGGAGAGGATGATGACTGCATGCCCCCGTCTTCTGTGATGTAGCAGCATGTAATCCCAAGGTAGGCTTCACTGGTCCAAACATCAGTCATGAGAGTTTGCTGTTTTTTGTTTTAATTGAAGTCTTAACTTTCTGAAATGTCTCTAAATATTTTCTCTCCATGAGTTTGGTAAAATGGGTCCTTGAGGGAAGGACATAACCTGGGTGCAGGGTATGGTCCGTGGCAGACACCATCATCCTCACCACTGATAGAGGCCTCATGTCAGTGACCAGCATAGATGCTATCTGTGATGACAGCTGCTTGTCATGGTGTGCAGGATTTGTTTCCCAATAAGAAGCTGTTCATGGTTTGCTGTTTTTTTTCCTAGAAACAGAAAGAAAGAATGAGTCAGCACAATACTGCAATATACACAACGAAAATAAATGCTGCTGTTCGATTTATTTATTTTTTAATTTTTCAAATAAAGGCGAATAAACCAAAACACCAATTACAGGCATAACATAAAAAAGTGATAAGTGTGAGAGCATTTGTAATCAGATGCTTTCATTCATGTCAAAATGTGATCTTATTTATTCCTCACTCACAAACTGGTGTCTTTACTCTAAAATCTCTAAAAACTCTCTCAGCTTAATGATGGGATTATTGCAACCATGCCATACGGCTATGTAAAGTATATCTGAGCACAGCCTAATCTGGCCAGGTGTTTAAAGCATTGAATTAAGTAAGAACGACACTCACATATTCTCCACTGTCATGCATCAACAATACCAGACCAAACACAGGAGAAAAAAATAGTCTTAGCTTATCTTGTAAGTCTTAGACTGCTAAAATAAGGGCATTTCTGCCCTGTCACTGTAGTTAACACACGTAGCTACTGTTTGTTCTCCTTCTCATGCATGATGAGCTGGATGACCAGTAAAAAAGGCACCACACAATCTCTCACAGACTAAAGTTACGATTCCTTACTTCAGATTTAACATGAGCCATTTAGGTCACTTACCCGGATACTGAGCTCCCCTCTTCCTCCTGGATGACGTTTAAGATGCTGCATCATTACAGCCGTGCCGCGCCAGGTCTGATTTACAAATGTTGCAACTCACACACGTCTTGGTTCACACCTTAACCTTGCAAAGCAGATGGATTCGCCCATTTCCTTGTTTCTCACTGGTGAATCCATCTTGCAAAGTTCCTGTCTAAACTGCATGGGACCAGCTAGAAAGTGACAGAACCAATCAGCGACGAGGGGCAGTACTTTTGGGCGCAGTGGAGTCGTGACATAAGCAAGCAGCAACAAGAGGCCAGTGCAATTATGGTGGAAGACATTAGTGTGGATGCTGCTAAAGCGACAGTTTCATCAGAACTTGATGACATTTCTTCATTAAAAGAACAAAGAACAGCAGTGAGTTGTTTTCTTTTCAAAAACAACGAAAGTCGTATACTGACATGTCTACAGTCACCATGGTTCATGTTATGCAGTCCTCTATGGAGTTTACTCCTTTGGTAGCTCAGTAGCGGCTACTTCACGTGTTTTGTTGCTCTGATTGGCCCGTAAAGATGTGACAGACAGAACGTTCATCCAATCGGCCCCCCCAGTTTTTTTTCAAAGGTTCTGCCCTTTCCCAAACGCTGTGTATGGGTGGTTTACCAGATGGATGTGTGAAACAAATCCATTTGGCGTGCCATGTTACTGTTTCCCCATTTCAACCATGTTCCATGTGTTTCGTTCCTCCCCAAAACATCGGCTCCTCCTTCTCCTTCTGGACACATCAGCCTCCTCATTCTCCTTGACCTAACCACTGCCTTCGACACAATATCCCACACCACACCGCCTTGACCGCCTGTCTCACCATCTTGGCATCACTGGTACAGCCCTCTCCTGGTTTCACTCATATCTCTCACAAAGAAAACAGTTTGTTACCATCGGCACCTCTCACTCATCCCCTGCCCCAGATAACCAGGACGTGCCTCAAGGCTCTGTTCTTGGACCTCTCCTTTTCACCATCTACATGCTTCCCCTTGGACAGATTATTCACAAACAAGGTCTCAGCTTTCACTCTTATGCAGATGACACCCAACTCTATCTCAGCACCAAACCATCCACTCAGCTCCCTCCCCACTCCCTGGTAAACTGCCTCCATGACATCAAAGCCTGGATGACCTCTAACCAACTCAAACTCAACAGCAATAAAACAGAGCTCATGGTGGTGGCCCCCAAAGCACTGCTGCAGAAGGTTGGAGATCTCATGCTCGATGTGGACGGGACCCCCATCTGTCCGTCCTCCGAGGTCCGAAACCTGGGCGTCATCCTGGACTCCACCCTCTCCTTCCAGTCCCACATAAAGTCTGTCACCAAATCTGCCTTCTATCATCTCAAGAACATCTCCAGACTCCGACCATCACTCCCTGATTCTGTGGCTGAAACACTCATTCATGCTTTCATAACCTCCCGCCTGGACTACTGTAATGGAGTCCTGTCTGGAGTTCCCAGCAAAACCCTGGACAGGCTTCAGTACGTCCAAAACTCTGCAGCTAGAGTTCTCACCCGCACTAGACCCTGGCAACACATCACTCCGACCCTCATCCACCTCCACTGGCTCCCTATCAAGTCCCGTATCAACTACAAAGTCCTCCTCCTTACATACAAATCTCTCCATGCTCTGTCTCCCCAGTACCTTTCTGATCTCCTCCATCCATACACACCATCCCACAACCTTCGATCTTCAGACACCGGCCTACTTTCCATGCCCAAAACCAAACTCTGAACCTATGGAGACAGAGCCTTCAGTGCTGCAGCCCCCACCCTCTGGAACACTCTTCCTGCAGACATTCATAGCGCTCCATCTCTGGACATTTTCAAAAAACATCTCAAGCACCACCTGTTCACCACAGCCTACAGTCTTCACTAAACCACCCCTTACACTCATCCTACCCCTCACATAGTTTGTCCATGTATATGTGTTCCTGTAAAGCGTCCTTGGGTTTCTTGAAAGGCGCTATATAAATTCAAGATATTATTATTATTATTATTATTATTATTCTCTTTTCCGCTCCAGTCTGCGTTTCCCGTAAACATTTGGGTGACACAGGGAGATGCAATAATCATTCAACCCAACGAATTGATGACTGAATTCCTTGCCGACACATTTTATTATTGGTTATTATCGCTTTAATTGATCCGTTGTTGCAGCTCTACTGTGGCACAACAGAAAACTATGAGAGGAGTAAGAGGAGTAACTATGGATCACTGTTCTTCAGCCCTGAGATCACTCTTAGATGGAGGAGGACCCCTGAGATTTTACAATACTCTGTTAGAGCAAACCTCTCTTCATAACGCTGTGTCGCTATAGAAACGACAGATACCATATGACACCAGCAGGTCATTGTCATTATCTGTGTTTGTCATTTATTCAGCTTGAACATAAATACTGACCAAACCAAGGATTGTAGAAATCAGAATAAGGTAGATTAAATATAAAGGAAAATATCTGACTGTCTTTAAAAAATAAAAGATGATAAACTGATTAAAAGCAGAGAGATTGATCCTGGTTCGTACATTTCTGCAGTTTAAATAGACTAAATAATGAACCGATCAGCTGCTGTCGAAGTCTAACACAGACACAAGATCCCTGACATTTCCAGATGTGTTCAAATCTCCTTTAAAAGTCTGTAAAGCTAGCGGAGCTTCATCTCCTGATTAAACACATGCAGATTGAGAGGAATCCTCAGAGGACTGTCACTCATCATTAGTATGTGGCTGCGGCCCCACTGCTAACATTAAAGCATAAGAAAGCATATTTATCTCCAAAGTTCCTTCAGATACTCGCTTTGGAATTCACATCAGAGCACATGAAGGTGTTTTCGATGCGCAGCAGCGCCACACGGCAATCAGCACTTTCCTTCATTAGCGGACTGAAGGTCATCCGTAGAGCATGTGTGGAAATTTTCAGCAGGTCCTCGGCTGAATGAAGAGCAGTAAACATGAAGCTGCAGATGCAGCAATGAAACCAAAAACAGCTAACGATTCTGTGGAGGGATCATTCATGAAAACTGGATTCAGGCTTGAATAACCGAGGACCTTTTTCTGCTCTCTGGGCTCAACAGGAAAAGTTCTAGTTACCAGAGGGAAGACGTCTTGGATGGACAGGAAATAAGGTTTAAGGGCGGCAGAAGCCCCAGGACCCGGAAAGTCTCAGGTAATGTCAAACGTTTAGCTTTAAGGTTGTTTTACATCAGGCACGATAGTTTCACATCAAACCCAGGCATGATCGCTCTGCCACGCATGCTCTAAGGACCATTAAAAATCACTGCGACAAAAATACTGACTGAATTATGCAGGTACTTAAGAACTTGAAATTTTCAGCTTTCTCAAGTCTAAATTTATGGTTTTTAAAACTCAAAAATTATACGTTTGGTTTCTCCTAAATGTATGACTTCATATCTCAAAAATGCCTTAAAAACACTTTTTTTCTCCCCTAAAAAATAACAGATCCTCCATTTTTTTTAAATTGCAAAACACACTTACCTGACAGGCCAAAAAGATTGTTTCACATCTCCATTACATGGATTTATGTCACATTCATCTGGAGAACCTAAGGAGTTTGGAGAAGGGAAGGACGGTTCAAAGAATTCTCTGAAGGTGATTGGACGATGGTTCAGTCACATTCATTACGAGCCAGAGGACAAAAAGAGGTAATAGGCAGCACAGCTCCGGCTGAAACCTGACCCTGGCAGCTGCTGCCACAGTTAATGAACAGTGGAGCTTGTTGGTGAATAAAACTCATGCCAAGATCGGTCAGAAGACGCACAAAAACATCTTTAACACCAAGAGAAGCTTTCATCTCGTTTCTCTGCTCTTGTTTTAATAAAGAAATGTGGTCCCGTCCTGATAAATCTGCTGCTATACTATAGCTCGCCCATAGCTGCCACCTCGTTCTCCTCTAATGACGCTTTTTTGGTCCGGTCTGTTGTCAGACCTAACACAGTCCTTTCAATCTGGAGCTTTAAAGGATGGACAGACCTGATGATGGACAGTCTGAACAAGCCATCTGCTCTGCACGGTTAATAAAACGCAGTCAAACTAAACTGAGACCCACTTTAAATGATTTTCATTTTTAAAAACGTATTACATTTTATTTAAAAAAAGCAAAACACTAAGGAAGAAAAAACTTTATATTTAGAAAACAGTTTCATGAGACATCAATCTTACATGAGCTGAGACAAATTTACAAACTGTAGACACTTTTATAACCTTGCAAATAGGGGTGTTAATCACCAGTTTAGTCCCGATACGATACAATATTGATATTTTGGACAACGATACGATATTTTCCGATATCACAAAACCTGCTATCCTACTAAGGGGATAGACCCGTCCTGCAGTAGTGTCTGTCTGAAATATGTCCACACAGCTGAGAGAGGAGAGGAAATCCTCTTTCCCTCAGCCGCAAAACTTTAAGCCCCTGCTGCTAGCTAGTATGCTTGCAGCTAGCTTGTTGAGGACGCTGCCTGGGGTGGAAACTGTCAACAGGCATGCGGGGGAAATTTCAAAATAAAAGCATAGCTTGAAGCATCGATTCAGATTGATGTTTTAACTTTCCATTGATCTAACTGGATTATCAATCAACCAATCGATATATTGATATACAGTGCTCAACAAATTTATTAGTCCACCTGTCATATCTGTCTCAGAGACCATCCAGCATCATGAAGTGCTTTAATGCGGACTCTTTCATTGTCAGTGAGCTCACCATGTTTGAACAGGAATGAGGAAATTCAAACTGAATTCCTCCAAATCTGAGCCGGCTCACTGGGCTTCTCTGAGAAGTCAGAAATGAATCAAGCACAACATTCAACCACTAAAACTCATTTTTCTGGTCAGGAATGACAGTAAATAACTATAATTTGACATATTAATCAAGAAATATTAATGTGCTTTACTATTTTTTCAGTTTTTTTGTAAATCAGTAAATTTGAAAATTCATGGATATCAATAAAAATTATATTTTAGCATTGAAAATATCATTGGGGTTAAAGAGCTTCTACATATTGGTGTATTAACCATTGCAGAAACATAAAAATGATTTTGGTAATTACCAATGCTGTTAATTTAGGGCAGCTGTGGCATAAACCTGACTTTGGTTAGGGTTAGTGTGGTCTAATACATTTGTTAAGCACTGTACATTGATGAATCGTTACAGCTTTACTTACAGAGCTCCCATCTGAAAAGACTGGGCCCTGTAACAAAGTGACAGGACCAATCAGCGTCATTTGGGTAGTACTTTTGGGTGCGGCGGAGTGGTGTAAGCAAGCAGCAACAAGAGGCCGGAGCAATTATGGAAGAAGACATTAGCATGGATGCTGCTGAAGCGCCAGTTTTATCAGAACTTGACGACATTTCTTTGTTAAAAGAAGAACAAAGAAGAAGTTGTGTACTGACATGTCTACAGTCTCTCGTCTGTAGCGGAGCATACCTACGAACAGAACGTTCATCCAGTCACCCTCTGAGTTTTTATTCAAAGGCTCTGCCCTTTCCTTAACACCATCTATGGGAGGTTTTCCAGATGGACAAATGATGAAACAAATCCATCTGGCGTGCCAGGTTACCACTTTTACACTTCTGAAACAAAAACAAAAGAATTAACAGAAAGGAAATAAACCAAATACTAGAAGAGACCCAGGTTTCCATGACACAAGAAATAATATCACTACTGATTATTGATTATTTATAAACTTTATTGAACACGTGCTGATCAACTCTCCACCATCAGGTAGTGACGGCCTGAGCTCTCCTCCCCTGTGGCGTCTGGTGGTTTTCACTGGTAACATGTATCACATACAAGAATGCTCATGATGTAGCCTGATCTGGCCTTAGCAGATGACTTTCCCTAACATCTACAGGTCCTTAGATGAAGGTGGAAAAGCTGAGAGAATGGTCTGGAAGAAGCTTCAGGCCTCTGGAACTGGAACATGGGAACCTAAGTACCTGTGCAGCATATATTCTAATAGACTTTTTACTCCTCGCTCCTGGTGTATTTGGTTGTCGTCTGTCGGAGCTCCGTCACTAAGTCAGACAGACTCTGCAGACTGATGACTGTCAGAAAAAGAGGAAAATCTCTTTACAATGAGAGAAACCTGCAGTGCTCGGTCGGACTCAGTATAATCCTCCATAATGCTCACAGCTCTCAGACTCCTCTGTCAGAGCTGGTTAGCTTAAAGTCGACAACTTCATCTGAGGAGGAACTAAACACTGAGACGGACAGCGAGCACTTCTTAAACTGGATGTCTGTTTTTCTCTCTACGTGTTGAAAATAAATCCTACAGCAGAGTTAAACTCCTCTCTTTCTCAGAGCTGCAGACGTGCAGAGTCGCAGGATGGGGATGATTTGACTGCGCTCCTGTCCCGGAGCAGAAGAGGTCATTATTTATTATGAGGGTGATAATGATGAGGATTGTTCGTCTCCAGGCTCTCATGTTTAATGAAGGCAAAGAGAAATGTCACAGAAATCTCACACTAACTCCCAGCTGGATTCACGTTGGACTGTGATTACCGTGCTCCACAGAGATGATCCTGATCTGCAGCACAGCAGAAGAGGCTCCAGCTCCGTCTGGATTTAGTGTGAAAGTGCAAAACTAAAGTTCAGATTTTGCTCTGGAATGTCTACATTAATTTTACCAACCCTCTGTTATAAATATTTACTGGATGAGATTCCATTACCTCAGATATTTCACACTGTTTTCAAAGCCTGAGAAATTTAAAATGTGTTCTGATTTTAACAGGAAGTGTCTAGTCATAGCAGCCACAACAGAGGTTCCATCACTGATGTTGTGTTTGTCACTGCGTGGAAACACTGCCACGGTTCTGTTGATGGACTATGACTATTCTCACCTGTCATCAAGTTTACACACCTAAGCCTGCCCCCGTAACACTGTTGTCCCTGTAGGTTTCTGCAGGTCAGGTAAAACTGCCCTAACCTGGCACGCCAGATGGATTTGTTTCACACATTCATCTGGTAAACCTCCCACAGACGGCATCTGGGAAAGGGCAGAGCCTTTGAAAAAAACTTGGAATGTGATTGGATGGACATTCTGTCTGTCACATCTTTACGGGCCAGTCAGAGCAACAAAACATGTGACATAGCTGCTACCGAGGAGTAAATCCATAGAGAACTGCATAAACGCGAACCATGGCAGCTGTAGACATGTCAGTACACAACTTTGTGGTTTTAGAAAAGAAACCAACTCACTGCTGTTCTTTGTTCTTCTTTTAACCAAGACATGTCGTCAAGTTCTGAAATAACTGGCGCTTTAGCAGCATCCATGCTAATGTCTTCCGCCATAATTACACCGGCCTCTTGCTGCTGCTTGCTTACGTCGCGACTCCACCGCACCCAAAAGTACTGCCCCTCGTTGCCTATTGGTCTTGTCACTTTTTAACTAGGCCCAAAGTGTTCAGACGGGAGCTTTGCAAGATGGATTCACCAGTGAGAAGGAAACAGGCGTATTCATCTGCTTTGCAAGGTTAGTGAGGTAGCAAAAACGCCAGCACTTTTCCCTTTCACCTTTTCACCACTTTTTGCCCATTTAAGCTACCTTTTGCCATTAAAAACCATTTTTTTTCCTGCTTTTATGCTCATTTATGCAACTTCTTTTTGCAACTTTTATCCCATTTTTGCCATTTTCACCATTTTTTGCCCATTTAAGGTATCTTTGGCTATTAAGTACCACACTTTTTCCTACTTCTTTGCCCATTTTTGCATCTTTTATCCTATTTTAGCCCTTTTTAAGCCACCTTTTGCCATTAAATACCACTTGTTTCCTATTTTTTGCCTGGTTTTGCTGGTCTTGACTGCTATTTGCTCATTTTAGTCACTCTTCTCACTTTTTTTCCAAAATTTTTTTTCACTTTTGGGCCATTTTTATGCCACCTCTGACTTGTTTTTTTTTGTCACTTCTTATGCAAGTTTTCTCCTTTCTTACCCTTTTTCCATGTTTTCTCCTCGTTTTTGCCCTTCTTCACCCATTTTTGCTGCTTTTTGACGATTTTTGCCACCTTTAACTTATTTCTTATTGCTACTTTAAACCGTTCTTGCTAATTTTGACCACTTAGATCGTGGCTCCTACAAAGGTATTTTTCAATAACTTGGCTCTTTGGTTGAGCAGGGTTGAGTAACACTGGTTAAGAGTCTCTTAAAGAGGAGAGTGATGGATCCATCCATCCTGACAGAGACCACTGACAACAAAGGAGCTGAAAAGTGTCTACACCAGAGGTTGGCATTACACTGGTACCAGGGCCAGCTTATTCCTAAACAGATGCTTTGGGAGCTGGATTTTTAACATTAAATAAAATAAAACCATCACATACTTTCCTCCTCACATTTGCAGCTCTTAATGATATTTAAGAGCAGGGATGGGGAGCTGTAGGGAGATGTGGCCCTTGGGCTGCTGGTTGATGAACACTGCTCTAAACAACACAGACAGACGTGAATATGAAAAATAATCAAACCTGCACCAAAATCACCAATAAGGAGTGGGAGGTCTAGTATCAGTGAGCAGACAACATGAGATCTTGATCCTGATTTAAAAACAGACTCACTCAAAGGCCTGAAGTGAACATTTTTATTGGGACTAGATTTTATTGACCCAATCATCTGCAGCTGTTTGACCCACTTCCCACCCCAAGATTGATTCTGCTTTGACAGATTGTTGGTGTTTTTCCAGGACAGATGAAGCTGGTTTAAAGATCAGAAGAAACAAAAACATCCAAACAGGAAAACATCGACTGTAAACCTTCAGCGGTCAGATGAGTGACCATGACAGTATGGTTGTGTTTGATACTGAAATATTTGGTTCATTTCCTCTAGTCTGACTGAAAACATCTCCTCTGTGACAGATTAGCATCACCAGGGGGATTACATTTTCTAAAATCAACAATTAGGAACCAATCCTTTGTATTGGCTTCATTTTTCAATACTGGGTCAAACACAAACTGTCTCTGTGTTATATCAGCCTCTGTCCACTGTCTGATCTTTGACATCTAGTCAGTACTGTACCTGAACTTTGGTCTGTGTGCATGTTTCATAGAGCCAACAGTCTGGTTGCAGAGGTTAAATTCACGTTCAGTTTCTTCATTGTAGATTACGGCTGAAAATAAAGGGAAATAATCTAATTGCTATTTTTTTAACCTGATATTGTGATTGAGATTTAATATGCAATTAAGTTCCTCATGTCATGCATTTTACAATAAAAACAAGCAATAATTCATTCTTTACTATATAACAACACAGAATTAGGTTAAACTAGGCAGAACAGTTCTTTAAAAATATCGAAATGAGATGTGATGATTTTTACTAATTTAGAAAAAATACAAAAATGAAGAAAATTTGATTTTTTGGTACACTTTTCTAAAAATATGGCACTAGAATGGTTGCAGATATGTAATGCAAAACATCTCTGCTGCAAAAAAGTTCTAAACTGGTATTTAGACACAAATTTTCAGGTTAAAGAAATATTGCACATGCTGAAATTTGAAAATTGCAGCAGGTTATATTGTGATTTAATCTAATTTGCGATTAATCGCCCAGCCCTACTGTAGACCAGATTATTCGCCATAATGTGACAGTGACCAGTGCTGGAACAGGAAGTCCATAACACAAAAATAAATGAGTGCTGCTTCAAACATGTTAAAGGCAGAATAAATCAGAAAAGGTATTTTACCACTGAAGCATGGATGTAACCTCCAATTTCCACATACAGCGAGTGCGCCGCGAACCGCCGGCGACTCGTACTGCGGAGCACTTTGCTCCCTCTCTAGTCTATCAGAGCATTTCCACAGCCTGCGCTCCAGACCGGTAGCGGCACGTGCCTGGACCAACACTCTGCGCTGCTTTGTTCAAGATACGCTGCAGGTCTGTTTTCAGCGCCGACCATTGCCAAACCATGTCAATACCCGTAGATCAGAAAGCTCCAGAAGAGGAAGTCACAAGCCTAGATTATCCGGTTCTTTCAAAATAAAACACAATGCACAGACTCCTGATCATAAATCATCACTATATCAACATTACGTCTCATCCTGCAGCGAGAGCAAAGGGTCACCAAGAGGTCAGTGGGTCACAGAGCTACAACGGCGCCATTGTTTAGGAAAAGTTAACTTTTGAGGACATTTAGCCAAAGAATTTTACATAAAACCACAGATCCTTTAAAGGGATACTTAAAGATTTTGGCAAATTTGTCCATTGAACGAATTTGCCAAAATGTTGAAGTATCCCTTTAAGCAAACATTAAACTTTTAAATTCCTAATGTACTCACCCAATGGAGGAAGCAATAATATCATGGACTTACACCAGAAAGGATGACAAATTAACCCCAAGAGATAAAACAGGCCGCTGTTGACATACTATTCCTGTGTGAAATTGCAGTTTTCCCATGATCTCTGCCTGCTGATCAGGGCTGCGCGACGCAGAGCAGTGCTCTAGACTTGCTTCCAGTGGGCAAGGTCTCTCACCTTCAGTCAGACCGAACTCTTGTTTTGGTGCGCGGCACAGCCGTCCTATGTGGAAGTTGTGGATTAGGGCTGCAACAATGAATCAGTAAAATTATTTCTTAAAAGGGATACTTCAACATTTTGGCAAAGTCGCCCATTGCCATAATTCCTGTAGTCTTAATAAAAGGTTTGTTACCTTTAGTTGTCAGTGCACGCTGTTTCTAGATCTGGGGGGACCAATATACCAGCTGCACAGCTAACGCTATGTTAGCAGACAGTATTTTTTGCCTTCCCTCATCAAACTCATCAAATACACAATCCAACAACTCCAAAACGCTCTCGTGGACAAGTTGTGACCTGCACATTCACCACGCTATGAAATAATCATGGAACATTATGAGACAGAGATGTTTTAAAGTTAAATGCAAAGCCGGAACTACACTCCAGACATGGCTGCTGCACTGTGTCACTCCGCCCAGTGGTTTACTCAAGAAATAGTTCCCAGTATTTGCTTCATGTGTCGTAATGTTACATAATTATACTTATTATTTCATAGCATGGTGAATGTACAGGTCACAACTTGTCCACGAGAGCGTTTTGGAGTTGTTGGATTGTGTATTTGATGAGTTTGATGAGGGAAGGCAAAAAATACTGTCTGCTAACATAGCGTTAGCGGTGCAGCTGGTATATCCGTCCCCCCAGATCTAGAAACAGCCTGCACCGACAACTAAAGGAAATGAAACTATTACTAAGACTATAGGAATTATGGCAATGGGCAAATTTGCCAAAATGTTGAAGTATCCCTTTTAAAGTGTTTGCGACATTTCTACTGATCAATTGACTGTGATGTACAAAGCTGCAGAGCGGTTTACATCACCTGCAGACAGGTGATAAACCTGACTTTCCCTCAGCCTTAACTTTCATGGTAAACAGGACCAGGTTAAAACCTCCATGGCTGACCGCAGCAATCTGGGATGCCTGCTGAAATGCCAGAGGAGTAGCTCTGCCTACTCCCAAACAAGGTATCCACAGCGCTATAGATAGAGCATTAACCTGACACACCAGATACACAGTTTCATATTTTCTCTGCATGAATATATTTCACTCTCATCTCCCATAGAAACTGTTTGGGAAGGGCTGGACTTTTTAAAAAATTCCCTCAAGGTGACTGGAGGAACATTCTGTCTGTCACATTCATGACAGGCCAATCAGAAAGACAAGACAAAACGAGATTGTGAGCATGCTCTACTCATGTGCTGACCGCTGCCGTGGACTGTTCATGGTGGAGCTTCTCTGTGAATAAAACTGATGCCAAGGAGATGTGCAAAAACATCTTCTCTACCAAGACAAGCTTTCAGTGCAACTCTTTGCTCCTGTTTTATTAAGAAATGTGGAACAGTTCTGACAAACAACCCCCCCCCCCCCAACAATGATCACACAGCCCTGCTGAAGCAGACCGGGAGAAGAGTGAAAACATGAAAAACTTTCAGTGATGCTTTCTGCCCCTTTGCCCACAGTTGTGTTTTGTTTTCAGTTAGAAAGTGCTGCATCTTTACATCAAATATTGGTCTTAATTATTGCGATAGTTTCAGGCTTTGGCCTCATTTTTATTGCACAGGCTTAAATTTTGATAAAGATAAAACTGAGAAGAAATTTAGTGCTCTATAATAAACTGATAGGTCTCTCTGTAATTGATAAACTGAGAGACAGTTCAGCTCCGTTTGATAACTGAGTCCACAGCAGTCAGGACGCTGGTATTTTGTCTCTGATGGTTCAACGGTTAGAAACAGACAGAGGAGTGTTCTTACTCAGACCAACCGGTCTCTCTAAGTTTTGTTTGTGATGTGTTGCTCGTCCATTTGCCCTGAGGAGAGCATTCATGATGTTTTGTAATGGTCAGCTCCATCACCCCCTCCTCGCTCTGTCCATTCCACGGCACCCACCCACCAGGCATCAGCACTTAAAACTCTTTCATGCCGCTCTCCCCCCTTTCTTCCTCTGCCACTCTCTGCCTTTGTTGGAGGATGAATAAGACGCAGAGAGCCGACGGCAGCCGGCCTTAATGGTCTCTCTCCCTCTTTACCTCCACCTTAAGAGCTGTTTGAATTTCATGATGCTTGGCCGTGCCTCGTCCTTAGAACCAGCCCAAACTTCCTGTCAGGGTCTCTCCATCAGTCATCTCTCTAATAACACATAAACGTTACCAGTCTGGAAACAATAAACACCACTCTTGATTTTCATTAGCTTTGTTTCAGATCAACTAACAAGAAGTTGAGGGAAACAGAATTTAAGAAAAACCTTTTAAAGCAGAAACTCTTGAATATTACTCAACATGACGACATCTTTACCACCCTGAGGCTAAGCGCCGTCACTGTTTCACCCCGTTTAATGTGCAATAATGCAGCAGAAGAGCCAAAACCAAAGACTGCACAGATCTTCATCCATGAATAAAGCATCCAGTTTGGTACTACGTCCCCGCTGTGATGGTTGTCTGGAGCCAGAGGTAGCCATTTTTAAAAAGAGGGGGAACGCAGTACAGTACCATGAAAAAGTATTAGCCCCCTTTCTGATTCCTAATGTTTTTGCATATTTATCACACTCAAATATTTCTGATCATCAAACCAATTTCAATATCTCACAAAGACAACCCAGGTAAATAGAAAATGCAGTTTCTAAACCATGATTTTATTTATTAAGGGGAAAAAATCCGAATCTATCTGGCTGGCCTGTGTGAAAAAGTATTTCCCCCGAACCTAATAACTGGTTGCTTCATCCTTGGCAGCAATAACGGGAATCAAGCGTTTGTGATAACTGGTGATGAGTCTTCCTCATCGCTGTGGAGCATGGGCGGAGCTAGGGGAGGGCTTATGGGGCTTCAGCCCCACGTTTTCTTAAAAGCTCCCAATCTGTTAAGTTGGTTTTAAGTATGTTGCTAATGTCACAGCATGGAAATGTAATTTTTAAAGCAATTTTAAAAATCAGATCTTTTTTTTTCTACTTTTAAGAATGCACGTACAGAGGAGAGTTAGGGACATTTAACAAAAAAATTTGGTATGCATTTTCTTAATTCTAAGAAACATGACAGAATTTTGAGTCTTACTTAGAATTAAAAAAATGCATGCCAACTTTTTCATGGCAGTGTAGAAAATACTTTTAAAATTGTTCTAAAAATACAATTTTTCTCATTTTCATGAATAACTTAATATTTCTAACCAAAAATGTTGCTTTTATGTGCTTTGTTTGAAAATGCAGAGCTTCAGTTGTAAACTTTTTCACCAAATTCCTACCCTACCTAGGCACTGTTACTTAAAATACAAACTCCAGACATTTTTAGGAGGCAGAAGTGAAAATTTTTGGACTCCAGTCGGGTTTATCATGATTTTAGAATGATAATGACACTTTTAGCTCAGGTAGGTTAAGAAAAAAAAAGATGTTATCAACTAATTATTTGTTTAGGTTAAGCAACATTATTTTTGCCTAAATGATGCGTAGATATGTTGCTATTCTGAATTTAAATTTTCATTTAAAAGTGCACAAAAATTATGCACAGAAAAATTCTAGAGAAGTGCCCACCCCTCGGCCATCTTTTGTTTGGGCTTAGCGCCGGATTTTAATCATGTCTGGCTCCGCCCCTGCTGTGGAGGAATGTTGTCCCACTCTTCTTCACAGAATTGTTTTAACTCAGCCATATTGGAGGGTTTTCCAGCATGAACCGCCTGTTTAAGGTCACACCACAGCATCTCAGTTGGATTTAAGTCCAGACTTTGACTTGGCCACTCCAAAAGCTTAAATTTTTTTTCTTGTTCCTCTTCTGTCTGGTCAGTCCTCAGAATATTTTCCCAGAAGTCTTGGGGATCATCAGGATGTTTTTAGTCAAATGTGAGATGAGCCTTTGTGTTCATTTGTCAGCAGTGGTTTTGGTCTTGGAACTCTCCCATGATGCCATTGTTGCCCAGTGTCTTTCTGATGGTTGAGTCATGAACTCTGACCTTAACTGAATCAGTGAGGCCTGCAGTTCTCTGGATGTGGTTCTGGGTTCTTTTGTGACCTCCTGGATGAGTCGTCGTTGCACTCTTGGAGTAACAGGGTTAGAGGCTATGTTAGTGACGACTTTGGAGCTTTTAGGCTACAGTCGGGACTCTAAGTCTGGCTCATTCATTTGCAGCGTTGAGAGTAAAATGCTCTAACAGTAGAAGTTTGGTGTTGCATTGGCTGCCATTGTGCTACATCTTTTGTGTTGCATCAGAGATAGTAAGGATGCGATCCTCATCATGCTCTGCTCTAGAAAACAATGTCAAGAACGCATACAGCATCAAAAAAGTGCACAATGAAGGAACAAACAGATCACAGACATCAGCTGGTGACTCTTTTTCTCCCTGAATTTTGCTGACGTTGTCTAATCCTTCCAACCATCATTGCATAAAGAGTGGCGTTCCACTGAGGCCTCCATATCCTGCAGCCTTTGCCTAATGATTGTTATTGCATTCATCAATCCAGTTAAAACTTCCAATTTAAACCAAAGTTTCATTTTACATCTCCTACTTCCCCTTTAATTCATGTCACCTGTTTGCACTTTTAGATTTATTTCCCTTTAAGGTGTTGACTCCTTTGTCTGAGATAAATAAAAGAATTAAACCTTCCATGCAGAGGCAGTCAGCAGCCACGGGCGCTGGCGCTCCAATAACACATGTCCTTGAGAAACAACAGCCAGTGTTCCTCCATTTATCAGCACTGATTACATGTATTGATCTGACAGCACGCAGGATTCCCCGATGAAAAGGTTCAGCAGACTGGAAACACAACGGCTGCAGAAACAGACTGACTATGTCCGCCTCTGCTCGCCGTAATCTGTCTGCAATCAGCTCATCAGTGACTGACTGAATCATCCGGGACCTGTCTCTGTGGATTTACTGATTTATAATCATTTTAGCACAACCAAGTCTGCATGAATCACATGATTATCTTCATGAAATAATCTGAAACATGAACATGAGAGGAAAACTCCAGGGATGTCCTGATCAAGTTGTTTTTGCTGCCAAAACTGGTCATCTCTGAATGAGAGTTGTGTTAAAACCTGGTTTAGTGGTCAAACATCCCAAAGCAGGGGTGTCAAATCAGAGAAGGCACCAGATTCTGCCTTAAGGTCTAACCTGAGGGCTTAACAGGGTCCACATTTAACTGTCAACATCATTTTCACCAGTAATAAATTATGGGGAAAAAATAACATTGATGATAAATGATTCTGAGATTTAAAAAGTCAAAAGGCTAGGTTGAAAAACTCAAAATCTGAGATATAAAAAATTAAACTTTTTAGTCCAAAAGGTTAAAATGCTAAATATGATGTTAATATAATGCTTTTAAAAGGCAAATGTATAAAAAAAGAAAGTCACAATCATGTTTTTAAGGCAAAAATAAGACTTAAATTTTAGAATAGTGCAACTTAAAAGGTAAAATATTAGATACAGGTCAAAAAAATAAATTGATAAAGTCAAATTATAAGTTGAAAAGTCAAAATTATAAATTGAAAAGGTCAAAATATAAAATAAAAGCCCAAATAATAGACTAAAGTCATAATTTTGCCATGAAAATTTCAAAACGTGAAATGAAAACACAAATGAATTTCTTTTCCCACATTTCTTTTTGTCTTATTATTTTTACTTTTTATTTTTTTCAGGGCCAGTTATAACAAAAATATGATATAATCTTGTTGGCCGGATGTAACTGTACCACAGCCCGGATTTGGCCCCCAGGCCATGAGTTTGACACCCCTGTCCTAAAGTATAGACAACTGAACTGGGGCGCAGATGGTGAGGTCACGCCTCATGCGCGCTGGCCCGGGGAGAGGCCCGCATGTCTCCCCCACTCTTTCCCCCCCTCTTCTGATTCTATCAACTGTCTGAATGAAGGCATGAAAAGCCCAATAAAATACCCCAAAACAAAAAAAGATTTATACATAGGGATCACTGGTTCATTTGCACATGTTCAATTATGGGAATTCACAATTATTCACATTTTTAAAGCTTATAAAAAATAAAAAAGTGTCCGCCCCCGTCCTGTTTTCTGCATGTTTGTCACGCTTGAATGTTTCAGATTATCAAACTAATTTTTATATTAGACAAAGATAAGTCCAGACTTTGACTAGACCACTCCAGAACCTTCATTTAGTTTCTAGTCCACTCAGAGGTGGACTTGCTGGTGTGTTTGGGATCATTGTCCTGCTCCATAACCCAAGTGGTCTTGAGCTTGAGGTCATGAACTGATGGCTGGACATTCTCCTTCAGGATTTTCTGCTAGAGAGCAGAATTCATGGTTCTAGTGGTCCAGGTCCTGGTCTGATGTTCTTCTGATGAAATGCTGTGTTAGTTTGATTCCTGATGGAACAGGATGAATGCCTTCCAGAAAGTTCCTCTTCTGTCTGGTCAGTCCTCCGAATATCTTTCCAGAAGTCTTGGGGATCATCAGGATGTTTTTAGTCAAATGTGAGACGAGTCTTTGTGTTCTTTTTGGTCAGCAGTGGATTTGGCCTTGGAACTCTCCCATGATGCCATTGTTGCCCAGTCTCTTTCTGATTGTTGAACCATGACCTCTGACCTTAGCTGAGTCAGTGAGGCCTGCAGGTCTTTGGATGTTGTTCTGGGTTCCTTTGTGACCTCCTGGATGAGTCATCCATGCACTCTTGGAGTCATGTTGGTAGGCAGGCCACTTCAGGAAGGTTCACCACTGTTCACAGTTTTCTCCATTTGTGGAAAATGGCTCTCACTGAGTCCCAAAGCCTTAGAAATATCTCTGTAACCCTTTCAGACTGTTAGATGTCAGTGACTTTGTTTCTCATCTGTTCTTGAGTTTCTTTAGATGGTTCCATGATGTGTTGGAGATCTTTTAGCCTACTTCACTGTCAGACAGGTTCTAGTTAAGGAGTTTCTGGATTTAGCAGGTCTGGCAGGAATCAGGTCTGGGTGTGGATAGTCGAACTGAACTCAGCTTTAGAAAAAATGTGGTTAATCACTGTTAATTCACTATTTAGCAAGGGGGGCAATAACTTTTTTTCATAGGGCCAGGTGGGTTTAGATTTCTCTTTCTCAAGTTAGGGCAAGGAGGCTTTTAACCCTTTATAACAGCAGTGTGGCTGGTGACGGTTTCAGTGGTCTGATGATGTCTGTGATGCAGGTTGTTAAATCAGCTGGTTTCAGGATATCACAAGCAGGTAAAAGGGAAATGGAAGTCAGAAGATTGGTGAGTAGAAACACGAGTTCTGATCTACTGATTTTTAATGAAATCACCCAATAATGACCATCCAACCATCAATCAGGCGTCCTTGACTAAATCCCTGTGTGTTATACTTTCTTTTGGGTGGAATAATAAAACATGAGATCCATTTTGCATGGACTAAAGCCATTCACTGCTCAGTTTTGATTCTTTATTAGACACTTGTGTGTAAAACAGTCGACTTTTTTGTGCCCAGAGTCGTTTTTCTTCTACAAATATTGCCTGATGTGCTCCTGGCAGTCATTTTTCCTCTCCAATATGAGCATGAATGTGAAAAGGGTTTTGAAAAAGCAAAAGGAATGGAAATGAAAAGTCTAGTTTAATGTGTCGGTAGAATAACAAACAGCATACGACAGAATGTGTGCAGAAACATCATTGAATTTCAGGGACGAAACACTCTGATATGGTCTGAAAAGAGCCCAGAGGAGGCGTGCACGGCTCGCTCACATCTTCCTGCTCTATTCTCCTTTATAAAATCAGTTGTTTAATGTCCATGTGGCTGCAAAGAGCAATAAACTGTTTGCTTTGTATGCATGAGAGGGCAGCAGGCCTGGAGGATCTATTTTTCTGCCTGCGGCACACTTCAGTACTCTTCCTCTCAACAGCCTGTTATTCTTGAAACTGTGATTGGAATTATGTTTACTATTAAAGGCTGAAGCATGAGTGCAGGAGCGTGGAGGGGACACTTATTACGACGTGGTCCACCAAGCGGTCAAAGTGTTCTCACATGGGCTTCAGGATAAATTGTTGTTTAATTTCTCCTTCTGCTGCAGCCACAAATAATTAGCTAAGGCCGTTTGAACCATAATGAATTCATATTTGATTTATCCTTCTTCCAGCTACTGTCTGAATATGTAGATTTTTATTATTCATTTCGCCTCCAGACACATCTAAGGGAACTCACCTACTCTATACTGATTTAGAGTCGTACCTAAGGGGATTCAGCTTTTAAAAACTGACATATTTCAGGGTCTAAACTGGTGTTTTTCAACCAAAAGTACCCAGAACTTTTAGCTCCAGCACCCTCACTGCAAGGAGCAGATGTAACATAGTGCAGGGAAGCAGGGGCAGCACGGGGGGGAGAAAGGGTACTGATTACCCCGGCCCACAGTAGGGAGGGGGCTTTGAGGAGCCTGCAATGAAAAGTGTGTTTTAATTTATTTTTTCTTAGTAATTAGTGTCATTATTGAATCAACAACGACAAAATAAAGGGGTCAGTAGACTGAAATGTGTATCATACAGAGTAAAATAAATGCTGGGGGGCCTTAACTCCTCCCTCAAAAATGTCTAAATGGTATAGTCCAGCACTGCAAATGATGCAAGTCAATTCAATTCAACCAAAGTGAAAATATTGTTCATAAATGGGGAAAATTATGTTTAAAAAACATTAACATGCGTATATATGCATAAAAAAGGATGCAACATTTGTGGCATCCTTTTTGGCTAGCTTGGCTAGCCAGTTAACTGTTATATTTTCTGGGGGCCCTAAATCCCTCGCTACGCCCTTGCAGGGAAGTGATTCTGATCCTGTGTAAACTGCTGAGTGCAGACACCTGTACTGAAAGGCTTTTCTCTTAGTGGATGGTAAAGAGAGGTGTAAACAGCCTCAGGTTTGTGAGTTGCTGCAGTAAACTGCTGTAGTTGGCCACTGCAGCTCTGAACAGAGGGACGCTGAGACATTTTGTCTGTGAATATTGGCACCGTTTCATTTTCACTCTAGACACTGTGTATTTTCTCATGGACTCGTTTCTCTCCTTAGCACATTTTCTGAGGTATATTTTAAAGCTTCAGCCCTTCTCAACACCATCACTCACTGAAATCACAGCGATTTTATCATTTAAAAACACGGTGAGGTAAAGTAGCCCAGCTCTGCTTTACTGTGAGTGAAATTAAATGCTGATTATTTTCTCTGACATCCAGTCTGCTGCAGACTGCAGCCGTCTCCTGCTCTCAGTGATGCCAACTTCTGCTCCTTCAACCCAAGTGTTGACCCCCGCTCCATCCACACAGCATCCTCTTAAAAAGTAAAGCTGGTTTAATTAAAGTAAGAGCTCTGGAGTCGTCAAAAGCTGCATTACGATTATTGCCAGGGCACATTTGTGACAAATGCCTCTGTGACATATTGCCCAGCACATTTTCCCACCACAGCAGTGAACAGTAAACAGTGAGAGAGAGGAAACAGGAGTCAGACACTGCCAGCTCTCTGGTTCTGGGACTTCAGTCTGAATGTTGGCTTTTGATCCTCACCTCTTTGAATGTAAACATGGAGGTTCTGAGGCACAAGTAAAAAAAAGTTAGGGATGTTCCGATGCCATTTTTTTCCTTCCTGATACGATACCTATACTGATACCGATACCAGGGTGTTGGGTATCAGCCGATACCGAGTACTGATCTGATACCAGCGTGAACTTTCTGGAATGAATGTGCAGACTAGTAAATTATTTTAGACCAGGACTGTCAAACTCAATCACAGCAGGGTCCGAAATCTGAATTTAGGTCTAACCTGAGGGCCTAACAGGGTCAGTATTTAAACAAAAACTGTCAACTGTGTTTTCATAAGTAATGAATTAAAGGGAAAATTAAACAGTGATGAGAAATTATTTTAAGATTTCTAAAAAAAAAATAGTCAAAATGATTAGATATCACAGCATCAATAAATCTGAGATAAAGAGTCAACTTTATAAGTCCTGAAGGTCAAAATACAAAACTCAAAAGTTAAAATAAGGTTTTAAAAAGGGAAATACAGAGACAGAGAGTTAAAATCATGAGTTTAAAGGTCAAGATATGAGATAAAATACAAAATCAAGAGTTTAAAAAGATAAAATAGAAGATCAAATTCAAAATTGTGACTCTAAATGGTCAAAATATGAGATAAAATTCTCCATCAGGAGTTTAAAAAGTGAAAATATGGGATTAAAAGTCAAAGTTAGAAGTTTAAAAGGTCAAGATTTGATTTAAAATGAAAAATTGTGAACCTTAAAGGTCACAATATTAGAAAAAATGTCAAAATTATGAATTTAAAAAGTCGAAATATGAAATAAAAAGTCAAAATCCTAAATTTCAGTCATAATCTTGGGACGCAAAATGAAAATATGAAGTGAAAACACAAATTAATTTCTTCCCCTCATTCCTGACTTTTTATCTATTTATTTCTGCTCTCTACTTTTTCAGATTTTTAGAACTTAACAAGGATTTTTTTAATCCTTAAGGTTAAATTTACATTTTTATACTGGAGGAATCTACAGACCTCATAGCAGCAGGCCAGTTCTAACTAAGATATAATCTTGCAGGCTGGGTAAAACTGCACTGCAGGCCGCATTTGGCCCCCGGGCCTTGAGTTTGACACCGTGCTTTAGACATATGGTTAGGGGTTAGGGAGGTTAGCTCAACAATAGAATCATAATGTACAGCATCTCTGTGACCCTAAAGTTGTTTTTCTGCTGATTATTGAGTTTTACTCCTAAATATTAAAATAACAATACAGGAGGCTGCATCACAGGCTCTCTATGTCTGTCTCTCTCTCTCTCTCTGTCTCTGTCTCTGTCTCTCTCTCTCTCTCTGTCTCTGTCTCTCTCTCTCTGTCTCTGTCTCTCTCTCTGTCTCTCTCTCTCTCTCTGTCTCTGTCTCTCTCTCTCTGTCTCTGTCTCTCTCTCTGTCTCTCTCTCTCTGTCTCTGTCTCTCTCTCTCTGTCTCTGTCTCTCTCTCTGTCTCTCTCTCTCTCTGTCTCTCTCTCTCTCTCTCTCTCTCTCTCTCTCTCTCTCTCTCTCTCTCTCTCTCTCTCTCTGTCTCTCTCTCTGTCTCTCTCTCTCTCTCTCTCGCCCTTATGCTCTACTCAGGCTCCATGACACAACTGGCTGTCAGACCCAAACAAATATGGCGGTTAGCAGTCGAGCTAGTGGTAATAAATGATCATAATTTGATTAAAGTGGATAAAAAGATGTTCAATATCGGGTTTACTGGTGTGGATTTAATCATTAAAGCAGGTAAGTAAGCAAGTAAGAGGCAGCGATGTATGGTTCAAAAGTTATTTAACTTTTGATAAACTGTGTCACTTTTTGTCATGTATGACAGCGCCGGTCTGGAAGGTGTTTTAACGATCACAGTCAGAGGCAAACTGTCACACAGCCGCTAATCTTCTCTGCTCTAGTGTGTCCTTTGGTTCTTCTTCCCTGCTCTGAAAATGGTAGCCTGTGCATGATGTGCTTTCCAGCAGCGAATAAGAACGGTTTCTGGTTCATAGTGCTAAACTTTACCGTGGCTAAACAAAGCAAAAAATAAAGCTAAACCAAACGGTATCGGATTGGTGCATAAACACGTATACTCGCCGATACCAAAGCCTGCATTTAAAGCAGTATCAGAGTTCTGCTTTAGATGCATCCATGCTAATCTCTTCACTGGCCACCATTGTTAACAGGCTCTCAGTCACTTCAACTAAACCACGCCCACAGCCACAGCCTCTTCCTCCTTCAATGAAGCCGGTCGTTCTCTGACCAGGACACAGAGTACCAGCGTCAAACCTTACAACATGGGCCTACCTGAGGGCAGAAATAACATCTGGATAAATCCATCAGCTCTGCACAGCAGAGTGGAAACATTTAATGACCTGCTGAAATCTAAAAACATTTTATAAAACACAAAAACTTTGTTATTATATTGATTTTTTTTTTTTTTAGAAAATCTCTTTGCATTTCATGTTCTCCTGTTTGATGAGATGTTTCTGCATGTTTGCATATCAATAAATAATTACGCATTTTTGTTTTTATTAAATTAAATGTCTTTTTTAATGTCAGTTGATCTTCGGGGCTCCATAATTATCCTGAACATTCAGCTCCACTTTTAAAAGAGTAAAGTGGTATTTCTGAGCAGACAGCAGCCGTCAGTCCTGCAGAGCAGCTCTGCACTCACATCTTGCTCAATATCGCCATCTAGTGCCAGGAGACTTCAGCCTGCTGTGTAAAGTCAGCCTGCTGTGAAGCCTTGAGGGAATCAATAGAAATACTACGACTCCAAAGATCATCTGGATCCATCTAATTAACAGAGAAAGCCTACAATCCCTGCCGGCTGCAGACTTGCAGACTCGCAGCGGGACAGGCCTCTTCAGGCCTCAGCTCCTCTCTGCAGCTCTGAGCTCACTCTTTCTGCCCTAGTCTCTGTTTGATTACAGTTCAGCGTGTTCCCCCGTCCGCCAAGGTCGACCAGACCACTTGAATAAAAACCAGCTGAGCCCTGGGACCCGACGGCTGCTGCACAACAAAATGAAGAGATTGAGAACAAGTCAGCCTGCAGCTACAAGAATAAACCCTGGAGTGATTGCACGGCAGGAAAAATACCTAAAAAGAACAGTTACGAGTAGGGCTGGGCAGTATGGACCTAAAACAGTATGAAAATACCAGGAATACTGACGACATGTCTAGGATCTTAATGTGATTCAGAATGATCAGACTTTCATTACTCTAATGATCAGTGGTTTTAAAAGTACAAAAATCTTCATGATCTTCACCAAGAGGGAGAAAACGTCTAGTTTGCACAAATACATTGGTGACATTTGGAATTTTTTAGGAATGGAAGTTGGTGCTGCTTGGAAGTTCCACCAACTTTCCCAAAAGTGACTAATGAAATAATGTGATTTCGATAGCACAAAGGAGTTTGTCTGCCGTTTCTGATGATTAAACTCAAGAAATGACCCCACCTTTGGCGTTTAAGACTCCTATTTCAAACAGGAATCAGTATCTTTTGATTTTAACAAATAATACAAACATATGAAAGCTCTTTAAACATACAGTACATAAATTCAACCATCAGACATAAACACAATAAACCAAAGTTTTGGTTTCATGGATGAATTTCACATTATGAGGGAGAAAAGATGTCTTCCTGGTTTGTGTTGAAAGCCACTTGGAAAGCATACCGAGTACAAAATTTGAGCTAAAATTAGAAAAAAAAAAAAATCTAATTGCAATTTGCCCCTAAAATGACTGCATGTTATGTAATGCATAATGTCTTTGCTGCAAAAAAAAAGTTAAACTGGTATTTTAACACAAATTTCAAGCTAAAGAAATATTGCACCTTCCGCAATTTGAAAATTGCAGCAGGTCATATTGCAAGTTAATCTCATTTGCAATTAATCGCCCAGCCCTAGCTAAAATCACAGTTAAAACAGAAACTGGATTACAACATTAAAAGAAAGCAGCGTGGATGAATTTTACACCCAGAGTCCTTTTACATGAAGGAAGAATGATGAAGCTGATTCCTTATTCTTTCCACATTCACACACTGATGTCGAAGACTGCTGTGTCCATCAGAATTAGTAATTCCATTCATACACATTCACATACCAGCAGTGGGAGAAAACTGAGGTTCAGTGTCTTCATCATGTGATTAAACCCCAAGCTCTGGATGAGAGCAGCCTGACTCTGAGCCACAGCTCTCAGTAGTTCCCTTTCCACAGCAGTAACAGCTGGGGTCAGCAGCACTTGTGTGGGTTTCCATGAACTACTAACCACCTTAAAGAGTCCAGTTAAACAGATGCTAATCTTCCCTTAAGTTCTTGTTGAGTTTAGAGGTAAAAGGAAAGCAGTTTGGTTAGAGGCAGGCATCCCTAACAGGAGCCCTGCTCACACTGGCTGTAGGGGTGAACAAAGTGTCCTCAGCTGGCATTGCTCCCCCAACCTGGCTGGACAGTAAGTACATGATAAAGCAGAAGGTACTGCATTGTTGTAAATTGTTGAGCTTTTGGAATAAAATCAGTAATAACCAGAGGTGCAGATGGCCGAGATGAGTCTAGAAAGCAGGCGGCGCAGGTTTGAATCAGACCTGTGGCTCTTTCCCCACATGTCATTCCCTGCTCTCTCTCTTCCTGATTTCCTGCTCTGTCTAGGGATGCACGATGTTGGAGGTTTGCAGATATTTACAAATCAGTTTTAGCCAATATCGACACTGTTATCTAAATGTCCTGGCATAAAACTCAGCCCTTAAAACACACACATGAAACTCTGAGGATGAACAAATCAACACATTTCAAGTGTCAGGAATAAAGGAGTAACTCCAGATGACGCAGATCTGTTGGTCCAGCCTAAAACTCCACTAACTTATCTGTTCGTATAGCCAATCTTTACAGCTAATATATGCAGATTTTTACATTGTATGTAGCGTTTGTATATACCAGCAGAAATGTGTGATATCTGCTGATACCACTGATTCACTTTCCAAGTAATTTCTGCTAAAATCAAAATCATGTTGATAATATCAGGCCTCTCTAGCTCTGTCTACTGCACTGTCCTCACCAAATGAAGGCAAACGCCCCTAAATATAAAATTTAAACAGCAGAGACAATGTAAAAAATGCTAAAACCAAAGGTGAAGTAAATGCAAAAATATTTGTGTGCATATCAGATATCAGGGGAGTTCTAACTGACTGATTCTACGATGCAGTCTAATGCAGACATGGTGATTCTGCATCCATGCAATGACAGAGCACCGCTGATTATTGCATTCTGATGTTTCTGAAAGAATTTACGACCACGGGTAAACCTCTTCTGTTTATTTATTTTGGTTTACAATTTAAAGGCATTAATGCTGACACTGATTTCTATCATTTATTAGTCAGGGATCGTGGCATCATGGTGCATCAAGCAATCAAAACAAATGGAGAGACCAGTGAGGATGCACGGCCCTATCAGCTTTAATTCACCCTCTCTACCTGTCGCTGCAATGTTTTGCACAGTGCCATGTTTATAAAATGTCAAATCACAAGAAAAATTAAACCAAAAAGTAAAATGGCATGTCTAAATCCATCTGGCTGCATCAACATTTTGCAGCAGCATTTCTATTATATTTTATATGTCTTTTAAAAATTATCACGTCTTTTATATCGCAGCTATTCCAAACCTCTGCAATGAGTTTAATGCAAATAATCAAAGTGCAATAACTTTTAACAATCTGTAGCATCACTCTAGCTGTAAACGTGATTTTTGATAGAAATACATGTATAGACTAAAAGAAGTTTCAGAAATGTGCAGAATTTTGCCTTGAATGTATTCTATTGAACGGAACAGTTCAACTTCCTGTGAATATTGTCATATTGTGTGTTGAGGAATTCAACTACAAACACCAGCCCTCTCCTATTTTCACCCATTGCTCCCTACAACAAGAATGAAATAATAGATGCAAACACGACCATAAAGCTTATTAAGACCCAAGGGTTTCCCCCCAAAACTGTCCCAACTAAAGCAAACATGCTGGTGATGTTTAGAGACATGCAGGTGATTTCAGGGGGAACATTTCATAAACACATTGATCTGGTGCTAACAGTCTATTTACAGTATTAATTAGGCAAAAATCATTGGATCAACTTCAGCAGGAAATCCTTCGATGCAGATAATAATTACAGACTTCTATGAAAAATATAAAATTCAAAATTTTTCAAAACGTTAACGTAAAAGCAAAAACTTTGTCTCAGTCAGGATATAACAACACAAAAATGTCGTTTTTCATGCAATTTACCACAGCTTACCTGCAGGAGCGATGCTTCCTAGTTAAAGTTCATTCTTGCTGGTTGTACATGCGAATAAAACGCTCATAGAAGACGATGTCCATGGATTGCATGGGAGAAATCATATAAAAACACTGTCAAACAGACGCCTTTCTAGAAACACGAGTAAAGTCCCCAGCATCCGTGCCGATGGAGTTGCCAACTTGCTCTCAGCCTGCTCTCTCTGTAGCGCTCTGCAGCAGCCTGCACACAGAGCAGCCAAAGAGTCACAGCGACAACAAGAGGAGTCACCGGAGCACACCGCCGCGTTCGCTGCATCAAAAACTACCGGAGATTTGAGGCGTTCCATTGAGGTAGAAAAGAACTCCGTGTTCTTTGAATAGGCAAAAACATGTTAATTCAACGTTTACGTAACTCTTGAAAGCACTTTTTCAAAACAAAATCAGGCACAAAACTGTCTCACAGTGAGAAACCATACAATTAACATTTAGCTTAACTGCTATAGCTAACGTGCTCACAATAAGGTACCTACACTGCTTGACATTTACAGAAGCCCTAATGGGCCATGTATTCACATATATTATTCACTCCGTTTTCCCGTGATAACAAATCATTTCTGTCCGTTTCTTGTTATCTCGACCTATTTTTGTCGTTATCTTGAGATAACGCTGGTTTTCTTATACTAATGACTTAATTTTGATTTATCCCGTTATCACAGGAAAACGGAGTAAATAATATATGTGAATACTTGGCCCTTTAGGGCTTCCGTAGACACTGACTATTAGGCATGTGCTTAATTATTCCCGCTGAAATTTAGTTGAAATTTGTTGAAAAAGGAATTAATGCCAGTGTTATTTTTGTCGACTAAAACTATGACTAAAATGTTCATCAACAGCCTTTTTCCCATGACAAAAACTAGACTAAGACTAACAAAAATAGATCTGTGATGGCTAAAACCGACAAAAACTAAGTTTAGTTTTAGTCAAGATAACTAAAACTAGACTAAAATGTGATGTGGTTTTCGTCAGACATTCGAAGTCAATGATATTTCTCCACTGTGGGTAAATCTGTCACAAAACAATGCATCTGTATCGTTTCTGTCTCTCAGCTGTAGAAAGCAGGGACCCCAGGTTTGGCAGAGTGCAGAGAACACACTAACATGATTTGGTACCAGATTTAGGCAAGAAAATAAATGACTGGACTAAAAGTAAAGACTAAAATGTGGGGACTTTTATGGACTAAAACTAGACTAAAATGTTTTGAGTTTTCGTCAACTAAAACTAGACTAAATCTCAAAGAGGATAGATATGACTAAAATGTGACTAAAACTAAAATGCATTTCATTTAAAGACTAAATTTAAGTCTAAAAATAAAAATAGCCGCCAAAGTTAACACTTCTCTTGTCAAATGTGATATTTTGGCCAGTCTGGGCCCAGGAGAATCATTTTTAGTTGTTTTTGCACTGATGAGAAAAGCTTAGTAGATCAGTTGTGTTGATGAAGTATTTTTCTTCTGGGTGCTTTTGTGGAAAAAAAAACCCGACAGATATAAAGTGATTATGTGGGTTAAAATTTAAAAAGTGGGTAAATTACGACAAAGCCCCTACCACTAAGAGATGCCCTAAAGTACTTTGGTGTTGTGTTTTTGAAAAGCATCCATGTGAACTCATAAGAGATCTTCAAGTTGTAAACTGATGCTTCTGTGTTTAGGTCATAACAGTTATGTTAAAAATACACATCATGCAAGTGACTTTTTAAAAATAACCATTCTTTAATGCAGCTTACAGATGTTTTCGGTAGTTTGTAGTGTTTACTTGTTTCCTGAGCTTCCCAACAGCACTTGAACGCACCAATTATATTGCGTCATGACGTCAGCAAGGCTTGCGGCGCGCACTTCCCTGAAGTTTAGCATGATTGTTTACAAGTGTAGCTTCCCGCGTTCTGCTACGATAAAATGTCTGGATGGTAAATGGCTCGTCCTTGAACGATGAAGATGATAAAGACGGAGAAGATTCTTCATCTGAAGAGCTGTCGAGGCCGGAAGGTCCGTGTGGTCCGTGAACATTACCTGAGAGAGAAGGTTCCGTGCTTCAGCGCCCTGTGCCAGGCGGACTGTGACAACGGTAAAGTCCGCTTAAAACAACGGTGCATCGGTGTTACGGTCAGATTAGTCCCTATTAGTCGGTGACTTTCAGCGGAAGCCGTGTGCGGTTGTCATGGCAGAACAGATGTGACCTACAGAGGGTACTTCGATGTTTATTTTTGTTTCTCTGTCAAAATACGCTTATCAGATTTGCATTCAATGGATAACTTAACGAAGAAGTGTCTCGATAACTTTTTGAGTGATTGTGTACACATCAATGCGACAACAGATGGAGAGTCGCCAGTTAGCACGGTCACTCTTTGAGCCAATACACCGCCTCACACAAACACACTGAACAGCTGTGATTCTTGTACTTTTACCATGAATAAATGACCAAATTCTTACTGTAGTCAGTTTTTAAAGTCTAAGCATGACAGTATACCAGAATATCTCTAAATATACAAATCAAAACAAAGTTATTAGTTATTAGTTAGTGCGGTATTTGGTTTAAATCATATTATGTAATGAACTACAAAGATCATGCTAAATCTAAGTCAGTTTGTGCTGAAAACAGCCAAGCTGTGAACTCTAGTCTGGTGGTTCATAGTCACCAACAAAGAGCTGTTTGATATTTATAGGGGCTTTATTACAAATTAATGGCACTAATTAAGAAAGGCTATACAAAGAAAAAATTACATGCAGAGACACATTAACAGATCATACTGCAAAATCCAAGGTGTATAATAAAGTCTTCTAAAGGGGTACCAGGATACAAGTCCTAGGTTGTGTGCAGAGCGAGGTTTGTTTCCTGTATTATTCCATAGGGCAGGGGAGTCAAACTCAGTCACACCAGGGGCCGGATTCTGGATTCAGGTCTAACCTGAGGGCCTAACAGGGTCACCTTTTTAACCATAAACTGTCAACCTCGTTTCACGAGAAAAACAACTTAGCACTGTGATGATGAATAATTTTTAGGTATAAAAACTTAAAAAGATAAGTTTAAAGGCTCGTAATCAGAGAAAAGTAAATTTATTAGTTCAAAAAGGTCAAAACATGAAATGAAAATTGAAAAATAATGTTTTTAAAGGCAAATATATTCAAAAGAAAGTCAAAACTTTGAGTTTAAAAGGTCAAAACATGTAATAAAATTTGTAATCATGAAGTTAAAAGTCAAAATGTGATCCAGATTTTTAAACTGTGAGTCTAAAAGGTGGGATTATGAAGTCAAAGTAAGGATTTAAAAATATGAGGCAATGTAATAAAATAATTAGTTTAAAAGGTCAAAACATGACTTAAAATTTTAAATTATGAATCTAAAAGCTTAAAATACTATATGAGGGCGCGCGGTAGTCGAGTGGTTAAGGCGTGGCCATATACACAGGCGACCTGGGTTCAAATCCGGCCTGTGGCACTATTTCCTGCATGTCTCTCCCTGCTCTCTTCCCCGTTTCCAACTCTCAACTGTCCTGTCAAATAAAGGCAAAAAAGCCAAAAATACATCTTAAAAAAAAAAAAATACTATATGAGAAGTCAAAATTATGAGTTGAAATGCTCAAAGTATGAAATAAAAAGTAAAAATCCAAAGTTTGAATCCTTATTGTGAGATGCAAAATTAAAAATATGAAATTAAAACCCAAATCACTTTGTTTCCCCACATTCCTGACTTCTTATCGAAATATTTTTACTCCTTACTTTTTCAGATTTTATGACCTACCAAGGATATCTTAAACCATCAAGGATAAGTTCACATTTTTATTCCTGAAGA
Organism: Cheilinus undulatus; assembly: GCF_018320785.1. Classification (NCBI taxonomy): domain Eukaryota; kingdom Metazoa; phylum Chordata; class Actinopteri; order Labriformes; family Labridae; genus Cheilinus; species Cheilinus undulatus. The sequence continues at coordinate 2,112,287 of NC_054865.1, forward strand.
AATCTGCAGCCTTCAGACTGATGGACCAGTTATAACCAAAATATCATATGATCTTGCGGGCCGGATTTAACTGTTCCACGGGCCAGATTTGGCCCCCGGGCCTTGAGTTTGACACCCCTCATGATGATAAACTTAAATCTTCAATATTGTACTAGTGAAAATCAAATAATATTTGTTGCTATAACACAGCAACCTGTGTTCTGATACCAGGACAACAAAGGTGAAGCCTTAAATGTCATAAACTAGTTACTCTTAATTGTCACAAATAAACTGGCAACAGTCTGCAGAAGCTGTTTAAAACAGGATAAATTCCAGCTAAAACTACCTGCAGCATGAGTGCGTGTTTGAAAAGTCAAATGTCAATGCTGAACTCATGATATTGTATAAAAACAAATAATAGTCCAGATATTTCCATATGTTAACAGATAGCAATATCAGCATTAGATTTCACTTTTAACCATATAAACAAAATAAACTGGGATGTAGGCATCTGGATATGATATAGAAATGAGCAACACAAGTATATAATCAAAACATGACTGTCAAAATAATTCTGTAAGTACAGCTAAAGTCAAAGTTTCCTGTGTGTCCTCTAGATGGTAAAGTGCTTCCACGGGACCTGACCCACTATGTGGTTCCTGATGTCGGTGTTGTGGTTGATTACCTGGAGATTTTGGAGTTCAGAGAGCTGCAGGGCATCGTGTTCACACAGACCGCCTGTCAGGCTGTGCAGCACAACAAAGGACGCAGGTACGACCACAACAGCATGTACTATTAGAATGAGAACATGGGGGATAAGTGATGCAGGAGCTTCTCAGTAATACTTGGGGTGTTGCATTCCAGTTGGTAACCTTTTTTCTCTGCTTTAGTAACCTGTTGGTAGGCTAACTGTGTTGTTTCATCCCTAATAGTCAAAAACAGCCTAGAATCAAAGAGAGAGAGAGTACTGTCCAAACTCTAATTATTAGGTTGGCACAAATTTGGACCAAAATGTTGTAGAATTTTCCTTGTCAGATTTTAGTAAACTAAAATCCTCCTGTTCCCGAAGGTTCCTGTGGTGGCCAGGACCTTTAATTTTCCCTCTGTGTTTAAAATATGCCTCTAATGACGCCCTACCAGCGAAGAGTGTGAAGATGAGAGTGTAGGGGTCAGCCTCATTATATCAGAGGTCTGCTGACAAGGCTAAATTATACCCAGCCTGTGACTTTAAATGTCTGTTACTCAGCCACATACACTTGAACAGGAGAGCTCTGACAAACTTGATGAACTTGAAAATAAGAAGTCCCACGTGGCCTCAGGTTTCCTTTTTGATTTCTGCCAACTCTGCTCTTTTAAAAGTTGAATCTAAAGTATAATGGAGCTTCAGTTTGACTCTGTTGGACACATGCTGAGACCAAAATGTGTCATCAGGTCCAGTTTTAATATCTCGGCACCGTCAATGCCAGAGGCTGGAGCCATGATGGTTTTGGGTTGTCCATACGCACGTATATCCGTAGATGTGCCAGAGCCAGTCTTGTGAACTTGATATCTCAAGAACCCTTTCAGTGGTCTTCTGACTTTGCACAAATGTCTACAGTAACTGTGTTTACATGGACGTGGGTATCCTGGTTATGAGTTATACCCCAGTTTTTATCATATTCGGGTGTGTTTACATGCACAGAGAAACCTGGTTATTCATATCTCTGTATTAGGGCTGAACGATTTTCAAAAATAATCTAATTGCGATTATTTTTCCCAATATTGCCATTGTGATTTAATGTGCGATTATTTTTAGGTTCCCCATCTGGCAGCAGTCCATATTGCGATTTAATCTAATTTGCTATTAATTGCCCAGCCCTACCCTGTATTCATGAGAAAAACTAGTATCCCGGTTTCTGATCACTGAATCATATCTGTGCAGGCATCTGTGATGTTATTTTAAGAAATTGAAATTGAAATTTTAGAGAAATTACATCACTGTGGGTTATTTTGGGCTTAAGACAGTTAAATGCCAGCATTTGCAGAAATGGTAACCAGCTCACTACAATGATGATGGAATGATGACAGAAGAAAACAAAAAGAATTGCGTTTATAAAGAACGTGCTTACAGGTAATAAAGACTAGAAAAAAACGAGACTGAGAAGATGGCAAGCGGTGAAAGAAAAATTTCAGATGAATAAGCTTGATATAACTTGATATTTATTAAGTTATTATGACTATTAGGTGATTAGAATAATTATTATTAAACACTTTGAAAGTTTGACAGAGAGGCCAAGAAAGAGCGAAGCAACTTGCAGTTGACTTACTTGAATAAATAACTGTCCTGGAAACAACTTTAAAATAAAAGCATGTGAAAACAGGGGCAGCTCAGAGTGGGTCTTGAAAAAGATTACGCTTTTACTTTGAAAAATACACCAGAAAAGTCATCATTTCTAAATTTCAGGACTTGGAGGAGTTGACCGACTGTGCAGGATGTTTACTGAGTGCTGTCTTTCCATCTTCAGCTCACAGAGCTCTAATTCCCAGTAACTCATGGCGTGAGCAGTCATCCTCTGTCTCCACCATGACCTACCTCACTCAAACGCAGTACTTGTATCTGAAGTTAATGAAGTTAAACCAAAGTCGCGCCTGCGCAGGTAGTCTACAGCTGTCAGAAAACAGGATACTTCGTATACATGGCACAGTATCCCGGTTTCTTTTGGAGTTCTCCGGGTAGCAAAACAGGGTTTCTCAAAACAGGGATACTTTAGCATCCCGGACTCTGAAGACGTAGAGAAACAGGGATACTCAAGTCCATGTAAACACAGTCTATGACACAAGGATGATCTGATTAGATGTGGAGGTCAAAGGTTACAGAGTTCTTTTTAAAGACTCTGTAAAGTGAAATCCAGAAATACAAATTCACTGTAACAGAACTGAAAGAGGTGACACTCTGCTCATCTCACTCTGGATGATAAAGGGGGTCAGGACATAATCATTTTGACCTTTAAATAGTCCTAATCTTTGCTGCTGTGTTTGTCTCTTTTAAGGCAGTACAACCGTCTGAGAAACCTGCTCAAAGACCCTCGACATGACTGCGTGCTCTTTGCCAATGAGTTTCAGGAGTATTCCTACTGTGAGAGAGAGAAGGGCGAGAGCCAGGAGAAATGGCAGACCAGGTCAGTGCTCATTACCTCCAGAAACACTGTGGATGTAAATATTCAGAAACAATTCATTCATTCTGACGTGTATGAAGGGTTTAGGCCGTACAGAGAGCAGTCACCCATATACTGTAAATACTGTATATTTAGAAAACAGAGAGGAATTACTCATAAACATGAATATTTTATTATTAATGTTGTCACCATTTCAGATTAAAATAAAGGAAAAAAGCACCTGCCTGAAAACAAAAGCAGTATTCATGGACCTCCTGAAAAGTGAGAACTTTGTTTATCTTCCACAGTGAAGTTTTCGTGAAGCATCATCTCCTCTGGGTTTTTCAGCAGATTTTAGATGAAAGTTTAAAAATGAGCCTTAGTTATGTATAAATCCAGAATAAAATTAAACTTTGGATAAACTTGTACACCGGAGGCTGGAGGTGCAGAAACATACGGCACTGAAGGCCCGCCTCCTAGTTCAGCTGTCTCCATAAGGGCACAAAGACTGATGGGGAATAATCAGTGTTTCAGAAGATCCTTTTCTCTATTTTGGGCAGAAAACAGAATTATATTCAAAGAAAGCAGCAAAGCTGCACCACGGTCAGTCATCTGGTTTCATATAAATGGTTTTAAAGTGTGGTTGAGTTCCCCTCCCCTAAAAGAGCAAAATGGATGCTGTGCCCCAAATATCTGGTGGAACTATCTGCTATAAAAATCATTAGTTTTTACTAAAATCTTACCAAAGATTGAATTCTGGATTCATGATATGCCTTTCACCTTTCAAAGCCAATAAATGCACCAGATCTTATGTCTGTCATCAGGATGATCCACATTCCAAAGCATCAGTCTGATACCCTTGTTGATCCAAGATGGCACTGTGGCAACCTCCTCCACCAGCTGAAACGACTCCGTCTGCAAACATGCATGCAACAGCGTCACACTGGTTTAACTCCTGTCATAGTAATAGTGATAAAATTGCAATATATCAGACACTCCTAACTCCTACACTATGTTGCCAAAAGTATTCACTCACCCATCCAAATAATTGAAATCGGGTGTTCCAATCCCTTCCATGTCCACAGGTGTATAAAATCATCCCCTAGGCATGCAGACTGTTTCTACAAACATTTGTGAAAGAATGGCTCACTCTCAGGAGCTCAGTGAATTCCAGCGTGGTACTGTGATAGGATGCCACCTGTGCAACAAGTCCAGTGGTGAAATTTCCTGGCTCCTAAATATTCCACAGTCAACTGTCAGTGGTATTACAACAAAGTGAAAGCCATTGGGAACAACAGCAACTCAGCCACCAAGTGGTAGGCCACGTAAAATGATGGAGCGGGGTCAGCGGATGCTGAGGCGCATAGTGAGCAGAGGTGGCCAACTTTCTGCAAAGTCAATGGCTACAGACCTCCAAACTTCATGTGGCCTTCAGATTAGCTGAAGAACAGTGCGTAGAGAGCTTCAAGGAATGGGTTTCCATGGCCGAGCAGCTGCATCCGACGCTTTGCATCACCAAGTGCAATGCAAAGCATCGGATGCAGTGGTGTAAAGCACGCCACCACTGGACTCTAGAGCAGCGGAGACACCTTCTCTGGAGTGACCAATCGTGCTTCTCCATCTGGCAATCTGATGGACAAGTCTGGGTTTGGCTGTTGCCAGGAGAACGGTACTTGTCTGACTGCATTGTGCCAAGTGTAAAGTTTGGTGGAGGGGGGATTATGGTGTGGGTTTTTTTTTCAGGAGCTGGGCTTGGCCCCTTAGTTCCAGTCAAAGGAACTCTGAATGCTTCAGCATACCAGGAGATTTTGGACAATTCCATGCTCCAAACTTTGTGTGAACAGTTTGGGGATGGCCCCTTCCTGTTCCACCATGACTGTGCACCAGTGCACAAAGCGATGTCCATAAAGACATGGATGAGAGAGTTTGGTGTGGATGAACTTGACTGGCCTGCACAGAGTCCTGACCTCAACCCCATAGAACACCTTTGGGATGAACTAGAGTGGAGACTGAGAGTCAGGCCTTCTCGTCCAACATCAGATTTAGATTCAGATTAAATTTTATTAGTGTCCCAGAGGGCAAATTGGGTTGTAGCGAGAAGCACAAAAAAAAAAAAACAAACACATAAGACATGGAGTTACAGTACAAACATAAAACATGCACACAGATAGATGTTACTGAGCAATATGCTAGTACACACAAGTCATCACTAAAATAATGCCAAAGTAGTACTAAAATGCAGGGTCTGGGCACACAGTGACCACAGGCACTGTGCACAAATTGATATCGAGACACACAGTGTCTAGTAAGTGCAGTCTCTCGAAGAGTGATAAATAAAGTGTCTCTCATTGCAGGCATAGCAATGAGAACAACAATATAACAACCGTAAGGCAGCAGCGACAGCTACATGTACATTACTTACTTCTCTCAGCAGCATTCAATGCTCGAATGGAGACAGGAACAAATGAGTGTTTGTACCTGTTTTTAGTGGCCCGTGGGACACACAGGCGAAGACCAGAAGGAAGGAGGCTGTACTCAGAATGAAGTGGGTGAGCATCATCTGAGTGAATAGACAGAGCTTTCAAGAGCACCTGTCTGTTAAAGATGTGATCTAGGCTGTCCAATTGGATACCAGCTACTTTAGATGCCACCTTTACTCTTTTCCCAAGGGAATTCCTATCCTTGATAGAGAGATTACCACACCAACAGATAACAGAAAAGGAAATGAGAGACTCAATGTAAGCACAGTAAAACATTCTCATCAGAGTCTTGTCGACTTGGAATTTAGCCAATTTCCTCAAGCAGTATAGGCGTTGCTGACCCTTTTTACACAACATGTCAGTTTGTGACCTCACAAATGCACTTCTGGAAGAATAGTCAAAAATACCCAAAAACACACTCCTAAACCTTGTGGAAAGCCTTCCCAGAAGAGTTGAAGCTGTTATAGCTGCAAAGGGTGGACCGACGTCATATTAAACCCTATGGATTAAGAATGGGATGTCACTGAAGTTCATATACGAGTCAAGGCAGGTGAGCGAATACTTTTGGTAATATAGTGTATGTTAACTTTATTTAGGCTAAGCATGTTAAAAGTAAAGGCTGTAAGACCATCTCCAAGCAGCTAGATGTTCCTGTGATTACAGTTGACCAGATTATTCAGAAGTCTAAGGTCCACGGGACTGCAGCCGACCTCCCTGGAACCAAGAGACAGATAATAGGAATGGGAACCAAAGAGCCCAGAACAACTTCCAAAGAGATTAGATTCCAAAGTGGACTTAATGGAAGACAGCAGAGGAAGACTCCACTGTTGAAAGCAAATAATGAAAAAGACAGACTGGAATTTGCATGTTGACAAGCCACAAAGCTTCTGGGAGAACGTCCTATGGACAGACTAGACAAAACTGGAACTTTTTGGACAGTCCCATCAGCTCTGTGTTCACAGACACAGAAATTAAGCATCCAAAGAAAATAATTTTTCATTAGTTAATTTTCAGGACATTTTTGTTAATTGTTACTTTTGTCAGTTTCAGGATATTTCAGTAAACATTGTGGGTGTTTCTTTCTTTAATGGAAGGGTACCAACACCCTCAAAGCACCTCACACCTAAGAAAGTATGTTAGAATGCTGGGATAAATAAATTCTGTTCGATCATATTTGTGAGTCTCGTCTTCTCTAAAACTGTCAAATATTTACGAAGACATCCTTGGTTGAGAAAATAAAGAACAGAAGAACCTTTAAAGTGACAAGTATGTGGCATTGATTTAATTTTAGATTTTAGATTTTAGAATTTTAGCACTCAAAGCCCTCTTTTGGATCAGCAGGAACATACAAATGTTTTATGCTTGGTAAAAAATGTCCAAGAAAGGGCTATGATAATGAAAATAATGCTTGCAAAAATCAGACATGTAGACATTATTTGTTTTTCCCTTGAAATTAGATCCAAATAAAAGGTGTAGACACAGAAAATAGAACTGACAGATGTACTATTTCTGAAGGTTTTAAAGGCATGCATTTTCACCATGTTATGAGTGTGATGTCCATTAGTTTTAACACTGCATCAGATGCATTCTTTTGAAAGCAGGAAGATTTTAGAAGTCCAGTCTTTAGCTGTTGGCCTCCTCCTCTTCCTCTGATACAGAAAGTAGAGATTATAATGTGCCGTTAAAGTTCTGCTTACACCATGATTTTAGTTTTAATAAAAGATTTGGTCGTAACGTGGTGGCTCTTAATGATCTGGTGGTTTTAGTGCAGTTTTTAAAGGAGCAGTCTGCAGTAATGAAACAGTTTTATTACACAAACGAGACCAAACAGAGCCATAGATGAAGTCTGTGTTCTTTAATGGCTAACATCCTTTTTAAATTTTAGGTAGTATTATTTTATACTCTAGAATAACAAAGTTTAGTGCATTTACAGGCAAGCTGTCCGCATGGAGCGGTGGATTAACTCTTCCTGTATGTGTATGTGTGTTTTTAAGATGTGTGTACTCAGCAGCAGTGTGGTACCATAACCACCTGGCAGGTCTGATGGATGTGGTGATGATCACAGACGATGAGGAAGCCATCACTGAGTACAGCAGCCTCAACTCTGGAGTGTACGTCATCTCTGTGCAGGTAAACAAAACTCACCTGACCTCTGGGCTAAGGTGAAGCAGAGAAAGAAAATACTGGGAGATGGTATATGAGCCTGCAGTATGAGGAAGTTATCCAGGAAACTGTCTCTGTGTCTGAAATGTCAGAAAAAGAAAATCTATATTTATTTTCGGGAATCACTGGAGGACCTCATGGCTTTTCCAGTGGCTTTGCAGAAGTAATGAGTGATGTTCTGTCTTTCAGTCAACAAGCTGCCAACTATCTGACATGGTGTTTTCACAGTGCTGCATGATTTGGTAATAATTTGCTATTGTGATTATACTGGACAATAATGTAGTTTGTGCAGTTGTGACATAATTAATCCAAAAAGGATATCATGAGTCTACTTGGTTATCAAAGAAAATGCAGAGAATAATGATAGTTAAGAAATGTTTATTTCTCATCTCAAAATGTACAACGTAACATAAAAAATACAGAGCCTGACGTTCTTACAGTTCTGCTTTCAAAATAACAGAATATTTCCCATTGTTTGAAAATAAATATTGGCATCATTGTAGATATTCACAGAGCTGTTTAAAGCTGAGATATTTACTCCCTGTGATCTTTGGCCTTATTTATGTACACTCCTGATCAAACTTTTAAGACCAGTTGAAAAATTGCAAGAATTTGCATTTTGCACCGTTTGATCTTGAGAAGGTTTAAGTAGAGCTTCAGAATGCAAAAAGAAGAAATGGGTGTGAGACAAAATGAAAAAAGAGCAAGCAATTTATTGGAAATGACAGTTAAACTGAAATCGTCTGTTCATCAGCTGATCAAAAGTTTAAGACCACAGCCTTTAAAGCCAAAATCTGTAAAAAAAAATGTTTTTCTGTCAGGTACTCACAATGTCATGACCTCCTGATGGCAAAGGCTGAAAGGCTTTCTGTCTTTGAACGTGGTTGGATTGTTGAGCTACATAGCAAGGCCTTTAGCAAACCCGCCATCGCTGCTGAGGTTGGACGCAGTAAGACAGTCGTTTTGAATTTCTTCAAAGACCCTGAGGGTTATGGAACAAAAAGTCAAGTGGTAGACCCAGAAAAACTTCACTGGCACTCAGCCGTAGGATCCAATTGGCTGTCTGTCAAGACACGGGATGATCCTCGACCCAAATGAAGGCTGTGCCGACTGCAGCCCAGTAACCATCAGACGGCATCTGTGACGGAAGGGCTTTAAAAACAAAACAAACAAAAAAAAATTTTTCAAAGTCTCCTTCAGCACCTCTGAATTGCCCGTTTGGACTTTGCAAGGGCAACACCAAACATGGGACATTGAAAGGTGGAAGAAAGATTTATTCTCTGATGAGAAAAATGTGACCTTGACAGTCCTGATGGCTTCAAACGTTACTGGCATGACAAGGAGATCCCACTGGAGATGTTTTCTATGCGGCACAGTGGAGGGGGTGCCATCATGATCTGGGTGCTCTTTCCTTCAATGGAACAATGGAGCTTCAGGTTAGGAGGGGCGTCGAACGGCGGCTGGCTATGTGGAGATGTTGCAGCAGGCATCCCTCATGACTGAGGGCCCTCGTCTGTGTGGTCATGACTGAGGGCCCTCGTCTGTGTGGTCATGACTGAGGGCCCTCGTCTGTGTGGTCATGACTGAGGGCCCTCGTCTGTGTGGTCATGACTGAGGGCCCTCGTCTGTGTGGTCATGACTGAGGGCCCTCGTCTGTGTGGTCATGACTGAGGGCCCTCGTCTGTGTGGTCATGACTGAGGGCCCTCGTCTGTGTGGTCATGACTGAGGGCCCTCGTCTGTGTGGTCATGACTGAGGGCCCTCGTCTGCGTGGTCATGACTGAGGGCCCTCGTCTGCGTGGTCATGACTTAGGGCCCTCGTCTGTGTGGTCATGACTGGGTTTCTCAACAGGACAACGCTGCAGTTCACAGTGCCAGCCTGACAAAGGACTTCTTCCAGGAGAATAACGTCACTCTTCTGGACCATCCTGTGTGTTCCCCTGATCTAAATCCAACTGAGAACATTTGAGGATGGATGGCAAGGGAAGTTTATAAAAATGGACATCAGTTCCAGACAGTGGATGACCTTCATGAAGCCATCTTCACTACTTGGAGCAACGTTCCCACTAGCCTCCTGGAAACACTCTCATCAAGCATGCCCAAACCAATTTTTGAAGTGATCAACAAGAACGGTGGAGCTACTCATTGCTGAGTCCTTTATTCAAACTTTTATTTCTCTTTTGAGGGATGTTTTTTTTTAGTTTTCTTTTTTTTTTTTTTTTTTCTTTTTTGAGCTATGGTCTTAAACTTTTGATCAGCTGATGAACAGCCGATTTCACTTTGATTGTTGTTTTCAGTAAATTGCTTGCTCATGTTTTTTGTCTCAATCCCATTTCTTCTTTTTGCATTCTGAAGCTCTACTTAGAATCTTCTTAAGATCCAACAGTGCAAAATGTAAATTCTTGCACTTTTTCAACTGGTCTTAAAATTTTGATCGGGAGTGCAGGGTCTGACATTAACGGTTGCCCAAATGCCCAGGGCAACTTCAAAAAGCCGATGGGCAAGCAAAACTTGTAAGGAAGGAAGCACAACTCTGAGCTTTTCTATTCATTTATTTTCTTTTCTCGTTTCTGTTACGACGGAGCTCCCGAGTAGCCAGATGCAGTGTGTTGCTGCCTCCATTGGCTGAGCGTGTCTGCTGACGTACAGACAGCTGCACAAACTTAAACTAAAAACCTTTATGAAGGTAAACACTGTCATCAGTAAAGAGTCATGGTAGGTCACATCAATAAATCTGTTACCTACATAAAGAAGACAGGCTTTAACTTGCAAATTTAAAACATTTATTATTTTAAATCTGTATTTTATTACCGTTGGATGCGCTCAACAGAGGAGTGTGTGTAAGAGAAGAGAGCAGAGGAAGTCCGCCAGTGCAGTTTGCTCATTCATTGAGGTGTGCAGTCTTGTTTAATCTGAAGCTTCCAATTTACTTGTTTTAACTATTTCTCCAGCCACATCTTGCCGATGCTCTCTCTCACTCTCATCAATGAGCACTACTCACACGGATCACACATGGAGATAACGTCATATCTAGTGAAATTTGTCCAAACATCTCAGAGCATTTCAGAGCTCTAACTCAGCACATTCTTATATCTTAAAAAGTCTTTAGGCCAGGTGGAACTTTCATAACACTGGTGTTGGGCCAAAGACTGGTATCTCCAAAATGATCACTTTCCAGGGAATGAAAAGTTTATAATTTATAAAAATGATATATGATTTATAAGAACAAGCTAAAATCCTGAAAAATTGAGATAAAAGGTTTTAGACTGATGTCAGTGATAAAATAAATATCTGGTTATCATCAGTGACAGATTGGTTCTTCTGACTCTATACAGACATTTGCATTCCATTTAACCTCATAATTATCCACCAATCCCCTGTTTTATTTCATTTTAACTACAGATTAACTGATCTATTATCTACCTTACATTCCTGGTTTGTATTGTGGCTCTCGCTAAAGTATTTTCTGGACAATGTGGCTCTTTGGTAGATTAAGGTTGAGTACCACTGGTCTAACTGTTACAGTTACATGGTGCAACTGTGAAATAGCATTTTAAAGGGGCACTATGTAGTTTGAGGGAAGACATTTTTAATCAAACAAGAAAAATCTTAATTGGTTGATTTTCATGTGTCAGCAAAATTCCTTCAGTTTCATGAGGAATAAACCAAATAAAAACAGAAGAAAAGCACCATTTTATACCTGGTGCATTGGTAGCAGACCCCACCACCTCTCTAGTGTCAGTGTTTTGCTGACCTCCTCTGAGAATAGTTGGTTTCATCAGTTACGAGAAAAATATTTCTGAGTTTGTATTATTACCAGCCAGAAAAAGTACCTCCTAGACAGGGCAAATAGGAATTTAGATGGGGCAAGTAGATTTGGGAAGCACTTGCCCTGAAGGGCAAGTAGGCAGAAACCTTAACATCGGACCCTGGAGTGTATTAGGCTTTCCATGATACCAGATTGTTGCATTTTAATACGGGTCTAGCTAGAATGAGTTGTTATCTCGTGCACATTGGGGTGTGTGATGTAGGGGATGCTTCAGCTGTGGACTGTGCGGCAGAGTCACTGCCAACATTTGTGTCTTTGTTTTCCAGGATTTCTTACAGAACTTCTGGCCAGACCTGCAGGCAGCTCATGATTTGTACAGCTCCATCTCTCAGGCACTGCAGGAAAAGGAGAGTGAGGGCTCACAGAGAGAGTACACAGAGCATCTGCCCGCTGAAATCCTGGAGGCTGGAATCAAATCTGGACGTTACTTTAAGGTATCAGTACAGTTACTCTGAATTTAATGACTGCAACTTCATATCTGTTTTTTCATTAAAGGACAGAAGAAAAGGACTCTTAAATTGCTTCTGCAATAATAAAATGTCAAGTAGATTTTCCATCTTGTGAGGAGCTTATTTACTTCAGCAGGAATGACAGACGGACACAGTAGCATTAGATTAGATCAAGTTTAACATAATGTACCTTTGTCCAATCACAAAGGAGAGAAACAGGTGAGGAACCAGGATCTTTTTATTAGGTCTTCAGTTATTGTTCAGTTTATTAAATGTCAAAGGTTTTTCACACTTTCCAAGAGTCCAAAGAGACATCTCTTCATTATTTCTTGACTTTTGGGGACCAATATAGAGAGCATTACTAGGACTTCATCACTGTCTTCACTGCAGACTGTCACTACACCCGAACAGTTTAGGAAACACAAAGCAGTTCTATAGAGCCGAGAAGGGTTGGGAATCACAGGGTACCTCATGATACAATACACAATACCTGGTCCACGTTACCGATATTATCATGATACAGAGATACTGCGATAATCGATATATTGCAAGAAAATTGTATAACAATACATCACAAAATATGCCTCACTAGAGAATTCAAAATAGTTGTAAAATGGTCAAGTGCAGGATTTCTCAATTTAGTTACTGCAATTTAGTGTCAATTTCACAGAATTTGACAGACTGAGCTGAAGACTGAACATAGAGTGCATAAAGTCTATACAGTGTATATATATATATATATATATATATATATATATATATAGGTACAGTGTTTCACAAATTTATTAGACCACCACCCAAAGTAAGGTTTCTGCCACAGCTGCCCTAAATTAACAACATTGGTAATTACCAAAATCATTTTTCATGTTTCTGCAATGGTTAATACACCAATATGTAGAAGCTCTTTAACCCAAATGATATTTTCAATGCTAAAATATCATTTTTATTGTTATCCATGAATTTTCAAATTTACTGATTCACAAAAAAAAAAAAATGTAAAGCACATTAATATTTCTTGATTAATATGTCAAATTACAGTTATTTACTTGCATTCCTGAACAGAAAACGAGTTTTAGTGGTTGAATGTTATGCTTGATTTATTTCTGACTTCTCAGAGAAGCCCAGTGAGCTGGCTCAAATTTGGATGAATTCAGTTTGAAATTCCCCATTCCTGTTCAAAATGGTAAAACATGGAGAGTTCGCTGAAAATGAAAGAGTCGGCATTAAAGCACTTCATGATGCTGGATGGTCTTTGAGACAAATATGACAGGTGATCTAATAAATTTGTTAAGCACTGTATATATATATATATATATATATATATACTAATTTTAAGTTAATATGGAATATAACAAAACAGAATAAAGCTATATAAAAATATGTAGTCCTGCATCATCTCGCATTTTCCCCATTTGCTGTACTGAATTTAAAAGCTGCTGTTTTTTTTCAAGAAAAGGGGAATAAATCAATATAAAATCAAAATAAATGTACTCTAATCTTTTATACTTCACATTATATCCATTTTTATATCATGACATCACGACAAGGTGCTTGTGGAGGGAGACTATGAGAGACCAGCTGATCATCACATCCAGCTAAAGACAGACGGACTGTGTTGAGGAGGGCATGACGTGATAAGCCAGTGTTTTTTTATCGTTTTTACGGAAGCCATCATTCTTAGTGACACTACACGGAACAGGTCCTTACAAGTAAAAGAAAGTATTGACTGTGATTATGGTTGCATGAGCAGAGACCAGCGGTAGCTTCCACAGGCTGGTTTGTTGACGTTAGCCGTTAGCTGTAATGCTATAATGCCACTTGCAGATTTGTCGTGTTGTCTGAGTATTTCATTCTTGCATGGCATATCTTGCAAACGACGGTCTAACTCCTGTGTTAATGATGTGGAAGCCAAGAAAGGTCCACACATCTGTATAAATGCAGCAGAAGTCGCTCTGCTGGGTAGGCACGAGCAGCCGGCTCGCTCAGACCAGAAGTCTAGCGTGATCTTGTTGTCTAAAGAGAGGAGAAGAGGGAAGCGTTAAGTGCCTGCAGCCAACTAGTGGTCAGGTCGTGAACTTAGACCACAAACTACTGCACCAACAAAATAAATTATTAATTAATAAAATTTCGATACAGTCTCACGCTAGGAAATATCGCGATTTTTTTTTTGTCCCATCCCTAGAGCCGAGTTAAAGTTCCTTTTAAAGACTATATCTTAAATTTGGTGGTCGTTTTCAGCCATGAATCTCTGCTCTGTCATGATGCAGAAGGGGAGGGGGAGAGCATAGAACAGCGAAGAGCTGAGGGGCTGAAGATCAGAGACATTCAAAGCAGCATGATACGGTGCAAAGCTCTTCCTTTGTCATGTAAAGATGGCAAGGAACAAGTAAGAGGAAGAGGCATCAGGAGTGTTGGACAGAAATATTTCCTTGGTTTCCTTAGACTTCCATCCCTCACAAGCTTGTTTTACCAGAAAAGGGGATTACGGTGTGCATGAATAATATCTGTGATTGATTTTTTGTGCTTCTGGGGTAACATGTTTCCCAGCCGTCAAAGGATTCTTCCATTTTCCTGAAGACTCAGCCTGAAATTCACAGACCAGATTTGTGTTTTTTAAGATTTATTTTGGGCTTTTTGTGCCTTTTTTGATAGAGGAAGACAGTTGATACAGCCAGAAGCAGGGACAAGAGTGGGGAGAGACATGTGGGAAAGGGCCACCTGCGTACATGGGGTGCGCCTTAAACCACTAGGCCATCTGCGCCCCAGAATATGTAATGTAAGCCTGCAATGCTGCGTGATACAAGAAGATGTCTGACGTGCATGCTTTTGAGACACGGTATAAGCATTCAGCCTCTTTTCCAGTTTTTCTTGCCCTGTTCCAACTTTTTTGTGACGTGTTGCACTCATCAAATTCACAGTTTTTCCATATAATTTTTGGTTTAAACATTAACTTTCTTGTCTCTTGACTGTATTCACTTGAGTAATCACTGTTTTTAATTCACATTTTATACGACGTCCCAGTGACACCTGTGTTTGTAGTTGCAGCTCTAAATCAGATTTTCCTGTTCCTTTTCAGGGAACTCTGAATGTCAGCAAGCACCGAGCTCAGAATGAAGCCTCGATCCTGACAGAGGGTTTGTCAGACACCAACAAAGGTACAGAACTGCAGACCCTGAGCTGTAGTCATTGAACCAGTGAAATTCCTTTAGAACAAACATCTGCTGTCCTCTTCGTCTCATCCTGGTCTCTCACTCTCTCAGATCTGAGCGGGGGCTTGTTAGTGTTCGGTGTGAAGAATCGTAACCGGGCAGTGCACAGGGATGTGGTTGTGGTTGAATTGTTGCCGAAGAGCGAGTGGAGAGGAAAGGTCAGCGCTCTGAGTGAAGGTCAGAGTGAGGATAGGAGCGGAGAGGAGAACGAGAGTAAACCGATGCCTACAGGTGAGAATCCTGACTCATTAACCTGAATAACTAAGCTGTGTAGTATCTTCTCTGTGCTTTTATTTTGTAGTACATGATGTTCTGGAGCGTTAGGAACAAACTTTGGTAGATATATATTAGCTTGTGGTTTAAGAGGCTAAACAGCTCATTTTGATGCAGTTGTAGACTAATGGTGTGCACTGTGTGGAAAAGGGCGCTTCATTCTTAGGAAGCCTTTCTGAGCACAACACCTGCACCAGGTCACATAAGTAGGAAAAAATTAAATGTCAGAATTTCAGTGATCCATTTTTGCTGCTCTGTTTTTAAATGGTAAATAAAGAATAGCTTGTTTCTTGGTTTTGGATTTCTCCACTTAAAACAAAATCCAAAGCTCTGTTATGCTGTCTGATTTAAAAACCCTCAGGCCGAGTTGTGGGCATCCTGCAGAGGAACTGGAGGGACTATGTGGTAACTTTTCCTCCCAGAGACGGGACTCAGTCACAGGGCAGAAACTCTCAGAGGATCCTGGCTGTTCCCTGGGACCATCGGATCCCAAAGATCCGCATCAGCACTCAGCAGGCCGACACTTTGCAGGTGGGCTTTACCTCCATGTGACTCCAGCTGGGTTATCATTGTCCATAAGTCTAAATCTGTGATACCATAAAAGTAAAAATCAAACAATATGAAACCACAGAAACAAAAATAGATTTTATGATACCACACACTTATGGACCCGCCCTCTGGCAGGCAAGAAAGGCTTACAGGTGCATCTCAAAAAATTAGAATATCATGAAAAAGTTCAATGTTTTTTGTCACTCTTCTGAAAGTGAAACCTATATATTATATAGACTTGTTGCACATAGAGTGAAATATTTCAGGCCTTTATTTCTTGAAATGTTGATGATTATGACTTACAGATAATGGAAACCCAAAATTCAGTGTCTCAAAAAATTAGAATATTACATAGGATCAATAAAAAAAGGATGTTTTACACAGAAATGTCAGGCTCTGAAAAGTATGTTGATTTTTATGTGCTCAATACTCGGTTGGGCCTCCTTTTGCATGAATTACTGCATCAATGCAGCATGGCATGGAGGCGATCAGCCTGTGGCACTGCTCAGGGGCAATGGAAGCCCAGGTTGCTTTGATAGCAGCCTTTAGGTCATCTGCATTGTCGGGTCTGGTGTCTCTCATCTTCCTCTTAACAATACCCCATAGATTCTCTATAGGGTTCAGGTCAGAATCAAGCACAGTAACACCATGGTCATTGAAGCAGCTTTTGGTACCTTTGGCAGTGTGGGCAGGTGCCAAGTCCTGCTGGAAAATGAAATCAGCATCTCCATAAAGCTTGTCAGCAGAAGGAAGCATGAAGTGCTCTAAAATTTCCTGGTAGATGGCTGTGTTGACTGTGGACTTCAGAAAACACGGTGGACCCAGCAGATGCCATGGCAGCCCAAATCATCACTGACTGTGGAAACTTCACACTGGACTTCAAGCTATGTGGATTCTGTGCCTCTCCACTCCTCCTCCAGACTCTGGGACCTAGAAGAGTGGCCCTTTCCTGCATGTGTCTCCCCTGCTCTCATCCATGTTTCTGACTCTATCCACGATCCTCCTCTATCTAATAAAGGCACAAAAATGCCCAAAAATAAATCTTAAAAAAAGGGTGACTGTGACTTTGTGAGCAGAGTCAGTTGTCTCTCAACCAGACAGACCAGGGGTTTGATCCTGCAGTCACATGTCCATGTGTGTGTGGATGAGTACAAATAAGTTTAGTTACTGTTGATGGTTACTCCACACAGCAGCCTTCACCATCAGTGTGAATCTGGAGAGAAAGAGCTTGACCTGCAGTAGGGATGGGAACAATTAACAAATGATTGATTAATTGGTCGTTAAGAATTTGGTCGATCACGTGGAATTCAGGCGATTTGATGTTGGCATTTAATAAAGAGGCTAAACATGTCTTACTCTGCACTGCACAACGATATCTACTGTCATGACATTGTGAGTGGGACCATGCCTTGTTTATGTTTAAGAGCCCTAGGCTTTCGAAGGGTGACAATAAATAAATCATCGAGAAACACACTCATTAATTGATTGTTAACATTACAGATGCTTGAATTGGCAGGTTTCTTACAAATGCCCATCCCTAGCCTGCAGAATAAAATGCTCTGAGCAGTCAGATGACTAGAAAGAGATTTTTGAGCTGAAGTTCATGTAGGATTTACTATTTATACATTAAACATGAAAAATGACAGAGATCCTATCATTAAAAAAAAGTAAAATACACAAAAGTCCACATCACTAGAAATATAATTGTGACCTGGCTGGTTGAGTCAGACTCTTTCTAGCTCCTGACTCAGCAGAGACCCTTCTGGCTCTTTCCTGTACAGTACAGTACTTTCTCACTTTCTCATTTGAAATCAAATTATATCTGGAGAAGTTGATAGTGTAACCCTGATGAAAGGATAAGTTTGTCTTTAATGAAATAGCAAAGTACAGGGCAGTCATGCATCTATTCGTTCTATATAACTCAAAAGAGAGTTAGTGATATTGAGAGAATTTTGGTTTTCTTAAGAGCTCATCAAACTCATCTCATTTTACCAGAATACCAACGCGGGTTCTTGTGTGATTTAGAGATGATATTGGCCAATCTCTGAGTGATTACTTGATTGTGGAGTCAATGACCGGTTAAACTGTTTTGGCTGACTGAGACAGGTAGTCTAGGGGGGCGCGTGGAATGTGACTTCTTTTCAGGAGGACCTCTGCATGCCTTTGTTCAGAATATCCTGAGAGATGGGGCATGAGCCTGGAGCAGGCCTGGATGATGGCCATCAGAATCAAAGGGGACATATTTTATTATTTTAAGACAAGTTTTTATAGGTATTAGAGGTCCCTAAAATATGCCTGTGAAGTTTGTTGCTGAAAAAACACTCCAGTATTGGATTTTTGCATATCTAAAAGCCCCTGTGTTTCAGCCCTTCTCAGAACGAGCCGTTTCTGTGTCTGTGGCTTTAAATGGTAATAAGCTGTCTGACTCCACCCCTGTGCACACCCTTCTCAGGAAATGGATGCAGCACTCATGATATTACAGACACTTTTTTTCCAAAGTTTAGACTGGGATTCAAACCATCAATCTTCCAGGCCGTAGTCAGCAGGGTAACCTACTGAGCTATCCAGCATCTCAGCTGGTAGCTGAGAGGATCAGGAGAGGAGGGCGGAACGTTCCTCCAAGTGGGGGAGGGCCAACCAAACCTGGGGGCGGGTGCTTAGGCCTTTGGTGAGGTCACTAGATGTCAAATCTGAGAACAACTTGTTTCAACACTCATTTTCTGAAAGGTGGAGAAAAGAGGGGGAAAGGGAATGGGTTTTTCTGGTACTTGAGGGGATTATGGACAGGCCAGAGACACATATTTGTGTTAGAAAAGCCTGAAAAGTGGTTTTTGCATAATACATCCCCTTTAAAGAAAAATAACCATGATCATTGTGAAACAAAGCTTATTTCTTAGACTATCATTTTGGCATTAAAATCCATAATCTCTGCGTCCTAATTCAGAACGTATAAAATGATCAGCATTGTTATTCATGCTTATTTATTAAAACGCTCAGTGTTGCCTGGTTTGAACTGTTGTCTCTTTATTTTTCAGGATCACAGGGTGGTGGTGCGCATTGACTCATGGGAAAGCACTTCTCTCTACCCTAATGGCCACAGTGTGCGGGTTTTGGGCCGGGCTGGGGAGCTGGAGACAGAGGTCCAGACGATCCTTATAGAGAACTGCATTAATGTCCCTCCTTTCTCAGATGCACAGGTAACACAGAAAACCATCCCTCTCTTTATGTTTGAACAGCTCTCATGTTACGCTTAAATTTCAACCTGGGCTCTGTTTTACAAAATGTTTTATCATGAGAGCTGAACAGTGAGGATTAAAAGTTAGGCTTTGTCTGGTAGAAGTAAGATGTAAGGCGTCCATAGCCAGGTCACCATTTTCATTACAATGACACTGGAGTTCAGTGTTCAGCCCTCTGGAGGTGTTGTGGGACAAACTGAACTAAACACCACCAGAGGGGGCTGGCTGCCCATAGGTCTGCACAGTTGACTTTGTAGGGCCATTTTCAAGGGCTTAACGTGGTTGAGGGATCTCTTCACCAAGAAGTTATCCTTTAAGTAGGGAGCAAGTATCTTGTGTTTATATTCATACCCTCTCTGGAGTTAAATGATATCAATTTTGATACCACTGCAATAAAAAAGAAGCCCAGGGCACTAAATACTGGGCAGTGTCTTGTTTTTATTCACCAAACAACTAATCTATTCCAGTTTCAAACAAAAAACTAAATTTGCTTGTCTTTTAAAGTGTCATTTATGTACCCCACCTTAAATGAAATATATTTAATATTATGTCACTTAAAGCCTGCTCAGACTACAACATTGCAGCTCATCATCAAAGCTCGGTCCTGATTTTGCAACCAGGAACAACAAACACTCTTGTAGTGTGACATATTTAACAAGGCATCTAGACACCCAAAGACCCCGGCTTGACAAGGCTTGCATTTCAGAAATTTTCTTACATTGCTGTCTAGTTTGACACCCTGACCTGCTCAGTTTCAGTCTATGCTCTCTCACAGACTCTTCCTCCATGCGCTGGCAGACTGCAGTGTGATCACATCGCAGTGTCAGCCAATCAGAGAACTTCAGGGAGGGGCATTAAACTCTGATTGGCTGCTTCAGCTCCAATTAGATTGCGGCATCATGGGGATAGGCCGCAATCGTGTTTTAATTCCAACCTATTAAATCCCTAAAGACCCAATATTTCCCATTTACCTCCATTCATTTTGATGGGACATGGCCAGCATTTTCTGAGCAAAGTACCAGGAGGGATTGCTCCAATCAGTGCTGATGAGTTGCTGGCTGTCTGTTCATTCAGCCTTTATTATAACCACAAGGGAATGGTTTTGGCGACTAGTTAGAACTAGAAGCAGAAATTCTGATGTGCTGATCATCTATTTTTAATAAAAAATCAGATTGATCAGTCCCTGATCAATCTGAGTGTGCCCAGTAATATATGTTTTTCCTTTGTGTCTTAGTTGTATTACTTCTGTGTTTGTGCCTTTAACTCTTCTGTATTTTAAGAGTCCATTTGTCTCATGAGAAGAACATTAAGGAAGGTGTTGTTGCCCCGTACAGGACATGTCCCTGAACACGTTCCTCAGGTTTGAAGTGTCTCTTGAGAGTTCACGTTCAAAGAGTTGCTCTTCTTTTAAAGTACGTTTGCTCAATGAGGACATAAGGATGAATAGCTGCAGTACCAGACACAGTTTTAATTGGAGGGCTTGTTGAACTAGAGTTGCCTTATTTCTTTCCTTTTCACTACATGCAGCATTTGTTAACCCTTTTATTTCTTTTTAATGTTCTTCTTTTTATTAGTGCAATCCAAGGTTTAGCTAGAATTAAATGACCTTTTTTATTTCTGCTGAGATTCATCTTCTTTTATTTTGTAAAGAACGTCCTCTGATGAAAAACAGTCCCAGCAGGGCAAACAGGCTCTCATCTCAGCCCAGAGCAGAATGAATAATTCATACTACAAACCTTTAGGACCTCGTGTGACCTCATCTTTCTCTCCATGTCTCTCCTCAGCTCAGAGAGATGCCGGTGAACTCCCTGGAGAAGCCATGGATGGTGGATCCCGCCCAGGTAGGACAGAGGCGGGACCTCAGGGAGACTCACCTGGTGTTCAGTATCGACCCAAAGGGGTGTGAGGACGTGGACGACACTCTGTCGATCCACAGCATCGCTGGAGGGAAGTGGCTAGAGCTTGGCGTCCATATCGCAGACGTTACGCACTTTGTCACCGAGGGCTCGCTCACTGACCTGGAGGCACGCGCACGGTACTGAATCAGATTTTAGTCTCAGGTCTAAAGAAGAATGGAAAAGAAAAGATTTTATAAGGCAAAGCAAGCATGATTATTTTCCAAATCAGTGAGAAGTACCCATAGGTAGATTTTCCCAGTCCTGTAACTTTCTCCTCATCACAGCTGCTGCTGCTCTGGTGTTTATATAAATTAACAACTGTAGATGAAAAATCCTCAGCACAGTAAGTCAGCCACTATATTAAGACTCATGGCAAGGCATCTGTAGGCCACACAATATAAATACTGTGTAATATTTACTCTGTAATTGGCAGTAGTCTCCATCTAGACATTTTGGCATGCTACCTAACTTGATCAAAAGGAGATTTTTCTGTATTTATGTGATGTTTAGGTCTCACTATGAAATGCACTTTATTCTTCATCCTCCCAGGAGTCCTCATGTCACTGTTCTCTCTGCTCCATGATTATTTTTCTAAGTTATAATTAGATTAATATTAACTAAACAAAAGGAAAATCAACATTTCTAATTCTTTTCTATGGAGGTGTGTGAGTCGAAGGATTCATTCAAATTTCCATGCACACACTAAGGCTCATCAGTGGATGTAACGGTATCAAAATCTCACTGTACGATACGGTACACCTCAGAAACCAGTCCACAGTTCACTTTTTACTATGGTATCAAAAAAAAAAAAAAAAGAAGATGTGGAAAACAGTGACTTCAGTATTTATTAAACAACATTTGCATTTTTCATTGCAAAAAAGTGCTGTATGTGTGCATTAGGCCTAAAGATCTATCCTTATGCTTTGGCTTCAGCATGTTTACTTCTAAAACCTTCTAAAACCTTTATTGTCCACCACTGAGAACAGCTGCAGGTCTTTGCTGATGTATTCATTGATTCGTTCCTTCTTAGGAGTCTTTAGTCATGGCAGGATTCTGCTGCTCACATTTTCACGGATCTGAGTATGTTTTTAATTGTCCATCAGCGTTTCTGCTTTTTCATTTCCTGACACCAAATTAAAATGTCTTTCCACACATCAGATTTAAAAGTCTTTGGAGCCTCCACAGTATAACTTTGTCACTCAGTTCTCCCCTCATAGCATCCAACATTTTCATGCTGTTAGATCAAGCTGGCAAGTGGAGTGCAAAGGATGATGGGTAAGCAAGGGCTGATAGTAACTGTAGTTCCTGCTTTCCTCCGCTCTGCTCCACAAAAAAGAAAACTGCATTTATTGCATTTTATTTAAAATCTTAACATTCATAAAAACACTGAGATGCTAGTGTCATGGCGATGTTAAACCTCTGTTATTAACTCTTACTGTCCTCACTAATCATTTCTCCTTTTAAAATTGAAATAACCACAAAATCCAATGTAAACCAGGATTTCTGATACCATTTTTTCATCTAAAAAGTTGGCTGTGGCTTCCATACCAGCACAAAGTGCTGAGATGTGACAGCATTACTAAAGTGTGTGCAGCGGCCACTGTCACCAAGGCCGCCCAGAAGGGGAGAGCTTTCTGGGGCCCGATCAAACAGGAGGCTCATGGAGGTCAGCAAAATCATGGTCCATTGTAAAGTTAAGCTGTGATAGCCTTATTTTATCTTACATCTGAATAATAACTGCTCTTATGTAATCAACAAAAGTGAATTCTATTTATGTATACTTTAGTGCAACATGGCCTTTTTCAAAATGTAAACCTTTTTCTTAAAACAGAACTAGTTTTTAACTGGTGATGTGAACAGAGTGGATGGGCACACTAAACCAGACCATTATTTGCACAACCGTCAGGATGTCCGAACAAAGTAGAAGAATCTGAGGCAACTTAAATGGAACAGAATTGAGTGTGATAAGAGACAAAAATGGGTAGAAAGTGGCAGAAATGTGTAAAAGTATCAGGAATTTGAGGCAAAAATTGGTTAAAAGTGTTGAAAACGGCAAAAATGGGTTAAGATTGGAATAAAAAACGGGGCAAAATAGCCAAGGTGGAAAAAAGATTACAAAAATGGGCAAAAGCTTCAGAAATGGTTCACAAAGGGCAAAAAGAAGTGGCAAAACCAGGTTAAAGTAGCAGAAATCTGTGTTGCAAATGGGTTAAAAATGGCAAAATAAATGGCAAAAATGGGCAAAAAAGTGCAAATATGGACTACGAGTGGCAAAAATTGACAAGTGGAATAACTGGGTTAAAGTAGCAGAAACAGTGGCAACAATGGGTAGAAAGTGGCAAACAAAGTGGCTTTATAGGCAAAAAGTGTCAAAAATGTGTTAAAAGTCTCAAAAAAGGCAAAAAGCAGGAAAAATGGATTAAAAGTAGCAAAAACAAGTTGCAAAAATAGACACCAAGTGTAAATAAGATGGGGAAAATTGGCTACAAGAGAGCCACAAACTTAGAGGTGAAAAGCAGCAATTAAAATAGGTCAAAGGTGGCAAAAGTGGTTAAAAAGCGGCAAACACTGGGAGAAAAGTGGCGAAAAGGGCAGAATGTGGCAAGAAGGGTGAGAAGTGACCAAAAAATGAGTTTAAGGTGGCAAAAAAAAAAAATCAGAAAGTGGCAAAAATCCAAAAAAAGGTGGGAAAAATGGGCAAAAATCAGAAAAAAAAGGTGGGGAAAAAGGCAAAGTTGGCATTTAATTGCAAAAGGCAGCTTAAATGGGTGAGAAGTGGCAAAAATAGGCAAAAAGGGGCAAACACTGGGGGACAACTGGCAAAAATGGGGAGAAAAAGTGGCAAGAAAGGGCAGAAAGTGGCAAAAATGGTCCACAAGTGGCCAAACCATGGCAAAAATGAGTGAAAAGTGACAAAAATGGGCAAAAAATCAGAAAAAAGGTGAAAAAAAGGAAATTAAGTGGAATTTAACTGCAAAAGGTAGCCTAAATTGGTGGGAAATGGCAAAAATAGGCAATAAGGGGCAAAAAAATTGCAAAAAGCAGGATAAAAACGTCAAAAATGGGTCAAAAGTGACAAAAAGAAGTGGCTAAAATGCACTAAATTCGGCAAATACTGGGAGAAAAGTGGCAAAAATGGCAAAAAAAATTGCAAAAAGCAGGATAAAAACATCAAAAATGGGTCAAAAGTGACAAAAAGAAGTGACAAAAATGCACTAAATTCGGCAAATACTGGGAGAAAAGTGGCAAAATGGGGAGAAAAGTGGCAAAAATGGTCCAAAAGTGGCAAAGCAGTGGCAAAGAATGAGTGAAAAATGGCTGAGATGGGCAAAAGCAGCAAAAAGGTGGGAAAATTGGGCAAAATGCATCAAAGAGTGGCAAAATGGGAATTAGGTGGCATTTGATTACAAAGGGCAGTTTAAATAGGTGAAAAGAGGCGACAAAAAAGCTAGAAAGGGGCAAAAAATTGCAAAAAGCAGGATAAAAGTATCTAAAGAAGTGGCAACAATGGGAGTAATATTTCAAATGCAGACATAAAAGAGCCACAAATCATCACAAAAGAGCCACACGTTGAGTGTCATTGCTTTAACCCATTCAAATGACTTTTCCTGCATGTTTTATCCCCTTTGCGCCACTCGTTTATCCATTTTTGCACTTTTCTTCTATTATTGCTACTTTTTAACCTCATTTCATGACTTTTTTTACACAATTTTTGTCAATTGTGACGATTTTTTTACTTTTTGCCCCTTTTTTTCCCCTCTTTACCATTTTTTGCTACATTTTAACCTCTTTTCACAACTTTTTGTCCCATTTTACCACTTATCACCCATCCTTGCTACTCTCTAACCTCT
The DNA here is from genome assembly GCF_018320785.1 of Cheilinus undulatus. Taxonomy (NCBI): domain Eukaryota; kingdom Metazoa; phylum Chordata; class Actinopteri; order Labriformes; family Labridae; genus Cheilinus; species Cheilinus undulatus. Next base: position 2,137,336 of record NC_054865.1, read on the forward strand.
TTTCTCCACTTTATCTGGTCATTTTTGGAGCATTTCTGCCAACCTTAACCCTTTTTTAATTATCTACTGATTATGACAGTAAATTTCAGTGAAAACAGATCAAATTTTAAGTAATTCTAAAACTGTTTCCATATTAATTCTTTGTGGGAAGGATTTAACAGCTGCATACATTTAAAGCCAAAGGATACTCTTATAACCACAACATCTTCTTTCCTCCTTTTCTGATTTTAATGATCTTTCGGGGGCGGGACAGGAAGCTTTGGGGGCCTGATATGGCCCCGGGCCGCCAGTTGATGATCAGTGGTCTACAGTTTATTGTTAAATTTTTTAAAGCAGCTTCAGTTTGCTTAAAAAAACAAAAACTAATTTGATTTCTTTCTTAAGTTAAAGTTTTAGTTAAATTTAAGCAAAAATGTAAACTTTGTTCCTCATGTTGCCCCGGTGCATGATTTCTCTCCTACCTGGGCTTCCTCCCACGGTCTAAAAACATGCTCGTTAGGTTAATTAGTGAGTCTAAATTGCCTGTAGGTGTTAAAGTGTTTGTCTCTCTAAAGCCAGCCCTGTGATTGACTGTTAACCAGTCCAGGGTGTACCCACATCTCACCTAATGAGAGCTGGGATTGACTTCAGCCCCCAGCGGCCCTGAATGGGTTAAGCAGCAAAGATAATGATGGGTATTTAGAGCACTTTAAATTTTAATTAGAACTTTTCACCAGATTCCAGAGATTTTAAAAACTTTCACCGACATTTAATAATTCATGAAAAAAGCACTTATTCCCCAACATTAGCAACAGTTACTTAGCAGCAGGTATTGATGAAAATGAGACAGAACAGCAGACCAACTCTGATATCTACTATCTCTGATGCCTTTATTTATGTTTAATCGTATTTATCTCTTCCTCAGAGCGACCACCTACTACCTGGCAGACCGCAGGTATGACATGTTACCTGCCATCCTCAGTGCAGACCTCTGCTCGCTGCTGGGAGGAGTCGACAGGTGAGAAACTCTTCGTGTCTTCCTTTTTATTTACTCTCTTAGTGTCTACAGCATTTTTACATAGGGCTATCAAACAGCACCATTTTAATATGGTTCATCCCTAAACTGATAGTTAATGTCATTTTTAATCACAGGAAGTCAGTTATTTTCCATTTCAAAACAAATGAAATCCACACTGACAATGTTCTCGGTTTGCTTTAGGTTATCAAATAAAGTTAAAGAAACACATTTATGATGCAGACCTTAGGACAGATTATTTTAAAGCTGTTACACTTTTATAGATTAACCATTTAGACCTAAGGCTGCCAAGTAAACACCCACTAAAACCAGTAGTACTGTTTAAAAACTGTCTCCAAGACCTTGTGGGGCTTCTGGAACTCTGCACACTATACGTATCAGCACTTTTTACTGAAGTAAATACTGAAGAGGCTTACAAAATAATCTGAAATTTCAAACATCTGAGAAAACTGCCTTTGCCTTAAGTTGAATATTTAATATTAGTTTGTTAGATCATCAGTAAAACAAATCAAAATCATCAACATCCTCATTCAACCATGTCCCTGAGCCTTGGCTAGCAGGTCTCTCCTCTCCCTCAGGTTGTCAACTATCTTCTGTTCAACTTTCCAGGAAGTTGAACCCTTTCACCTGCCATGATTGATTGATGAGTGAGGAGCAGGCTCTGCTCTAAAAAGCTGACATGATAAATGTTGAAAAAGAACTGCATGAGGAAAGAAGATGCACAGTACATGCAGTTCATGGTAGAAGGAGTAGTTTGTTTACTTTCATTAGTAGTTTGTAATATTTTAATTTGTAAAATGTTATACCTTTATTTATTTTGACTCCATTCTCTAACTCAAACTCCATAGAGAACTTCATAACACGAACCATGGCGACTGTAGACATGTCAGTACATGACTTTTGTAGTTTTTGAAAATGAAACAACTCACTGCTGTTCTTTGTTCTTCTTTTAATGAAGAAATTTCATCAAGTTCTGATAAAACTGGTGCTTTCGCAGCATCCACGCTAATGTCTTCTGCCATAATTGCACCAGCCTCTTGTTGCTGCTTGCTTCCAGATGTTAGAGCTGCCCACGCCATAGGCACTAATGCTACCCCATACCATCAGAGATACAGGCTTTAGAACTGAGCCAGGAGAACAAGCTGGATGCTCCCTCTCCTCTTTAGTCCACAGGACACGGACTCTGTGGTTTCCACAAAGAATTTCAAATTTTATTCATGTGACCTCAGAACAGTTTTCCATTTTGCCTCAGTCTGTTTTAAATGAGCTTTGGCCCGGAGAAGACAGCGGTGTTTCTGAATCCTGTTCACATGTGAAATGAGACATTAAGGAGCAGTGGTGGACTGCTGGGAGACACTTCACTGGGTAGCATCCAGATCCCTGGTATGTTGAAACTATGGTGCATCTAAAACGACAAAAAGCACTCAATTAATGCCAATAAAAATTTAAACACAAGAACACATTAAATATGGGCAAGCAAGCTGGTAGAAAAATCTTGTAAACTGGTCAGAGTTTTTCGTTGTGATGGATGTGTTAACGCTGAAGGCTCCAGCTTTTGAATGCAATAAGAGGAAATCAGAGAGCGCTAGCTGTTCATTTCTGTTCACCTGTCCCAGGTATGCGATGAGCGTGCTGTGGGAGCTCGAGGCAGAGACCTTGGAAGTCACAAAGGTGTGGTATGGCCGCACAATTATCCGCTCCTCCTACCAGCTCCACTATGAGCTGGCTCAGGCACTCCTCAATGGAGAGGAAGCCACAGTACCGGAACTGACCAAGGTCACATCTGAGGAGAGGGATGCTAAGCTCGCTCAGCTCACACAGGCTCTGGAAATGCTAACACACGTAGCCAGACACCTGCGGGCTCAGAGGGACAGAGGAGGCGCTCTGGAGCTGGAAGGGGTGGAGGTATTGTGAATTTCTCATTCATATTTCCTCTGTTTTACTTTTTTAAGATATTGTCTTTGTGTTTAAGCAGTGCTTTTTTGCAAAAATGGTTCATTTAACTCTGATTTCAGAGATGTGCCAGTCCAGATATTGAAGATATTCTTAATTTACAGCTGTTTAAATCATTTGTCCCGTTAGACAGCAGACAGTACATGAAAATATACCTAAATCCTTTAAACCTCAAATGAAGAAACAAAATCACAAACTTGTGGGCTGAAAACAGCACAGCTATACTCAAACAAACAGGAAAGTGGTGATAGTACTGGCACGAAAATCACTCTACAAAGTAGAGATTAGGTGTAGCATTACAGACCATCACAGACGCTGAAAGCAAAAGTTCGTGCTTCTCACAGCTGCAGGGGCTTTTCAGACTTCCATGTCATTGGCTGGTTGTGGCATGAGTTTATAACAATGTCTTGTAAATCTTTTTTGGAACTGATATGATGTTAATGCTTGGCCCAGTAATCAAATCAATCAGTTGCATCCGGTTTTTAAATAAATCAACTCCTGAGTCCACACCTAATAAATACAACATATCCCTCCACCATAAGGTTCGAGCCCAGCTGGACAAGGAGAAGAACATCACAGCACTTGTCCCTCGTCAGCCTCTCGAGGTCCACGAGACGGTAGCAGAGTGTATGATCTATGCCAACCACTGGGTGGCACGCAAGATCCAGGAGACGTTCCCCCATCAGGCTCTACTTCGGTGTCACCCTCCACCACGGGAGCAGTTCTTCAGCCAGCTTGTGGAGAGTGCCGCGGCTGGAGGGTTCTCCATCAATACCAGGTGACTGAGCGTCTTTAGAGGCCGAGGAAGAGGACACACTTCACATGGACGTTGTTTGAGAAACAAAATACTTGCTAAAAATACTTGAATTAATATTAAGAGTGAAAATCAGTTTTTGGAGCAAGCTCCTCAGTTTTTAACTATATCAGGATGGAGACGCTCCATAGTCTGCTGCTCCAGTTGGCTAATGTGGGTTTTCTGTTGGAGGCAGCCCAGTCAGGAAGAACATGAATCAAACATGCGCCTGTATGATTGACTTAAATTGTTGAGGATATCCTGGATGTGGGAAATATCGAGTTGAAGTGTTGAGAATGAAATCACAGTCTTGATTCTCTTCTTGTTTAATGTCCCATATGTGTGTCTCCGGTTCTCCTGCATTCATACAATAACAGCAGCACACCGCTGATTGAATAATCAATCAGTTAAACCACACCTAAACAGGTAATCCTCTTCCTCCAGGACTAACAAGGCCTTAGCGGAGTCTCTGGACCGGGCTGTGGACCCCGAGGACCCTCTGGTGAACAGGTTGCTGAGGATGATGGCCACCACAGCCATGTCTGAGGCTCTCTATTTCTCTACTGGTGTGCTGTCCCAGGACCAGTTCTACCATTATGGTAAAACAGCCAACACCTCTACAGGATCTGAAGCAAAAACATGAACCTGTTCCACATTAAAGGGATATTACATTATTTGTGAAGTTGGGGTTGTTGAGGTACTTGGCAAAAGTAGTGGCATTCATCTCCAGAGATGTCAATGAGCGTCGCCCCTTCAAACAGAACTGCTTGGAGACACTAGGCTATACAGAGCAGCAGACGAGTATGGCAGCTCCGTCTCATTCAGTGAGTTGACAGTAAAAATGGGGCACTATTCAGCTACATCCTCTTTCACCTCTTCGTATCTGATCAGCTGTTTGTGTTTGCCAGTAACTAAACTAAAGCTGGTTACTTCAGCTCATTTTCCACTTTCATAAACTTACCTGGGTGTTAAATTTACATTTCTTCTGGTGAGTGTCAGGTTCTCCAATTTATCTTCAGAAAGTTAAAGAAAGTTGGTAAAATACTGGTGTTTAGTAGGACAGAGATGGGGAATGATGCAGGTTTCAGGCATCTGTCAACCGCTATCCTCCATCGGAAAAGGCCTAAAGAAGTTTTGGAGCTAAGTCCCACTCCTGACAGCAGCAGCTCTCGTGGACATGAGCTCACAGTTTATATAGCTACACCACCACATGGTTTGGTATCTCTCCTGCTCCCCAGTCTCCATGAAAGGTTCTCTCCTCTCTCTTTCTTTCTGTCAAGTCTCCATTTAGTAGAAATCCCGCTGAGTACTCCGGCTCATGAAAGTATCCCCTCATATCCACAGTACTTCATCATCACTCAAGTCAAAATCACTCATTTTAGTGTGGTTCAGCTGAGTTAGCTGTTGAGGGGGAGAAATCGTTGCCTGTAGCAGAAGTTCACATTCCAAGGTAGTACCAAACACAGAGGCTTTCTGGGTAAAAAATAAACCACTTCAAAAATTTTCCACATAGAGCACAGCTGAGCCAACATTGTCTCTGGAGGCTAATGGCACTACCTTAGCCAAATACCTCATACAACCCAACTTCAAAAATACAGAAATATCCCTTTAAAATAGCAGTTGTATACTCTTTAATGGTGGCAATGGATCAGTGGTAGAGACGCTTCTCTCTTAGGCAAAAGGATGGGGGAGCTTGTTTCCACCTCCTGCAGTCACATGTCAAAGGCCTCTGCTTCACACCGTCAGCCCTAATGTTCAATCCAGATTAATTCACTCAGATCTGGTTTGTTTGACGTGACCATGTTTGGATGAAAAGGTGGAACTGAGGAGAGTTAAGGGACCGTTCTAGCAGTGTACATATGTGCTTGTGACATTTTTTATCATCTAAATTTATTTAACCAGAAGTAAAACGGGTTAAGAATCCTGACCAAGACAGGCAGTGTATATTGTTAGTTTTTATGCTAACTTTTGCATGAAAAATATCATGTAAAATATATGAAAATAATATATTTATTATCTAAATAACCTGGCTTGGAGATAACCAGAATGCTAAACTAATACCTCATCAGAGTGTCTGTTAGTACAGACTAAAGTCTGCATTAAAGAAGAGTTAAAACTGGAAATTAGGAACATAAACTCACAAGGAAAATGTTATCTGAGGGAATAAATCAGTGAAAAATTAGAGCTTTCATACTAGAACTCTAAACAATCAGACTGCCTGTGGAGTCCCCCCTGCTAGCCACTGCAGTAATGTATGTTCCCCTTTAGCTTCAGACCAAGTGGCAACCTCCAGTTCTGAAAAATAAAGCCAATGCGGAAGTGCAAAAAATTGCAATACAATGAGTGTCAACTTTAGGCTGGCTGCAGGAACACCAGAAGTCCCGTCTGATCACCTGTTAAAAAGCCGGTTTCACACTAGAAATAAACTGGTTTACAGCCTGGCTCAAAAAACCAAACGTGTCTCATTAGCTAATGTCTTCATGTGCTCTCACTGTACAGGGGGTGAATTTTTTTGTACTACAACCATTGAGATTATATTTAGCAAAAACCTCACTGCGGACTGATTGCCGCGTCTCATTTGATTGACAGATAGCTCGACAGGCAGAAGCTATGTTTCTGTCAACCAGAATGCTAGCTAGCTGACAGGAAGTCGAGCTTAGTGGGCGGGCCGTTAGGTTGATCCAAAGTTCAGTTGAGACTGCGATTTAAATATGGAAGCCGCCGCAGATTGGTTTTAAGAGCCGTTTGAGTCTGTAAGCAGACAGCTGACGTCACACAGGGTTTGTCCAATTCTTTTACAGTCAATGCTTCAGACCCAGAGTCTTCACAAAAATGGCTCCAAAGAATTATGCTCTGTTTTTCTCTTTCTAAGGTTTGGCTCTGGACCGCTACACACACTTCACCTCACCCATCCGTCGCTATGCCGACATCGTGGTGCATCGCCTCCTCACAGCAGCCATCGCCATGGACCAGGAGGCGGAGCTTGTTAAACCACTGGCGGGTCACAAAGAGCTGGATGAGATGGCTCAGCACATCAACCACAAGAACCGGGTCAGAGCTGTTTCTATGATTCTCTGCTCTGGATCTGTACCAGTAGAACTCTTCTGATCACTGCTCTCTGGCTGGTCTCTGATTGGTCCATCCAGGCGGCGAAGCAGGCCCAGAAACTCTCCATCGAGTTGTTTCAGTGTCTCTTCTTCAAAGAGAGAGACCCCCAGATCGACCCACACTGTGTGGCGGACGCCATCATCTATGCCATCAGAGACAACGGCGTGCTGGTGTTTGTACCTGAGTAAGACAACGACTCAATCCTTTTTTGTGTGTGGGTGTGTGGGTGGGTGTGTGTGTGTGTGTGTGTGTGGGGGGGTACATAATGACACATTAACTCACTGAGTGCCAGCCCTTTTATAAAATGGAAAGTGGCTTGTGCCAGCGTTTTTGGCCATTTTGAGTCATCTTTCAAGACCCACAGAATATTTTGTACTATGATTCTGAAAACACCAAATAGCTCAAATGAAAGAAGAAACTCCCTGTTTCATCATTCTTGATTTATCTAGTTGAATAGAGGCTAGTTTCACCAAAAAAAACACTTTTTTTCTTGAAAGCTGAGAAAAATGCATTTTTGTGAAAGAGAGTCTATCAAGCAAAACAGTGATTTGAATGTTATAATATTGCCTTTAATGACATAAAAGACATCTGAAATTGTATTACAAATGTTATTTGATTGTAAAATAAATAACAATGCTTCCAGTCACTGTCTTGCCATTCACACTCTGGAACTTGACGGCCTCCACAGGACCCCCCTATACGCCCACATCCTCTCCTGCTTGTTGCTGTATGCATCCAGCTGGCGAGAGGCTGCCTTATTTCTCCGACGTGCGGGGGAGACCTCGCAGCATTCTTTAGCCTCTTGGTCGGCATAGACGGATAAATTAAAGCGCCGATCCCTGGACTCGCTGTCGTTCAGTGTGGGTTTCAGTGAGTAAGCGATTTCTCAGGCAAAAGTTTAAAGTTTCTTCCAGCGTCTAAGTTAGAACTTTTAGCTTAGACTACCTACGCAACGATCGCTCTGCTCTTTGACCCCAGTGTCTCCTGGGGTCCTGACTACGTATCCCAGAAGCCCCAAAATTACTCACATTGAGCGTGGGAGCGCCCCCTTGTGCCAGCCGCCAAAAAAAAAAAACTTTGACGTATATTTAAGCATATGGCACTCAAGCGTTGGTTTTTAAATGACGTATATATACGTCAATGGCACTCAATGAGTTACAGTCAACTATTTAAATGTTTTTGGTTTGTAGTTATTGTCAGTAGGAGATTGTTTTTGAACATTTTTATCAGCTGATGAATCCACATTTGACCCTTAAAGACAGAATTTGATTTGTTTCCTTGTGGCAGTAATAGAGCTCTGTGTTGTGAATATAACATACATTAAATGGAGAATGAACTATCGATATCAATAAAAAAAAAACTGGAGGTGATCATCTAAAGTCTGGCACAAACTAAAAGATTTTTTAAATCTCCATCAATTTGAAAATGTCAATGAGTTCACCCGTGATAAACTCACAGATTTAAAAGTTTTCTTTCTTAGTGTGAGCAGACGAACACAAAAACCCAACACTTGAACAGATTCATTAACCAGAATCTACTCTCAGAACTCCAAAAATCACTCGGTCAATGAGACTGTAGAATAAACAAGGCAGTGTGGCTCTTGAATTTCCCTTTGGATTAATAGCCATCGATCCACCCATTCATCCATCCACCCACCCACCCAGTCAACCAACCGTTAGCTACCTGCTACACCCATTGATGACTAAGCAGGCTTAATGTTGCTAGCTGTTAGCTGCCAGCTAACCATTGTCGTATAAGGCAGCAGGAAAACAAAACAGCCAAAAAAACCCACTAAAGTGGATATAATTAATTTAAAGTAGCTGATTTGGATAATATTTAGACTAAAGATAGTGCATCAGGGTCTATTTGAGATATTTAGAGTAGATCTATAATTCTAGATGTGCATTGGGTCACAATGATCTTCCTTCACCCCTTTTTAACTTTCAGCATGAGCAGACAGCCAGATGTTGAAATATGGTCTATACTTGCACACACTGTTCTAGTCCTGTTTTGGTGTTTTCTAACCCGGCACAGCAAATGGATTTGTTTCACACATCAATGTGGAAAACCTTCGATATACAGTGTTTGGGAAAGGGCAAAGGGCAGAGCTTTTGAAAGAAAAACTCGAGGAGTGATTGGATGAATATTCTGTCACATCTTTATGGGCCAACCAGAGCAACAAAACACGTAATAGCGGCCAGCGAGATGCGCCCCTATAGAGGGATTGAACTCCATTAGAGCTGCATAACACGACTGTAGACATGTCAGTACACAACGTTTTTAAAAAGAAAACAACTCACTGCTGTTCTTTGTTCTTCTTTTAACCAAGAAATGTCGTCAAGTTCTGATAAAATTGGTGCTTTAGCAGCATCCATGCTAATGTCTTCTGCCATAATTGCACCGGCCTCTTGTTGCTGCTTGCTTACGTCACGACTTCGCCGCGCCAGAAAGTACTGCCCCAGACAGGAGCTTTGCAAGATGGATTTGCTGGTGAGAAACACAGAAACGGGCGTATCCATCTGTTCTGCAAGGTTACGTGTGCTCCCTATGAAAGGAAATTTAAAACTTTGATGTTTTCTGTTTTAGGAGACTTTTAGCCCAAAAACTTTGCTGTGCAAATGACTTTATCGTTGGGTTGGACCCAAATTCCCTTAAGTTTCCTCTACATTAAAGTAGAAAATATCAACTTTGCCTGTTCTCTCTGCAGGTACGGCATTAAAGCTCCGGTGTATCTGAAGAACCGGGAGGGTCAGGTGATCTCTGCAGGTAAGGACGGCAGCTGTGATTGGCAGAGCGGCTCGGTGAGACGATCATCAGACCACATCAGCACCACCTCAGGCGGTGGCACCTCCACCTTCAGACTCTTCAGCCACATCACTGTGAGTCTATAAAGGTTTATGAAAGACGAAACTATCGGCTGATTTTTTTCTGTTCAGTTTAATAGGAGTCAGTGAAGTCCTGTGAGGTGAGCAGGGTTTGAAGATGGAGACAGCTCCAGGAGGGATGCACTCTTTAGTCACATCTGTGCTCCAACCAGAAACCAGAAAAACTGATCCACACACACTCACTTAACAGAGTGTCTAAAAATCTTCTCTGGAAAAAGGATCGTTTTCTGTTGGTTTAAGTACTAAAGACCAACACGCACAGGAAAACCTCCATTTTTAAAAATACCTTCTCAGGTGTGGATGAGGCCTCAGCCTCTCTGTGGCCTGTAACACCACTGCTGTGCTTTCTTCTTTATGTGTTTTTGTAAAAGGGGCTTCAGATGCTCTTCCAGGATTCCCCTGATCCTTAAAAAGTCTTAAACTGGACATTATAAATTTAAAGCCTCACAAATTCTTAAAAAGTCAGATTTTTAGCAGTGAGAGCCCATTTATTTTGACGTGTCTTCATCCAGTCTTGGTCTTTTAGCCAAAGTTTCATGATTCTATGATTTCTTTTCTGTGCTTTTCAGAGTGATAAAGGTTGCTAATATTTAGAAAATCTTTCTGAGCAGTGTAAACAAGTGAATCTCCTCATTTAGATCAGAGTATTTCATGTTTGTCTCTTTGTAAGGTTGGCTTCAGATAGTCTTTATTTTTTCGTAGGGATGCACGATATTGGATTTTTACCGATATCCGATATGCCGATATTTACAGATTCATTTTAGCCGATAATGATATTTAAATGTTTTACATAACTGAAAATTCAGTCCTTTGAACAGAATTTAAGGTTTGAGGATGATAAAAGAAGCAAACTTTTCTTAAAACACACTTAAAAGTTTAAAGAATGAGGATAAATAAAGATCTCAACTCACATAGGTCTGCTGGTCCAGCCGAAAACTCCGCTCATGTATTAGTATGTATGGCCAAATTTTACAGCTGATAAATGCTGATATTCACGGCCAACATATTAGAAATTTTGATATCTGCCAACACGGATATCAGGCCGATAATATTGTACTTCTTTTTTTTAGGTGTTAAAGCAGTAACAGACCTCTCATGTGTTTTATATGAAACCAGGGTATCCGCGGGGTCTTGAAAATTATTAAAAGGTGATAAATCAATTTCGGGAAAATTAAGATCCTTAAAAAGTATTAAAAAGTCTTATCACGACTTTATAAAGTCTTAAATTTTGGAAGTATTTTTTCTGAATTAGCTGTCCAAGAGTTTGAGTCCCAAAAACATCGTGTGTGAATTTATTCATTTTTATTAAAAAACAAAGATGAACAGGTACATAAAAAACTAGGCTATTGTGGGTGCATTCGTAAATTGTCTCTGAGAGCGCCAGAGTGGGTGGAAGGGTGGGTGGAAATTCAGAAGCCCAAAGATTTACTATCCCAGCCTCTTTGAATTTTGTTGTATCATAGTGGTCTATAGTCTTTATCACAAACTAAAACTGTTAAAAATATCACTGATGTAAATGGTTACAGCTTGGAGTGGCGGTGAGGTATTAAAAAATATTGAGAAGGTCTTGAAAAAGTCTTAAAAAGGTATTAAAATTAACTTTAAGATTCCTGCATATACACTGAAAACACAGATGGGATCAGTGGTGTAGAAAATGGATGGATAAAACCTTTTAGATAAAAAAAATGATAAAAGTAACATCAGCTTATAAAAGAAGCACTGATTTTTTTTTTTAATTAATAATCAATAATCTTGTGTTTCTGAATTACTCCAACAGATTTGTGTATAAATATTCCCCAGAATTCGGGAAGGTCAGTGTTACATGCTGAAAATTTCCTGGAGGACCCCAGACCCGTGTTTTATTCTGTAGTGCTTGCTGTGATTAAAACACTCTGCATTGTTGTAAAACTCTAGCCCAGTTTTCTGACATCTGGACTACCAAGTTGGCAACTTAAAAATGTGTGCAGCCCACCCTTACTTTAACAGACCCTCCTTGACAAAGAGCATTGTTCTGCTTTTAACCCTTTATGACCTACCATAAGAACAAGTCCGCCACAGCATATCTTTACATTTTTACATGCTGGAGTGCCATTTTTTTGAGGATTTGAAATGGCTATTCATCAGTTCAACCCTTAGAGCCCAAATTTTGATGATATGTATGTTTTAATTCCATAGTAACAAAATAAATTGCTCAAAAATGCAAAAAAAAACAAAAAAAAAACATGGAAAATGAAAAGCTTTTTTTTTTTTTTTACATATTTTCCCAAATACAGAGATGTCTTAGCTGTATCTCTTAAAATTGTTATTGTAGAAAAAATGCACATGATCATTTCAAACCACAAAAGCATTATTTTGAGTATGGTCATAACTACGTTTTTGAAATACACTCATCCTTATAAACTGTTGCAAAAACAAAAATAAAATGAAATTGTGCTCAATTTGTCAGAAAGACAGCATCTTTTTAAAAAACAAACTATTTAGTGCAGTCAGATCTCTAAGTGTGCCAGATTCTTTGAGCATATGTGCGTTTGCAAAAGACCATGTTGAAACAATAACAAGTGCAACTGCAAGAAAATAACACAATTATAGCCTGGATATATTATATTGTTTTTGATGGGTGCACTTTATACCACATTTCTGCAAAAAAAGGAAGGATATTTGTGCAAGGAAACAGTACTCTGGAATACATTGAATGCGCGATGTGTTAGTGTTACTCCGCTGGTTTTATATGCAAAAAGAATTATTGCTCTATCTCATTTGGTTACAATTCCTGGTTACGGCGATCCTGTAGGTTTTAAAGGGTTAAAAACTCAGCAGTTTAGGGCCAACTGAGCACAGCTGCTAAAATGTGTTATGATGAATATCACCACTCAGCATAATGATAGAAAAGAGGCACTGAATGTGCCAGTAATCATTAAAGTTTGGTGTTTATGGCCAGAAATGTCTTTGTCCTGTACCATTAGACATTTCACAACAGAAAATTGAATCAGAAAATTCAGTCCTGGTCCGGTGTCGTGATAAATCTCATATCTCTCATTTTTGACTATGTTCCATGACAAGAGTGGTATTCATTCTTCTCAGTCCAGGTTTTAAAAAGGTCCAAAAAGTCTTAGATTTGATTTCTAAAAGTGTGTAGGAACCCTGTCCTCAGTGACCATCTGGTGGAACTAAAGAAAGTAAAACCAGAGGAATTTAAATTAATGGAAAACAGTTGAGCTGTAAGCCGTGATCATCAACATTAACAAAATAATTCAAATATTTCACTTTGAGACAGAAAACTCTAGAATATGTGCAAGTTTCACTTTTTGAATTAAGTTCCAGGAAAAATGACCGAATGCTCCTGTGTTTATTTAGATAATAGCTGCTTTCTTGCAACTTTGTGACTAACCTGATACTCAGAAATCCTCCCTAGTTTCCATTTCGGATGTGTTTGATTAACCTACAGGTCCCGTATTGTCTGCTCTCCACAGGTTCGTATTTCAGTCCACGCCACTAATTTCCACGCAGACACTTTGAACCTGGAGGTGATCAGCAACAAACCTCACAGCACCACCGAGCCTGAGAAGCCCCGCCCACAGGGCCGCAGCCAGCTGGTGCAGGAGGTGGTGCGTCTGGCAGAGGAGGCGAGCCAGCAGGAGAAGGAGAAAGAGGCAAGGAGACCCAAACTGTCGAAAGAGGAGAGAGAGTACCGGCAGAGTAAAACTCCAAACCTGTACTCTCTGTTAGAGGAGGTGAGAGAGCTCGCCTTGATCGACCCGGAGACGGACGCACATGCTTGTGCGACCACCGCCTAGAGCTGCTGTGACAGATTAAGATAATGAACTACTGCCGATGTTTTCTTCAAAAAATCTTTGAAAAGACAGAAGTGAACTTTAAAGGTTCACGGATATTAGCTCAGATCCTCAGGTCACGCCTACCCATTCACTCCCATGCTGATGGTGAAGGCTGCTGTAGAGTGGTCATCAGTATAAACTCATTCAGTCATACACATCCATACACCACTGACAAACGTGGAGTTCAGTGTCCTCTCCAAGGACACCTGCAGTGGTCCCTGTAGAAGAGAATATCCTCTAGTTTATGCCTCACATTATTAAAGCCAGCAAAAAAAATAACAGCATGCAGCGTTACAAACAAAGACATCCAAGAACATCTAGCTTATTAAATTCTTCTAAAAACTGGCCTTTAGCATTTCCATATCCTCACTTAACTTCTGCTGCGTAGGAAGAAAGGATCAGGATGGAATGAACCCTTAAAGGGGACAGAGTTAACCTTCACTGCTGGGCCAAAGATCAGGCTGAGACAACAGCATCATCATGACTCTTCCTTCTTCTTCAGCAGTACAGAGCAATGCAGTACAGAGCATTGCATCAGTGTACTCCTTTTACTTTTCTAGTCAGGCTTTTGCTTTACTACAGCGGATTAAAAATGGGTTTACTCTACAGAGATAGAAAAATGAGTTGATATTCTCTGTAAACCTGTGTTACAGCACTACACCACTGAACACATGGACATGTGACTGCAGGAGCTGAGGATCAAACCTCTGACCTTCTAGTTTGGATGATTTACTACCTACTGATCCACGGCTGAAAGAGCACAAATCTGTCAGAACATCTTTTATGATCAGGAGACTTTGTCTTTATTCTGATATCAGATGTTCGATTTCCTCTGCAGCTCTCTGCATCATGCTGACAATATTTCTTTCTTTACCATCTGTATAGTAAAATCTTTGTATTGTTTTCAGAAGAGCTCAATAATGAGCAGTGTGAATTAATTTTACAATTAAATGATAAAAAAAAATAAATATTCAGATTCTGTGAACATGTCTGTGATGGTTTTCCGGGAGGTTAGAGGTTTTAAGTTGGGATGCACATTGTTTTTGGGGCTTTTATGCCTTAAATCAGGGGTGTCAAATTGTCAAAATGATTAAATATTATAGCATCAGTGTTGCTGTGTCCATGTCAAATAAATGCTAAGTAAATAAATAAATAAATTAGTTCAAAGGCTCAAAATCTGAGATAAAAAGCCTACTTTATAAGTCCTAAAGGTCAAAATACAAAATTAAAAGTCAAAATAAGGTTTTCAAAAGGTAAATATATGAGAAATTACAAAAGAAATTACAGGCTACAAATGCTGTAGTGTGTGGCAACGGTTTACTTGCTTCATACTTGTCCCTATACAAATATACATTAAATAAAAATAAAATCATGAGTTTAAAGGTCAAGTTAGAAGATATAATTCAAAATTGTGACTTTAAAAGGTCAAAATATGGGATAAAATTCTCAATCAGGAGTTTAAAAAGTAAAAACATGGGATTAAAAGTCAAAGTTAGGAGTTCAAAAAGGTCAAGATTTGATTTAAAATGAAAAATTGTGAATCTAAAAGGACACAATATGAGAGAAAAGGTCAAAATTATTAAAAGTAAAAGTCAAAATCCTAAATTTCAGTCATAATCTTGGGACGCAAAATGAAAACATGAAGTGAAAAGACAAATTAATTTCTTTCCCTCATTCCTGACTTTTTTATCTAATTATTTCTGCTCTCTACTTTTTCAGATTTTTATAACTTACAAGGCTGTTTTTTTTCTTAAAGGTTAAATTTACATTTTTATACTGGAGGAAATCTGCAGACCTCATAGCAGCAGGCCAGTTCTAACTAAGATATGATCTTGCGGGCCGGGTAAAATTGCACCACAGGCCGCATGTGGCCCCCGGGCCTTGAGTTTCACACCTGTGCCTTCGATTATAGACCAGTGGTTCTCAACCTTTTCAGCCCGCGACCCCCTAAATAAAGGTGCCAGAGACCGGGACCCCCCACTGTACCTGAAGGTGGTTGAACACAGCCATGAACATTCAGGAATAGTCATGTGCAGACAAGGCCGTCCATTAGGGGGTATAAAGGGGAGAGCTTTCTGGGGCCCAGCCAAACTGGGTGCCCATGGAGGTCAGCAAAACCATGGTCCATTGTAAAGTTAAGCTGGGATAACCATATGTTATATTTAACCTAAATAGTAACCACACTTATCAAAGAAACATATATTTATTTATTCATTTGTGTAGTAAAAAGCCTTCTTAAAAATTCAAATCACTTTTGTCAACAAAAGAATGAAAACGGTTTCAAAATTGTTAAAATGGGTTAATGGCAAAAAAATGTTGGAAAAGGTGAAGTTGACTCTTAAAAGTAGCAGAAATGGGTTGGAAGTGGCAAAAGTAAGATAAAAATGGGTTTAAGAGGCAAAGAAGGGCATAAATAGTGGTAAAAGGGAGTAAATATGAGGTTGAAATAGCTTTAGATTGGCTAAATGGGTGGAAATTTAATAAAATGGGATGAAAAATTGTTATAAACTGGCAAAAAAAGGGTTAACTAAGAAAGAAGAAAATAGGCAGATATTGGCAAAATTTGTTTAACTACCAAAACTGGGCATATCAAATGGGGAAATGTGGTTAAAATGGAAAAAATGGGAGTAAAGAAAGGTTTAACAGGGGTTAATAATGGCAATAATGGGCTTAACAGGGGTAACATTAAGCTTAAGTGGCATGAACTGGTTTAGGAGTGCCAAAAACAGGCAGAGAAAAAGTGGTGGAAAGAGTTTAAAATGGACAAAAATAGGTGTACAATGGTAAAAATGATGAAAAGGGGTACAAACTTCCAGATATTAGCTTATAGAAGTAGTAAATATCGATCATATGTACAAAGATATTTATTTGTGAAGTTTTAGTCAGAAGCACCAGACCAGTGCCAGCTAAAGTTCATCCAGAAATCTATAAACCACGACAAACTTTAGAAATAAAAAAGCCTTTATTAAATTTATTATGTAATATGTGGATCTCAGCACACCATCAGAGTACAGCACCATGTCTTTATTTCTGACAGGAACATAACAGTTTTACAGAAATGTTTCTGATTAGAGGATGATTGATAAGGCATGGCGTGTTTTACTGCTTCCTTGGTTTTGACATAATATGACTGCAGCATTTGGGGAGCTCTAACAGAAATCA
The DNA here is from genome assembly GCF_018320785.1 of Cheilinus undulatus. Lineage (NCBI taxonomy): Eukaryota > Metazoa > Chordata > Actinopteri > Labriformes > Labridae > Cheilinus > Cheilinus undulatus. Next base: position 2,154,085 of record NC_054865.1, read on the forward strand.
TAAAAACACTTTATAGATCAAACACCAATCAATCAATCAAGAAAACTGAACAGCATCCTGCCTGCAGTGAAACCTAAAGAGTGAAAACTCCAGCTCAGTTTGCTGACTCAGCGCTGAGGTCAGTCTGTTTATTCCATATTTATAAAACAAAATGTACATTTGAACAAATTTGGTTGCAGATTAAGCTACACTCATTTCAGCAGGACTCTCCTCACACTCGGGTGGGTTTGTTGGTTTGTTATCAGCATCGAGGCCGTTTTCGTCTTCTTTCTCACACTGAGCTGCTTCTTCTGACGTCTCAGAGTCTTTCTCTGGAGGCTCGCTCTGCTCTTCTTCTTTTTGCTGTTTTTCTTGCGTGCTGCTGCTGCTGTCTGGCTGTGGGTGTAAATCCTCCACTTCCTCCTGCTCATCCTGAGCTTTAGACGAGTTGAGCATGTTTGCAGAGGAGACAGATGTGGGCTCATGTGGTGGCGCTGAAGAGTCGACAGGCTGCGAGTCTGAAGGATCTGATAAAATAAATAGTTCAGCACAGTCACATCAGGAATTTAAAGTTAGACAACGAACAAACACTAACTTTTATCTGCTCTCTCACACGTCACAATTAGGACAATCTTAAAGTCCCAAACTCATTCCCACACTCAGGATTAGGCAGAATCCATTTTTAATGCTTATTCCTCATGTTATAAGGCAGTGTTACTCAACTCCGCTCGACCAAAAAGCCAAATTGTTGAAAAATACCTTCGCAAGAGCCACAGTCTAAGTGGTGAAACGTGGCAAAAAATTGGTGAAAGTGGCATTAAAATGAGTTAAACATGGTTAAAGTGGTCAAAAAGTGGTAAAAAATGGGTGAAAAGAAGCAAAATAGGCAAAAAGTGTCAAAAATGGGGAGAACAAGTGGATAAGGGGCGTAAATTGGAAAAATGGGTGATGAGTGACAAAAAAATGAGTTTCAGGTGGCAAATAAGGTGCAAAAGCGGCAAAAATGAGGCGAAAAATGAGTGAAAAGTGACTATAATGGGCAAAAAGCAGCAAAGAGTAGCAAAAATAGGAAAATGTGGCATTTTATAGCAAAACGCAGTTTAAATGGGTGAAAAGTGGCAAAAAATGTTGAAAAAGGGCAAAAAAGAGAGATAAAAGTGGCAAATATCGGCAAAAAGTGGCAAAAACAAGCGCCAACAAGGGCCTACAGCAGCAACAATTGATCAAAAGTAGCAAAAAAAAAAGGGAAAAAAAATCTAATAAGGGCAATGGAAATTTACAGACAAATAATTAAGGTTGACAATTAAAGCCTCCAGTGTAATTGTGGGAAACAAACAGATTAATGTGATTTGTAATGGGTAATTTTTTAGGTCGAAGTTTCCCTATTTTATGGTCTTCTGGGGAATAATATTTTAAATTAAGACATAAAAGAGCCACGTGTTGAGTATCACTGTTAAAAGGTGTTACTGCAAGGTCTTTAAAAACTACATTATACAAGAAGCAGGTCAGACTGGGCACTTGTCAGCGTGCCCAAGGAGCTGAGCCCAAGCCTCTACAGGTAGGACTGGGCGGTAACCATCATACCCTTCCTGAATTTTACAGGGGTAAATGAAATCACCACTAGGTGTCAAAGGTCACATTACACTGCCGGTTGTCGCCGTGCACAGCGGGCAGAGCACACCTCCACCTGTGTTTCAAACCATACCCCAGTTTAGAGTGGACATAAAACTCAATCTGAGCTGTTCAAAGGAACTTTTTTCCTTCTTGTATTGGCAGGAAAATAAGATCACACATATTCAACAGTATGCAGTTCATTAGTCCTGTATGTGGGTTTTGAATAACGGAGGTGACGTCATGAAGTCTATTTAACAGTAAAGGAGGGGTAATCCTGACAGAACACCATTGCCAGGCAACACTGACTTTGAGACTGCTTGTTCTCATCCTGGCCTTGTTGACATTATTTCTTAGGGTATAAATAACAGAGGAACAAGCAGCTATAAAACAAGGCCATCAAAAATGCTTTTTTGGAGAAAAACCCCAGGTTCTAATGGTTTAGAGGAGCACTGTTGTTAGCCAGTCAGAGTCAGAGAATGAAGTTGTTTGACTTGTTTATGAATGCACATGTCTGCTATAGCTGTTTTCTGTCATTTCTGCTGTAAATCAGTCCTTAGTACACAAAAACCATGAGACAAATCTCAGTGTTCACTGTCCAGGTTATGAGCACAACGCACTAAACTCTATGAAATCTGTATGCCTTGAGTTTTTCTTCACAATAGAAGAAGTGAGAATTCTCCATGAGGCATTCAAAGATGTAGAGACCAGCAACTCCCAGAATACTCCCCAGCAGTGAACTAACAGCTGTTTGTGCTCATCTTCTCTCTGCTGGACCACCTCCCTTCTGTGATGAAGTCAGACACTAAAAACAGTCTGAGCCTCCATTCACCACCCATTTCCTCCTTGTTCATTGTCTTTTTGAGGCTCAGCTTCAGATGAACCCTAGTTTTCCTCCTCTCACCTGTTTGCTGCTGCTGCTGCTGTTGGCGAGAGAGTTTCCTCTCCAGCGCCTTCTGTCGGTTCAGCTCCATACGTCTGCGCTGCTCCTCAGTTAGAGAGGGGACAGTGGGGGAGGAAGGGAGGGAAGGTACAGGGACCGGAGCTGGAGTGGAGTGGATCGCCCCCTGCAGGTCATCAGGGAAATCTGCAGTATTAAACGGATCTAGATCCCCAAAGATGTGTGGTTCTGGAGGCGGCTCCTCTTCACCTAAAACAAAATTTATATACACAGAACTGTGATGTTACAGGTGGAATCTTAACACCAATCAGACTCAGGTATATGTCCCCAAAAGGAAAACAAATAATTACAATTTTTTTTCACAAATCCTGATTTGAAGCAGGGTTCTGCTGTCACTTCCAGGTTCACTAAATAAAGACATTTTCCCAAATCTTTTTCAGCCATTTTGACCAAAGAATTAAGGCTTTAAAATGTCAATCTTCAGTAGTATTTATACACAAAAGCTGACGTGAAAGAGAGGGCCTTGTCCATGTAACCCTCAAGTGTGTGTCGTCAATCCATCCATCCATCCATCCATTTTCTATACCGCTTATCCCGTTGGGGGTTGCAGGGGGGCTGGAGCCTATCCCAGCTGTCATTGGGTGAGAGACTGGGTACAGCCTGGACTGGTCGCCAGTCAATCACAGGGCTGACACACAGAGACAGACAACCACGCACTCTCACACCTACGGGCAATTTAGAGTCACCAGTTAAGCATGTTTTTGGTATTAGGAGGAAGCCCGGGAGAGAACCCACACATGCAAACTCTTTACAGAAAGGCCCTGACCAGGAAGCAAACCAGGGACCTTCTTGTCTCTAAAGTTTTAACATTTTTAAATCATCTCCTGTGCTGGCATCAAAACATGCAGAACGATGCTTGCAATGTTTTAGTTCTGTTATTGTGCAATGAAGACAGTATACAAAAGTTTTACAGCATTTCTGGTCATTAAAGATTAAGCCTTTCAAACAATCCCATTTTTAAGTTACGATTAATCTCAGAATTTTTATAACCAGTAGTAAGTTATCTCCCTTTTTGGTCACATTTAAAACTCCTCTATTTTGCATTTAAAACTGTTTTGGTTCCATTTCAGACTTTTGTACTGACCAAAACTAAAGTAAGTGACTTCCTGTTTGCATAGATACCTGCTTTTATTTTGAAAGAAAATAACATCCCTTGGGTAGATCTAGGAATTAGACACAGATTTTTACCACAGAAAAGGAACTTGTAAAGGAAATAAGAGGGCAGTTAACAGGCTAATGTATAAGAACACAAGGTTCAAATGACTTCCAACTCATCCACTGAGCTGTCAGAGTTTTTAAAGGTAAATTAGACATTAAGGAGCAGTGGTGGACTTATTTTACATCTCTGTGGCTGCAGGGAGACCCTGATGGGGACCAAAGCACGCAAATGTTAAAAAAGCAAATGCACCAATTATGGGCCTTAACCACAATTAATGCATTACTTATGATACACTTATCAAAACTAAAAAAAAAAAAATCCCAAATATTGAGTCCCAATGACTTCAATTTTTGTGCTCTCAGCATCAAGACATGCATTAGTATTTAATTTTTACTAGAATCGTGTAACTGTATGTGTGTGTGTACCAGCACGTGACATGAGTGTCAGGGAAAACAACGATTCTGGTTAGACTGATTATTATTGTAGTGGCCTTACAGCCCGCTGTTCTCCCAGCATCGTCTCATTCCTTTTCTTCTGTCACTCGTGTTTACACAACAGCAGAACAAGGGAGATGAAAAGGTACCAGGAGTGTCTGACATGAAGATTTCCTTGACTTCCTTTCAGTTTTCTCACTCAGAGCCTGTTAGCTTGTTTTACTACGTGGAGATATTTGTGCATTAATAACATCTGCACATAACATATCCCTCCCTCACTCCTGACAGCATCAAGGCAAAACTATTTGGCTTACAGCCGTCAAAGGCCCTTCATTACAAAGCAACACACTTTTGTTTTGCTGTGTTTGACTTAAAAGTACTATATTTCATACTACTAACAAATGGAGCCTGAAATTCACAGAAAATTAAACATTCAGTGTGGACAGTGAGCACCTGATGGTGTGTTATGCAACACAATATCTGATATGGAACAGGATGGGACCACAGTTTAGATACACCAGAGCTCCTCTAACAAACAGAGTTGAGTTTGTAACTTTAAAATCTTTACCAATAAAGTCTTCGTGTGTCAACGGCATGTCCAGTCGGATCCGTTTCAGACAAGTCTGTACAGCAGAGAAAACGCCATGAGTCAAAATAGTTATAGAGCGTTAACACCTGTTTAATTTAGTGAACTTTAAGAGATTAGAGACTTGAATCCCACCTGCACTTCCTTCTTGTTGCCAAGCTTCTCCACTCTGTCAATAAAATCTTCAAACTGTAGTTTTGGGAACAAGCGGTGAGCCCAGTTCTCCATCTTCTGCATCAGCAGCCGCAGATCCTCAGCCTTGGTTTAACAAAGCAACCAAACCCCATCAAACTATGTCAAACATGTCTGATATTATTAAGGACCAGTGACATCTGCTGATTGGCTGTTTTTACCAGTCTGTGCTCAGCACTCACCTCGTGGCCTTTGCCTTTGAAAAGAACATTTTCAAACAGCGTTCGCAGAGCGGGAAGTCCTCTATCTGAGATTAGCCTGAGGGGGGAAAAAGGGCTAAATGTTCAAATGTGTGAAAGCTGATCACATCCAGCAGACATGGTTTGCTATCATTAAGTTACACATTTCTCTTGAACTCATGGATGTTTTATTTCCACTCTCCTTTTAGCTCTGGTCTAGTTTCCTAAGAAATATGAGGTGCATGCTAAAAGAGGACTAAAGTACCTCTGAGAGTCCAGTTTGGGTTGTGGCCTCTTCACTCCTTTTCTTTTAGCAGCAGGAACATCGGCCAGCTTGGACACCTCGCCGTTCTCTTCCTCTGCAGGAAACATTAGAAACAGCATGTTTAAAAACACGCTGACATCAGAAAATCTTCAGGACTTGAGCTGGTTTCTCTGATCATGAAGACTTGATCGTCTCCTCTGTGTGTTTTAATTTATGTATACTTACTCTCCTTCCATGAACAAATCCTGTTCATCTCACATTTCTTGACATAAACTGCCTTTAAGTGTTGATTATTCTCATAAAACAAACTCAAGCAGCCTCTCACCATTTCCAAAAGGGTCTCCGTCCTCCTGTCCTCCCTGGCCGGGTGAGTGAGGAGGAGGGAGAGGAGGGAAAGCTTCATCCTCTAAGCCGTCATAGTCTGGGATGTCAAAGAGGCCGTCTTTCTGAGGGTCCGCCATTGTCTTTAATTCCTAAAAGAAACTTATCCCCTGTAAAAATCACGCAAATTTTAAAAGCAACTAAGGTATCAAGATCACTTCATGCTGTACCTGTGAAATCACAACATGAGGTATTTTAAAATCACTGTAATTATTATTTACGTTGAGAAATCAGCGCCTAATATTAGCCACCACCTCTCTGTGAGCTAATGGAAGTTGATTTAAGGGATCCACCAATGGGTTGTCTGGATCTGCCAGACATTAAGCTGAATCCTTAAAATGGTGGCTTTAGGGCAAAGTGAGCAAAGGTTAGAGGGTAAGTTGAGCGAACAATTTAAGGCTTTTAAGATCGGTTTCCCCTCTAAAGTTTGATAGGTATTAACTGAATTCACCTCAGAACATGACTTTTGTTGTTACAGATATTTCTCCTCTTATCAAATCAGGCTTTTTCTTTTTTGGTTTTAATATCTTAAAATTAGGGATGCACATTATTATCGGTATGACATCAATATCAGCAGATATGAACATTTCTGCCGTTAATACAGCTGACTTTTTGGCTATAAAAATCGGTCTATATCAGCTGTGAGTATTAGTCATATGCACAAATAGGTTAGTGGATTTGAGGATGGACCATCAGACCTCTGTCAGCTTAAGTTTTTTCTACATTGATCATCATTCCTGACACTTTAAAGTAGGGCTGGGCAATTAATCGAAAATTAGATTAAATTGCAATATTGCCCGCTGCAATTTTCAAATCAAAGAAACTGCAATATTTTTAACTTGAAATGTGTCCAAATAGCAGATTAATAAATCATTTTTTGCAGCGGCAGAGATCTTATGCACATTATGCAAACATTAAAGTGTCCGTTTTTTTATAATTGTTTACAAAAATCCTTTTTGTGTTTATGTATATTTTTCTTAATCAAAATGAGTGATATAAAAATGATAATCCCCTTAAACAAAGCAAATGACATCACATTTGCAATACGAGCAAAACAGTTAGCTCATTCTAAATAAAACTGATGAAGCTTAGCGTTACTTCACGAAAGTCATAGCCCAGCTGCAATCAGCTGGTAGCCAGCCTCACCTCCTCCACCCCAGCTGCCTCCTTTATAGCTTAAAGCTTGTTGCACCCTCATATTGAGATTCATGCTACTATGGATTAATTGCTTCAGAAATAAGTTCATTGTTGTTAACACACGTTCGTATTTATGGGATTATTTATTACTTGAATTTGCCAAAAAATACATACGATTAACCCAAGAATAATCACCTATTAACTCACAATCGCAATATTTGGGGAAAAAAATCGCAATAAGATTATTTTTGCAAACCATTCAGCCTTACTTTTAAGTCTGTGTTAAGGAATGAAATTTGTCCATTTATTCATCCTCTAACTATAAATTATGTGTTTTAAGGACTGGAGTTTACAGACTAAATTACAGTTAAATATTGTTATTAATGTTGGTATTGGCTAGAATTAATTTGTAAATATCAGCATATCTGATAACAGAAAAAAAATTAAAAATTGTGCATCCCTACTTGAAATGAGATGCTTTATCTAATGTGTTATGCCTTGAGCACTTTCTTCTTTTAATAAAACAAATATACTTCTAAACTTGATGTTTTTGCACATTTGACAAATTTCTGTCTCTGCATGCAAAAGTTGACATTAAGTAAGTATTTTCTAAAAAATTTGCTAAATCATCATTGAATTTATTTTATTTTTGTAACACTGCAATGGTATTTCTGGTGTCTTATAAACCCATGAGGGTTGGGCACTTGTACCTTAAAGTACAATCGATCAATCATTATTTGATCGGACTGAGAGGATCTCAAAGCTAGACAAATGAAAAGCTGACTAGAAGAATAACGCATGCAATGGAAGCTTTTGTGCAGCTAAAATCAACAGAGATGTTTATCAGAAGTGACTCAGACATCACAGATCTGTTAGTTTTTGACTTTTGTCATCATAAATATTATATCCGAGTAAAGAAGCAAAGCTACCTGAACCTCAAAATGCTAGAGGGACCCTAAGGAAAGGTCACAGTTCATATTCCCCTGTAACCTGGATGACTGAATATCGAACGACTGTTCTGATTGGTCAGTGATCTTAAACTAACTGGTTGTTTCTTCGGACTAATTCTTAAGTGTGAAACTATTCGTGAACACTTCATGTTAAGGTTTAAACTTAAAACTCAGGTGTTCTGTTTACCCCATGATGGCTCCTACCTACTTCAATTAACTTCCTCCTTACCAGGGCAAAGTGGAATCACATGCATATATGCACACAGGAGAGATCTTGAACTAAAGGTTAATGTTATCATTCTCCATCTGTCTCCGTTTTCCTGACCTGGAGGATGGCAGTAAAAATGGGCTCATCGTATCCCACTCTCCCCTATCGGTCGGCAGCGTCATCATCAGAAGGCGGTAAACTGACTCATGACCAAAACACTGACTGTTAAACATCTCAGCCCTCTTTGTTACAGAGCCACAGACACATAAACCGATCACAGCGAGTCGACAGAATAGTTCGTCTTCATTTAGGCCTTTAACTGATCCTGACTTTGTGCCAGAGTCGTATTTTTAGTAGTTTCGGAGTTGGTGTGTGGCTGATTACAAGCTGCTGGCTGTGGTGGTAACAACGTCTCTTTAGGTAAATAAGCTAACATGTTAGCTAGCTGCCATCAGTGTATCGTGTAAAGTCGAATCACAACACAAAGTCCGTTAACAGGTTTAGAGATACGACACTGCAGTTTACATTAATTAACATTATATTGTTCTACCTGCCACGATCTGTCCGGAGATGCTGAAGCAATGCGAGGCGCGAAGTTGACTATATATCCTTCCGGTGAGTCTTCCTTTTCAAAATAAAAGCCACTGTGGAAAATAAATTCAATACGACCAAAAGGAATACGGTGTTGATTTTGAGACTAAAAAATTGTAATATGATGTTAAAAATTCAAATTCGAGCTATTGAATGAATCGTAAAATAACCTTGACAATTCTAAGGATGTAAAACAGCTTATCTTATACTCTAAAAACAACAAGGAGTGTGAAGAAAAGCATCTGCTGCTTTGGGCCAGAATGTGAACATGAAATGCAAATTAATAGACTTCTATTAATTTATTAACATATATAATAATAAAAAAAATGAATATTTAAGGCATGGCAGCTTATTACCGAAAAAAGAAATGACAGAGAAAGGAGTAAATGATTAAAAGGTCCTCCTCTCAACTGCAATTTGGTGGTAAAATGTTAGTAACAGTGGAGAAAGTTTGTTTAATTGATTATTCTTCAAACTGTACCAGCTGGCCCTCATAATAATAATTGTGGCAGAAATGAGATTTGCATTTGGGATAACTTTGCACCAAAGGAATGAAACAGCATACTTTATCCCTGGATATGAGTTTTTCTTGGATTAGTGCAAACCTTTAAGTAGTTTGAGTGAACCATGTGTGCTTGAGCATATCTCAGTCTTTAAAAATTGTGAAATTCCCCAAATTGGGCCATAATCCCACCATCTTGTAAAGCTCTGCTATTTCAGAAAGCCATTTTACACTCTTTATTCTAGGTTTGGATTTTATTTTGAAGGATGAAAAATCATGGAGGAAATGGTCTTTGTTTACATTTTGTCTGACTTGATGTAGATTCTTATTCATAGAAATAGAGTTTACTCAACTATCAGCACCAACAAAGTCTTAAAAATGTGTTTAATAGAAGTTTCTGATCCACAGAGTACAACACTTGATCTCCATCACTCGTATTTCTTAGTTTTACAAACTCTTTAAGAATAAACCATCTTCTCTTTACAGTTTTCTCGAGCATTTTAGGAAAGGTAGCTACCCTAAAAACCACACAAGACCAGTTTCTTAAAAAAAGAAATCATCTTCATGATAATAGCAATGTAGCAAGCTTGAGTTGTTGCAGCTCCTCTGTCTCGAAGGGTACAACCTGATTATTTGAAAACAGAATAGCAGACAGTGAAATGAACACATGCTCTGGACAGTTTGAGGCTTTTACAGCTTTAAAGTCACTCTCAGATTAATGTGTATGTTTCTGTGTCCAATCAGAGGCGTCCACGCAGCAGGAACATGAGTAAGACGGCACTGAGGAGGATGCAGAGCGTGCAAACTGTGGGGACCACGATCTCCGTCACCATCTCCATGTGGCCAATCAGTGGATCTGAAAAACAAATCAATGTAAGTTGAAGGATCTCTGTTAACAGTCCAAACATCACGTCAGTAGAAACACACAGTGTTATGAAAAGTATTTGCTCCCTTCATTATTTCTTTTTTCTTTTTTTTGCATTTTTGTCTCACTTAAAATTTTCAGTTCAAACAAATTTTAACATTAGACAAAGATAACCTGAGTAAATAGAAAATTCAGTCTTTAAATGATGATTTCATTTATCAAGGGTAAATCCATCCAAACCTACCTGTTAACTAGTCATTGCCAACCTTTTAAATCATGAATTAACTCTGATTAACCACATTTTTTGAAAAGCTGAGTTTAATTTCTCTAGCCATGCCCAGGCTTGGTTACTGTCATATTGATGGGATACAGTCATGGACCAAAGTATTGGCACCCCTGGATTTTTTCCAGAAATATACACCATTTCTCCCAGAAATTGTTGCAATTACAAATATTTTCGGTATACACATGTTTATTTCCTTTATTTGCATTGGAACAGCACACAAAATCCGAAGAAAAAGACAAAATTGACATAATTTTACACAAAACTCAAAAAATGGGCTGGACAAAATTATTGGCACCCTCAACTTAATATTTGGTTGCTCACTCTTGGGAAAAAATAACTGTAACCAATCACTTCTTATAACCATCAACAAGCTTCTTACACCTCTCAACTGGAATTTTGGACCATTCTTCTTTTACAAACTGCTCCAGGTCTCAGATTTGAAGGGTGCCTTCTTCAACAGCAGTTTTGAGATCTCTCCATAGGTGCTCAATGGGATTTAGATCCAGACTCATTGCTGGCCACTTCAGAACTCTCCAGCTTTGTCTCCAACCATTTCTTGGTGCTATTTGAGGTATGTTTGGGGTCATTGTCCTGCTGGAACACCCATGACCTCTGACCCAGACCCAGCTTTCTGACACTAGGCCCTACATTGTGGCCCAAAATCTTTTGATAGTCTCCAGATGTCATGATTTCTTGCACACAGTCAAGGCACCCAGTGCCAGAGGCAGCAAAACAAGCCCAAAACATCTTTGAAGCTCCACCATGTTTGACTGTAGGTACTGTGTTCTTTTCTTTGTAGGCCTCATTCTCTTTTCTGTAAACAGTAGAATGACGTGCCTTTCCAAAAAGCTCTACCTTAGTCTCATCTGTCCACAAAATGCTCTCCCAGACATTTTTTCAAATTCCAGTGTGGCTTTTTTATGTCTCTTTGTCAGCAGTGGGGTTCTCCTCGGTCTCCTGCCATAGCGCTTCATCTCATTCAGATGACCACGTATGGTCCCAGCTGACACTTTTGCACCCTGTGTCTGCAGGACAGCCTGAATTTGTGTGGAAGTTGACTGAGGATGTTTATCCACCATTCCAACTATCCTGCGTTGCATTCTTTTGTCAGTTTTTCTCTTCTGTCCACATCCAGGGAGATTAGCCACAGCTCCATGGGTTTTAAACTTCTTGATCATATGTGACCAAAGCCAGATAAAGTTCTTGCAAGTCGGCATTCTGGTGGTTGAGAAAAATGGATACAAAGTCGTTTTCTTCAAAATGATCATTTTTCGTTTTTTCTCATTTTATGCAAGTCCGACATTTAAACTACTCATTCAATGAAAAAAGTAACACAAATGTGATATTTAAAAGCATTCATTTTGTGTTTAAAAATGCCCTCTTTTCGTAGTTTCTGCAGGGAGATTGAGGGGAGGGGAAAGCAAAACTGCAGGGTGATAATTGGCCACTCAGTCCGCCATTGTCCCCAGTTTCGCCCATTGAGATGGACAATAACAAACACCGCATGGCTCAAACTCCAACCCCCGTCGGCACGTAACTACAGCTGTTTCTAGTTATCACCTTTATCAACAAGCCTCAAGATGCACCCTGCAGCGAAGAAAAGTAGAAGAGACGATGAAGAAGCAGCAAGAATTATCAACAGACTTGGGACAACTTCAGGATCACTCGACAGTGTAAGTTTGATGAAGGAGGCAGATTTCCTATGGGAATATTTTGATGAGCGTCAACAGTACGATTCAGAAGCTTGGTTTGGGTGGACTTTATGTAAATGTGGCTCTATTGTTCACGCCCATCACCCGGCCTGCCTGAAGATAGGAGAAGTCCTGAAACTTTGAACCTGGTTTTCTCAGAGCAAATAGGAACTAGAAGTTAACATTAAAATGTGCATATCTTTGTAAAATATGCTCAGGTTAAGGTGTGTGATACACCATTTGAAAGCTTGGAATCTACACTTTCATAGTGTGTAAAAAACTCAAAAATGACCTCGGACGACTTGCAGGAGTTTTTACCAGCTTTGGTCACATATGACGCACAGTGGACAAAGGAATTTCAAGATCTCTGGAGATGGTCTTTAACCTTGAGATTGTTCATATTTTTCCTCAATTTTGCTTTTTAAGTCCTCAGACAATTCTGGGCTCCCCTTCCTCTTCCCCATGCTTGGTGTGACACACACAGGCACACAACACAAAGGTTGAGTCAACTTTTAGACATTCTAACTGGCTTCAGGTGTGATTCTACATTGCCAGCACCTGTTACTGCCACAGGTGAGTTTAAATGAGCATCACATGCTGGAAATAAAATGATTTACCCACAGTTTTAAAAGGGGGACAATCATTTTGTCCGGCCCATTTTTTGAGTTTGTGTAAAATTATGTCAATTTTGTCTTTTTTCTTCAGATTTTTTGTGTTTTTTCAATGCACATAAAGGAAATAAACGTGTGTACCAAAAACATTTGTAATTGCAACAATTTCTGGGAGAAATGGTGTATTTTCTGGAAAAATTCCAGGGGTGCCAATACTTTGGTCCATGACTGTAATAAATGTCATTGCACAGCAACATCATATTCCACCATATTGTTAGGGGCCAGTCGGAACCAAAAATACAAGGGTCAACATTGTCGTGTGGCAATTAAACAGCACATTTAAACACAAAAAGGCTTTGCTAGCTCAGACTCATCATAACTGAGATTTTGTTATAAAAACACATTTTCCACTGATAAATTTAGCTCCTATGGCATTGACCACTCAACTTTAAAGAAAAGATAGGTGTATTCATTTCCAACATTCATAGCATGACTTACTGAAAAAAATACTCTACTCTTATTCAATATTTCTTTGGGTTTATAGCCTTCCAAAACTAGACTTCCACTCCCCTTTTTTCCATTTATCTGCTTGCAAAATCCTAAAACCAGCTGTCTGCAACTTGCCAGACTGAACTGCTCATCAGACAGCCTGAATGGAGCTGACGTGGCTCGGTTCATAGCTACAACCATCACCATCAGTCTTACAAATCTTTGGTCTGAACTGGACAAAATGGTACCAAATGAGGAGCTTTCATAATCCAGATCTCTTAAAGTTCAGCTGGATGGACAGAAATAAAGCCATGCTTTTAGTTAACTAGCAGAATACATCAGATCATGTCAGCTGATGGGATGGACTTTAATGCATGCCAGTAGTCCAGGGGTGTCAAACTCAAGGCCCGGGGGCCAAATCCGGCCCGTGGTACAGCTATATCCGGCCCGCAAGATCTCACGACTTTTCTATTCTAACTGGCCCACCAGTATGAGGTCTGCAGATTTCCTCCAGTATAAATGTGTAAACTTTACCTCGATGATTTAAAATATCCTTGTTGAATTATAAAAATCTGAAAAAGAGTGAAAGTAATTCAAAAAAGTAAGGAAGGTGGGAAAATAAATTAATGTCATTTCATACTTTCAATCTTGCATCTCACAGTTCTGATTTAAACTTATGAGTTTGACTTTTTTCATGTTTTGATCTTCAAGATTCACATTTTAAAATCCTGGGTCATATTTTTACCTTTTAAACTTGTGATTTTGACTTTCTATCTCATATATTTGCCTTTTAAAAACATTACTCTGCCTTTAAATTTCATGTTTTGACCATTTGAATTAATAGGTTTGACTTTTTATCTCGGTCTTTGAGCCTTAAAACTAATCATTTGACTTTTTGTATCTCAGAATGATTTGCTATCAGTGTTATTTATATTTTTTATATTTTACTAATGGGGAAAATGAGGTTGACAGTCAATGGTCAAATGTCGACCTTGTTGGACTCTTAGGTTAGGCCTAAATTCAAAATCTGCGATTGACTTTCACACTCCTGGTCTAAATAGTCTGGCTCTCAGGACGTCTTATTGGAGCAAATCTGGCCCCAGACCCATTATGAGTTTGACACCCCTGCAGTAGACATTTCATCTACACAACCAATCCAGTTAAGATGAAGGCATCCCCAGTATGCGGTCTGAGCTTTTAAGGTTTACCACTTGGCAGTTCGAATGCCCTAATGAGGGGTGTCAAATTCAATCACAGCAGGGGCCGGATTCTGGATTCATGTCTAACCTGAGAGCCTAACAGGGTCAACATTTAACCAGAACTGTCGACCTCATTTTCACCAGTAATAAAATATGAAAAAAACAGCACTGGTGATAAATCATTTGGAAATTTAAAAAGTGAAAATGATAAGTTTAAAGGCTCATATCTGAGATAAAAATTCCAGTTTATTAGTTCAAAAGATCAGAACACGATATTAAAAACAGAAAAATAATATTTTTAAAGAGCAAATATATGAGGAGAAAGTTGAAATCATAAGTTTGAAAGGTGAAAATATGAGATCAATTTTGAAAACATCAGTTAAAAAGTCAAAATATGACTTAAAATTTTAAATTGTGAGTCTGATGGGTCAAAATATTTGATTGAAAAGCCAAAATTAGGAGTTGAAAATGTCAAAATATGAGCCAGAATTCAAAATGATGACTTAAAAAGTTAAAATTATGACTTAAATTCAAAATTGGGAGTGTAAAAGGTCAAAATATGATCTAAAACATACAATTTATTCCTTCAAAATGTCAAAATATGAGAGAAAAATTTTGAAGTCATGTTTGTAAAAGTGAAAACATGGGATTAAAAAGCCAATGTAAGGAGTTGAAAATGTCCAAATATGACTTAAAATATAAAACTGGGAATCTAAAAAACGAAAATGTGACATACAGTGCTTAACAAATTTATTAGACCACCTGTCATATTTGTCTCAAAGACCATCCAGTATCATGAAGTGCTTTAATGCAGACTCTTTCATTGTCAGTGAGCTCTCCACGTTTTACCATTTTTAACAAGAATGAGGAATTTCAAACTGAATTCACCCAAATATGAGCCGGCTCACTGGGCTTCTCTGAGAAGTCAGAAATGAATCAAGCATAACATTCAACCACTAAAACTAATTTTTCTCTTCAGGAATGCAAGTAAATAACTATAGTTTGACATATTAATCAAGAAATATTAATGTGCTTTACTTTTTTTTCAGTTTTTTGTAAATCAGTAAATTTTAAAATTCATTGATAACAATAATAATTCTATTTTAGCATTAGAAATATCATTTGGGTTAAAGAGCTTCTACATATTAATGTATTAACCATTGCAGAAACATAAAAATGATTTTGGTTTTACCAATTTTTACCATTGCTGTTAACTTAGGGCAGCTGTGGCATAAACCTTACTTTGGGAGATGGGCTAATAAATTTGTTAAGCACTGTATAAAGTCCAAATTATGAGTTGAAAAGGTCAAAGTATGAAATGAAGAGTCAAAATCATATGTTTGGGTCGTAATCTTGAGATGCAAAGTTGAAAATATGAAATAAAACACATATTCATTTCTTTCCCCAAATTTTGAGTTTTTATGAAATCTCTTTACCTTTTCAGATTTTTATGATTTAACAAGGATATTTCAAATAATCAAGTTGAAGTTTACATTTTTTATACTGGAGGAAATCTGCAGACCTCATACTGGTGGGCCAGTTCGAATACAAATATGATCTTGTGGGCCGGATATAATCGTTCCACGGGCCGGATTTGGACCCCGAGCCTTGAGTTTGACACCCCTGCTTTAATGGATGTAAACCCCTCTGACTGCATTGGCTAAACATGGTAGAAGTTAAACCCAGACTGCTCACTATGAGAAATCTAGCCAGCATGAGGCCTGAAACCCAACAGCGAGACTGGCTGATGCCCTCTGATGACTGTCTGATAGCTGTGTGACGTGCCGTGGAGTGAATAAAGAAAATCATGATAAAAGAAGTTTAAAGTGGAATTAAACACCATCTTTGCAGAGACATCTCAATCAGAAACGTTAGTACCTAAACTTCATCATGCACTGGCCAAGACTTTTGCATTCCTGCATGTTCCTGATTTCCCTGGGACTTTCTTCTAGCTGGAGGGGCAAAACAAAGAAAAACCCTGTTAGAAAATGGAAGAAAACAAGCTTGAAACAGAATTTTCCTTTGTTTGGCCCCACCTAGCTCATCAAAAAGCTTCTGTAAATATTGAGCTGTACCAACCTGCTGCCAGGAGCTGGTTACTGGAGGAACAGGTTTCTATGGATTTCCTTTTCCAACTTTCCACCTGCAAATTTCAAACAAAATCTTTAAGATCCAACAAACACTCCTTATGAAGATCTAAAAAACCTCTCAGCAGCTGATTGACATATTTTGGTCCTGGGTTGAAGCGTAATGTTAGTGTTGTACCTCTCTCTGGTTGGGGAAACCGTTCGAGCTGATGATGCGTTTGTAGAACTGGACAGAGGCCTTGGGGTAGCGTGGTTTATTTTTGTTCCTGAAGTCCACGTAGTAAAGTCCAAACCGCTCTGAGTATCCTTCATCCCACTCAAAGTTATCGAGGAGAGACCAGGCTGTGTAACCCTTCACATTCACACCGTCTTTAACCGCTGTACGGTAAAAGAAGAAGGATAATATATCACACTTGCTCTGTTTAAAATATGAATTAAACATTCTTTACAACTCATACATTTGAGGAGACCTGGTTTTAAGGAGGCTGCTTTCACCTTTGAGCATTTCGTTGATGTATTCCTTGAAGTACTGCATCCTCCAGTCGTCACAGAGGTCGGTGCAGAGCATTTTCTCTGACACGCCGTTTTCTGTCACGTAGATCATGGGGTTCCCGTACTGAGTCTGTTTAAAAGACGCGAAACAGCATAAAAGATAAATACACCATACAGTCTTTCTTCCAGTTTCCTTTGATAAACCTTAAAGCTAAAATCTCCATGTTTGATCTGAGTGTCTTGTACCTTGACAAAGTTCAACAAGCGTCTGAAACCCCAGGGAACAGAGTAGAGCCATTCAGAGCCGGGATCAGGCCACTGTGGGTCAACCAGCTCTGCGAGGTCACGGTCTGCAAAGTAGCTGTCCCCGACACCTGATGGGTAATTCTTCATGGTGACGTAACGGGTGGTGAAGTGTCCGAGGCCAAGGAAGTCGCAGGTTCCCTTATTGTAGCTCTTCTCCTGAGGGGAGAAGACGGGCAGCCGAGACGCTCCGAGGCCCTGCTGACCGCTCTTCCTGCCTGAACATAGAGTGAAATCAAACTAATCAGTCAACTGCATTCTCCTCAACATTTTTATTTCATGCCTCGTAGTTTTAAAAAGTATCAATTTCAAAGAGGACATATTTAGAAAAACTAGGGATGTAGATATGGATTTTTGCTGATTTCAGATATGCCATTATCTACAAACACATTTTAGTGGATATATTTACCACTAATATATTTATATTTTTTCATTGTAAAGACCAAGTTTCTTCAGTGCAAAAAGAGGCTGAGTCAAGCGGAGCTGAGAGCGAGCGGGGCAGGAGACAGTCTGGTAGCTGTTTTACGTTTGGGACATTATTCCAAATGTTCAGGTCTCATGCTGGGCCTCCTTGAATGTGTGGCGCCCATAGACTGTAGAAAGAATTGGACAAACCCTGTGTGACGTCAGTCATCTGCTTACAATAGGCGGAGTAAAACGGCTTTTGAAGCCAATCCGTGGATGCTTCCATATTGAAATCGTGGTCTCAACTGAACTTTGGATCAACCTAACGGCCCGCCCACTAAACGTGACTTCCTGTCAGCCTGCTAGCTAGCATTCCAATTGACAGGAATGGAGCCTCTGCCTGCCGAGCTATCTGTCAATCAAATGTGAGGCGCCAATCACCGTAAAGTGAGGTTTATCCTAAATATAATCCAAACGATTGTGGTACAAAAAATTCCCCCCTGTACAGTGGGAGCACAATAAGACACTAGCTAATGAGACACGTTTGGTGTTTTGAACCAGGCTGTAAACCAGTTTATTTTGTGTGTCAAAACTGGCTATTTAACATGTGTGCAGATGGAACTTCTGGTTTTCCTGCAGCCAGCCTCAAGTGGACACTCGCGGTATAGCAATTTTTTGCACTTCCGCATTGGCTTCATTTTTAGGACCGGAGGTTGCTGCTTGGTGGCACCCTAAAATACACCTATACCGGATGGTACATTTACACATTTTGCTAGTTTCTAAGGCTGATAGAGGTTTTATACCAGGTGTGTCAAACTCAATCACAGCAGGGGCCGGAACCAGAACTGTCAACGTCATTTTCACCAGTAATTAAATGTAAAAAAAAAAAACAGCACAGATTATAAATCATTTGGAAATTTGAAAATGTAAAAATGATAAGTTCAAAGGCTCATATCTGAGATAAAAATTCCAATTTATTAGTTCAAAAGATCATAACACGATATTAAAAATAGAAAAAAAACAAATGTTTTTAAAGAGCAAATATACGAGGAGAAAGTTGAAATCATAAGTTCGAAAGGTGAAAATATGACTTAAAATTTTAATTGTGAGTCTGATAGTTCAAAATATGGGATTGAAAAGCCAAAAATTAGGAGTTGAAAATGTCAAAATATGAGCTAGAATTCAAAATGATGGCTCAAAAAGTTAAAAATATGACTTACATTTAAAATTGGGAGTCTAAACGGTCAAAATATGATATAAAAAGTAAAAACTAGTCATTCAAAATGTCAAAATATGAGAAAAAAAATTGAAATCATGTTTCTAAAAGTCAAAACATGGGATTAAAAAGCCAAAGTAAGGAGTTGAAAAGGTCAAAATATGACTTAAAATTTAAAATTTGAAATCTAAAAGATAAAAAATATGACATAAAAAGTCCAAATTATGAGTTGAAAAGGTCAAAGCATAAAGTGAAAAGTCAAAATCATAAGTTTCTGTTATAACTTTGAAATGCAAAACTGAAAATATGAAATAAAAACAGATTTTTATGGCTAAGGAGATTTTAAATAATTAAGTTGAAGTTTACATTATTATACTGGAGTGAATCTGCAGACCTCATACTGGTGGGCCAGTTAGAATACAAATCTTGCAGATCTTGCGGGCCAGATATAATCATTCCACGGGCCGGATTTTGCCCCCGGGCCTTGAGTTTGACACCCGTGTTTTACACCAAGGCTGCAAGTTCCAGCATTTTCATATCTGCAGGGCCATTCTTTAAGTTTTTAATCTAATGTCTGCCAATACCAATATTTTGCTGATAGTATTGTGCATCCCTCAGAAAAACCCACTCTCTCAGCATGTATTTGGGTATCTACCAATCAACAAACAGCCTTTTCCTGTTTAGAAAACAAGCATATTTCTCTACAGTATCATAGGAAGTGTTTGATTCTGAATGTGACATACCAATGTAATCCTTCATAACCTGGGGATAGTCTCCACTGTAGAGGGGCGTAGCAAACCATCCCAAGTAGAACTGGATGTATCTCTCTGCTGCTTCGATGTCCCTCTGGTTGGTGCTGTCCACTGGTTCCCCCCAATCAGCTGTCAGAGAGATCCCAACAAGGCCTGCACACACCAAAGTCTGTTAAAACCCAGCATGGTGGAAATTCCACTTCTATTAAAAGAATATAAAAACCAGCTCCATGAGCTTCTCTTCTCACCTTTTTGTTTGCCCCTCCACTGCATGTCGTACGTGTGCCAAACTCTGGCGTGTGCCTGTGTCAGAGAGAAAGACAGTGTCAGTTTAATTTCTGTTTTTCTTATTTATCTGATATCAGATAAGACAAAATAATGCCATGAAAAAAACATCAACACTTTCATGCAGAGAGTGGTCTATCATAAGTAAACAGCACAAAATATGAATGAGACACAGCAGCAGAATGGCAGCTTCCTATAGACGTTCATGCTCTGTCATGTTGCAGACTTTAAAGCAGTGTTACTCAACTCTGCTCAACCAAAGAGCCAAATTGTTGGAAAATACCTTCGCAAGAGCCACAATCTAAGCGGTGAAAAGTGGCAACAACAGTTTGAAGTAGCAATAATAATAATAAAAAATAAGTTAAAGGTGGCAAAAATGATCCAAAAGTGGTAAAAATGTGTCAAATTATAGAGAAATGTGACTAAAATGAGCAAAAAGCAGTCAAGAGTGGCAAAATAGGGCCAAAAAAAGTAACAAGTGGTTTTAAATGGCAAAATATAGCTTAAATGGGCTACATTGGTGAAAAAGGGCAAAAATGGGAAAAGTGGCTAAAAAAAGCCCCAAAATGGGCAAAAAAGAGGAAACAAGTGGTATTTAATGGAAAAGGGTAGCTTAAAAGGGTGGAAAGTGGCGAAAAAATGGTGAAAGAGGCTAAATGGGAAAAAGTGTCATAAAGAAGTGGCAAAAATGGGCAAAAAAAATATAGGAAAAAAAGGGGTACTTGATGGCAAAAGGCAGTTTAAATGGGTGAAAAGTGGAAAAAAAATTGTGAAAAAATGAAAAAAATTGGGAGAAAGTGGCAAGAAGAAGAAATTATTCATCATAACTCTCAATAGACAATTGATTTTTACCGACATAAAAGATTCAGGGCTTCTGAGAAAACAGCTGCGGCTAAAGTCCTGTGAGCCACTGCCTCGCTTTGCCTGTGGAACTCCACTAAAACATACAGTGTATATCATAGTAATAGGGATTTCTCTTTGATTAAAACAGACATTTCAGTGCAAAAATTCTTTGAACTGCATCAATCAGAAAGATTGTGATCATGGTTTTTACCAGAATCAAACAGCCGAAAGATCAAATTTATAAATGGAGCTTTTTATTCTCCATTGATGCAAAAATAAAGTTTGGTATCAGTTTTCCTTTAAATGAAGATTTATGCCTTTTGCCAGCTTCTGCACATGTGGAACAACCTAACCTCTAGGCCCTCTGTGCCCAGGGTGTCTCTGTTTCTAACACCAAACTGGACTCAAACAGCAAAGCAGCGTCTCCTGGGCGTTACCTTGATGATGTGGTGAGCAGCTCTGTACGCTCCGGTGCCCTTCAGCTTCAGTCCAGGAGCGTGTTCTCCTGTTTGATATCCTTCCACCGCAATAGACTGAAAACACAGGAGAACTTTGTCTTCAAGAACTCAGACAGTTAAGATACTGCTGCAGGAAACCGTGAATGCACCATGATTCATCAGACATACCCAGGGGTTATTGAAGGTGATCCAATACTTGACTCTGTTTCCAAACCTCTCAAAGCAAAGGTTGGCGAAGTCGTTGAAGTAGTTGACCATGGTGACGTTCTGCCAGCCACCGTACTTCTCCTGTAACACCTGAGGAGTAAAACCAGGTCAGTATGCACACATGAGCTGTAAATCTGGAGGTGGAAACACAAAGATGAAGTTCTCACCTGTGGTAGATCCCAGTGGTACAGAGTCACAACAGGAGTGATCTTAT
Organism: Cheilinus undulatus; assembly: GCF_018320785.1. NCBI lineage: Eukaryota > Metazoa > Chordata > Actinopteri > Labriformes > Labridae > Cheilinus > Cheilinus undulatus. The sequence goes on from NC_054865.1 coordinate 2,175,623, forward strand.
TGTCCAGCAGCATGTTGATCAAGTCATCGTAATATTTGATTCCTCTCTCGTTGATTTTTTCACCTCAGATAAAGCAGCAAAAGAATCATTAGTAGATGTATGATTTCACTTTGATGAGAAGATTAAAATAGGACTGTATAGCATTATCTTTCTGCCTGTATCATGCAGTCATCAAGTTTGGAAAGGAAGCGCAGTAAACCCAAAACTGAGCTAAACCACTGACACTGACATCAAGAAACATTCAGAAAAAGTAAAGTGTGAAGATAATAATTCAATCTCATTTAAGGTGTCCTTGTGGTCACAGTTTTCGTTTTCTTTCTAAAGTCTGGCTTTTGTGTTTGATTGAACTTCATCAGGTGATTGATGCTGTATCTCTCTATATCGGATTTTATTGTGGAAACTGGAACCAAAAAGTCTGCAGGAGAGAGGAGCATGCTCTGTACAGTGAGCGTGCTCAGCACAGCGAGCATGCTCAGTACGGTGAGCCTGCTCTGTATGGAAAGCCTGCTCAGCATGGTGGACATGCTCAGCAAAGTGAGCATGCTCTGTTCGGTCAGCGCGCTCCATATGGGGAGCATACTCTGTACTGTGAGCATACTCTGTACTGTGAGCATACTCTGTGCTGTGAGCGTGCTCTGTGCTGTGAGCGTGCTCTGTACTGTGAGCATACTCTGTACTGAGTGTGCTCTGTACTGTGAGTGTGCTCTGTACTGTGAGCATACTCTGTACTGTGAGCATACTCTGTACTGTGAGCATACTCTGTGCTGTGAGCGTGCTCTGTACTGTGAGCATACTCTGTACTGTGAGCATACTCTATACTGTGAGCATACTCTATACTGTGAGCATACCCTATACTGTGAGCAAACTCTGTACTGTGACTGTGCTCTGTACCTTGAGCGTGCTCTGTACTGTGAGCATACTCTGTACTGTGAGTGTGCTTTGTACCGTGAGCATACTCTGTACTGTGAGCATACTCTACTGTGAGCATGCTCTGTACTGTGAGCATACTCTGTACTGTGAGCATACTCTGTACTGTGAGCATACTCTGTACTGTGAGCATACTCTGTACTGTGAGCATACTCTACTGTGAGCATGCTCTGTACTGTGAGCATACTCTACTGTGAGCGTGCTCTGTACTGTGAGCATACTCTGTACTGTGAGCGTGCTCTGTACTGTGAGCATACTCTATACTGTGAGCATACTCTGTACTGTGAGTGTGCTCTGTACTGTGAGCATACTCTATACTGTGAGCATACTCTGTACTGTGAGTGTGCTCTGTACTGTGAGCATACTCTATACTGTGAGCATACTCTGTACTGTGAGCATACTCTACTGTGAGCGTGCTCTGTACTGTGAGCATACTCTACTGTGAGCGTGCTCTGTACTGTGAGCATACTCTGTACTGTGAGCATACTCTGTACTGTGAGCATACTCTGTACTGTGAGTGTGCTTTGTACTTTGAGTGTGCTCTGTACTGTGAGTGTGCTCTGTACTGTGAGTGTGCTCTGTACTGTGAGCATACTCTGTACTGTGAGCATACTGTACTGTGAGCATGCTCTGTACTGTGAGCATACTCTACTGTGAGCGTGCTCTGTACTGTGAGCATACTCTGTACTGTGAGCGTGCTCTGTACTGTGAGCATACTCTATACTGTGAGCATACTCTGTACTGTGAGCATACTCTGTACTGTGAGCGTGCTCTGTACTGTGAGCATACTCTGTACTGTGAGCATACTCTGTACTGTGAGTGTGCTTTGTACCGTGAGCATACTCTGTACTGTGAGCATACTCTACTGTGAGCATGCTCTGTACTGTGAGCATACTCTGTACTGTGAGCGTGCTCTGTACTGTGAGCATACTCTGTACTGTGAGCATACTCTGTACTGTGAGCATACTCTGTACTGTGAGCATACTCTGTACTGTGAGCATACTCTACTGTGAGCATGCTCTGTACTGTGAGCATACTCTACTGTGAGCGTGCTCTGTACTGTGAGCATACTCTGTACTGTGAGCGTGCTCTGTACTGTGAGCATACTCTATACTGTGAGCATACTCTGTACTGTGAGTGTGCTCTGTACTGTGAGCATACTCTGTACTGTGAGCATACTCTACTGTGAGCGTGCTCTGTACTGTGAGCATACTCTACTGTGAGCGTGCTCTGTACTGTGAGCATACTCTGTACTGTGAGCATACTCTGTACTGTGAGCATACTCTGTACTGTGAGTGTGCTTTGTACTTTGAGTGTGCTCTGTACTGTGAGTGTGCTCTGTACTGTGAGTGTGCTCTGTACTGTGAGCATACTCTTTACTGTGAGCATACTCTGTACTGTGAGTGTGCTCTGTACTGTGAGCATACTCTGTACTGTGAGCATACTCTGTACTGTGAGCATACTCTGTACTGTGAGCATACTCTGTACTGTGAGCATACTCTGTACTGTGAGCATACTCTGTACTGTGAGCATACTCTGTACTGTGAGTGTGCTTTGTACTTTGAGTGTGCTTTGTACTGTGAGCATACTCTGTACTGTGAGCATACTCTGTACTGTGAGTGTGCTTTGTACTTTGAGTGTGCTTTGTACTGTGAGCATACTCTGTACTGTGAGTGTGCTCTGTACTGTGAGCATACTCTGTACTGTGAGCATACTCTGTACTGTGAGCATACTCTGTACTGTGAGCATACTCTGTACTGTGAGCGTGCTCTGTACTGTGAGCATACTCTGTACTGTGAGCATACTCTGTACTGTGAGCATACTCTGTACTGTGAGCATACTCTGTACTGTGAGCATACTCTGTACTGTGAGCATACTGTACTGTGAGCATGCTCTGTACTGTGAGCATACTCTACTGTGAGCGTGCTCTGTACTGTGAGCATACTCTGTACTGTGAGCGTGCTCTGTACTGTGAGCATACTCTATACTGTGAGCATACTCTGTACTGTGAGTGTGCTCTGTACTGTGAGCATACTCTATACTGTGAGCATACTCTGTACTGTGAGTGTGCTCTGTACTGTGAGCATACTCTATACTGTGAGCATACTCTGTACTGTGAGCATACTCTACTGTGAGCGTGCTCTGTACTGTGAGCATACTCTACTGTGAGCGTGCTCTGTACTGTGAGCATACTCTGTACTGTGAGCATACTCTGTACTGTGAGCATACTCTGTACTGTGAGCATACTCTGTACTGTGAGTGTGCTTTGTACTTTGAGTGTGCTCTGTACTGTGAGTGTGCTCTGTACTGTGAGTGTGCTCTGTACTGTGAGCATACTCTTTACTGTGAGCATACTCTGTACTGTGAGTGTGCTCTGTACTGTGAGCATACTCTGTACTGTGAGCATACTCTGTACTGTGAGTGTGCTTTGTACTGTGAGCATACTCTGTACTGTGAGTGTGCTTTGTACTGTGAGCATACTCTGTACGTTGGCCCTGAAAGTCAATGACAAAAACAACAAGAAAAAAATCTTCATGGAGCCCCCAAAAAAATTTGAAAGTGAGGTGCAAAAGCATTTTTTTTGCCATCAATTATTTCAGAAAGCACAAAAAAATTTACATGAAGTATTTCCCAGAAGGAAACCCATGGCCCCCAAAGAGGGCCTGAAATGATTAAAGGCAAGGCTTAATATTAACATTTGTGCCATTTTGCACTGCTAGCAAATACAGCAAAGTCTGTGAGAAGACTTCCTGGTAAAGTAGGGCTGATGATGAATCTCCAAAACAGACGTGCTTCACCCGTACACCGATGGGTATCTAAGCCAGAGCCATGCTCCGTCCTTTTACTACATCCTTTAGCTGTTCACCATCATGGGTGGGGGTCTAAAGTTTTTAATCTGCCAAAGGGCTAGGAGAGTTTAAAAACCACGGGGTTAGTGGAACTTAATATTTGATAAAACACACAAATGTGTGAAGTTTAAAAAAAAGTCATACACGCCCCAAAATGTAATGAAACAAAGGTATTTTTGAAGGGATTGAACATTTCTTAAAATGCTAAAAAATTAAGTTAAACACAAGAAAGATATTATAAAATGTAAAAAGATGTCATAAAATAACTCAATGAAACACAAAAATTGACATAAAATGAAAAAATACCATTTTGTAAAACACATTTTGCAAACTTTTGAAATTAGGGATGAACGCTATTATCAGTATAAATTTCAGTGTCAGCAGATATTAGATTTAAAAATAATTATCATATCTGAACATATAAAAGTCCATCCATCCATTCATTTTTTATACCACTTACCCTGTTTGGGGTCGCGGGGAGGCTGGAGCATATCCCAGCTGTCATTGGGCGAGAGGCAGGGTTACCCTGGACTGGTTGCCAGTCAATCACAGGGCTGACAACCAGGCACGCTCACACCTACGGCCATTTTAGAGTCACCAGTTAACCTAATGAGCATGTTTTTTGCAGTGGGAGGAAGCCAGAGTACCCAGCGAGAACCCACGTGTGCACGGCGAGAACATGCAAACTCTGCACAGAAAAGTTTATGATAATAATTACAGCCGCTATATGGCCCGCTGTTATCGGCCTATAAATGCTGTAAATGTCGACCATATGAGTGAATAGGTCAGTGAAGTCTGAGTCAGGACCTGCGTCAGCTCAAGTCTCTTTCTTTGTTCATCCTTAAACTTTAAAATTTTAAGGCCTTAGCTCAAAACCTGGGGTCCCAGACCCCCGGGGCCGCCAGAGATATCAGGGGGGCACATTAGGCTGTTACAATAGGATTTACACATACAAACAAAAAATAATGATTAAACTAGTACAAATAGTTCATGCAAAGATCTCTGATTAAAAACATTTGTGTTTAGGGCTATTTTGTTTGGATCTAAACAATAAAGATAATTTAATGTTCATTTTGGCAGCAGAGTATCACTTTTTTGTGCATCTGCATTTGTATATCAGTATTGATAAGCTAAAATTAATCTATAAATGTCAGCATATTGAATATCACTAAAAATTCTACAGCGTGCATCCCTAATTTTATGTTTCATTAAAAGTTTTAGATTTCATGAAATGTTTTTGTGAAGCATGACTTTTTTCTTTTTTACATTTTTTGTAATGTTACTGTTCATGGCCTTTAAGACTGGAAATCAAATTTTATGTTAATTTATGGTTGACCTTTCTTAAAAAACAAGCCAATAAAAGTAATAAAAACAATGTAGTTAAGTCTGGAACTTCCTCACAGTGAAAATAATAATAATAAAGAAAAGAAAAATCTCTTTATATAAGATAGCCAAGCATTAGTAGGGTTTAGATTTACTTTTCAGTCCGGTCGGTAGAATCCTTGGCCAGGAGATGGAGAAACGATAATGGTTCAACTTCATGTCCTTCATTAAGTTTATATCATCCTTTAAAAAAGAAAAAAACAGAAAATATTCAGGAAATGAGTGCAGGAATCAGACAGGAATAAATATCTCTGTCTGCCTGACATGAACCACAACTGAATCCTGATTCATGACTAAAGTTTTAGAAGTGCTGCCTCCTGGTAGAGGTCAGCTATCAAAGTTTTACAGTTTATTAATAGCAGGCTCTAAAGAGAACTCCCTTTCATATTTATCTGCTTGGAAGAATGACCTACAGCTAGATATCTCAGTACAGGATTGGGAAAATACATGTTTTCAGGCCCAAAAAACACTGTAAATACTAGATGCAGATTGATTCAGTATAAGTGGCTTTTCAGGAACTATATTACTCCAGTTAAACTACATCGTTTCAATCCTTCTATTCCTGATCTCTGCATTAAGTGTAGAAAAGAAGTAGGCACCCTCCTACATTGTATGTGGGGATGCCAAAAGCTTCAGAAATTCTGGGGAGAGGTTTTGGAACTGATTTCTAAAGTGGCAGGAATGTCAGTTCCCATTGAAGCAAAGCTCTGTTTATTACATATCTACCCAGAAGATTTTACAGCAAATGTAAAAAAATGTAAATTAATTAATTTTTGCCTGCTACAAGCTAAACGTGTGATTGCCTTAAAGTGGAAGGATATGGAGGGACCATTAGAGAAAATGACATATATAATAAGAGGTAAGATTGATGATTTCAATGAGTTATGGACACCTTTTTTGATTTTTATGAACAGGGCAGACACCTGGGACCAGGCAAGGAATGGTGATAACACCAATACCACAAATAGTCAAAGACTACTTTAACAGCTGGGGTATAAAGTTTTAAGCTGAGACAAAAATAGGACAATGACCAAATTATTAGTACTTTCTGAAATGGTGGACCTACTGTGGTTTATTGGTTTATTTGATTGTATTTAATTAAGTGAATACTACATGTCTGTGTTTACACTTATGGAATTTAATTGACTTATGTTTTGTTATGAATATGTGGACACTCATGATTTTCAGTTTATTGTATATTCAATTCATCATTAATGTATCTTAGCTCTCTGTTTTGTATTGGGGTTTTTCACTGAGAATGCTGGTTTAATTGGGTGGGGTTCTTGTGTTCTGAATGACTTTGATGTTTATTGTTTAAATGTAAAACTCAATAAACAAACTTCTGAGAAAAAAAAGAAGTGCTGCCTCCTGCAGCAGTGAAATGAACTGTAATATTTGCACAGAATAAGTCATGTAAAGTTTCTGTCACTGTCAGGCTCAGATTGTTTTTCTCAGTATCTGACAGTGTAAATGAAGGGATCCCTGCAGGAAGGCTCTGGTTTCAGAGGATGTTTTAAACACAAACAGCTGTGTTTGTAAGGTAGGATTCTCCAGAGCATCACTTTAGCTCAAGTCCAGCTTGTGAGCTTAATAAAGACACAAAACCAGTAGCTGAGAGCTGCCATCACTGTGGAGGGGTCTCGCTGTGGCATTCCCATGTTTGAGTGAAAGCTGCTTATTTACTTCCATTACCATGACTTTTCCTCAGGGTGTAACTGATTCTGGTTTTTCAGGGCTAACTGTGGCTGCTCATGCAGGCTTTGGATCACTGGTGCTAAGTGGTGTCTCTATTTCAGAAACTCCTCGCCCCCAAAGCTCATTAGCATCATTTTTAGCTCATTATTTTAACCGTGATCTGTAAAATAAAATGTAGATACCGGTACTTGGCCAAATGGCAAATATGGGCCTCAATAATGTGACAGGACAGGGTAGGTGATGTAGTGACCTTAGGTTTAATTTAGACTGTCAGCCTCTTGCTGCATACCTCTCTCTACTCCATGCATAAAGGCAAAAACAATGTTTAAAGAAAAAATCCAGGTTTGTTAACACAGTCTGGTAGCTTTGAGGACATCAATTGTCTGTTTCCGTTAGAAATAACTTAGAAAAAAGCTGTGAGCATGCTCCGTATCTGCTCTAATCCTTCCTGTAATGTTGTTACGTCAGAGAGGTAGGTCACCTTAAATTTGTAGTAGCCCTCACATGATGAGTCTCCGGTGTCATTCAGGAATATTTTCCCCTTTTTGTGGGCAAAAGTATCCCAAATGCTCATTCCTTTTCCGTCTGCGTTCCAGGCTCCTTCAGTCTGATAGGCCGAGCTGCCGGCGCCCCAGGAGAAGCCTGCAGAAGAGATGAGGAACGTGAGTGTGTGATCATTTTCATGGAGTTAAAAACCTGAAGTGTTTTGAGTAAGATTTAATTTTGTCGATATAAACACATTTTTTTTAAAGACATTAAAGATCCTGTAAAGTGAAATCCAAAATTTGTGTCTTAACACTCTAGAAATGTTGGAATATGATCGCTGCAAACATGCCAAAACAGAGATCTACATGTGATTGAATTCCGGATTTAGACCGTTAGAAATTTTTTTTATCTCTTTCTTTCAGGGTTTAATGTGGGCAGAGCCAATATAACATAGTAGGGAATGGCCCCACCCCTCTAACACTCCAAACTAAAATCACACAGCAGTTCATCTCAGTCCAGTCTGTTGTTAGCTGATGTCACTGCCCTTATTGAAAGTTAACAGTCAGTTAAATGCTGTTTTTTGTTCACTGTGAGGTAAATTTACCAAATCTTTCAGCCACAGTGGTCTGTGGATTTAAAGCATCATGACGGAGATTTGAGCCAGAAAACAGACTTTGTCACTACAGAGCAAGGCCACTGCTCTCTGCTCATAAGCTCAACAATCAGATTGTAGCATTCTTTAAATCTGAGAGGACTGCATTTCTCCTGACTGGGCGTGGCTTCAGCTCATTCAACAGACACGCCCACAACATCCTGGAGCAGATTTTACTGCCTCATTTTATATGATTTTAAAGCTTAATTAACTTAGAGGTGTTTTATTTGACTGAAATTTGATGAAGAGGTTCATAACACAGTGACCTGTCATACAACAATCCTAAATACAGATTCATTTCCACTTTACAAGGTCTTTAAGGTCAGAAATTAACACACTGTTTTTACAATTACTGTGAGGGGATCACACAGGGCATTCCTGAGGCTGAATCAACCAGTGCTGTGCCAGGTGTGTGTGGCTGATCAGCCCTGAGACCAGGGCCCTCATGTACAAAGATTTCCTACTGAAACATGGCATATGCTCAAATCCAGAAAACGTCGTACACATAGAAATATCCAGGGGCCTCATGCACAAAGGGTGCCTACGCACAAAAATGTGGCGTAGGGGAGACCGGATATGGTTGTAACATGGGGAGAGTTGTAACAGCACCAATTCCACCAATCAGGGATAAGAAAGGAGTCATATGACCATTTCAGTATTTACCCACTTCCTCCCTGATCACACATGGTGATTGTCAAGGCTGGAAACAGGTGCATTCAGATTCTATAAAGAAAAAACTGATTAATTTTAGGTAAGAAAGTAAGTTTTTTGACCAAGACTATATTTTGTTTAGTACTTATACTATTGCAGATAAAACCATGTGACTTATATTAGAATAAACTGTAGTTTCTCAGGCAAAATGTGATGCATTTTTCCCCTGCTAATGTCAAACCACTATGCTAATACAGCTAGTTAAACAATGGCTGACAGGGGTGGGGTGGGTTGCGACACATCTTTAGAAAGTGTTACAACCGTCCCCATAGATACAACTAAGAACACATTCTTGATTTAAATAATATTACAGAATGCTCAGGCAGTGGAAAAGAAAGACTGACGGAGGTGTGCCTGCAGTTGTTTTTAAAAAAAGCATCTGACGAGGTCACAAAGAAGGGCAAGTCAGTCAGATCAGTCGTGAAGGCACAATGGATCTGCCATGTAACACCAAGCAGATACTGCAAATCACTGCACTAGATCACTAAATCAGGAGGAATGGGCATGTAGGGTGTTGGCTGTCCAACGCAGGGCTCTATCTCAACGTCCTGCCCATTGAGCGCAGTGTGAACGAGGACAAAGCAAACTTGTTTTCTCTCAATGTCTTGCTGGGCTTCCAGTGTGTGTGTGGGCGGGGGGCATGTGTGGAGAGAGAGAGACATAGGGAGACAGGATAAGGCTGGACACTAGACTGTAGAAAAATTGGACAAACCCTGTGTGACGTCAGCCGTCTGCTCACAATTGGCGGACTCAAATGGCTCTTGAAGCCAATCTGCGGGGGCTTCCATATTGAAATTGCAGTCTCAGCCAAACTTTGGATCAACCTAACGGCCCGCCCACTAAGCGCAACTTCCTGTCAGCTAGCTAGCTAGCATTCTGGTTGACAGAAATGTAGCCTCTGCCTGTCGAGCTATCTGTCAATCAAATGAGACATGCCAGTCAGTGTAAAGTGAGGTTTATCCTAAATATAATCCAAACGATCGTGGTCCAAAAAATTGACCCCCCGTACAGTGAGAGCACATGAAGACACTTGCTAATGAGACACGTTTGGTGTTTTGAACCAGGCTGTAAACCAGTTTATTTGGGCTGGACGGTTTTACGAACGAGGGGCGCAGAGGTTACAGGAGTGCAGGAGTTGATGATCTGTTACATTGGTGGATCTTTTCATAATGTTCTGGGCTCATAATGGCATCCCACTCAGCGTGGCGCCCTAGGCGAATGCCTATATCTCCTATGCCCAGAAACGGCCCTGGTGTGGCCTCTGTTTTTGCTTTTTTTGTCTGTTACAACTTACCCCAGCATGTGTTACAACCTACCTTGGTGGTGGGGGAGGTTTTAACAAAGGATCACCATGTATTTGACATCACCTCATGATGTCTGTGATATTCTTGCAGAGATTTGAATTGGTGCCATTTGTAGTTAACAAATGTGGGTACTTTGTATTAAAGTTTGAGAATTCTAACTCAAAAATTCAGTGAGTTAAAGTTGCTGAAGCAAAAAGTGTTACAACCATACCCGGTCTCCCCTGCATGCTTTTTCACGGCAAAGCTCAGATGTATCAAGAATGAAATGACCGTGGAAATGGGCGGTGCCTCACGCCAACTTCATGGCTGGCGTACGCACGTTTCTACAGCTGTGGGCCCTTTGGCGACACTTAGAGGTGATGCTGGGAAACTGTTTTAATATATAAATGTGATGTGCACATCAGAGACACATGAGCAATTAACACTGATGAACAATTAACGCACACACGTGTCTGCAATTACACGAGTGGATATAAAAGCATGCGCAAAGTGGTGAAGAAAATACCGTTAACAACAATGGCTGCATTGACAACTGGCTCATCAGCTGCTTTAGGTTCCCGAGGGCAATCCTCCTGGAACTGTGCGCAGAGCTGCGGCCGGTGTTCTGACATATTTTGCTTCCTTGTAAGATTTTGCTACCTATCGACTACCCCTATGGACTACCCTAACCCTGACCCTTAGCAATTTTTGATGGGTAGCAAAAAATGGCAGAACACCGGCTTTGGCGCGCGACACAGCGAGGAGCCATGCACTGCCTGTATCCATACAGGTGCTGACCACACTGGAGCTCTTAGCACCTGGGGCATTCCAGAGGGAGCTGGCCGACCGATCAGTACCTTGCCAGTCGACGCTGAGCCGAGCCTTGCCAGCCGTGTGGGACAGAATTATCCGCACGTCCGCCAGGTAGCCTATAACAAATTCCCATACAATGCAGCTGAACAGGTCAACATTAAAGCGCAATTTGCAGCGAGAGCCGGTTTTCGTAATGTAATAGGAGTTATCGACTGCACACACATTGCTATTAAAGCGCCATCACATGATGAATTAGTATGCCAACAGGAAAAATTTTAATTCGATCAATGTTCGGATCAGATGTGATGCGCAAATGAAAGTAACCAGCATTGTGGGGAGGTGGCCTGGTTCAACGCACGATTTATACATTCTAAGTGACAGCATGGTTGGGAACAGACTACAAGCTGGCCTGTGCGCAATAGGGGGCTTCTTGGTGTGTAAATGTATTTGTTTAATTGCCTTAATATTAGTCCCCGTGATGTGCATTGAACATGTGCGCCCCTAAATCCTATCCTGTCTTCACGGCATCATTACTAGTCAGTGGTTAAAGTTAGTGACTTTCTGATTTTTGCTGGGTAAAGAACAGCTTCAGATCTTTCCAACAAGCCCCTGATTGTCTCTGTGTTCAAAATACTCATGTTAATAACCCCGTGCGTAAAGAGTGAAATCCGTGCGTAAAGTGTGAAATGTCTTAATCAGCCTCACCTTTTCCCCGGCGCACATCTGCATTAATTTGCAACAATAGTGTAGGATCCATGTAAGTAGTGTATAAGATTAACAATTGGAAACTGTAAATCCCGTTTCCTTTGTCTGCTTTTCGGCGACTCTCTGTTCAAACGGGGTGAGCCCCTCTTCTCCTGTCCCCCCGCCTGTTTTGGCCAAACATTGGCGGTGGGCTGCTGTTCTCTGCTTCACATCCACCTTGATGTCAGATCATTTCTTCTTCAATCCAGCATGTGTGCGCTTTCCTGACCCCACAGCATTGACAGCCTCACACACTCTCCCACTCACTCCTTATGCCATCAGCGTGCCAAAGAGGACATTTTTGCGCGCCTCCACTTAAGTTAGAAGAGCCCCCAATTCGCTTTCTGTTAAGTTCTTCTTTTTTTCCGTCTTACTCATTCTTTTTTTTAATTTTCTGATCGTGCAGAGAGGGGGATCTCAGGTGCAGGGCCCATTTAAATATGATTTGCGTATTTAAATTGGGGCGTGGACAGGGAGGAGTGGGGTACTCCGACATGTGTGCTAAATTCCACGTTGATTGGGATGTACAAAGGAAATGCGCTTGGATTCATGTGTGCGCACAGATTCATTCATCTTGATATTTTTATGCGTACAACGTTCTTTGGATTTGAGCGTACGCCATGTTTCAGTAGGAAATCCACGCAAGTGTTTGTACATGAGGCCCCAGGTGTGGACAGCTTATAGATGCTCTCGGGTTGCAGCACTCAGTGCCACTCATTATCTCACCTTCAGAGACAATGAGAGCATCTCCTTTTGATTTTTCTTGGGTGTTTCGATGTTAGGTTTTGTCAGACATTGCTGACCCTTTTCTCTGAACATTTTTCATTAGAATTAGCAGTTAGCCCCTAGTTTTAGTTTGTTGGTGCTGGAGCAATAACTTTTGTCTCTCTCTTGAACCCCAGTCTGGGAACCATAGAGTTTCTTCTAAAGACAGTTGTCTCACTCCCCCTGAAAGTCTGTTTCTTTTCAGCTGCATGGCAGCAGTGGTATGGTTTCCTCTTTTCCCACTATTGATTAGAACAGGAGTTTATTGGTTTGGCTTGTTATCGTTTTGCTTTAGTATTCTCCCTTTTACCATATACTGTGTATCGCTTGTGATTTAGTGGCTATCCTTCTAGGATAACTTAGAAATCCGCTGTCCCCCATCCTGACAATTACTTTTTCGGTTTTTATTCCTGCTCTCACAGTGATGTAAAATATTTCCACCATTGCACCTTTAATGCTTTATTTCATTTTAAAAACTCACAGACAGCTCAGTGGACCAGAAGTCATCTGATCCTTGAGATACCAAACCTTTTTATTTCTCACCGCTCACTGTGGATATTTTCATGAACTTTTCTATCTTTTGGGAGTTCTTTCTCCAGGGTTAAGCCTGGAGTTACTTACAATCTATCAAAATAAAAGCATTTTTACAAATACAAACTTAAGAATGCTTAAACTCAGACCTTTTTTCCCAGACCATCAATTTTTGAGTGCTCCCTTGGGCAGACCACACACTAACAAGCCCCCCCCTCCCCCCCCAGACCCTGAATCATACATATCAAACATGTTTGATATTTACGGTTCTAGGTTATAGTGCAGTTGTTCCCAACCTGTTCCAACTCAGGGCCCACTTTTAAGTCTCAAAAATTGTTGCAGCCCACCCTTGACCCCATAAATACAGAGGCCATATAACGCTTTCTCAGAGCACTTTTTGTTTTATTGAAGATTGAACATAAAGGACTGAACTGAATACAGGAGAAACATGTTGGAAGCTCCACAGTCGCTAACACAGCATCTGTAACATGTTGCAACACCTTCAGCATTATGGTTTTCAAGGAGCTGTCCACACAGTAACCTCTAGATAACAAAAGTTCCTATCTCTCATTTGCTTGTTACATGTCTAATACTTGAAGGAAAAACAAAACAAAATCATGAAAAAATAATTGTTTAATAATTAATTAATATTTTTTATAATTAATAATTTTAATAATTTTAATATTTTTTTTTAATATCCTTTTAAATGTAACTGAGTTTTAACATTTAAAACACAATTCTGTATATTTTTATTTTCATATATTTACCCCCCCCCCCCAAAACCATACTATTTTGGAAATGATTTGGTGGCCCATTTGCAAAACCGGGCCGTGGCCCACAGGTTGGGAATCACTATCATAGTGTTACAACAACCAATGAGAGCGAGCAGACCGGGTAGCGTCACCAGACGGCTCATACATACTTTACAACCATAAACACAACTGTACCTTAATTCCAGCCCGGATTTCATCCTGAGTCTTTCCCCTGTTTTATGATTTTTGCTTCACCTGTAACACACGCCAGGACAGCCTGTTGTGGAGAGACAGCAAGATGGTATCGACAGACATCCGTGTTTTTTTTTTTTTTTTTTCTGAAGTCACATGATCACGCAAGGTCATAGGGGGGTAAGCAGGTGTGTGGTCTCCAGTGATCTGACAGTCTGGCTGAGTCATCTAGTGTGTGCGTTTAGAGGATTAAAGAAAAAAAATCTTTGGAAATTGTCCTGAAGTTTGTGGTCTCCCATGGTTTAAAAATTGTTTCAGATTAAAAAATGGTCTAGTGCATGGCTGGCCTTAGATAGATAGGTTTAGAAATTTGTAACCTGACATGCCAGATTGACTCTTTCAAAAATATCCTTTGCATGTATATTTCACATTCATCTGTGAATGCTCCCAAAGAAAGCTTGGGAAGGACAGGACTTTTCAAAAAATTCTCTGACGGTGATTGGAGGAAGGTTCTGCCTGTCACATTCATGACAGGACAAAATGACGCTGTGCACATGTGTTTCTCCTGAGCTGACGGGCTACCAGAAGCTTCTTGGTGAATAAAACTGATGCCAAGGCTGTCGGGAGATGTGCAAAAATGTCTTCTCTGCTGAGACAAGCCTCCAGTGTGCCTCCTTGTTTTAGAAAGAAATGCTGTCCAGTTCCGATAAAACTGCTGCTTTCATACGGCTTCATCAGAGCTAACGGCTACCAAGACAGCAGCAGTTGGATACACAGCAAACCCAGCTGTAATGATCGCAAACCCATACTGAAGCAGACCAGGAGAAGAGTGGAAACATCTTTTCTGTCATGAAAAGCTTTGCTCTCTGTTTTAATAGAGAAATGTTGGAATGGAAATGGAAACCCAGCTACTGATTTGAATAGAAATCAAGCTACGGATGCACTAATACCACATGATTTTCAGACTAAGCATAATTACTCATCTGTGGGTACTCTCTGATATTTGGCACATATATTAGAGAAGTAGGATTGTGACAATAAGGACCAACACAGATACATGTGCTCAAAATATCAATTTAGTGAATACTGGTGTGTTTTTAAGCAGTTTCTTTAGTATAACACATCCACATCGCCATAGTTTCCCCATATTTGACTATGTGATCAGGTCAGAGTCGTCCAACGGCTCCCTTTTAAGCCCTGTAAAAATCTCTTATTTGATTCAGCTACCAGATGATTCCAGCATAAAACTGACTGGATATAATAGATAAACACTGATCAGAGATATCTGTTCATGCTACATGATTTGGCTAAATGCTGATGTTCGTAAACAGGGCAGACAGTGGCTGATGCCCATGTTAAACCAATGCATCAAATATGAATAGTAATGCATCTGTTGAACATTGGCGTTGGCTGAAGGTCATCCTGTCATTGGCCCATCTGCAAATAATCCAACATGCACCAATGACAGGAAAATAGACAAATCTGAAGTGGATGCTGTTACGCCAGAAAATACTGAAACTATAACAAAAGTGTCGAACAAAAGGTGCACGCCCTCCAACTCTGGCCATGGCGTTTGCTGCCAGTGCAGCATCTTGGATTTGTCTCTAATTGGCCAAAATAATGGGAAACTTAAGACATTCTTCTGTTACCTCCTCATGTCTGCAGGTTGTGCAGGTTCAGCCAAAAAGACTGCAACAGGACATCTCAACCTGGTGAATTCTAACTTATACATGATGCAAAGCCTCCTGCAACAAAAACACTTTTGCAACATGTGCTGTAGACTACAATCTCCGCTAGGGCTGGGAAATCAATCGAAAATAAGATTAAATCGCAATGTGGCCTGCTTCAATTTTCAAATCGCTGTATTTTTTTTAACTTTAAATGTTTCCAAATACCAGTTTAATAAATCAATTTTTGCATCAGAGATTTTATGCACATTATGCGAGCATAAAGTGTCCGTTTTTATAATGGTTGACAAAAATCCTTCTTTTTTGTTTTATGTATGTTTTTCTCAATCACAATGAGTGACATAAAAATGATAATGCCCTTAAACAAAGCGAATTACATCACATTTGCAATACAAGCAAAAATGGTTAGCTCATTCTATCTAAAGCTGATGAAGCCTAGCATTACTTCAGGAAAGTCATACTACAGCTGCAATCAGCTGGTAGCCAGCCTGGCCTCCTCCACCCCAGCTGCCTCCTTTATAGCTTAAAGCTTGTTGTGCCCCCATATTCAAATTCATGCTACTATGGATTAATTGCTTCTGAAATTTCATTGTTTTCATACACATGGTCGTATTTATGGAATTATTTATTGCTTGAATTTTTGAAAAGTACATACGATTAACCCAAAAATAACCACATATTAAATCGTAGTTGCAAATTTGGGAAAAAAAATTGCAACTAGATTATTTTAGCAAATCGTTCAGCCATAATCTTCACACAACTTAAGCTGCACAACAGCGATGACAACTCAAAATTTTGTCATAATTCTCTCTCCACTGAACAGCTGACAAGCCACGTCAGCACACCAAATCTGTCAGCTGCTGACGTGATCCCCTCAACAAGAGCCCTGCAACAACTTTAACCCACGGAGGCAGCTGCTGATCATGACGTTAAAACAACAGCATCTACTTCATTAGAGGCTGATAGCAAAAGATTAGAGTATGATCCACTTTTCTGCATCACTACCTTATTAGATCCCGGCATAAGGACCGCTATGTTGATAAGGTCGAGGGCCGCTTACGCTTAACTGATCCGTATGCTCACCAGCTGTCCTGGAGATGGGGCTTCACATCATGGATAAGAGGAGAAACAGACTGAGCTGCAGCAAGGCAGAGACGCTAATCCAGTGTTACTCAACCCAGCTCAACCAAAGAGACAAACTGTTGAAAATTATCTCTGCAAGAGCCACAATCTAAGTGATGAAAAGTGACGAAAATGGGTTAAAGTGGCAAAACTGGTCAAAAACTGGGAGAGAAATGGCAATAATGGGTAAAATGTCTGCACAAAATGGCAAAATCTGTGAGGAGAGTGGAAAAAAATGAGAGAAAAGTGTCAAAATTGGGTGAGAAGTGACAAAAAATGAGTAAAGGGTGGCAAAAATGGCTAAACAGGGGCAAAAAAGTGTCAAAAACATGGTGAAAAATGAGTGAAAAGTGACTAAAATGGGCAAAAAGGAGCAAAAGGTGGGAATCAATGGGCAAAGAGCAGCAAAGAGTGGCATTAAAGGGGATAAAGTGGCATTTAACGGCAAAAGCCTTCTTAAATGGGAAAAATGGCAAGAAAGGGGGAAAAAATAGCAATAAGCAGGATAAAAGAGGTTAAACCTGGTGAAAAATGGCAAAAACGGGATAAAAGTTGCAAAAGGAAGTGGCAAAAGTGGGCTTAAAGCTGTAAAAATTAACTAAAAGAGGCACAAAATTGAAAAAGGGCAAAAAAATGTGAATAAGGACAATGGAAATTTACAGACAAAAATAAGGGTGACAATTAAAGCCAACTGTATAAGTATAGGAAACAAACTGATTAATGTGACTTGCAATGTATAATTTCTGAGGTCAAAGTTTTCCCTTTTTTAAGGTTTTCTTGGTAAATAATATTTCAAATTTAGACATAAAAGAGCCACAAATCATCACAAGAGAGCCACATGTGGCTCCAGAGCCACACGTTGAGTATCACTGCGCTAATCTTTGTAGAGGAAAACATGCATCTGACAAAGAAGTAGGGCTGGGGAATATATCATTTTATTCTATCTATATATCACTTTGTATTTAAAAAGTTTAAACAGGATTGTTTAGTTTACTTTGAGGTTGATCTGAAAAAGTAAGTAGTGATTGGCGAAGTGTTGGTACTTTGTACTGGTAACGGTACTGTTGCGTTCCTAAACTGAACCATATCAGTAACTGTTTGACACCCAAGTCCTAAAAAAACATTGACAACTTTCTGTAGGAAATGCTGTCAGTATTTTTGTGCAATTTAGACTGTGGAGGAGTTGAACTACAATGTTTGATGGATTCATTCCTCTCCTACAAAGCTTTCTTGTGAATCTGATGTAGTTTAGACTTAGATATTTGCTTTAAAATGCATCTGAAGCATGCAGTTGAAATGTGATTATTTCTGATCAGCGACTAAAATTCTGTAATTCACCACATTTTTAAAGATGTACCATTCTACAGCCTTTGTGGAAGGATAAATTATGTGATTTAAGGCTTGATCTTGGTTGAAATTCTTGAAACCGTTTCTCCTCTGACCTGAAAGACTTCTTCAATACTTGAGATGAAGACGCCTCTCTAATCAAGCCTTCAGATCAAACTACCATGGCATGGACAGCTGAGAACTTTAACAGACATGTAGTTTAACCATATCGTACCTGTTGGAAAGGTTCCATAGAAGAACGACGTCTTTTCGTTCCTGGTCCAGTCAAAGTCCTCACTGGCTGTTGCACACAGAACCAGCACGCTCAGCAGGCAATGGTGCAGCATCTTTATCTTTGGCGAGGAGCTTGGGGTCTTCTGTTACACCTAAAAGACAAGAATCATCGCGTTTAAACCCTGATGTTACACATGGAATGGCTGTGGCAAAAGAGTAAAAATGTTAAAGCTGTCAAACTTCTCCTTTGTGCACCCTCAGCTCAATGAAAAATGTAAAATTCACAGATCCCTTATGGTAAAACCAACTTTCAGAAACTCGCGCAGACGTCAGAGAGTCCACAGGTTTTGGAAAAAAACACCCTACCTCAAACCTCAGGGTCACTTGTTAAATATCCAGAGAGAAACCACCCGTCATCATGGATTTAAAGGAATAATCTAGCTTCATTTCAGCCAGCTGTATGACACACTGACACAAAATGCAATCAGAGACAGAAAGTAGGCCAGTTTGTCCAGCATGGTCAGGATGAGAGACATTTCAAGCTGCTGTTTGTCTCCAGAAGTGTAAAGGATTAACAAAAATAAATAGGATTGGTTGAAAATGTGAAATAGCCTAAGAGCCCTCCTGCCAAAGCCTGAGCTGTGTCTGTCCCTACATCCGTCCCTTGTCTCAGTGTCGTCTCAGACTCTGATCCACATATAGTTGTCTGACCTGCTGCCCGTCCTGCATTTGTCCCCGCTGGAAACCGCTCCAAAGTGCAAGAAACGTCCCCAAGCTTCTGGACCTAGAGCATGCTCCCCACTGTCACCGCCACTGATCAGAGTTACTGTCACAAAAACAAAACCGAGTGAAGCATCCAGGACATTTTCTGCTATTCATCAGCCCTTCATACAGAGACCACCGAGGCCCCCGCCTCCACGCACACGCTGAATACCGCTCCATTCAGAGCCAGTGGAGTGTGAGCGTGAATCTGCTGCGGCTAACAGATCTTTTGGAAAAAAGGGAGATTTTGACACTGTAAGCAGAGTTAATGTTAGTGTGCCTGCTCCATGTGAGGCATGCTCTCATGAACATTATGCATGAGTTTACACCAGGGCTGTCTGATTATTCTTTTTTTGACCATGGTTGATAACTGTATCTTAGATTTTTATTTGCAAATAATACATTTTTAATTGCATGATTGAATAGAATTATTTTGCACTTTTGAATCAGTTTGAAGTCCATGCAGATAATGAGCAGGGATGCCTCCCAGTGTGTTGATTAGTGAGCCAAATTAAGTCAAAGAGATTTTTTTAAACAATGTTTATTTTTTTAAAGACTTATTGTGGACATTTATGCCTTTAATGGACAAATAGGAAAATGGATAGAGTCGCAAACTGGGGATAGAGAGAATGGGGAGCAACATGCCTCTACATGGGGTGTATAGACGTAACTCAGTGTTACTCAACCCAGCTCAACCAAAGAGCCAAATTGTTGAAAAATGTCATCGCAGAGCCACAATCTAAATGGTGAAAAATGGGCAAAAAATGTAAATCGGTGGGAAAACGGGGTAAAAGTGGCATTTAATGGCAAAGGCAGCTGAAACGGGCGAAAACTTGCAAAGAAGCAAGATGAAAGTGGCTAAAACTCATAAACAAGGGCAAAAGACTGATGGCAAAATGGTCAAAAAGAGGCAAAAAGGAGTGGTAAAAATATGCTAAAAGCAGCGGAAATGGATTTAAAGTGGCAACAAAATGGGCGGAAAAGGGGCAAAATAGGCATAGAATGGAAAAAACTGGGAGAAAAGTGGCAAAAATGGATGCAAAGTGAAAAAAATTTGGTTACAGGTGGTCAAAAAGCGACATAAAATGAGAGAAAAATGACTAAAATGGGCAAGAAAAGGTGGGGAAATAGGGTAAAAGTGGCATTTAATGGCAAAAGGCAGCTGATACGTCTGAAAAATTGCAAAGAAGCAAGAGTTAAGTGGCTAAAACTCATGAAAAAGGGCAAAAGTGTGATGCAAAATGGTCAAAAAATGGTCAAAAAATGACTAAAATGGGCAAAAACAGCTGTAAAAAGTTGGGAAAATTAGGTAAAAGTGGCATTTGATGGCAAAAGCAGCTGAAACGGCTAAAAACTTGCAAAGAAGCAGGATAAAAGTGTTTGAAATTCATGAAAAAGGGCAAAAATGGGATAAAAGTGGCAAAAAATGGTGGAAAAGTGGCTTAAAGAAGTTTTTAAAAGGCAATGGAAATATACAGAGAAAAAAATAAAGGTTGACAATTAAGTTGGACCATTAAAACTTCTGTGTAAGTGTGGGACACAAACTGATCAATGTGAATGGCAATGACTAATTTCTGAGGTTAAAGTTTAAAAAAATAATAATTCAAATTAAAACATGAAAGAGCCACAAATCATTACAAAAGAGCCACACGTTGCGACCACTGACATAACTACCCAGCTATGGCGCCCATGTTACGTTGACTTTGACTGATTATTTTAGTAAGTGCTGCTTTGCTCCACCATGTGGTCTGAAACCAGGACTTAGAGCTAGGAGACAGCACCAAAGAGTTTATTCTGTCAAATACACTCTTTAGCATTGTTATGCAGGAGTGCATGTACAAAATGACTCACTGGCATTCAAAAATTTCACCTTCAATCACTTTCTCTGTGTAAGTAACCACATTATGTTTAGATTTACTCAACAAAGTGTTGCTTTTATTTTGGGACTTGTACTGTCTTGAGTAAAAGGCTGATTTATGATTCTGCCAGAGGTCTGAACTCTACGCAAAGACCAATGGTAAATAGACTTGAGTTTGTTTAGTGATTTTCTAGTCCACCCATTCACACCCTTTCACTCCATTCACTCCACAGTCACACTGATAGCAGAGGCTGCTATTGAGAATTGGCCATCAGTTTTAGTTAATTCCTTTATAAATTCATTCCCATTGACACACCACCAATGAAGCAGTGGGAGCAAACTGGGGTCATGCCCAAGGACACAGCCACATGTTTCATGTTGCATATCCAGATAAACGTTCTGTCTGTCACATCTCTACGGGCCAATCAGAGCGACAAAACACATGACATAGAAGCTATCGAGCTGCACGTAAGCAGCTACGGGGAATAATGTGAACCATGGCGCCTAAGGACATGCAAGTACTTGACTTTTGTCATTTTTGAAAAGAAAACAACTCACTGCTGTTCTTTGTTCTTCTTTTGATGAAGAACTGTTGTCAAGTTCTGATAAAACTGGGGCTTTAGCAGAATCCACGCTAAGCTCTTCCGCCATAATTGCACCGGCCTCTTGCTGCTGATTTACGTCACTACTCTGCCGTGCCTGAAAGTACTGCCCCTCGTAGCTGATTGGTCCTGTCACTTTCTAACCGGGCCCAAACGGTTCAGATGGGAGCTTTGCAAGATGGATTCACCAGTTAGAAACAAGGAAACAGGCGTATCCATCTGCTTTGCAAGGTTAACTTTATGCTTCATGTTAGCTGTTGTCATCATGGCTGTGTTTGTTGTGCTTCCTCCTTCAGTCAGCATGCACCCTGACTGGCGACTGTTCAGATCCATGTGATAATCCACAGAGTGGGTCCTCGGCTGTCCTCAGAGTGCCTAGTGTGTTTTACAGTAGGATTTCTGATAATAAATATTTAACATGTTTTTATTTAAGATTTCAAATCAGTGGTTCTTTAAGTCCTCAGAGCATGTCTTGGGGAAAAAAAATCACTCCTTACAGCAAACACCACAGAATAATTTTTACTTTGAAATTTGTACTGTCTTAAAATGATTACTTCCTGTTGAAATTCAGACCTAATTTTATTGTGAAAGAAAATATGGAACTTGAAAGTAACAACGCTGGTTTAACCACAGACAAGACGGACTTGTAACAGAAAGGAAAAAGAGTTTAAGTCATATGGTGCATTAGATAAGATAATCCTTTATTTATCCCACAGTGGGATAATAAAATAGCTAGCTCAGGGGCATTGACATCTGGCTTCCTTGGTTTATGTGCAGCTTGTCCTCTGAAAAATGTCTCCTAAATATACTCTAAAGACTTCAAGGATTTTTTAAAAAACTATTTGATGTGTACAGATGAAAGATAGAAGGACATAAACACAGATGTACAGTGCTTTGAAAAAGTATTTGTCTCTTCCTGATTTCTTTTCTCATTTTTCTCATTTCTTTTCTTTTTTCTTTTTGGCAGTTGTGACACTTAAATTTTTCAGATCATCAAACAAATTTTAATATTAGAAAATACAAAGGTCAGTTTTAAATGATCAAGTTTGTAGTCCATTCAGAGGTGGACTTGCTGGTGTGTTTGGGATCATTGTCCTGCTCCATAACCCAAGTGGTCTTGAGCTTGAGGTCATGAACTGATGGATGGACATTCTCCTTCTGGATTTTCTGCTAGAGAGCAGAATTCATGGTTCTAGTGGTCCAGGTCCTGGTCTGATGTTCTTCTGATGAAATGCTGTGTTAGTTTGACTCCTGATGGAATGGGATGTATGCCTTCCAGAAAGTTCCTCTTCTGTCTGGTCAGTCCTCCAAATATCTTTCCAGAAGTCTTGGGGATCATCAGGATGTTTTTAGTCAAATGTGAGACGAGCCTTCGTGTTCTTGTTGGTCAGCAGTGGTTTTGGCCTTGGAACTCTCCCATGATGCCATTGTTGCCCAGTCTTGTTCTGATTGTTGAATCATGACCTCTGACCTTAACTGAATCAGTGAGGCCTGCAGGTCTTTAGATGTTGTTCTGGGTTCTTCTGGGACTTCCTGGAAGAGTCGTCCATGCACTCTTGAAATCCTGTTGGTAGGCCGGCCACTCCTGGGAGGGTTCACCACTGTTCCCAGTTTTCTCCATTTATGGATAATGGTTCTCACTGAGTCCCAAAGTCTTAGAAATGTCTCTGTACCCCTTTCAGACTGATAGATGTCAGTGACTTTGTTTCTCATCTGTTTTGAGTTTCTTTAGATGGTCCTATGATGTGTTGGAGATCTTTTAGCCTACTTCACTTTGTCAGACAGGTTCTGGTTAGGGGTTTGTAGATCCAACAGGTCTGGCAGTAATCAGGTCTGGGTGTGGACAGTCAAACTGATTTATAAAAATGTGGTTAATCACTGTTAATTCATTATTTAACGGGGGGGGGGATGACTATTTCTCATAGAGCCCGGTGGATTTGGATTTCTTTTTACTTGTGTTATCTTTGTCTAATGTAGACATTTGTTTGATGATGTGAAACATTTCAGTGTGACAAAGATGCAAAACAATAAAATGAAAATTAAAAAAAGAAAAATTCTACTTTTATTGGCGAAAAAATGCAGCAACACCAGGATAATAAAAGGTACTGAGCCTATTTAACTTTGACCATTGTGTTAAATTTAATGTTTAACTTTAAAGCAGGGGACCATCAGCTGTTGGCTGGTGTAGGTAATGTAGTCTTTCTGTACATTCAGGCCCACAGCAGCCCCCCCGACCCCCACCTCCGGGATCGTGACCTTGTTAGTGAATACAGTGTGCTGGAGCGGTCCTGCACAGAGCCTGAATCCAGTCATTATCATACAGAGCATTGTTTACGGAGCATTGTGCTAAAAATGCTGAATTGTTTGAAGCTAAAAGTGTTGGCACTGCACTCTCACGTTTACATGCTAGTGAGCAGAGCGTGTTAGCACACACACCTCAGTTTCTAGTGCATGTATGTGTCTTTGTTGGTGCAGTGTGTGTTTCTGATGAGTGTGTGGACACAGAAACATGTTTGTGTTTAGCATATGAATGACAACTGCTGCAGAATATCTCTGAGCCTTCCAGTACCTGCAGGCTCACCACACCTTGCTGTATTTAAGCGCCTTTCTTTTTCCCTCGCAGAGCTGACATGAACATCTTTACTAAGGTCCCAGGATTAGCCCAACAAACCAGGTATGTAGAGAGCGCCCGCCGTGAACCAGCTGGGGGGGCCGAGGTGTCCGTGTCCCACCTCCTGCTGGTCCTCAGACTCTGCTCTCTGTGGCGCCTCAATTCCAGTTTCCCAAAATCACCTGGAGAGTGAGAGGAGGCATCAGACATGTTGGTTTAAAGGACAAAAGTTTAATCAGAACCACTGATGAGTTTAACAGCAACTAAAGGACACAAAAATGATTGACCAAAGTGACAGAATTCAGTTTGTAGTGCATCAGAGCTTCAATTTGACCTTAAAATAACATCATTTGTCTCCAGAGTTTCTGTTACTGTTCTATATTGTTTGATTTCATGAATGATTGGTCTGTTTGATTTAAAATCAATGTCTCTATGTCTACAGCAAGCTGGGGTCTGTGCTCCAACGTGCCTTCTACGGGTCCAGTGGGAGGGTGAGTCAAAAAATAGTTTTTCTCTTTAAAAAGCATTGCAGGGTTTCCCAACCTTTTTTTCTGCTGGCCCACTTTATAGAAGGTCCAAACCATAGGGACCCGATCCAAAACTGGCCGGACAGAGTTGTGTTCATGTAAAAATCCAGCAGCTATTTCAGCTCTATTTTTCCAAATCAATGGAACACATTTTTAAACATTACTCCATCACTCAGGGTATGTTTTGTCATTGAACTCAATTATTAATAAGATACTTTTGCACCATGAGAGAAGTTACAAACTCAGTTAGAGGAGTTCTGACTGTGGGGACAGCTTCAACATAGTAACTGGGCTGGTCAATTAATCACAAATTAGATTAAATCGCAATATGGCCTGCTACAGTTTTCAAAGCGTAGACAGTACAATATTTTTTTTAACCTAAAATGTGGCAAAATACCAATTTGATACAATTTTTTGCTGCAGAAATTTCATGCTCTGCACATTGTGCATATACAGGTGTCTTTTTTTCGAAGTAAAATCCCACTTTTCCTGTTTTTTTCTGTTTAAAACATCCATTTTATATTGATCTTATGTAATATTCTAGTTTTTTGAGACACTGAATTTTGGGTTTTCTTATTTGTAAGGCATAATCATCAATATTTCAAGAAATAAAGGCCTGAAATATTTCACTCTATGTGTAACAAGTCTATATAATATATGGGTTTCACTTTCAGAAAAGGGTGGCAAGAAATATTGAACTTTTTCATGATATTCTAATTTTTTGAGATGCACCTGTATACAGTTTTAGTTAGTTTACATTTTTTCAGTAAAGCTTAGTTTTGATTTAGTTTCAGTTAACTAAAATGATTTTTGAATTTTAGTTTGAGTATTTAGTTAACTATAACAACCTTGGTTTTTGCACCGTAGTATAGATTTTTTTTTTTTAAGACAAAACAATATGAGATATATTATTCAACAAAGCATCACAACTTTGTTTTCTCTACTATATTGCTCATCCATTCTGACCTCTGTGGGCCTCTACTAGTTGGCTGACCCGATGGCAGGTGCTAGCTTAGCTAACATTGATGTCACACTCACTCTGGTCTTGGCTTGGTGCTTTCTGAGTTATGAGCCTGGATGGGGCAGAGCACCTCCATCATGCAGACTTTCCTTCCATGCTTGGCCCTCTGGGCCTTCAGCTGCTGGACTTTAACTATGCCTTCTAACTTTTCACTTAAATGTACCAACATTAGGGCTGTCAGCAGTAATGCAGTAATTGCGATTAACGGTGACGTCTCCCTGCAGTCACAGTGTGCTTGTGATTTTCAAACACAAGCAAGGAAGAAAGATTCCTGATTCAGCCTTCAAATCCCAGCATGCTTTGTGTCTGTCTGTTATGTTTCTGGTGGTTTCTGTGCCCTCAGGTGACCCTTTTTGAGCAGAGGAACTTTGCTGGCCGGCGGCTCGACCTGACGTCTGACTGCACCAGAATCAGCGACAAGAACTTCCCAGAAAGATGCAACTCTGTGCAGGTGGAGAGCGGAGCGTAAGTCTAAGCAAAAAAGACAGGAAAGCCCAGTACAACACGCCGAAAGTCAGCACAACTTTATTCATACTGCATGTTTAAAACAACAAGGGTTGAACAAAGTAAGAAAAGGTGGAACAAGAATACATCATCAAATGATAGTTTGGAAATCTGATAGGAATTCTAAACCACCATAAAACAATAGAAAAATAGCAATTAAATATTTGGAATAAACATCTTTAAATAAGGCCAGGGAGAAGGATTTTATCTTCCACCGCTGGTGTATTTACATGCATGTAGAAAAAGATAGATTATAGTTAGTCTAATTAAAACTGGACTGGTAAAATGCCTGAAAACATGTCAGTCAATCTTAAATCATAACTGACGTTCAGGTAGGAGCATTCTTGACACATGCTACTGCAGGAAACCACTAGGGGGCACATGAGAAAGCTCAGGCCTCTGATGTGTGGGATGTAAACTACAAACATGGAGACATTTGAGGAGGTTTCTATAATGCTCAGCGATCAGAACTAGCCCTGATATTAACATCAGTAACCAACAGTAACATCCGATCAGCTCAGACACACCGTCTACAATCCATTACTACATTTTCTCCATGGCCACTCAAGGTGTATCAGTTTGACTGGCGACCATGTTAAGTGGTGACTTGCAGCTTTTTGTAGATGTCTTCATCATAGCAGCTGATGGAAGGAGATGAAGTCCTCGTGAATGTCTCTTTTTGTTTCTTTGACCTTTAGTTCAAAATATTCTCATCCGATGTGTAATTTAAAAAAACTAAACTCACAACTACAGATACACTATGCAAAATGTCACCAGTTTACATGGTTACTGGCTAAACACCGATCTTATTTTCTACATTTTTACAAGTTTAAACATGGCTGTTGTAGAAGCAAGAATTAAGGTCCAAATTCTGTGGCTGGTTCAGATGAGTTTTATTCACTGTGCAGAGAGAAGAAACTTACAGCATGGCTGACAATATTCTCTACTGTCTGAGCAGGCTTGAGATGGGGTTTTTAAAAGAGGGTTTGAGGATGACAAAAGGCTGATCAAAGACTCACAGGATCAAAAGAAGTCACAAGGCAACACTTGGTCACAAGGGGTACAGGATGCAATCAGTGGGATTTGCATTTCTATGTAATTTCCTGGGTGAAGGTGGCAGGTAGAGTAGGTTAACAGCGAGGTGTGAAGAGACAGCAGAGAACAGAATGGGTTCTTATTAAAACACAGCAGAAACATAGGTTAACTGAATGAAACATAAAATTTTACTTCCACACTGTCAAACCATTAAAATTTTTAGTTGCAATTCATCCCAGAGTTCAGGCTGTTAATCTTAGTTGCAGCCTTTTTGATCACATTTTAAAACTTTTTTTGCATTTAAAACTGTTTTTGTGTCATTTTGGATATTTTTACTGACTTATTAGTATAGGGTATACCTGTTTGGATTCAGGCCTGCTTTTCTAGGTAGATGGAAGAATTTAACATGAAAATATCCACAGAAAAGGAAATTGGGATGGACTGAAAAGGAAATAAGTGATTTGTAAAAAGGTGAATATTTGTCCACTGAGCTGTCTGTGAGTTTTTAAATGTAAATGAGACATTAAGGAGCAGTATTGGACTGATTTTACATCACTGTGGCTGCAGAGAGATCCTGACATGGATTAACCAAATGGACAAAATCATGTGATTAAAAAATGTAATGCACTATCTACTGACCTAAAATAACCACATCTGAAACATTAATGCTGACAGCCCTAGTACGCTCCACTAAAATACTTTGAAATATTTCATTTTTCTTGATAAAAGTCATATTTATCCACGGGGTATGCTTTTGAGAATCTCAGTATGAAACATTTTTGAGTAATGTAACCTACTATACTCTGCTAGCTAAAATCATAGCTTTAGTATTGACCTTTGTGATGTAACCTGGTTATCCAGTGGTTCTCAAATGGTGTGGCAAGTCTAGGTGTACCTTGGGAACTTGTACAACCATATGTTATTACTACGACTTTATGGCAAGTAGCCTACTGTAACCAGACCTGCCCACAGATCTGGCTGGAAAAATAAATAGAGAATGGGCCCTCCCCAGTTGTGATTTATTGATAATATCAGTGTCTGTAAGTTGGATCAGTAGCATTGGTGCTGGCATCCTCGCTAACAGTTAACTCATTCAGAGCTGAAAAGCATGGCAAGCTAATTTTGGGTTGACTGGATTGGTTCTTTTGACAGCTTAAACAATTCTGCTGCTTATATGCATTTTTGCCCCATCTTTTAACCATTTTTGACCCATTTTTACTTTTTTTTTTTAAGTTTTCCACATTCAACCCTTTTTGCCACTTCTTGGCCAATTTCGCTATTGTTTGGCCATTTTTTACTCCTTGTTAATCACTTTTAACCCCTTTTTACCACCTTATTGCAACTTTAACCCTTTTTTTGCCACCTTTCCTGCCACTTGTGATCTATTTGCCACCTGTTTGACACTTTCAACTCATTTATGCCACCTTTTTGCCAATTTTCACCCACTTTTGCCTTTGTTTGGCTACTTTTTTGCCCAATTTTGCCCCTTTTTTAAATCACTTTTAACCCTTTTTTAGCACATTTTTACTTTATTTAAACCTTTTAGGCCACTTGTAACCCATTTTTGCCACTATTTGGACACTTTCAACAAGTTTTTGCCAATTCTAACCCATTGTTTGGCCTTTTTTTATACCAATATTTGCCCATTTCTGACTTTGTTTTGCCACCCTTTGCCCAATTTTGCCCTCTCCATGGTCCCCCATTTGGCTGGGCCCCAGACAGCTCACCCCTTTATCTCCCCTTATAGGCCACCTTGATTTAAAAAGTCTATTTGTATCGATTGAAATATGGTGTGCCTTGAAATTTTTGGCCTAACCTTAGGTGTGCCTTGGGCAAAAAAGTTTGAAAACCACTGTGGTTATCAATAGTTTAGCTAAATTAGCCTTTTTTTTCTGTTTCAGCATGTTTGGAGGTCATACTAAAGAGCGGCTAGAGGGGAAAGTGAAAGTTTATTTGTCACATAATACCAGAGAGAGTACACCATCGTGACAACAGCAGGAACATCAGAGTAAGCAAACTCTGAAGCGCTTTCTGAGAACAAGCAGCTACATAAATACATCAGCCAGAGAAAACATGAACAAATGTTACAGCGCCGTTTATTTTTAAATGCCAGAATTAGTGGTAAAAAAGGAGTTAAAATGTGGCTGAAATGGCTTTAAGTTTGCAAAAACTGATTAAAAAAATGGTGAAATGGGATAATAAATTAATATAAACTGGCCAAAAAGGGTTAACTGAGAAAGGAAAAAAATTTGCAGATATTGGCAGAAATTGGTTAAACTAGCAAAAAACAGTCATATCAAATGGGGAAATAGGGTTAAAATGGGAAAAACTGGGTGTCAAAAGTGGTTTAAAGCAGTGTTAATTTTGTCGACTAAAACTATGACTAAAAATGTTTGTCGACAACCTTTTTTTCCATGACAAAACTAGACTAAGACTAACAAAAATAAATCTGTGATGACTAAAACTGACAAAAAGTAAGTTTAGTTTTCGTCAAGATGACTAAAACTAGACTAAAATGTAATGTAGTTTTTGTCAGACATTTAAAATCCATGATATTTCTCCACTGTGAGTAAATCTGTCAAAAAACAATGCATCTGTATCTATTCTGCCTCTCAGCTGTAGAAAGCAGGGATCCCAGGTTTAGCAGAGAACACACTACCATGATGTGGTACCGGATTTAGGCAAGAAAACAAATGCTTGGACTAAAAGTAAAGACTAACATGTGAGGACTTTTTATGGACTAAAACTAGACAAAAACTAAAAAGGGTAGAAATGACTAAAATGACTTAACAATGGCTGAGAGTTTTAAGACAAACTAATAAATTAAATCACTACTGCTACACATCTAAACGATGTGTTATAATTAGGGCTATCAAGATAAGTTGCAAAAAATCATGTTCCCAATTAGAGGATTACTTTTCATTGCGATTAATCACATGATTTATTGTCCCTTTCTGCAAACTTTGGTAAAGCCTTTAGCATCTCCCTGCAGTCACAGTGATGAAAAATAAGTCCACCGCTGCTTCTTAATGTCTAATTTCACTATCAAATCTCTGACAGCTCAGTGGACAAGTCAAAGGTCACCTGACCCTTGTCTTTTTAAACAGCCACCTTTTAACAGCCCTCTGAATATTTTGAAATCCTGTAGATAAGTTTGTCATAATTTTCAATTCACCCTAAGGTTATTTCAAAATAAAAGCAGGAATGTATCCAAACAGGAAGGAAGTAACCCCTAGTGTAAGACGATTGAAAAATCTCAAATGAAACAAAAACAGCTCAAAATCCATCCATCCATCTTCCTCCGCTTATCCGAGGTCGGGGAGCAGGGAAGCCCAGACTTCCCTCTCCCCAGCCACTTTGTCCAGCTCCTCCTGGGGGATCCCAAGGCGTTCCCAGGCCAGCCGAGAGACGTAGTCTCTCCAGCGTGTCCTGGGTCTTCCCCGAGGCCTCCTCTTGGTGGGACCTGCCCGGAACACCTCACCAGGGAGGTGTCCAGGAGGCACCCAGACCAGAAGCCCGAGCCACCTCATCTGGTTCCTCTCAATGCAGGGCAGCAGCAGCTCTACTCTGAGTCCCTCTTGATTATCTGAGCTTCTCACCCTATCTCTAAGGGAGAGCTCAGACAGCCTGCGGAGGAAACTCATTTTAGCTGCCTGTATCCGAGATCTCGTTCTTCCGGTCACTACCCACAGCTTGTGACCATAGGTGAGGGTAGGAACGTAGATCGACCGGTAAATCGCCTTCGCCTTTCCACTCAGCTCTTTCTTCTCCACTACAGACTGATGCAGAGACCGTATCACTGCCAACGCCGCACTGATCTGCCTGTCAATCTCACGCTTCATTCTTCCCTCATCTGTGAACAAGATCCCGAGATATTTGAACTCCTCCACTTGGGGCAGGATCTCATTCCCAAATAACAACTCAAAATACAAAATAGTGCAATTTTAAAATGTGGCAAAAAGGGAAGCTCAATTGTGATTTAAGATTTTATCTGTTTGACAGCCTTAATAAGGACAGGTGAACTTTCTTTGTGAGATCATAAAACAGACTCAGCACAGGGTGAGTCTGCAGGGGCCCCAGTGAGGGTGCTAATGCTCAGAAACAGTCTCAGCAGAAATTCATAAGAACTCGTTATAAACAGTCTTATCACAATTGAAGTAGTATAGATGTTCAAATGATGGCAGGGGCAGCCATGAAGGGCCTGGTCTCATTAGGGTCCACAACTGCTGTTGTTTGTGCTAGCAGGGCTCACAGCCCCAGCTTCAGAGCTCCTCTAACCACATCTTCTGTTATTGCGTTATGACTTTTACCTTCCTTGGTCCTATCTGCAACGTTATTTTTAAATAGCTCTATGTGCTCAAACATGAAAGAAAAACATGAAACCATGTTGTTGTTGTCAAAGCCAGTATTGAAGACCTGCCCCTCACTGACTATGTCTGTTCAGTGAGGGAGAATAGACAGCTGAGAGAATCATGAGCATGACTGCCAAAAACAGTTGACGCTGAGGGTGTTTTTTTGCCCTGGACACACAAAACACCTGGAAACGCTGGTTTTGCATGGAAAATGAGAACTGCAAGCACAAAAACTGTGGACACAGGCCTAAACACTGCCACACTTGGTGTGTCTGACTTTGACTTTCCTCTTTTTGCCCTCTTACAGGTGGGTGGGGTATGAACATGAGAACTTCCGGGGCCGTCAGTACCTGTGGGACATGTCCGACCGTGGCGAGTACAACTGCTACGACAAGTGGTGCGCTCAGGCTGACCATGTCTCCTCCGTCCGTGCTGTCAAACAGGTGAAAACATTTTTTACTAAATACATCATTACACATGCATGGTCATTACAGGTATGGAAACACTCAGGATCTTACTTCTACACTTCTACACTTGAAGTTGTGGTCTCAGGCATGATGCACATTTCATCCTCTGAGCTGTGCAATAGATGTGGGAGAAGGAAGCGGGTCGTTCTTGGTGTCTTAAAAATATTTTCCATAAATCAATCTTTGTTTGTTTAGGACAGATTTATAATCAGTTATCCAAAGACACTACAAAGAGGGCAGGTCTAGACCGTACTCTGGAGCTGGCTCCTTTATTCGAATTTTTGTGGTGTCTGTTTTGAGAGGTGGTTTCCTTTTATTGTAGGTTTTTTATGTAGCTGCAAAGTTACAAAAAGGTTGAATGCTACCAAAAGATTTGTCTAGGAGCCTAAAGACTCATGTTGTGCCAAGAAATGCCAATATTTGCAATGTAGTGTCAGCAGACAGGGCAGTCATTAATGCATGCCATCACTCATTGCATCTACACAACAAACCCAACCCAGATGAAGGTATCCCATCTCAGTCTGAGCAATCAGATATCAAACCGTTTAGGGTATGCAGTGGTGTGTGCAGAAGTGGATCTAATCTAAATGTATATACTCTTTAGAAGAGGGTATACTCTTCATTTTAAAATGGGTATACTCTATGGTGACAAGAAATAACACAGTATCAGGGTTACCACTGGGTATCTGAATGCCCACAATGGATATAAATCATAGTTAAAATGGACGATGAGGCCAAAAACCTCACCAAAGAATTACTGCAGCTCTAATGGTGTACCTAATATAGTGGCCTGTGAATGTAATTGCAAAGCATATCAGTTGTGTAGTTAAAGCATCAGGCTGCTGTATGAAAGCGCTGATTGATTGACAGAAATATTCAGACATTATATAGATATTACATGTTTAGTTTTAAGTTTGTAATATATGACTTTGTGGTCTGAACAACACCAACACATACCCATTAAATTCTCTCTCTGACCGTTGTGTTCTTTTTGTTGTTTCCAGGACAATAACCCTGCCAGAGCTCAGCTGTTTGAGCGAGCCGGCTTCTCCGGAAAGAAGATGGAGATCCAGGACGACATTCCCAACCTGATGAGCCGCTACAGCCTCAACAGAGTCGCCTCCATCCGCGTGCTGGGCGGAGCGTGAGTACCACACTGATGGGGATCAGTAAGCCCCATGGATTGTCTAGATCTAGATGCCTGTGCTCAGACAAATCCATGAAAGCTTCGTGCTGATACGCTTGTTTCAAGACCTTTACTCCCTCTGAGGATTGTTTTAAAGAAACCCTGCATGATCTGACAAGTTCAGCTTGTTAGATAGATATTTGTATCTCTCAAATGTATATTGAACTAAAAAACATCACTAAATATCTGCATTTTGAGTAAATTTGAGCTTATAAACTCACCAGGAGGCCGCCATGATTTGGTCTGCGCAAGTACTGTGAAGCGACAGTTCCGCAGTGCTCCCTATGAGCGCTCCTCGCCGTTTCTATTCAGTAACCGTTTTTCAGACGGTTTTTCTGCTTGCAGCTGTTGCTGCCATAACAGCTTTCATACCAGACAGGAGTTTTCTGCGTGTTGGTTTTGTCTCCCTGCTGTCAAAGCTCCATCATTCCTCCTGCGTTTCACCTCAATAAACCTCCCTGCCAAGGTTGTTATAGTTAACTAAAACTAACTAAATAACTAAAACCAAAACTCAAAAATCATTTTAGTTAACTGAAACTATATCAAATCTAAGCTTTACTGAAAAAATGAAAACTAACTAAAACTGTATAGTGCACTTACAAAACTAACTAAAATAAAATAAAAATAGAGACAAACATCCTTAGTTTTAGTCTTTGACACAACCATACTGACTGACACCTACACCAGAGTCTGGGGAGTTTA
This sequence comes from Cheilinus undulatus, assembly GCF_018320785.1. Classification (NCBI taxonomy): domain Eukaryota; kingdom Metazoa; phylum Chordata; class Actinopteri; order Labriformes; family Labridae; genus Cheilinus; species Cheilinus undulatus. The sequence continues at coordinate 2,209,403 of NC_054865.1, forward strand.
AAATGGCCTGATCTGATTGGTTCAGACTTCACACAGTGGTTTTATGTCTTGAGTTGTATTCAAACATCATCATTAAATAAAAAAATCAGAAGTGAAGAGTAGCCTGTTAAAATATGTTTTTAAAAATGTATGACGCTCACGCAGCCCCGACATCTATCTGTAAAAACTGGAACTAATAAAAACTAAACTGAAATGAAGAATTTTTGCAAAAATAAAAACTAAATTAACAAACCAGAAGTCAAAACTAATTAAAACTAAATGGAAATCCAAACACAGAAAGTGAAAACCAAACATAGAAACTAATGAAAAATCCAAAAATATTAGAACCTTGCTCCCTACAAGTGACTGGATTCAGTGTGTAGTGGAAGCATGCCAGGAGCTTTTCAAAATAAAAGCCTTATGTACACACCAAGGGAATTACTTCATAGAAATGCCAAAGTGGACTTCTACTTGGAAAAGCGAAAACCAGAAGTGCTTTCGTACTGTGTTTAACTTTTCCTGAACAGTGTTGAAACAGAAAGCTTCATAAAGAGTAGACGTTTGGGGAACAACTTTATTAAACAGACACATTTAGCTTGTGGCCTCCAACAACAAAGAAATAATCTACCAAACACAAGCTTCCTTACTTTTTGTGCGAGGTGTATATCTTGTGTTTTGTTGCTCTGATTGGCCCGTAATGAATGTGACACAACATTGGTCCAATCACCCTCACATTTTTTCAAAGGTTCTGTCCATGAACTGTAGAAAATGTTGAAGCTTGAGTGACATCAGCCATGTGGTTAGCTGAAGGGGACTTCTGAGTCTAATCTGTGGTTTAAAAGAACTGTGCAGTCACTTCAACTAAACCGCCTCTCTTTCCCTAAATGAGCTGATTGGTCCGATCATCCTCCGACCCGGAGCAGAGCATGGCAGCAAATGGATTTGCCTGATAGACATGAGTCGGCTTTATAAGATTAAATGTCACCTAAATGACAAAGAATCATCACAGCCTCGCCTAAATGCTAAATGCTAAACGATGTAGACAGGGTTAAAACAAATCCTGCTGTCTAACACCCTCTGTGTTTGCAGGTGGGTGGTGTATCAGGAGCCGAACTACAGGGGACCTCACTACATCCTGGAGAAGAAAGATTACAACAACTTCTCCGACTGGGGCAGCCAGAACAACACGGTGGGCTCCATGCGCCGAGTCCGCTTCAACTGAACCGCCGAAGATGATCAGAGTCCGCCTACGTCACACCTGTGAAACCTGTCAGCTTTACACAACAACTATTTTAGTAATAAACAGTAAAAAGACAAACAGCTGTGTTTTCTTTCTTTAACTGTTGAATGGATTTAAATTGACCCCATCATTTAACCCTTGTGTTGTCTGAGGGTCAGAAATGAACCGCCCTAATCTCAAAATTCGTTCTGATTTTGTTTGCCTTCTGTGATTTTGTGTTATTCTTATGTAATGCTCTCGTTTTAGTACAGCATGGGTGAGAGCGATGGTTGGAAAATGAGACAAGGTGAGTTCTGTGTTTGAGTTTCTCTTAAAATTAAATAAAAATACACAATATTCACACAGTGACTAAAACTTTTACTGTTGTCTGTGATAAAATGAATTCTAATTTCTGCACATTTCTGCTCCTCTTCATGCAAAAGCATCTCCGTAAAAACAAATATGTTTACAGCGTCAGTAAATTATTTAGTAAAGAAAACACCAGTGATAGATTTGTTAAAAAACACTTTCTGGTAATGAAACGCAGCCTTTCTGTACCAGAAAACTCAGATACTGATGACGTTTTTCATGAATGCAAAAACAGCTGCTTAATGTTTGGAGCAAGGTTATAATAGTTCTTTAATTTTCACTAGTTTTTATTTTTATTCTGTTTTGACTTTCTGTGTTCTATTTCAGTTTAGTTTTTTATTAGTTTTGACTGCTGGTTTGTTAGTTTAGTTTTTATTTTGCAAAAATGCTTCGTTTCAGTTCCGTTTTTATTAGTTTTAGTTTGTTTGGGTACATGTCAGGGCTTAGTGAACGTCATACATTTTCAAAAACATATTCAAACAAGCTACTCTTCACTTTTCATTTCATTTATTTAAAGACGATGTTTGAATATAACTCCAGACATACAGTCATGGATGAAATTATTGGCACCCCTGGATTTTTTCCCGGAAAATACACCATTTCTCCCTGAAATTGTTGCAGTTACAAATGTTTTTGGTATACACATGTTTATCTCCTTGATGTGCATTGGAACAACACAAAAAAGCATTAAAAAACAGCCAAAATGGACATAGTTTTACACAAAATAAAAAAAAATTTGGCTGGACAAAATGACTGTCCCCCTTTTAAAACTGTGGGTAAATCATTTTATTACAAGCATGTGATGCTCATTTAAACTCACCTGTGGCAGTAACAGGTGCTGGCAATCTAGAAATATCAATTAGGAGATGATAGTGCTTTCATTTTACAGAGAGTGCGAGGTGTATAATACGTGCGATGAATGATATTAAAGTGAATAACTTGGTGGTTAGGATGTATGGAAGATAGGAGAGTGTTTTGCCAGATTCAATTCCAGTAACAAACAGTAGATGGTAGGTCCCTCATCCATGCTCGGTAAAGAGATAGAGGTTTAGCAGTAGCTTCCAGTAAAGTAGCAGAAAGGGTAGAAACTATGCTGTTGGATTTAGTCAGTAATACATGAAACAGATGCAGTCAGTGAGCTGTCCCAGAGAAAACCATAGGTAGCATTGCTGTCACAGCTGAAGGTAGAAAAAGAAAGAAGTTCCTGGTAAGTTAAAGAGATTCTTAAAGACGACATATTTTACCCTTTTAAGACAAGTTTATATTGGTCTCAGAGGTCCCCAAAACATGCCTGTGAAGTTTATTGCTGTAAAAAAACTCCAACATTGGATTTCTTTATGTCTAAACCCCCTCTGTTTCAGCCCTTCTCAGAATGAGCCGTTTCTGTAACCTGACACACCAGATGGATTTGTTTCACACATCCATCTGGGAAAGCTTTAATAGGAAATGTTTGAGAAAAGGCAGAGGCTTTGAAAAAAATTCGGAGTGTGATTGGGTGAATGTTCTGTCTGTCACATCTCTACGGGCCAGTCAGAGCAACAAAACACGTGACATAGCTGCTATCGAGCTGCGCGTGCGCAGCTACTGAGGAATAATGTGAAACATGGCGACTGTTGACATGTCAGTACTCGACTTTTGTTGTTTTTGAAAAGAAAACAACTCACTGCTGTTCTTTGTTCTTCTTTAAATGAAGAAATGTTGTCAAGTTCTGATAAAACTGGCGCTTTAGCAGCATCCACACTAATCTCTTCCTCCGTAACTGCACCAGTTCTTGCTGCTGCTTGTTTACGTCATGAATCTGCTGCGCCTGAAAGTACTTCCCCTGTCACTGCCTGTTCCTGTCACTTTCTAGCCCAGCCCAAACAGTTCAGAGGGGAGCTTTGCAAGATGGATTCACCAGTGAGAAACAAGGAAATGCTTTGCAAGGTTATCGTTTCTGTCTGTGGCTTTAAATGGTAACTAGCCATCTGACTGCGCCCCTGACCACACCCTTCTCAGGAAATGGATGCAGCACTCCTGATGTTACAGACAATTTTATCCAAAGTTTAGGACCTGACTGGAATTCAAACCATCAATCTCCCAGACTGTAGTCAGCAGGGTAACCCACTGAGTTATCCAGCATCTCAGCTGATGGCTAAGAGGAGGATCAGGAGAGGAGGGTGGAACTTTCCTGTAAGTGGGGGACGGCCAACCAAACCTGGGGACGGGTGCTTACGCCCTTGGTGAGGTCACTTGATGTAAAATCTGAGAACAGCTTGTTTCAGCACACATTTTCTGAGAGGGGGAGAGAGAATGGATTTTTCTGATATTTGAGGGGATTGTGGACAGGCCAGGGACACATATTTGTGTTACAAAAGCCTGAAAAATTGATTTTTGCATAATATGTCCCCTTTAATGTCTTGGAATGAACCTAAGCCCCTTACCCCAAAAATATCACTAAAGTATGCACACCCGTCTTGCTCCAAGTGGGGAATGATATTGGTGCCCTCCTACCTGTAGAGCAGAGTGGTTTTCAAACTTTTTTTGCCCAAGGCACACCTAAGGTTAAGCCAAAATCTCAAGGCACACCTTAATCGATACAGAACAGACTTTTTAAATAACGTTACAGTCAAGGTGGCCTATAGGGGAGATATAGGGGAGAGCTTTCAGCCCAGCCAACTGGGGGATCATGGAGATGGCAAAAGTGGGCAAAAGGTGGCAAAAAAAGTCAGAAATGGGTGAAAATTGCTAAAAAAAAAAAAGTGGCCAATCAATGGGTTAAAATTGGACAAAACTTGTGTCAAAATAAAGGAAAAAATGGGTTATAATTGGCCTAAAGGGATTAAGTGTGTGAAAAGGTGGTAAAAATGGGATAAAAGTGATAAGAAAAAAGGTCAAATTGGGCAAAAAAGTGGTCAAAGGCAAAAGTGGGCAGAAAGTGGCAGAAAAGTGACAAAAAGGGTTCAAGTTAATACAAAGTGATAAAAAGGGGTTAAAAGTGATGGGAGAACATGGCAAAAAGGTAGAAAAAATGGGTTAAATGTGGCGAAAAGTTTCCAAAGAAGTGGCAAAAATGGGTAGAAACTTTTTTTTTTTACTTGGTTAAAAATAGCACGAATTCATAACTTTAACCCAATAATAGCTTGCTATGTTTTTCAGGTCTAGATGAGGTAACTATTAGCCAGGATGCTAGCACCAATGCTACTGACCCAACACACACACACTGATATCATCAATACATCCCAACTGGGGAGGGTCCACAGAAAAATGGTTGGGAAACACTGCTCCAGTGAACCCTTTCAGGGAACAAGATGTGCCCTGTATGGTCTCCTGTTGCTCTGGAAAAATCATCAGCCCCCTTCAACAACAACAACACGAGTAGTTAAGGTCAGCATCTAATGAGCCATGTTATAATCATTTATAAATCAATGCATCATACAAATCATCAATCAAACAATCTGCCACTTTTAAGATAAATATATAAAGATTGCTAATAATCCAACAAATATTGTGCAGGACATTTGATAAACAGCATTTCAGAAAGCTGACATGAACCAAAGCTTTTAGAAACTACTACTGTAAATGAAACAGAGAGGAATAAATCCATTAACAGTCCAAAGTGCTGTCTGCATATATAAATCACACAAATACTCCTGTAATCTCTCTTGACCAATGTGATACTAGAAATTTGTACAATTTAAGCCAGTGTGCAGAATTTTTTTGCAATTTTTCATGATTAAAGACAAGCTGAGGTCTTGGCGGTCTGTAAGTTCTGTTTTTATTGCCGTGGTAACCAGAAAGGCATCAGTGTTGTCAGAGTTTTACTAGAATAGAACCAAAGGTCTAAAATCTGGTATACTTTGCATTTTGATCTAAGGAAGAACAAACTTGATCACGAACTAAGCTGCCTAAAACATTTTGACTTGGAATTTTATTATTTATATTCAAGTTGTGTACGAATGTTACTGACGCAGTTTCATTTCTACGCGGATGATACAGTGATGTATGCATCGTCATCTTCCTTAGAAAGTGCGACAAACTACAGGCAGCCTTTAATGTCTTCCAGAGAAACCTGTGATTTTAGACTCATACTTAAAGCCAACAAGACCAAAATGATGTGCTTCTCAAGGTCTAAGTCACAAAATCAAGGCAATGCTCAGATTTTTACCTTAATGTTAGCCTGAGCCTCTTTTATTAGGCAGGTGCTCGAAATTTCCAGTCCATCTTTAAATGAGTATAACTCTGTAACTACAAGGTCTGTTTGAATGATCAAGGTACCATTATGAAGAGGGCACTTGTGAAATTTATTCAGAAGTGTAAATATGTGTATATGTGTTACTAGATAAGAGAGAATCAAGTTGGCACTTGAAAAATTTCATTTTCTGATTTTTTTTTTCAATTTTAGCATAGATATCTCATAGACATAATGCAGTTGAAGTCCAAAAATGTCCAGTAGGCCAAAGCACCACATGTTGACATTACCTCTTTCAAATTTCATGCCACTTGAGGGTTATCAGGACAAAATAAGAGAGATTTTATTAAAAAATATCCAGGCGAAATCCCCTCTAGTGCCAAAATGGACCCAATTTGGCAAAATCTGTCATCTGAAAAATCACTGGTAGCAAACTTTTTTTTCTCATATGCCATTGTAGGTGGTCACTGCATCATGGAATTCTTTTTTTTTCTCCCTCAAATCACCCAGACCTTTATGTAGTGCCCTTTCAAAGGAAGTCTTACAAAGGAACTAAATTTTGACAGCAAGAGGAGCAGATTTATTTTTAATGGCACAAAAACAACATAAAATAAAGTGCAAAAAACTAACAAAAACTGTTGAAACAAATGGAAACTGCACAAACATGACTAGAATTTTCAGTAGAGGCTGGGCTTTCAAATGAGACCATAGTACCAGGCACCATCCTATGGGGGGGGTATCTGACTACGTAGCACTACGGCCACTTTGATATGTGGTCATTGATTTGAGTCCTTTTTGACTTGGATGTGGTGTAGGCAAAAATGCTTTATTTGGGCTTGTAGCTGAGCTTCTTATGTTTAATTTCATGTGTAACATGACTATTTTTGTGCAAAAATAGAGTGCACAGAGAGAGTTTGTTTGGATCAAGGTGAGCAGGACCAAATTTTGGTCCCTCTAGGGCTTAAAGGGTTAACCCCTTAAGCCCTAGCAGCCCTACAACGAGGCAAATGAATGTGTTTAAACGTGTAAGTCCCGCAGCTTTTTGTTAGAAAGAACATTTGTCTTTTAACCATCATATTGATTGTCTTGTAAAGAAACTGAGGGTGAAACTGGGTTTCTTCTATTGAAACAATTGTTAGTCACTTAAAAGGGGTAAATATTTAAGCAGACACTTATTTTATGTTACAGATGTTTATTGACATTCCTTGTAGAAATCTGTTTTCACTTTGGCATTAAAGAGTTTTTTTGTAAAACTTGTTGTCAACAAAGCCAGATATATCGACGACTGATTTATAAAATCAATAAAAGCGTAAAACATCCAAGGGGGTGAAAACTTAAGAGCACTGTATAAAATGCTGACCTAATGAAACTCTGTTGGAGATCTTTGACATCACATTACCAATTATCTTTTGGAATAATGCATAAAAGTGATTTATGGTCACACAAGAATTTACAATGGCATGTATTTTGGAGTTTCTTTAATTTATCACTTTATTTCTAAGGTGAATTACAATTCCCTAAATGCTCCAAGTTTGGCATTTATTTAAAAACTCAAGTTTACCAAACACAGCACATCTATATTTCCCTCAGCTGACTGGCAGTATTATTAGTTCAAAACCATGATCAATGCTAACAGAGCTTCATTAGCCTTCTGCCAAATCAACAGACTGAACTTCAGTTATTGCTTATTCTGTGGCAAGAAACAAAAATACAAAAGGAAGAAGTCTTCACTGAACTCTGTTCCCTTTATTTTAAAAATGATGCACAGACTGTTGTGTTGATTTTAACCGTCATTCCTTGAAACTCGCTGTTGTTTTCTGATCCTCAACAGATAAACAGGAGACAAACGATGACCATCTCTGGCCTTAACATTTATTCTGCAGGGTTCTCTGTGGAGCGGATGGCTTGGATAGTTTCAGACACATTCAGTTCCCATTCTGGTTCATCTGAAGAAACTCGTTATGTAATTTTTCCTGGGCCTCGTAGAGCTTACGCAGCTTCTTAGCTTGTCCTTTGCTCAGCTCTTTTCCTTCTGCATCATGAGTGGGGAAACCCTGTTCATGAAGAAAGAACAGAGAAACGAGGATTTAGAAGTGGGCTGCTGTGATTTGTTTCTTTCTCGATACAGACTTCCTCCAAATCTTGAAATTCTAAGAAATGCAATTCTTCAGTAGACCCTTCAAAGAATGGCATCTACAATATATTAAGAGGATTTGTTCAAACCAAAAATGATGAAAGGTCGATAATAAGAAAAACAGATCAGTCTCTGACTTGGTTTCAAGCTTTGCTGATGAATAATCCAAAACTATTTTAACACTGGCAGAAATAAAAGAAAATTATCGCATCAAGCCTTGTGCTTTCTCTTTCTCTAAAATCAGTGGTGAAATAGGTGTAGGTCTTACCATCTCATCAAATTGTGAGTACTTGTCAGTTTCTTTGCGAAACATTTCACATGGAGGGATTTTCATCTTGGCGAGCTTAGCCATCTGAAACAGAAAGAGAGACGAGTAAATGAATGTGTTCATCATTAAGAAAAACAACAGAAGGGTACCATAAAGTCCGATGTATAAGATAGTCAGTGTATTTTCTGGCAGATCCATTGAAACCAGAGTCAAAAAATGGGAGAAACTCTCGTTATTCCAACAATGTAAAAAAATGGGAAAACAAGCCATTTTTCCGTTTTTGACGTAGCCCCACACTGAGGTGTGCTGCTACTGAGAGTAAACTCCATAGAGAACTGCATAACGTGAACCATGGCGACTGTAGACATGTCAGTACACGACTTTTGTCTTTTTTGAAAAGAAAACAACTCACTGCTGTTCTTTGTTCTTCTTTTAATGAAGAAACGTTGTCAAGTTCTGATAAAACTGGTGCTTTAGCAGCATTCACACTAATCTCTTTCGCCATAATTACACCGGCCTCTTGTTGCTGCTTGTTTATGTCACAACTCCGCCTGAAAGTACTGCCCATTGTTGCTGATTGGTCCTGTCACTTTCTAACCGGGCCCTAATGGTTCAGACAGGAGCTTTGCAAGATGGATTTGTCAGTGAGAAACAAAAAAAATGGGCGAATCCATCTGCTTTGCAAGGTTAGAAGTTTGTGCTACATTGTGTAGTATGAAAAGTGCTCTATAAATAAAAACTGATTGACAAATTATCTTCCATTTATTTTGATTCTTAACCATAATTCTTTACTTCCTAACCTCCGTTTGACATTTGCAATTAGTCAAGATTACATGACTGCAACAAATGTAAACACTGGGGTGATTTATACTCCAGATTCTCTAGATCCAGACAGTTGATCTTGATGAAACCCTTTTATTTACCTCTTGTTCTTGTTTCTTCTTGGCGGCTTCCTCCTTCTTCCTCTTCTTTTCTTCATCCATCTATGAAAGAAGCAAAGAAATTCTTTATTTTTTTATCCAAGAAAATAAAGACTTTAAACCACTAAGAGATGGAGTTTGCTAAGTTTTCCATCCATTTTTAACATCCTCTCCCCTTATCCAACCTTAGAAAACTAAGCATGCAGCAAAAAGGTGCTTAAGTCCGAGATTGTCTAAATTGTACACACGCCCAGCTGAGTTTCTGATGTCCAGCTACCAAACTGTATGTGGAGTTCCTTTCAAACATGATCACTGACACTGATGTGGACTTTAACATCCTTGTTCTGCTGTCCTGTCAAAGGACACACACCAGCTTTTAGACTCTTAATCCCTCTGGTTTTTTTTTGTTTTTTTTTTTGTACCCATAAACTGTTTTGGTGTTGTGCAGCTTTGTCCTTAAAGCTGTGATGTTCTAACCAATCAGGTTTGAGGAAATTCTCTCGGGTTAAATGACATTTATGCTTTACTTTATGAGCATTTCTCTCTAACCTGGATCAATCACTAACACAGAATTACAGAACTATTTTCAGAATTGTTTTTCATGAGTTGATTAAACCCAACTAAGGCTGGCCACACACTGGACTATTTTTAAATCTGAAAAGATTTTAAAAACGTGGGAAATCACAGATACGAGGACAATTTCAAACTCCATCTTTAAACCTCTGAACGCACACACTAGACAACTCAGCCAGACTGTCAGATCACTGCAGACCACACACCTACTGACCCACCAACGACCTCAGGTGATCAGAAAAAAATCAATGAATGATGAATGATGAAATCCTGGCTGAACGAAGCTACAGTTGTGTTTAAAGGTGTGAGTGGCAAAAGTATGTATGATCCAGCTGGTGACGCAACCTCGCCTGCTCGCTCTCATTGGTTGTTGTGGGAATCCTAAATATCAAACATGTTCAATATTTAGGATTCAGGGTCTGGGAGGATACGACACGATCAGGAGCAGTAAAATAATTGTGTTGACGCCACACACATGAGGATTATTCAGAAAAACAATCATTTGTGAACAGGCTCCACTTGGGATACGCCCCCCGGGGAGGCAGATCTTGCCTCAAATGGGGCTTAAAATCCTGTAATGTGTTGCCGGCCTGACAGTAGATTTATGACAAGTTCAAGCAGAACAGAGGCTCAGAACTGAAACAGCTGCTATCAGGCTTAAAATGACCGAGGATGAGCACTGGTGACAGGCATCACTCTGCTGTTGGACTTATGTACAGTTATTTTCTGCACATGAATGCAGGCAAAACAGAGTAACTAGTCTTTGGTCCTAATCACTCAGCAAGAAAATTAAAGCTTTTCTTCGGGCCACTAACATCCAATATAAAATCAACATGATCTCTATTAATGCAGTTATTGATTTTGTAGCTGTGGGACAGAGTCCGGCAACATTAAAGTATATCTTATTGGATCTTACAGGTAGAAATCTTGGTATTACACTGAAGCAGAACTTCAAATCATCCCACACTACAATAATCTCGTTAAATCCTGTTACTATCACTTCAAAAAATCAAGATTAAATCAACCCATCCTTCTCAGACGTAGAAAGCCTTTATTCACACCTCTGTTTGTTTGCAGTTTGACTGCTGTAATAATCCTTTTGCTCGTCAGTTCTCAATGGCTCGACTCCAGCAAGTGCAGAATGCTGACCTCCACATTTAACCAAGACAAACTTTAAGGCCCACAATCCTTTCCTCCCTTCACTGGCTGCCTGTAGAACAAAGGACTGAGTTAAGATGCTTGGAATATCTGGCAGACCCCAGAACTTTCTGGACCCTCCATATATTATTATGCCTTGTGCTGTAAGCTCCTCCAGAGTACCATTCTTAGCTGCCCTGGGGTAAAGGCTTGTGACAAAAGGTGATAAGGCTTTTCCCTAAACTCCGGAAAACCCTGTTAGAGGACATTATGCTGTTTTCAAATATCTGTTTAAAACTGATTTTCACAGGATGATTAACAATTAATGTAATGCTGTTATTTCTGATGGTTCTTATTTCTAATTCTGTAACTCGCCCATGTCTTTAATCCTGTTTATTGTGTGAAACTCTTTGAATCGACTGTAAAGCAGTGAGTGGTTCTCAATTGCTCCAACCTCAGGATCCCCATCAGCTCCTTCATGACTAATTGGGACCCCTATTTGTGCAAATTTAGAGCCAATCAGATTTATTTAATGAAAAAGTAGCACAGTCTGGACCTTAGAAGGTAAAAAAAGTGATAGGAGAACTTTTTGAAAGCATATACTTTTGACAGTTTTGTACCCATGCATACCTTCCAAACCCACTGGAAAGGATTCATGACTCACTTCTGAGTCCTGACCCGCCAGTTGAGAACCGCTGTATTAGGGCACTTAATAACCTTGTCTAGATAAATGCTGTGTAGATAAATCATCTTTACTCTGAATGTTATGGCATGCTTACCTTCTTTTTCTCCTCTCGCTCCTTCAGTAACGTCTCCTTGTCGACCAGTTTGACCACAGTAGGCAGGCCTGGAACACAGTCACTGTTTTATTAGGACAACACGTCTAGGGTACAACTATTTTCTTTTCCATTCTTTTGAACTAACTTTGGCCTTACCTTTTTTTTTTCCTTTCAAAATGTAATACAAAAATAGCTTTTTTTTTTTTTAACCTTTTCAGTCATGACAGCAAAACTCAAGTTGCTTTCACTCCATTGATACAATGCATTGGCAGAGACTTGCATTAGTTTGGGGCATTCAGATGCCATGTGGATATCCTAAATGCTTAGTGTGGACACAGCTTAATGTGTACTGAAAACTGTTTGATAGATGATAGCTTAGACTGCGTAGAGATGTGGTCTGAGATGTCTTCATCTGGACTGGATTGGTTGTGTGGACACAACATGCATCAACTGATGTGATCTGCTGTATTCTTCTCAAACAAACAGCATGGCTCCATTTATGTCCACTCAGCAGTGTTGCAGTCGAATCACCAAACCTCGAGTCCAAGTCAAGTCACGAGTCCTTCAAATCAGAACTCAAGTCAGACTTGAGTCCGAGTCCTGGACTCGGGTACTACAACACTGCCACCCAGGCTTGCTAGCAGATTTAGCTAAGCTGGTACAGTAGGTGACCATAATGCGAGGGTATAATCCTCAACACCCTTGTTGCAGGTTTGGACTCCAATCCTGGTACATGTTTGATGCAAAACTCCCACTCCCCACATTTCCTATCTCTTATTAGCTGCCCTCTCTAATAAAGGCATAAGCCCAGAAAATAACCTAAAAAGAAGAACATTGTTTTTAGAAAGGCAGTTTATTCACAACCACACAACACTACCCACATCCCAGAGTGTCGACGACTGATGGAGCTGCGTTCTGATATAAGGCCGTCTGTGAAGACGGATTGTTAATGCAGAATATGGACGCAAAGACTGGAGTGATGCCACTTGGTATCTGAATGACCAAACTCATTGTTAAAGCAAAATGTGCCCCCTTATGTGCGGTTCTTTATATAAGTATCTGAAGTTAAACAGCAGTAGTTCAAAGATACATAGCTGACTGGAGGTCTTTATGTAACAAAATGTCATTAAACCTGACCGTGTTTAAGTGATATGCCTTAAAATAACCCATAACAGACAAACTTAGACTCACAGAGAGAACGTTGACATTTTAAGTTACCTTCATGATCTTCCAGTCGGACGCCGAGCTCTGGTAGCGTATCATCACGGACAATGTCACAAAGCTGCAGCAACTCAGTCACTAAATGAGGTGAAAAATAATTTCAAAGACTAATTTAACAAGAAAAAAGACTGTTTTTTTATGTATTGTGGGTTTTATTGGCTCTTAATCACTTTTTTTTAGGTGTTTTTCCCTTTGTTACTGTTTTTGATGCCTTATATGAAGCCCTTTTGAATTGCCTTGTTCCTGAAATGTGTGATACAAATAAACTTGCTTTGCCTACTAAAGAGATTTTTGCCTTAGCCACTGAAAACATGGAGAAACGCAGCGTTTGAGCAGAGAGGGAAAAGCCTTTGGAACAATGGAGGTTTTAATTTTATGGTGTAAACTCGAGCATAATGACTAATGGTGGATTTTTGGATCTATGTGAGGAGCCTGTGAATGAAGCAGCAGCATGGGGTCAGTCTGCCTCATCTTGGATTGTGTCCAATCCTGCCGTAATAGTAAACTAACCACCACTGTTGTCTAACCAGCCCTCATTCTGAAGTGCCTCAGTTTAAGTGTCAGAAGGTTTCTTCTACTTCCTGGCGAACGCCATTTCTGAGGTTTGGGTGCACTTACAGATTGGACTGGATTCTATGCGGTGTTTTATAAATGAGACCCCCGGTCCTTACCTTTCTGCTCTCTGGCAATTTTTCTGATGCCTTCTCTGAAATCTGACAACACGGTGAGGTACGGCATCACTGTGCTCTCCAGCTGGAAGAACAAACAATTAAGAAGCTGCATTTACAGCGATAGTCCAGGAGAAAGAAGAGCTGAAAACTTCTGAAATAATGTAATAATAAATCCATGTTTGAGACAAGATTAAGTGACTTTGAGATAAATTTCTGTGTTATTTATCAATGAGCAGTAAACATGAAACTTTTCTCCAGACAACATAAACAGAAATGATTTTTCTTTACTTACATCCACATTCTGTCCTTGTCCTCCGACTGGGAAACCAACAGACTCAGACCCTTCAATAGCACCAAATATCTACAAAACAGACAAAAAACCAGTTAGTTGGGTTTCTATGTGTGTTTGATTTTAGTAAAAGGGACTTGAGTCTTTAAACCAATAAGGGCAAACTGGGTGGGTTCACTGAGAGAAACTCGAGGTGCTTTTGAGTTTAAATACAGCAGTATGAAACTATAAAAACTATAAAACAACTATAAAAAAGTTTTTGTAAGTTTTCTGTGATCTTCTCTCTTTTGGTGCATTTCCGTAGCACTAATACAGCGCCATATACAGGCTTGGCATATGCACTACAGCATTTTCAGTCGTTTCAGTGGTTCCGTGCTTGCATGGATATTTCCTGAAATGATCCCGTCTTTACAGAAAACTTTTTCAAAATGAAAAGGCAACATATCGTTTTCCTCTCTGTGTGGACAAGGCCTAAAAGTACTGTACAAATAAAGCTATTATTATTTTTATTGTAAAGTAAGAGCCCAGTAACCATTAATTTGATTGTTTTATCACGTACATGACAGCTCCTAAAGAAGAATCAGCCATAGAAAAATGCTCACCTTCAGCATGTTTGTCAGATACACGGCGATGCTTTCCACCAGCATACGGTTCGGCCTCAGTTTGGCACTTTTCCTGTTAGCGATGTAGCTGTTACTCTGACTGACCAGGACTCTCATCTCCTCCATGGCGGTGCGAGTGTCCACATTATCGCACAGAGCCTCATGGACGGCTGACTTCCTGTCATAGAAACTGGACAACACGAGACAGACAGAGATAATGTTAATTGGTTTAAAGGTGCAGATAAGCTCAGGGAGGTCGTTCAGACAAAGCATTGTCATGGGTTCAACATGGAATTGGCATTCAGGTGCATCTGCACTTCGGTACATATATCCATAATCTGCATTAAAGCAATCTGTCTTCAGTGATGACCTGATGTAAGAACTCTCTGCTCCTCCAATTCTAACAACAGCCCATACATCATTTCTGTGGCTCTCTTACCATGGCTGTGTCCCTACATGCTGATAAGAATGAAATGCAGTGAATTAGCCACAAGCGAAGAGGCAAGCAGTGCCTCTTTAGCAGCTTTTCTCCCTCATGTTGACATAAATGTGTTATTGGACAAAGTGATATTCTAGCTAGGAAATCCATCCTGTGTATTGAAATGACAACTCAAGTCAAGACAAGTTAGTAGGGAGTTGTGATGTGTTGTTAGCAGACAAGTCAGCTCAAAAAGCTGGCTCCTTTAGTGAACAGTGGGAGTTGGCTCCTGTTTGAGAGACAGCTTCTTTTATTTCCATTCTTTTGTTTTAAAGAAGAAAAGGCAAAATAACGCCAAATGAAAAGGAGTTTATGAGCAAAAAGACTGGCGTTTATTACTGAGCTGAGACACATAATCCAGATCTCTAAAAAGAGACAGGATGCCCACCACTCTGAGCAAGGCTGGACTGGATAAATAAAGCAGTATTACAAGAGATATACTGCTGATCACATCAGTCAACGTAATGCTTGGCAGTAAAAGTTGCATCTAAACTGATGCAGTTCAGATGAAGACATGCTGGGCCACCTCGGTATGTACTCTAAGTTACTGGATATCCAACAGTTTTCTGTACACATTGAAGTGCATCTTCAAAAAGCACTGAGGATTACCACTTGGTATCTGAATGTTTCAAATGGATAGAAATTCCTGTAAGTGCATTAAGTTAAAAGGGTCAGAGAGAGTAGACAATAGAAAGCAGTTGAGGCAAATTGAGGATTTTTTTTGTCTTAGCCCTCTAAGGCAGTTACCTTAAAGGTCACATATTATGCAAAAATCACTTTTTCAGGCTTTTCTAACAAAAATATGTGCCCCTGGCCTGCCCACAATCCCCTTGAGGACAAGAAAAATCCACCCCACCCCTTCTTCACTTTTTAGAAAATGTGGGCTGAAACAAGCTGTTCTCAGATTTTCCCCTCATGATGTCATGCGGGGAGTTAGCTCCGCCCCCAGGTTCGCTCCCCGCTTGGAAGAAAGTTCACTGAGAGGAGGATCAGCAGAGCCACATCGATTTCTTGAGAGGGGCGTGGTCAGAAAGCTCATTAACATTTAAAGCCACAGACAAAGAAACAGCTCGTTCTGAGTAGGACTGAAACAGAGGGGGTTTTAGACATACAAAAATCCAACACTGGAGTGTTTTTTACAGCGACAAACTTCACAGGCATGTTTTGGGGACCTCTGAGAGCGATATAAAGTTGTCTTAAAGAGGTAAAAATAAGTGACCTTAAAGTTCAAGGTATCAATTTTTTTTTTTTTTTGTAGGTGTATACAACTGACAGATAAATTTGTTTTTTAAATTTCAAAATTGTAACAAGTTTTGAAATTTCGTTCAGGTTTCCGATATGAGAAGATTTCAGGCCAATGTCTGATGAATCTTGTTCCTCACCCGTTGTTCAGCTCCACCTCTGCAGCCTCCCACTTCTCAAACTGACTGGTGATATCAGTGGGAGTACGCAGGATGTCTTTGACATTCAGGAAAAACTCCTGTTCATGGAAAGAATAACAAATAACAGCACATAAGAAAAAAACCCCTTTTGTCTTTGAACTGAAGAGTACATGAGTCGTTTAACATACATTCATGAATTTCTCGTACTGGACGGCGGACTCCATCGTGTTTGAGGAGTAGTCCAGGGTGTCTTTCCAGGAATGCATCAAGAAAGCCAGACGGAGCTGTCGAGCTGAAAGACAGGAAAATGAAAACAGTCAATGAAGGGACAAGGTTTAAAAAGATCGCTACGCTCTTCATTTATTTCTGATTTTATGTTGCTCTCTGGCTTTGAGGAGTTTAGATGAACTAAACCCCCAGTCCACTTTGTTCTGCTGAATACCTCTGTATATGGGGCTAAGTAATGTTGATTAATTCTGCTTCAAATCTTAAGTATTTTCTTTTCATTCTTTTAATTCTATGCACAGCACTTTGATTGAAAGTGCTTTATAAATAAAATGTATTATTATTATTATTATTTTTTAGTACTGTAACTGTGATTTTCCCTTGGCTGATCTGTGGGCAGGTAATAAAGGTGTTTCCACCACCCACTTTTTCAGCAGGTCTGGTTGCAGAAGTAAAGGTCTCTTAAATCATGTGTCCTCAGTTTCTGACCAACCATGCTGAGAACCATCTTTGAGCACTTTAGTTGCTCGGACAGAGAATTGAGGATCCATGAGTGAGGACAAAACTTATTCTGAAAGCCGTTCTGAATATTACTCCCTGATTGGATGCTGCAGCAGCTGTCATTTTATAAGGAGTCCGTATGTGATAAGCTGGGATTTAAAAAACTTATTTCACATGATGAAAGGAATAAAATAATGAGTATTAAAGTTATAAAATCGGTATCATAAAGTTTCAGCACAAAATTAAACATTTGCCTTGTTTTCTGAGTCTGAGATTTTCACATTTGCAAAAAACCTCATGTATTCAAATAGAAATATTTTCAGTCATGGTCATTTATTTGATTTGATTATAAAGAGAATAAAAGCCCATATGAATGTTTGTCAATGTTTGTCCATCATCATGTTAATAAAGTTTATATAAGGCTGATTGTTAACATGCATCAGGTTTAATTGTTGCTAAATATGATCTCAATATTTTCTTAAAAGTTAAGACCTATTAAATAATTTTAAATGTGTATGACACTATAAAAGGCCCTGTGTTTATGAAAAGTTCACAGATCATGAATACAAATCAAATGATTGATATTAGAAAAATCTGTGGTATGTTATCAGACTGCAGGTTCTTTTATTCTGTTCAGGTGTTTGTAATCTGATGCTTCTTAATCAACATTATTACAGGGTTGATTTGTGCAGAAACAGTCAGACTGACAGCTAATTGATGTCATCACAAACTGATTCTGTAGAGGAAAGGATGCCTCAATTCTCTATTTCCTCTGTCCTCTCTCCTCTGCTTTATCTCCTCGTGACTCTCTGTTTCTGGAAGGACGGACTAATGCCGGCCTTAAACCAGTGCACTTTGCTAAAACTCTCAAAAGTCTTTAAAAAGACTCACATCAAGTGACAATTTGTCAGCAAGCCCTTGAGTTTTTAGTCTAAGACTAAGATTTTGCAAAGACTGTGGGTTACTAACTACAAGACTAGAATATGATTCCTTTGAGGTTATTTCCTATCATCGACTGGTGGAAACAACAATTTTTGAATAGAGAATAATATGCAGAAAAAGATGGAGATCATATTTGAGTTAATATCTCTTATAATCTGATGTTTTTAAATAATTTACATTGAGTAGAAACGAAAGGAGCTAAACACCGAAGCAACTTTGCATGTTACTGCAACAACTGAGGAACTATCCTGGAAACATGTCAGAATAAAAGTACCGTTTGAAAATGTGAGTCATCCTACTACAGAAACAAACTGACCAGGCTTTTACTTTGAAAATCCCAGTGGCGGTTTATCGTTCCTGTCATGTCAGCCTGGAATGAACTGATAGATAAACACACAGGTGCAGGGATCTGACTGCAGCTCGAAACACAACTTTGAAATCAGAGGAAAAGTCGTTAGGTGTAAGGCTGCCTTAAGATGCAAGGAAAACACTAAAGTGAAAGACACGTAATGCAACTTAAGAGACTTGTGATGCACATTAAATTGGATGATTTTTGAGGTCAGAAATGACTGTTACCTTCAGAGGTAACAGCCTTCAGCTGAAATTATTAGGGGAGGTAAACATTTCCATGGTGACAACAGACATTTATGTTAAAAAGGAAAACAGCTGCTCCCTACATATGACCGACTCCAAAGGTTAGTCACCTGTGTTCTTCCCCAAAGCATCTTTAATGGTGATGAAGTTTTTCAGAGATTTTGACATCTTACAGCCGGCGATCGTCAGGTGACCGGTGTGGAGGAAATATCTGACCCAGTGATCGTTCTCAAAGAAAGCCTGTGAGAGAAAAGGAAATTCAACATCACCTTTAAATTAGTTTGTGACTCTAAAAGCTTAAATTTAGGTAAATCAACTCTAAGACTGACTCTCTGGTTTTTGTACCTCAGACTGAGCCAGCTCGTTGTCGTGATGAGGAAATCGGAGATCAAACCCTCCACCGTGGATGTCCATAGACTCTCCCAGGATGGAGCCAGCCATGGCCGAACATTCAATGTGCCAACCAGGCCGTCCCTGTTAAAGCATTTAATTAAAAAAAAAGAAAAGTCCTCATTTTCATCTTTCTTCAATAAACTTCTCCACTGTCTACGTTTTCCGTATCTCAGTCTAATAATCCCATCTCACTCAACGCATCCAAGCTGCTAAGCTCCTCCCACACACTTTGTCCCTTAGTCAATTAGCAGGTGCATTTCTCCCTTATTATGCATAATTTCTGACTGAAGCTAAAACACTGGTTTTCAGTTGAGTATATACGCCTTTTATGAGGGGCTGTTTCTATTGAACAGAGGCTGAATCTCGATCTCCTCCCTAACCCTGAGCCCTTATGGACTGCCTGCTTCTGGAAAGTCACTGAGTGCAAGGGCTCAAAGTGGTAGAAACAGGAATGAGACAGCCCTTTGTTTTTGTTGACAGTCAGCATCCATCAGAGATAAAAACAAAGATAAAAACAAGCGTGCCTTACCTATAGACCTATTTTCTCACTGGATGAAGAATGTTATACTTAAAGGCTAAATACTTATTTTTTGTGACATCAACCCCTTTTGCACCCTCTTTTTTTTGGTTTACAATTTTGTTCTTTTCACTTCACTTTCATAGGGTTTGCTAGCGGGCTTCCATGGGAATACCTGTCATACGTCACAATGCTATAAACTATGGGTAATTCCCTCACGTCTGCAGATATGCCCACTCATGGAAAGGGTGAATGAAGGGCTCAAAGTCAGCGAGATATCCCTCACACACTTTACGAGAGTACAACAGCCCTAAGCCCTCACGGACTTGGCGGGAGCACGTTGCCAAGTCAGTGCTCCCATGTGTCTCTGCTCATCTGTCTTCAAATCTCAGTCTTGGTCTTTGGTCTTCAGACCAAAAAAGGATCTTTGGGATGGTCCTTAAGATGGCAGATCAGAAATAACTTCCAGTTTGACCAAAGACAGCGGACCCAGGACTGATAAATAAGCGACATGGGATCCACCGATGAAAAGGTCATGATTCTGTTAGATCTATTTTAAAAACACATACAATATATTGCCAAAAGTATTCACTCACCCATATAAATAATGTAAATCAGGTGTTCCAATCACTTCCATGTCCACAGATGAATAAAATCAAGCACCTAGGCATGCAGACTGTTTCTACAAACATTTGTGAAAGAATGGGTCACTCTCAGGAGCTCAGTGAATTCCAGCGTGGTACTGTGATAGGATGCCACCTATGCAACAAGTCCAGTGGTGAAATTTCCTCACTCCTAAATATTCCACAGTCAACTGTCAGTGGTATTACAACAAAGTGGAAGCCATTGGGAATGACAGCAACTCAGCCACCAAGTGGTAGGCCACGTAAAATGATGGAGCAGGGTCAGAGGATACTGAGGCGCATAGTGCGCAGAGGTTGCCAACTTTCTGCAGAGTCAACGCTACAGACCTCCAAACTTCATGTGGCCTTCAGATTAGCTCGAGAACAGTGCGTAGAGAGCTTCATGAATGGGTTTCTATGGCCGAGCAGCTGCATCCAAGCCATACGTCACCAAGTGCAATGCAACGCGTCGAATGCAGTGGTGTAAAGCACGCCGCCACTGGACTCTAGAGCAGTGGAGACGCCTTCTCTGGAGTGACCAATCGCGCTTCTCCATCTGGCAATCTGATGGATGAGTCTGGGTTTGGTGGTTGCCAGGAGAACGGTACTTCTCTGACTGCATTGTGCCAAGTGTAAAGTTTGGTGGAGGGGGGATTATGGTGTGGGGCTGTTTTTCAGGAGCTGGACTTGGCCCCTTAGTTCCAGTCAAAGGAACTCTGAATGCTTCAGCATACCAAGAAGATTTTGGAGGGAACAGTTTGGGGATGGCCCCTTCCTGTTCCACCATGACTGTGCACCAGTGCACAAAGCAAGGTCCATAAAGACATGGATAAGAGAGTTTGGTGTGGATGAACTTGACTGGCCTGCACAGAGTCCTGACCTCAACCCCATAGAACACCTTTGGGATGAATTAGAGCGGAGACTGAGACCAAGGCCCTCTCGCCCAACATCAGTGTGTGACCTCACAAATATGCTTCTGGAAGAATGGTCAAAAATTCCCATAAACACACTCCTAAACCTTGTGGAAAGCTTTCCCAGAAGAGTTGAAGCTGTTATAGCTGCAAAGGGTGGACCGACAACATATTAAACTCTATGGATTAAGAATGAGATGTTACTTAAGTTCATATGCGAGTCAAGGCAAGTGAGCAAATACTTTTGATAATATAGTGTATCTCATCCTGAAAACTCTTATTATTAAAACTTTCCATTAAAAATTGCATTTTCGTTTTCCTGATCTTACATCTGAACACATCATGACATTATATTTACATCTGGCTATTTCACTCAGCTGACCTAAAATACATCATAATATAACCGTCTGTTGGCTCATTGAGTGTGCTATTTAATATCCATTCTGCAGATGGATTAATATTTTTAGATACAGGACTGCTACAAAGTTTGGGAGCACTTTTCACTGCGACATGAGCAGATGAGGAGCAGTTAAAGCCAGTGCATGCTACTCCAAAAGTCTGAGGGTTTTTTCCTTTATTCCTGACAGTTAAAGACAGGCTACTTGCTGTGATTCAGACAAGAACAGAAACCCCTGCAAGTTTGAGTCCCTCGTCCACCTATGTGCTTATTTTCTCACAATAAACAAGTCCATGTGGCATGCTGTCCTGACATTAACTGTGATATTAAAGCACTATTATTACTAACAGTTTTAATGGTGATCACATCTGAATGGCATGACAACTGTAGAAATGTTATCATGTTATCATTTAAAACGGTAGCTGTTCATCCCTAACTGTGACACCACACAAACATTAAAAATGATTCTACCTTCCCCCACGGTGAGTCCCATGAAGGCTCTCCTGGTTTTGAAGCTTTCCACAGGGCAAAGTCATTGGGCGACTTCTTCTCACTTAATCTGTCAGCTGAGATGCTCAGATCACCTGCAGCAACAAACGAGGGACAGAGAGACTCTCGTTATTAACCAGGACTCAAAAAGTTGGAATAAAGAGAGAAACAAGGTAATCTAACATTTCTTAAGAGAAATGATCAGCCATGTTAAAGGCATTCAGGTGAAGATGTAAACAATGCTGACTCCAAGTGGTAGCATCAATAAAGACAACACTAACAGTGGCTGAGCACTACACCACTGTTAGTGGACTGTTTTATCTGTCCACAAATAAAACCTCTACTGATCAGAATCATTTACTACAGGGGTGTCAAAATCAATCACAGCATGGGCAGAAACTGAATTTAGGTCTAACCTGAGGGCCGAACAGGGTCGAGATTTAACTAAAAAACTGTCAGCCATGTTTTCACAGGTAATGTACAATTACAGGGAAAATTGAACAGTGAGATAAATAATTAAGATTTCTAAAAAAAAGTCAAAATGATTAAAGATCACAACATCGGTGTTAGTGTGTGTCCATGTCAAATAAAAAAAAAATGATTAAAGGCTCAAACTCTGAGATAAAAAGTCATCTTTACAAGTCCTAAAGGTCAAGATACAAGATTAAAAGTCAAAATAAGATTTTTAAAAGGCAAACATATGAGATAGAGTTACAATCATGAGTTTAAAGGTCAAGATGAGATGAAATACAAAATCAAAAGTTAAAAAAAAAGGTCAAAATAGAAGATAAAATTCAAAATTGTGACTCTAAAAGGTCAAAATATGAGATAAAATTCTAGATCAGGAGTTTTAAAGGTAAAAATATGGGACTAAAAGTCAAAGTTAGGAGTTTAAAAGGTCACAATATGATATAAAATGAAAAATTGTGAATCTAAAACAGACTAAGACTTAACAAGGATTTCTTTGTTAAATCTTCAAGGTTAAATTTACATTTTTATACTGGGGGAAATCTGCAGACCTCATCAGGTGAGCCGCTCCTAATTAAAAAATGAAATGATCTTGCAGGCCGGGTAAAACTGCACCGTGGGCCGCATTTGGCCCCTGGGCCTTGAGTTTGACACCCGTGATTTACTGTAATAAGATCAAATCTGCACATCAGGGTGAGGAGCGAGGAAAAGCTTGTTGTTCTGGTTGATATTCCGTAGAAAATGTACCTTCTCCTTCCTGTAAAGCTTTCTGATCTCCAACTGCCTCTGGCACCAGTTTGGCATACGAGTGACGCGGACTGGAATCAAACTTAGCGGTGTCAAAGTAGACAGAACCGTTTGATTCATACCTACAAACATCAGAAAAAAGTCATTAAATCTTTACTGGTATAGTGTTGATGTTTAACGTTGGCTGTAAACAGCTGAGTTTGATACTCACCCGTATCCGTTTGAGACGACCTTCCGCACAAACTCCACAATCTCTGGGACGTATTCACTGACACGAGTAAGAACGTCTGCAGGGAGAACCTGGAGAACACATAGTCAGTTTAGTCAAATAATCAGCAATATCTTAACCTCCAATAGCAACATCATGATACACACAGGTGTCCTAAACTGTTGCTAAAACAATGGCCTTGTTGGATTATCTAACAAGTTTTAAGAAAATTTTAAGACATCTACGATACATTCATTGATTTTTAAAGGGAAAATTCACACCGTGAGTGTGGTCACAGCACTCGTCAGCAGCAGAGTTTTATTGTTTAACCCCTTAAAGCCTGAAAACACAAATAATAGCCAGAAAATTCTCAGTTATTGGAACTGAAATGTTTAACTTTCTACTGAAATTTAAAAAAAAATCCAAATTTCCATATAATTTAACAAATATATTTTTAGTATCTCATTTGATATATTAGGTGTTTTTGGTAACTGATAATCCACTTGAGGGTTTTTTTTTTATCACTTATCAGATTCCACTTCATATCTCCCTAAATGACCAAAGAAACAACGGTGGTGGACGGCTCCTCTCTCTTCGCTGCAGGACAGAAAGATACAGAAGATCTTTCATACCATCAGCAATAAGACTTTATAATTCTACCAGAAACAGATGAGACTCCAGACAAATGAATTTTCCTTCGGGGATAAATAAAGTTGTTGTATTGTATTGTATTGTATTCAGAAGTTTTTTGAGTAATTTATTGAGCATATTGATTAGATAGAGGTATCATAAAAGTATGTATCAAATATGATACAACAGGCTTTAAGGGGTTAAAGCTGTGGAATCAATTCTACTATTTACTACTTTTATTGAACCTGACAAACAATTCAACAAAACACGGCTGTTTCTGACCAACACTGAAGACTTCATGATTTCACTGGCCTGCAACAATCTTTTTTTTTTTTTTTTTTTTTTTTTAAACCAACCAGCACCTTAAAGATCTTTCTTCTATTTCCTGACACTCACATTCAGAGCCTCCATGTCTTTGTGGTACTCTCCCTCCCAGTATTTGGGCAGAATAGAGAAGATTGAGTTTTCTGTGACTTGACTACCAAACTTTTTGTCCAGCCAATCAGCGAGCAGATCTTTGGAGCTCTCCAGCAGCATCTGGGAAGAAAGGCAGACAAGTTGTAAAGGCTGTATGATAATTTAAAAAAGTGGCACTGAGGTTTCTTTTCTAACCGTGATTCACAATTTTGTATGAAAACAAAGGAAATTATTCCAAATAAATGTGGTGAATTTCTATGGCTTGAATCTGTAAGTCTGAATTTTTCTCAGGCTCACACTACATAAGAAAAGCGTGAGTGAAAATCATTTTTTTAAATCATTGTGACAATTATACGATAATATTAAACCATCTGATATAGCTTTAACTTCAGCTAACTGTGGAATGTTTCTCATGAATCCATGATAAATCAAACATTTTTAGCCAACACATTTATAACAGTGAGTTTCATCCTGAGTTTTCTCTTCGGTGACTGAATCAAAATGGTGTGATTCTGTTGAGTAGCATGTGGGGTTTTTCAATACCGGTGCTAAATCGATACTTTTATAGAGAGCTTATACCTAAATGGTGCCTGAATCGATACTTTTAAGAGAACAAAAGGTGTGTTGACAGTCAGTGAGAGAACAAAAGCTGTCTGGGTATCATAGAAGATTAGCAGAAATTGCTTTACGAGATGCCAGTTGAACATGGGATAAGAGAAAGAAACCAGTGTAACTGAACACATAAATCACACATTTCAGGAGTTTCTTGCCCTCCTTTTGAGGTGGCAGGGTGTTAAAATATGTATCGATACCTAGGCATGGGTACCTTTTACATTTGAACTGGTATGGTGCTGATTCCCAGTACCTGTGAACCAGTACACAACAGTACCCATTATCAGTACTTTTGTGTGTGAATTAAATGCAATAATAAATGTTGTATGACCTCAAAACTTCTGAATTTTAGATATTTATTTCTCAATATCAAAACACTATCAAATATCAAATATATCAAAACAACATCGTACACCATTGTAATGTAACATCACAAGTGTTTTTACAAATTACTCCAACATGGAAAACCTAAACTACTATAACTACCCAATGGATTTTTTTATATTGCACAAATTAAAACCCAGCCCACTACCCCTATTCCTCTAATTTCCCCTCTTGGAAAAATGTGAGTTGGACAATAGAGTATGGAGTCAAAATAACTGAATGAATAAATAAAGATAGGAAAGGTATAAAATTTTACCAATTAAAGTTTTACAAATGAAAATAAACAAACTACTTCCTCTACCATGAACTACGTTTACAGCACATCTTCTTTCCTCACGCAGTTCTTTTCCCAACTTTCCCTGGTAAGAGCAGAGTCTGCTCCTCACTCATCAGTCAATCATGCAGCCGTCCATGCAGAAGCATAAACGTCACACACAGGGTCCGATAGGTTATAATTATAATAATAATAATACATTTTATTTGTAAAGCGCGTTTCACAAAACTCAAAAACAATGTACAATGCAGAAAACAATACAGACACTTATAAATGAACATTAAAAGTAGATAAAGCCAACATTATATTTGTATTCACTGCAAAAAATTAACAGAAAGTTAAAAATTGCTTCATTCTGCGATGAAAATAAGCAGTGAGGACAAGCCTGTGGCTCTGTCACTCCTTCAAAATCACTCTGGATCCATCCATCCTGACAGAGAGCTTCATACGGCACCAGCTGTGCCAAGTTGGAGAGATGGAGAGCAACTTTTAGGACGCACTCACACTAGGCAGTCTGTACCGTGCCTTAATTTAGTGTCTGTTAGGTGACTGAGCGAACAAAAGTATCTCTTCATCTACTACATTTCCACGGTTGATATCCACATGATAAACAGGCAAATCACTGTGTTTAAGGTGAGGATTCGATACAAGAGCGAGAGGGGAGGGAGGCGAACGAGCAGGAAACAGAGGGAGTCGATCTGAATCATCAATCATCACACTGCTTCCTCAGATTAGAAATTTGCCGAGGTAAACCTTGAACACAGATAATGCAACGTAACCTGCATC
Organism: Cheilinus undulatus; assembly: GCF_018320785.1. Classification (NCBI taxonomy): domain Eukaryota; kingdom Metazoa; phylum Chordata; class Actinopteri; order Labriformes; family Labridae; genus Cheilinus; species Cheilinus undulatus. The sequence goes on from NC_054865.1 coordinate 2,235,713, forward strand.
GTATCTTGAAAAGTGGAGCGCTACCTTCGATCTCTTCCTATCAGCCACGCTTGTTTTGTTGATTCAGTTCGCTGCTACATACGTCATTACTCTGGTGTGTGCAATGCTGCGTTTGCGAAAATTGACTACTCTTCCACCCTCTTGCAGTCACAAGGATATGTTTAGGTACCAAAACATGGTACTGTTTGATTTTACGTGAACTGGTACTACAAAGTACGGACAGAATTCGGCCAAAGTACAACATAGATATCAATAGGGATGGGTACCGATAAATCTACCGAATTCGGTACCCATCCCTATTGATATCTATGTTGTACTTTGGCCTGGTAGGTATCGAATGTGCTGGTACCGGTACCATGTTGGTACAGGATTTCTGCACTCATTCCTTGTAGTGAGCGTAAAATAGCCATATGTTGGACAAAAAGTGTCAGATGTGATTTAAAAAATATTTTTTCTTTTCTACTGTGATAAATTCAGACTCTTGCGATGTGTTTAACAGCCCTTATTTTTCTAACTCAGGACTGTGATTTTTTTTGTGCAGCCCAAATCACCATTAAGCTTTTTAAAAGAGCCTCCAAAGTAGAGAGACACAGGAGTGGTTTTTCACAACTAATCCTGTCCTGTCCCAGTCCAAGCAGAATGACTGCCGGTCCTTCACGCATTCATGTCCTCCCCCCCACCCCCCAAATTGTTTAGCTTCACATTCTCCATAGTGTGTTGGTCGCCTCAGTAACACACTAAGGATTACAGTTTCACTCCAGTGCTGGGGTCTGAGGGAAACCCTGGGACATGTGAAGTATCAAACACTGATTTACCAGGAATCTGTTGAATATTTAGGGAACAATCTGTGGTGGGGAGCGAGTCTTGTAGGGTCAACCATTAGCGAAGACATACACAGAACTGGAGTTATAAAATCTAATGTAACTAGAATCAATGTAAAAGGAAAGGCCGGAGTTATTATTAAATAAAAAAACATCGAAATGAATCAAATGACTGAAATCAAATGAAGCTCAGGCTGTTGCTAAAATTGATTTGGAAGCCTATTTTTCAGACGGACATTTTGAAAAAGGGATGGTTTGAAGATGTTGTTAGTGTAGGGCATGGATGCATGGATTAAAGTGCAGTCACCTGGTACCTGAATGCCCAAATCCGATGATTATGCTGAATGTAATCAGGTGTTTTTATACATGATGAACTTCTTTGGACAGTTGCTCAGAAAACATTTTTTCGAACAAAGTAATCCTTCAATCTACATCTAAAAAATAACAGCACACAGATAAACGGATCCATCCGTCTTATCAAAGAGGAGGTACTGCTTTAAAACTTTGCTGAATAGAGAACATTGTCTATGTAGTCTCACCTGGGCCAGAGGTTGAACCAACTCATCTGCTGCTTTTCCATTCATCGCTGCCTGCAGAGGCTGCAGAGCGGCTGAAACAGCAGCGTCCAGCCGCTCCATCATCTGCTTCTTATCTGGGTCTGTGGTCGATGCCAAGCTGGCCTGGAATGGCTGAAAAACAAATAACCAGTCAGGTAGATTTCAGGTACTGTGACGTATCTGAGAAATGGTGCTAACAAGCTTTCTCTCCATCAGGAGGCGTTAAGTTCACATTTTTGCTGTCAGCTTGATGGCACAGATCAGTGTTTGACTAATGAGACCAAAGCTGTTGTTGACCAATCTCTGCATGTGGCAGTAGAGTTTGATACTTAATGTTGTTCAAGTAAATAAAACAGGTGTGGTGGGATTTATGCTTAGTTCCAGAATTCATTTAATGAGACACAACATTTTTGTTTTCATTTAAAGAATTTTGCATTCCCAATCAAGGTCAATAGTTCAGTGCCTACATTTTGTGTCTGCTAAGTATTTAACAGATTTTTAATCGACATACTGCTCTCTCATTTCTGCTGCCTTTTTGTTTTTTACATTTTCCTATATCTGTGTCTAATCCTGACACAGCTTTAGCAGACAGCTATTAAAAAACAGCCTGGCTCTGCTCGAGGGTTTGATCTTATTAAAGGCCACTGACCGGTTAATTAAAGTGTGAGTCAACTCCCAGCTCAGAGCTAACACCACCCACCTCAGACTTTTGAAAAAAATGCACAAAAAGTGGGCAGTTTGGTACTGAGAGGAGGGAGGGGAAAAGGACGGGGTTTTCCAGATGAGGTGGGAGTGACAGTGACTCCCCTTGCCAGAAAGTGACACAGATTCCCGCAGCACTGCTGCCTCAGAGCGATCTTTAGAGGTGGAGGATTTTCCCCTCCAGAGTCCCCTGAAGCAGGCTGTAGAGTGGCGGTCCTGAACACTACCTGTTTGCACTGTTTGCTCCAGCACCAGCGTTACTAAAGCCAGACCTCTCAGAGCCGAGGCAGAGCAGGAGAGGATGGGAGTGGTCTCTGAATGGTAAAGTCAATTAGAGGCGGTAACGTTCTACTTTTTATATAAAGTTTAGGATGCTACGTCACATAAGCTCTGCCTTTTAGAAAAGGTTTTTCAATGCAGATGTCCGTTTGAGCTAATGAAAAGCCATAAAATGCAGATTTTTATCAGTTTGGTGCAAATGTCAGCAATAACACCAGCATTGATGTGTTTTATCATAGTTCAGTCAGATAATTCAGAGTACAGCTGAAAAAATGTTGAAGTGCTCACTACCTCTTTAATGTTACAAAGTTTATCTGAGAGTTTGTTCTCACCCCTCTGGCACTCAGGACGTCCTGCAGGATCTGAGCAGGCTGTGGTTTCTTCTCCTTGTACTGATCCAGGAGGAAGTTCTGCCGTGCTCTCTTTATGATCTGAAAGAAACACAAACATGAAGCCTCAACCTTCCCCAGAGAAACTTTAAGATGCTCGTTATTCTAACAAAATTTCTATGAATAATTCAAATTTCAAACAATACAGAACTATTAACCAATCGCAAGAAACCCTCCAGGTTTCCTGTCCTTCCATTTTTAAGATAAGAACCACTGAATTAATGAATTACATGCTGTGAAATCCAGGTGGAGGTGGAATTACAAATATGTCATATTGCTGCTTTAATGTTTTATTTTATCTTGGGTGCAAGAAAACTGGGTCAGTCCTTTTATTAAATTCAAAAGGAATAAATCCATTTACATATAAAAGGGGACATATTAAGCAAAAATCCCTTTTTCAGGCTTTTCTAACAAAAAAACGTGCCCCTGCCCTGTCCTCAATCCCCTCAAAGATCAGAAAAATCACCCCCCCCCATTTACAGCTACTGACGTAAATGATCAGCTGGGCTGATCGGGTCGGGGCTGATTAAAAATGCTTAGTATCAGCCCCGATTCGATACATGTGATCGGGATCGGGACATCCCTGACAATTAGTGTAAGTGACCTCCCTGGTTAACACTGCAAGTTAACCACCATGCTCTGCAAGTAGTATAAACCAGTAAGGCCACTTTTAACAGCTTTTCTCCTTCATCATGTGAATTTCATCCATGAAACCAAAACAATGGTTTACTGTTTAGTAAATTCACTTTATAAACAGCTTTTGTTGTTGAACAGGGTCCTTAATTCAGAGCAGGAGTGTCAAACGCAAGGCCCGAGGTCCAAATCCAGCCCATGGAACTGTTAAATCCGGCCCCAAGATTCTATCATATTTCTGGCCCATTAGTATGAGGTCCTCAAGTATAAAAATGTAAACTTATCCTTGATGATTTAAGATATCCTTGTTGAGTCATACAATCTACAAAAGTAAGGAGTAAAAATAACTAGATAAAAAGTCAGGAATGTGGGAAAAGAAATGTATCTGTGTTTTAATATTTTCGATTTAGCATCTCACAATTAGGCCTCAAACTTGGGATTTTGACTTGTTATTTCCTACTTTGAGCATTTCATCTCATAATTTCAACTTCTTGTATTATATTTTGAGCTTTTAGATTCATAATTTTAAATTTTAGGTCATATTGTAACCTTTTAAACTAATTATTTTGTATTTTATTTCACAACTTCAACTCCTAACTTTATAAACTCACAATTTAAAAATTTAAATCAAATTATGATTTTTAATTTCATGATTATAAATTTTACTTCATATTTTGAACTTTTGAAGTCACGATTTTCACTTTCTTTCTAATATATTTGCCTTTAAAAAACATTATTTTTCAATTCTATGTTTTGACCTTTTTGAACTTGTAAATTTACTTTTCTTAGATTTTGGGCCTTTAAACTTATCTTTAACTTTTTTAATTTGAAATTATTTAACATCAGTGCTAAGTGTTGTTTTATATATATATCATTACTGGTGAAACGAGGTTGACAGTTTATGGTTAAAATGGTGACCCTGTTAGGCCCTCAGGTTAGACCTGAATCCAGAATCCGGCCCCTGCTGTGATTGAGTTTGACACCCCTGATTTAGAACAAGCAGCGAGTAGTAGAGGGAGAGCCCCCTGGTGGTGGGAATAATACACTGTTGGTTAAGGATGAACCTTGCATCTTTGGGGTAACAAAACAATTAAAGAGATGCAGTTAAAACAAACTAGTCTATAAGTAGGGCTTTATGTGAACTTTAAATACAAACTGTCAGATTTATTAAAAAAAGCAACAAACAGAAGAAAAACAGTGTAGTAACTGAGGCAAAAGCCTGTGTAACCATCAGTCTTACTTTGTCATCTATGTCTGTGATGTTCATGCAGTACAGGACGTCATACTTGAAGTAATCCCTCAGTATCCTCCGCAGAATGTCAAAAGATATATAAGACCTGAAACAAGAGACAGATTATTATCTAAAATGCCCTCTGTTAGAACAGAAACACATGAGTTAGAGCAGGGGTGTCCAAACTGTGGCCTGCAGGCAAACTGCAGCCCACAGCTCATTTATCATTGTCACTAAAATTAAATATGATCCACATTAGAATATGAATCTTGTGCCTCTTGTTGTACTTCTTACTGGTGACACTAGGTGGTGCTGCTGTGTTAAAGTTTGACAAGAATTCACTCATGTTTTTCATGACTAAATGGAGACAACACAAATAACAGACACACAGTATGACAACAACAACTATGATATCTGGATTCATAACGCCCTGATGGCTCAGGACTAAAGGATTACAGCAGCAGAAAGCAGCATGAATGGCACAAATTTTCTCCTCTATCTCAAGGTCAGATTTCCAAATCATATCCCTGCGATCATCTTCACACACCAATAAAGTGTGTCAGCTTCCAATTTGCTCTTGTTTTGTGTCTGAATGTGGAGATGAGCCGTCAGTATCTCTTCTCTGGAGTGTCTGTCGTCATTAGGTTTGTTTTACTCACTCATCGTTTTATTTTTCTGTATGTGGCCCTCAGTGAAAATGTTTGGACACCCCTGAGTTGGGGGTAAAGGTAGGACCACAGCGATAAATTTGGCATATTGATGGCTAAAATTCCACATTTACCTGGCGTGTCCCATGTGAGAGGCATCGTACACTGTTGGCCCACAGCAGTACCATGTGACTTTGTTCCCTTTCTGAGGAATGAACGGCTCCTGAAACACAAAAATAATCCCGTCAACAAGCTGTTTGACAGAGATGACAAAAATAAACTTTTTGGTTATAAATATTATTGAGACAGTTAGCTTCAGTCACAGAAATCTGTGATTAACTGAGATATTAAGGTTAGAAACACAAATCTGAGATTCATCCTGTTTAATGGAATGTGAGCATAATCTAGTAACAAAGGCATTGTTAAAAAAAAACAAGAAACTTTTAACCAATGCGCACTGCATTTCAAAACCACAGAAATCAGAAAGGAATCAAACAGAAAAAAGGACTCAAAATGGAAAATGTCCAAACACAACCCTGCAGGGGAACGGCTGAAATCCTTAAGTTTTCTTTGCCATCTTTATGATCATGAGGCTTGGATGTTAAATGCTAAAGAATTTAAAACATAATTTAGGGTAAAACTATGATGCTTATTTATACAAGTGTTTGTTTCCAGGTAAATTTAAGGAGACTGCTTTCCATAAAAGACTGATGAGGTTGGGATATTCTCCTCACCTTGGCTCTGGTCAGGCTGTTGTAAAGTCGAAGTTGGGGAACTTCTGTTCCTGCTGGAGGAGACCAGGGGGGCTGGACCCGCTTCCCTTTCACTGACATTGAAAAAAAAGAGAGAAAATGTCAGAAAAGGTAAAGAAACTAAATATTTCTACACATGGATTATAAGTTTTGACAGTTTTTTAGTCACTCAAAAATTAAAAGCCACAAAGTGTTTGTTATCAAATATCTGATTACGGTGAAAGTTACAACTTTAAAACAGATAATGCAACAATTTTCACCTGAGTAAACAGCAGATTAGGGACCAGAGAACTGCACAGAACTTTAATGAATAATTATTTAATGTTTAGGCATGAAGAATTCATCGTTTCTGTGATCTATGAGATCAAATACTGATAAATGACTCTACTATTTCCCAGGAGACAATCCGACTGAAAAAAGGATAAAAATCTATCCAACTTAGAATTATTACAAATAAAAAGCTAAAGAAAAATATGACACGTTTGAAAAGTAGACTTAAGGTTTACAAGATAGCCGAAAACGATGAACGGAAGCAGCTGCAGATTATTTTTTGACTGTTAAATATTTCTGCTCCGCCTCTTTGAACCCTAGCTTCCAGTAGATTTTTGATAAGTAACCATACTCCTTGTTTCCAGAGAAAATGTTTGTGATTGGTTTAAATTCGAATGAGTCAGTCCATGAGAAGGGGGCTCTGCCTTGGTAGCTCATGGTAAACTGCAGGTGTAAACTTAAAGACATTTTTCACTCTGACTTCATCCAGACTTTCCTCTCAGCACTTGAAGAAAATGTCCCCAGGAGGATGAGCCTTTACCTCGTGGTTAATTCGCACCCATTCATTTTGATTGGCAGTGATTTCACAGCACACAGCATGTCAACACCTTACAATAAGCTAAGAGGCTAGTGCTGCCTCTTTAACAGCTTTTCACCCTCATTTAGTCATAAACATACTTTTAAAGGAAAATGTGATGTTCTGGTCAGTAGACAAAGCTGGTGGGGCTTGAACAAAATCAAAAATGCATGATATTGACGGCATGAAAATCTGATATTTCAGTTATAAAAATCTGTCTATAACGGCTTTATGAAAAAATAAGTTTTTGGAGTTTTAGTCTGAATCAACAGACCTACATTAGCTGAAGTCTTCTTTATTCATCATCATTACTTACACTTCAAAGTCTGCTTTAAGGACTGGAATTTGTTAATTTTTTCAGATTTAAATTTTAAATAGTGTGTTTTACAGAAAGAAGTTTTAAGACTGAGCTACATTTAAATATTGGTACTGATACTGGCCAAAATACCGGCATATGAGATGCTGGCTAAATATTCTGCATCCCTGACCAAATTGAAAAAATCACTTCAGCAACAGACACAATGAAAGCCATATTTTAATTCAACAATGAACTGCTGCAGCTAATACCAGCTGATAGGGGCATGTTTATGGTGTCAGTGCCAAAAGCCAACCTCTGGTGTTGAAAATTAAAGTTAATGCTCAAGTGCAAAAAAACCTGCAGTCCCTCTGATGTCCACTAGAGGCTGTCTGCAGAAGCAACAGGGGTCCCATTCACTCTCAAATTAAAATGTCCATTTTTACAGCAGATTTAAACATGTTCACACTCTGGTTCCGTAATCCATTTTAGCCAGAATAGTTCATGTCTCTACGGAGACACATAAGCGGGGGATTCATTATTTAATACCAACGTCTGTTTAGATTTGGAGAAGATCTCCAGTTTTGCATAATTTGAGGCATGTCTGATATATGACTTAAAGCCAGGATGTTGAAGCTGTTTGTCGGGAGGCTTAAGACCCACCTCAGCTCAACGTCTTTGTTTGCTCCTGTGTTGGTCTGAAGTTTGAGACACAATATGACATGGGTTGCACTCAAAAGCCCACCGTGGACGAAGGACTAGGTTGGCTTGTTTCACATTTGGTGGGTTTGTAGATACTCCAGGTACACAAACATACATGCAAACAGTCGAAAGTGTTTCTCCTGATATGTCTGCTTAAAACACTGGGATTTTCCTTTAGTGAAGATTCTTGTTGAAACAATAAAGCATGCAAACACCCAACTATGAGGTCATGTCATACATTCAGTCTGTTTCTAACATGTGCTGTGCAGCACGAGGTAAATTAGCTCTAATATCTCTCTCTGTGTTCTTATGTGTTTTAAAAGCCGTGTCAACATCAGCGTGGTTTGTTCCAGCTGCTGTCATGATATTTACTCAGGGATAAGTTAACTCTCCTCAGCGCTCTGCTTCAAACACACTGGCTATCACAGCTAACACCGTTCATTTCTGCAGACAGGTTGTGAGTTCATGCGGTGAGTGTTTACAGAGGGGTAGGTTGGAGCCGTTTTCACACAGCTGTGAGCCCACATCGAGCCTGTCTACTCACTGCTGCTGTCAGGGAAGAGAAGGTCCAGCTGCAGGGCTGCTATGTGTCTGTACCAGCGCAGAGCGTGGACGTGTTGCGGGTCTGGGGGCCTGCGGAGGAGCTTAAAGACTTTCTGGTCGGCCTGGGAGGGGGTGAACCCTGCCAGGTAGCTGCGTGTGATTAGGTAGTCATTCAGGGCCGCCGCCAGCGCGGCCTCCTCATCTATCTGAAGTAAGAAGCCAAACTCAAAGGCTGCAGAAACAACAAGACAACAAGAGGGCAAATATTCGCAGAGAATCACGGACAACAGCTTGAGAAAACACCAACTACAGCACCACACATTAACCCGGGACTGGACTGAAAATAACCAGGAAGATTACTGGCTTACGGTCACAGAAAACACCTGCTGTAGACAACAGAAAATCAGCAAACCGAGCTCAAGTCATGCAACCTACATTTAACAAAACACGTTATGAGACACAACACTTCCATGTTAGAACAAAACACACTTTTCTGTTAAAAACCTGTAAGAAATAAAATAATCAATCTCTGTTATCTCAATAGTTGACAGTCTCAAAAGGACCAAAACTGAAAACTACCTAACTTGCACAAAAACACTGACATATTTCTGTTTCTTCTGAACAACATGCATGAGCGTGGCTACAGTTTTAAATAGGCAAGGAAGGCAATTCTATTTCTGTAGCACATTAGCAACGAGGCAACTCAAAGCTCCTTTCAATCAAGAATATCTCATATTTGTGGATGTATAATATTTTTAGAATAATATGGATATTGGCTGATAATAGCTGAAAAAGTGAATTACTCATAACAGCAGATATAAACATTTCTGCTAATAATTACAGCTAATTTATTGATCCTAAATACTGGCAGAAATATACCAATAAGAGTGTGCAGTTTTTAAAATGCATGAATGAATAAAATCTTTTGCACAGTCCAGATGCTGAATGTCCAACATGTCTGAAAACAGATCTGAGGGAAACGTCCCACGGTTTCACAGAGTCAACACGGTGTGTGACTGTGACACTGGAGGCACAGGGATTGATTAAAATGTCTGTTCACACAAAATCACAGAACATTCAACTGAAGAATTCTGAGGTCACTTCAAATGCCACGAAACAGCAGTCTCATCTAACTATACCTGATCGTCTGTGTGCAGAAAATTTCATCTGACACTGAACCAGTGGCAGAGAGGACCAGTATCTAAAATTACAGAAATAATCAATAATCTAATAATGTTTTGGTAGTTTTACTCATGCTTACTGGTCAAATAGAGGCATCAACATAAAGATCCATCTTTTTCTTTAAGAAGTATATTCAAACTTACTTGCGAAAAAACTCTAACCTGATATTCCACATGGATTTATTTCACACATCCATCTGGAAAACCACTGATAGCCAGGAAAGGCCAATCAGAGCAACAAAACACATGACATAGCTGTGCCCAAGGTGCACATGCACAGCTACCGAGGAATAAACTCCATAGGGAACAGCATAACGTGAACCATGGCGACTAGACATGTCGGTACTCGACTTTTGTCATTTTTGAAAAGAAAACAACTCCCTGCTGTTCTTTGTTCTTCTTTTAACGAAGAAATGTCATCAAGTTCTGATAAAACTGGCACTTTAGCAGCATCCACGCTAATCTCTTCCGTCATAGTTGCTCTGCCCTCTTGTTGCTGCTTGCTTACGTCACAACTCTGCCACGCCTGTCAAAGTACTGCCCCTCGTCGCTGATTGGTCCAGTCACTTTCTAACTGGGCCCAAACGGTTCAGACAGGAGCTTTGCAAGACGGATTCACCAGTTAGAAACACGGAAACGGACATATCCATCTGCTTTGCAAGGTTAAAAAAACTCCTCCCTATATTTAAAACAACACAAAAATAGCATTCCTAAAACGTTATGACCAATCATTCTAATTCTTGAATGGAATAATATCAGAAGTTGTAAGAGAACAGCCTCACCAGCCATTTCAGACTGTCTTGTGCATTTAAGAGAAAATGTTATTGGAGGAGTTTTCCACCGAAGGAAGTACTGAAGAAAACCATCAGCACTGGTTTCAACTGAACCATTAGTGTCTGTCCTGATCTTTAATCAGCCAACAACAGTGAATCAAAATCACCCAAACTACTGACAATTGATCAGACACTGACAACAAAACAAACACCTTCTTACCAAACAACACACTATTTAGAAAAACGAGGATGTTGATATAATACAGAAGTTTCTCAACATACACTGCCTGACAAAAAAAAAAAAAAAAAAAAAAAAAAGTCACCACCTGAATTTAACGAAGCAAACAGGTAAGAGCCCCCCATTGGAAAATTATGACATGGATAATTATGTTTCAGCTGAGAAGAAGTTATTTAACCCTCACTGATGCAGTGAGTAGCTTCTCATTTCTTAAACAACCAGGTCAGACACATCGTGTGGTCGTGGAAAAGATGCTCAACTGTTTCAGAAGGGTCAGATTATTGGCATCAAGCAAAGAAAACATCTAAGGAGATTGTTGAAACAAAAACTGGGTTAAGAACTGTCCAACACATGATTAAAAACTGGGAGGATGGTGGGGAACCACCATCTTCCAGGAAGAAATGTGGTCGAAATAAAATCTTGAATGATCGTGATCGAAAATCACTGAAACGTTTGGTGAAATCTAATCATAATAAAACAACAGTAGAAGTCACGGCTGTGTTCAATAGTTAAAGCAAAAGCATTTCCACGTGCAAAGGGACTAACAGCCATGTAGCCTTAAGAAAACCACTCATCAGTGAGGCTAATCAGAAAAAAAGGCTTCAGCTTGCTAGGGAGTATAAAAATTGGACTCTGGAGCGATGGAAGAAGGTCATGTGGTCTGATGAGTCCAGATTGACCCTGCTCCAGAGTAATGGGTGCATCAGGGTAAGAAGAGAGGCAGATGAAGCGATGCTCCCATCATGCCTAGTGTCTGCAGTGCAAGCCTGTGGGGGCGGGGCTATGATCTGGGGTTGCTGCAGTTGGTCAGGTCTAGGCTCAGCAACGTTATGAGCCCAAAGAATAAGGTCAGACTACCTGAATATACTGAAGGACCAGGTTATCCCATCAATGGATTTTTCTTCCCTGATGGCATGGGCGTATTCCACGATGACAATGCCAGGATTCATCGGGCTCAAATTGTGAAAGGGTGGTCCAGCGAGCATGAGACATCATTTTCAGTCCAGACCTTAACCCCACTGGGGATCTTTGCAGTGCTGGAGAGGACTTTGCACAGCGGTCCGACTTTCCCATCATCAATACAAGATCTTGGTGAATAATTAATGCAACTCTGGATGGAAATAAATGTTATAAAATTAAAGAAGCTTATTGAAATGATGCCTCAGTGAACGCTTGCCGTAATCAAAGCTAAGGGCGGTCCAACGAAATATTAGAGTGTATGATGTTTTTTTTGACTGGCAGTGTATATGCAAAATAATCAAATAACAGGGTGAAATGGACTTTAATGACATCCACACACTCACAGCGTTGTTTCATACTGAAAAATATTCAAATAAAAGACTGAAAGTAAAACCTAGTCAAAATGAAACCAGCTCAAACAAGAACAAATGTCACCCGAAGTGTTAACAGTGAGGATGCAGCACAAAATGTGAAATAAGGATAAATGTGCTTTGTTTTGTGGATATTTAAAAATATTAAATAAAAATAAGAGTAAAATGGAGCTGAGCAAAAATGTTCCTGAGCTGGATTCATGAAGAAGAAAATCTCTGGGCTTAAGTGTAAAAGAATCAAACATCATGTGACACGAACACAAAACCAGACTTATATTCAGCTCTTTAGCAATAATCCGTATTATTGAGGGCTGTCCATATTTTTAGCTAGAGTTTTAAAATTGAACAGTCTCTTATTTCAATTATTGACAGTATCAAAATGTCATAATGACATATTCAGCCAGATTTTTCACCCTGAGCCCTGCAAGGGAAGAAGAAAGAACGCAAAGCTGAAACTGTGTAGATGTTTATACATGCAATTTAGGCGTTTCCTTTTCTTTTGTGGCGATATTTTTAAAAGCCTTGCAACAGAGTGATATGCATATAATCCCCCTCTCTCAGCCCTAACACTACCATCATTAAAAAAATGCAAAGAAAAACATTTGAGGAATTTTAAAATTACAACACTGACATAATCCATTCCAACAGAAATAAGACCTTAATGAAGACAAAGGACAGAAAGTGAAACCGTCAAAGTAACACTACATGATGTGAGACTCCACCAAGTTGGTGTGTATTCAACTTTAAAAACTAGTAGACTGATGACATCAAGACTTTATTTAAATTATAGAATATAAAGGGCAAAAAAACAAAACTATAATTATCTTTTATTTTATGGAAACATGGTAAAGACGTTTACAAATATCCTTAAACATTTCAATTTCATATGATGCAAATAAACTGTAAACTCTAAATTTGCCTTTGTATTTTTTATGCAACGTGCTATCTTTGTATGTATTTTACTGCCTTTAATGCGGACTCTGATAAGTTAATTTAATAAGCACTGAATAATTTTAGCCCATAATGTCTCCTTCGGTGAAGACAGTGTCATTCATATTCAAAAATACGGTTACCGGTAAACTTTCTCCACTGACCTGCTGACATATCCCGTTAAATAACCTTTGAGTTTAAATGTCCAGATTTATGTTTGAAGGAGGTTTGACCTGTCGGACACTCTCTGGTGTAGCCGTTCAAACAGTGACCGTGTTCAGTGATGACTTTCAGCTGAATACGCCGGTGGTTGTCGTAGTTACGAAAGATGTTGAGGACGAAAAGTGTCCCATTAAATGCATCTTGTTTAAATTTGTATTGACGGTGCATCTAATGAGTATTTATGACAGTGTTGTAAAAAAAAAAACAATTAAACCATCTGGGACACTTTAACACGGTCACTATTAAAACCATTACACCGGTTACCTTCAGCTAAGGCTCGTCTGTCTGCAGCCCCGGATAGCTAACGGAGCTAATGCTAGCTAATTAGTTTTAACATGTCGCCTCGTCACAGTAAATATGCTGTCATGGCTTTACCACTACTTTTCAAATAACACGTCCTGAAGGTGGAAATCAAACACTTACCTGGCTCTCCTGAGGTCGACATTACCACAGTGCTGGATGGTTAGGATGCTGATGCAACAATAACGTGTCCGGAAGAAGAACTCGTGCACAAACCTGCATTCAAGTGGCCCCTCAACAATCGGAAAAATGAGCTTCAGGCGGGGAGAATTTCTCCTGAAGGTGTAATGAAGCTAGAAAAGAAGGCTATGATTATGTAAAATAAACATTCGTTACGACTTTATTATTACCGTAAAATTACGAATTTGATCACATAAATATGGGCTCAGAAAGGACCCGATGTATGACATAAATATCGGCTATTCCATCGTAATTTTTGTATATTTTAACTTTAATCTTGCCAATAAAAAAGATAAAAACATAAATTCACCAGAGTAAATGCAGGAGATGGCAGTCCCTGATTTGCAAGACAAATCTAAATCAACTACTTATTCATCCCATTATCTCGGGGGAACATCACTGGTTTCTGTGATAACGAATCAAATTCAGTGTTTAAAAATAACCTCAATTTCAAAAATGTTGGGTCGTTATGTAAAATGTAATTAAAAACAGAAATTAATGATTGCCAGATCTCATAAACCTATATTTTACTCACGATAGAACATAAACAACATGTTAAACTGGAACATTTTTCCATTTCAGGAAAAATATTATCTCGTGTTGAATTTGATGGCAACAATACATCACAGAAAAGTAGTGACAGGGCAACAAAAGGCTGGAAAAGTAAGTGGTACTGATTAAAAACAGTTGGAGGAAAATTTTCCAACAAATTAGTTGAATCAGCAAGAGGTCAGTAACAAGCCTGGGTATTTAAGAAGTATTCGGGGAGGCAGAGTCTCAGAAGTGAATATGAGCAGAGGTTTATTCTGTGTCTAAAACATTTGAAAAACTTTCAGAAAAATGTTCCTCTATGTTGAATTCAAAGACTCAGAATATTCCACCATTATGGTCCATAATATCATCAAAAGTTTCAGAGAATCTGGAGAAACTCTGTGATCAAGGGGTCAAGGCTAAAGGTCAGTATTGGATGCGTATGTTCTTGGGGCCCTCATGGGCCACTGCATTAAAACAGGCATGATTCTGTACTGGAAACCACTGCATGGGCTCAGGAACACTTCCAGAAATCATTGTCTGTCAACACAGTCAGTGGTGCCATCCACAAATTCTGCCTTATAAATTTAGCTAACTACTACACTGATATGTAATCAGATGTTTCGTTCATTTTAAAAACTCATTATATTGAAAGGAGATGAAGGTGAAGGTTTAAACTGTTCAAGTACTTCTAGAACGAGTTTGGCTCTCGTCAGATGGGGCCATCTGAGCTGAAATAGAACGCGCCATCAATGCAACTCCAAAATGAACGGGAACCAATGTGTTAAAACCGTGGAGCGGGGGAAGTAAATAATCGCCGGACCAATGCTACGCGGAAGTCTTCACTTTCAGAACACAGGTGCAAACAAACTTACTGGTCTTTTCTGATAAAAGAGGCTAAATGAAGCGTGTGTCTGTAACTTTAATGTAAGTCTGAGCTGAAATGTCTCACTTTAAAGAATATATCGATAAACTGAGCCGTTATTATGAGCGCTATACTGAATATGTGAGGAGGAATCCAGCTGCTACTGCACACCTGGAGAGCACCGTGAGGACGCTGTCATACCTGATAGCAGGTCAGTCACACTCATTAGTATCATCATGAGTCACACTGTTCATTATCAAAGATGACTTTCAGGACTGACCTGAACTTTAATCCAGCAGTGATGATACCGATATTTTAAAACAGCTCAACCAAAGAGCCAAACTGTTGAAAACCACCTTTGCAAGAGCCACAATCTAAGTGTTGAAAAGTGGGTGAAAGTGGCAATAAAAATAAGCTGAAGCTGGCTAAATAGGTGTAAAATAGGGTTTCTGTAGTTGGGCAGCCAGAGCAGTTGGCAGCAAGAAAGATGCACTCTTGAGTTACATCGTTTTTTCACAATTAAGTTGACAACATATGTTGAAACCTATGAAAACAAAGAAGATGGATGGTCCAGGACACCTTTGAGAGAAAGAACAGGACATTTCCATCAGGGAAAAACACCAAAAAAGGTGAAAAAGCAGACATCAGTCTCATCTACAACTCCTGGCAAAAAGGGAAAAGATGGGCAAAAATTGCAAATCAAGGCAATAAAATCATTAAGACAAAAAATAAGGGTTGACAACTGCATTTGGCAATTAAAGCCTGCCGTATAAGGGTGGGAAACTAATCTCAATGGATAATTCTGAGGTCAAAGTTTCCCTTATTAATGGTTTTCCGAGGAATAATATTTCAAATTTAGACATAAAAGAGCCACAAATCCTCACAAGAGAGCCACATGTTGAGTATCACTGTTTTAAAATGTCAATGCAATTCTGCTAAACAACGATCCATTTATTGATAAAACTGTCAGAATTTAATACAGGTATGAAACCGATACAGTCTGATATTTTTTGAATGGATTATATCAAAAAAGCACAAGTGCAAGCATTTAAAGTACAGCTGATTTGATCCATCAAAAATGAATGTAAACTACACACACTGCCGTGGTGTTTGTGCTGGAGTTTGCATGCATTTTTTGCAGCTATATGCAAAACAATACCCACAGTTGGGTCTGGGACTTATATTTATTGCAGTGATAAAAAACAGGTATTAAAATGTTACGACTTTCTAAAAAGTAATATAAAAGTAAATTATGTGGTGTTATGGCCAGAGGGGAGAGTTTATAAGACTTTTTTACTCGATAAAAGTACAGTTACTTTTCTTTTTCTAAATATTTGAAGAGACCTCTCAGAGATGTAGAGAGTTCCATTCATCTTTATCCATACACATTTACACACACCGATAAGCAGTGGGAGCAAAGTGGGGTTACTGCTGGAGCTGGGAATTAAACCCACAACCTTCTGGTTGCTAAACAATCACCCTGCCTACTAGGGCTGGGCAATTAATCGCAAATTAGATTAAATCGCAACATGGCCAGCTGCAATTTCTTAAATCACAGAAGGTGCAATATTTCTTTAACCTTAAATTTATGTCAAAATACCAGTTTAGACCTTTTTTTACAGCAGAGATGTTATTCATTACATATCATACAACCATTCTAGTGCCATATTTTTAGAATAGTGTACAAAAAAATCATATTCTTCATTTTTGTATGTTTTTCTTATTAAATAGGAGAATTGTATAAAAATGATCATTCTCTTTGTTACAGCAGTTCATATCGAATGTGCAAAATGAAATGAGTCAAAAGTCATCACAATTGGATATTTTTAAAAATTTGTTAAAATTTGTTTGTTTAATCTAATATTGTGTTGATTATAGTTTAGAATGAATTATTGCTTTTTTATTGTAAAAAGCATAAGATGTGGAACTTAAGAAATAATTACATATTGAATTGCAATTACAATACTGGGTTAAAAAAAACGCAATTCGATTATTTTCCCAAATCGTTCAGCCCTACTGGCTCCTGACCCATAGTCCCCTGAGCCAGAGGGCTCCTAAACCAGCTTAAAAACTCATAACAAGGGGTCCTGGCTTAGGACTGCTTTAGGAACCATTACAGAAAAGCTCTGCTGGAGGCATGGACACAACATTTCCTTTGTTAGGTATCAGTGTATCAGCTTGAACCATCTCATTTTGACATTTTTTTTGCTTGGTTTTGGCTGATTTCTAAAAGGTAGTGAAGTACAATACTTACCCTGAAATATCCTTTTGTAAAATTGAAATTACTGATTGTACAAACTACAGAAAATACAAGTACGCAAAAGCCCCTTAATAACAGTACTGTGAGTAAATTTATTTTACACGTCTGATCAGGGATGGGTAATTATTTGCAAATTAGATTAAATTGCAATTTGGCCTGCTGCAATTTTCAAATCATAAAAATTGCAATATTTCTTGAGGCTGTTTTAAAAAGGCTGATATAACGAACCACCATGTTGTCTATGGCAACGTTTTGGGGACAGAAAGGGCGAAACGTGATTTTTAAATATGAACCTGCCCGCCAGTCCTGAAAGCTACCAGGAAGGCAGGTGGAGAAGAAGACTGACCTATAATCTATAAAAATAATGGTTACAAAAATGAATGAATAAACCCTCACCTCGTCACTGCTGTAATTGATGTCCGGCTCACCATCCTTTTTGGTCTTCACAGGCTCTCAGCGCTTAGTGATGTGACGTTTTGGTAACAGATCGGCTCATTCTAAAACCTGCATGCTAGATGTCGCTAAAATGCCAAATTTTACACATTGTACCTTTAAAATGAGATGACATAGAAATTGTCATCCCTTCAATACAGCAATTGATTTTAAATTTACAATATGAGCCAAAAATCCCCAATGAGCTCTTTGTTTTAAAATGTTTTGCCCTATTATATTCTAAATAATATAATTTTGGATGTTATAAAAAAAGAAATGTATTGCTTGCATTAATTGAAAAATATACAGTATAACATGAGGAACCTAAAAGTAACTGCATATTAAATCGCAATTGCAATATTGGGGAAAAAAAAATCACAATTATATATATAGTTTAAAATTTTTCAGCCCTACATCTGATTATGACACCCTTTAAAGGAAAGGTTCAAAAATTCACAAATAAGCAGTTAAGGAAGCCACCAGACTAAATTTAAGGTTTTTGATAAGATATTGAGAAATACTGATCCCTTTTTCAGTATCACATCAACAATGTAAGAAGTGTTTGGCAGCAGGGATTGGTATTTTTTGTTTGTAATCACCAAAATTGCCGCAAAACTCATACACACTGTCTATACTGTGTAAATGTTGTTTTTGACATGTTTAGGTACAACTTTTCATAGTTTATTTTTAATTTTGAGTACTCTGATACATCCTCAGTAAATAACAGAGACTGTATTGTTTTAAAATTCACTATGTATCAAAGAATTTAAACTTTGTCCACCTTAGGTGAGTTTTTCTTTAAAACTACGACTACAGCCTGGCTGCTACGGGTCTGTGAATCTCCAGCCAGTGAAAGTGTGGTTGTGGGGTTCTCTGTGCTCGTATGATTCATAGAAATGCTACAGACAAGATCTAACCAGGAGGACCAGTGACCTTTCACCTTTCCCCCCAGTCACTGGGGGGTAAAAGTGGACACCTCATCTGCTTGCTGAGAAGCTCCTCAACCTACAGGTTAACCCTGTAGTTATTAGATGGTTTTATTCCCTCTTGAATGACAGGTCACAACAAGTTATTGTGAATGGTACACTCTCTACTGTTAAAGAATGTAGTACAGGGGTACCCCAAGGAGCTGTGAGCTCTCCTCTCTTCTTCACACTTTATACTAACGATGCAAGAGCAGTCATCAGAATAACTTTGTCATAAAATGTTCTGATGACACAATTATTTTAAGTCTTTTGTGTGCTAATGATTGCCCTTCTGCTTATCTCAGTGAGGTTGTCTCATTTCAGGCTTGGTGTGAGAAACATCATCTCATTCTGAACACAAACACAACTAAAGAGATGATATTTGACCACAGGGCGGTTAGATCACATGACCCTGTTTTAATCAGTGGTAGTCTAATTGAGCAGGTGGACTTGTGTAAGTATTTAGGCATTCAGATGGATAACTCTTTAAAGGGGAATGTTCATGTTGATTTCTTGTGTGCCAAACTGGCCCAAAGACTGCATTTTCTTCGCAGACTCAGATTGTTTGGTGTGAGTACGAGTGTGATGTTGACTTTCTATAATGCTGTCATGGGAAGTCTGATCAGATACGGGATGGCAGCCTGGTTTGGCTCTCTGTCTGTTCAGTGTAAATCTAAGATTGAAAAAATGTTTAAATGTGCACTGAAAGTGATTGGTATGAAAAATTACCTCTCCCTTCAAACTGTCTTCGAAGAAATTGTCATCAATCAGGCACAAAAACTTTGAAGGACTCTTCTCATGTTCTTTATTGGGAATATGAATTATTGCCCCCTGGAAGATGGTTCAGAGCGAGCAGATATAAAAGCAAACGCTACAAGCTCTCCTTCCTCCCTATGTCCATCTCCGTACTCAACAAACAATCTGCACTAACATAATGCTCTAGCATGAGTGTTGTCTTACTACTGCATTAAATTTATTGTGACATTGCTTTTTATTGCCTTATTGGTATTTTATTGTAATATTGGTACTTCGCTGTGTCATTGGTATGCCACAGTGACAGCTTTTTTAATGTGCTCTCTTCAGACAATTTTGTCAACTTGCACCAGAGGAATGTGCAATGTATTTTACAAACTGTTTACTGCAGGTAAGCCAGTGCAATATTACAGGGCAGGTGCAATACTATACTCTACCTGTAAGTCTCTCTTATTCTGGGTCAATGTGGACCACTGTCCGTCTGTGTACTGCCTGTCTGTTTTTATGATGAATGTATTGATTGTGAGCAGCGCTGCTCTTATGTCCATGACAAATTTTCCCTGGGGGACAATAAAGTTTATCCTGATCCTTGCTTGTGCAAATTCTGAAAGGAAAGACACCTCATTTGTTACAAGCATGGGATGAACATAAGGCTCAATGACCTTGACTGTTCACCTCCAAATTCTGACCCCTACCTTTAAACCATGGGTGCAGCTACACCTGGCCCACAAGATCATACCATGTTCTTATTATAACTGGCCCTAAAATATGAGGTCTGCTGATTTCCTCCAGTATAAAAATGTAAACTTAACCTTGATGATATCAAATATCCTTAAGTCATAAAAATGTGAAAAAGTAAAAATAAATAGATAAAAAGAAATATGGGAAAATAAATCAATTTGTGTTTTCATTTTTAAATCTTAAAATTTTCATTGCTCAATTATAATTTCAATCTATAATTTGGACTTTTATTTCATATTTTGACCTTTTTTTATTATTTTGACCTTTCGTCTCATAATTTGACCTTTTCAACATATAGTTTTCTCTCTATCTAATATTTTGGATTTTTCAATTTATAATTTTGAGTTTTTCTCTCATATTTTGACTGTCAACTTATTTTTTCACTTTTTATTGAAAATTTTCACCTTTTCAATTTATTATTTTGACTGTTATCTCATATTTTGACCTGTAGGTGCACCATTTCAAATTTAAAGCCATATTTTTTGCCTTAAAAACACAACTGTGACTTTCCTTTTTTATATATTTGCCTTTTAAAAGCATTGTTTTCACATCTAATTTCGTGCTTTGGCCTTTTGAACTAATAAGTTTAAGTTTTTTCTCAGATACTGAGCCTTAAAGCTAATCATTTTGACTTTTTAAATCTCAAAATCATCATCAGTGCTAATTTTTTCCCCCATAATTTTTTACCAGCAAAAATGAGGTTGACAGTTTGGTTAAATGTTGACCCTGTTAGGCCCTCAGGTTAGACCTTAATTCAGAATCCAGCCCCTTTGTCATTGAGTTTGACACCCATGCCTTAAATCAAAGTGAACATTTGTGCAAAGTTGAAAGAAAATCAGTCAAATCATTCATGAGATACCTTGTTCACAAAAATGGCCCTGGATGTACGGACTGTTTAAGGACAACCTAAAAACATGATGCCTTAGGCTCCTGTTACTGTTGCTGCAGCAGAACAACACAACATATTTGCTGATTTAACGTTTACCCCACAGAATAACACATTTATGTTCCTGGTATTGATATTAAACATAAATGCAGTTGATACTCATTAAAAAGTCATATTTTTCATTCATTCTTTTGCAGGTCGATTCGCTGATTCTCATGAAATTTCAGAACTAGGTAAGTGTTGTTTTTTTCTCTGTAATCTCTTAAATATGAATTTATTCATTCAAACCCCAAAATAGATCAAAAGAGAATGTGTTTCCCACATATGGATGACAGTTTTTCTCCTTTTTTTTTTCTTAAATCCTCATAAAATTCATCATCCATGCCCAGAGAGATCAACTTTTACATAAATTTGAGGAGTGATGTTTCAGGTTAAAAGTTGCTTGTTTGAACATTTGTTCTGCTGCTGCGTGTGGCTGATATCATCCTGAACTCCTGTACTCTAGGACAGTGGTTCTAAACTGGTGAGTTGGGACCCAAAAGTGGGTCATGGAGCAGTTGTCAGTGGGTCGAGACTAGGTGTCTGAAAAAAAAATGGGCGGCAGAAGTCCTAATTGGACATGCATCAATCAAGGTTAGGCTATAATAGTTTGGGATTTTTCATTAGTTTTTATTTTTAATTCGTTTTCACTTTCTGTGTTCAATTTCAGGTTAGTTTTTATTAGTTTTGACTGCTGGTTTGTTAGTTTAGTTTAGTTTTTATTTTGCAAAAATGCTTTGTTTAAGTTTAGTTTTTATTGGCCACATAATCAGAGATGATTTATGTGATGATGCTGACATCCAGCGTCAGTGCTGCAAACTCTATGCACAAGCCAACATGCTTGCACATAAATTCACTAAGTGTACTGAAGATGACAAGATTGCTTTGTTTAGGTCATATTGTACTTCATTGCATACAGCACAACTATGGTGCAGATACAGTGTTGCAAAAATGAAAAAAAAAAACTCCAGGTGGCATATAATGATGCATTTAGGATTTTACTCAGGCATCCAAGATGGACAAGTGCAAGCCATATGTTTGTAAGCAGTAATGTGCCCACTTTTCATGCTGTTCTTAGAAAGTGTACATACAGTTTTATGTGTCGACTTAGCCAGTCAAAGAATGAAATCATTATGGCCCTAGCGATACCTGCACAGAGTAACACAAAATAAATGTCATTCTTCTGGAAGCACTGGAATAGATGCCTATATGTGTTTTAAATCTATTTGTGTTGTTTTAGTATTGTCTGTGTTTTTGTATGTATTTTATATGGATCTGAGTCTGGAAATAAAGTTCATCTATCTATTAGTTTTAGTGTAAGTTTTAGTTTTTTTGCAGATAGATGTCAGGGCTGAGTGAGCATCATACATTTTTAAAAACATATTCTAACAGGCTGCCCTTCACTTATCATTTTATTTGCTTAATGGTGATGTTTGAATACAACTGCAGACATAAAACTACCACTGTGTGAAGTCTTAACCAATCAGATCAGACAATTTTACTCTCCCCAGACTCTGGTGAAGGTGCCAGTCAGTAGGGTTTTGTTAAAGACTAAAACTAAGGATATTTGTCTCCATTTTTAATTTACTTTAGTTAGTTTCGTAAACGCACTATACAGTTTTAGTTAGTTTTCGTTTTTTTGTTAAAGCTTAGTTTTGATTTAGTTTCAGTTAACTAAAATGATTTTTGAATTTTAGTTTTAGTTATTTAGTTAGTTTTAGTTAACTATAATACATTTTATTTTACTCTGTTTTACTGTAAAATTGGATACATTTAAATGTTTGGTCATTATTTCAACTAATTTATCTCCCCTTCTTGCATTAAAATGGCTACTTTTCTCATGATAATGAAGTAATTTCTCAAGTTCTCTGGAAAATTGTCAAAAACTGACATAATGATGGGGAAAGAGGGTGTAAAATTTGTCAGTTTTGTCCCTTTTCTTTTTTATATCAGGTGTTTTGGTCCAATCATGCACCAAACTGCAAAATTTTCAATTAACTAAACATGCATTGTTGATCGTTTTTTGGAAATTTGGGTCACGACCTGTTCTAAGACAAACTGGTGGGTCCTGAGGCTGGACCAGTTGAGAACCACTGCTCTTGGATGATGGTTGCAATCTGTGATCTGCATTTATATATGCATCTCTCCTGCTATGATCACAGAATTTCATGTAAAACTTTTCAACAGTGATGATATGTCAATGTTTTTTACAGCATACTGCCGATGAATACTGTCAAAGGAGAAAAAACACTCAAAATAAACCTGGAGTCTCCCCCACTGCCTCCCCTTCCACCCAAGTCTAGTCTCATTCTTTTGGAGACACTGAATTCAAATTCCTTTTAACAAAGTGCTTAAAAACAATGATGGAGAAAATGTAAAATCTCTCATGTAATCGATGTGAAGTGCTCATCTGTCTTTCTTCAAACTGCCTCTGCATGTTTGTTTCCCAGTGTACTCTGCCTCCAACCTGCTGGTGCTATTTAACGACAGTATTCTACGTAAAGGACTGAGATGTGCCTTCCCTGTGGTGAGACCTTTTCATATAATCACTGTTCCTTTTTTTTTAAACAGAGAAGATATAGACTATGTCTACAGGCAGTGCTTTAGTACTGGCATCACCAACAACATCAGTTCACAGCACTTTTCACAGGCATTTATTATCTGACTTCTACTTCCCTTGATGGTTGGATTCCACCTTTTTAAATAGCCCTGTGTGCTTAAGGTTTTCCTGCATTCAAGGCCAGTTTCTCAAGTGTATTAGACAAAGATAGCAGTGCTCTCATTTGTTGCTCTGATAGGCCTGTGATAAATGAAACAGACAGAAGGATTTGCCCAATCACAAAGCTTCTGCCCTTCTAAAACTGTCTGTGGGCTGTTGCCCAGATTGATGTGAAATATATCCCATGGAATGGAAAAAATATACCTTCTGGGTCAGATTACAGCACAGTACATTTCAGTTAAAGCTCCATTAAATTGGAACATTTATCAGCCCATTTTTAACTTTAAATCCATTGATTGTTTGCTACCTTATCTCAATCCTACAGCTAATCCAACAGTAAAGTCCTATTTCTTTCAATGTTTGATTGAACTTTTCTATAAATGATTATCTCTAAGGCCAGATTTGATGACTAAAAGATGAACAGGAGCAACATAATTTAGTGTTTCCAACTTCCATGAAGCTGTAGTTGTTTCAGCTGGAAGCTTTAACAGGAAGTATACTCAGTATTACTGAGATTTCCTGTGCTGCATCCCGATGGTAAAAGTGTAAACCTCCTCCTGTGTGGGTGTGTATGTGTATGTGTGGGTGTGGGTGTGTGTGTGTGGGGGGTTGTGTGTGTGTTTAGTCCCTCTCTCAGCAGAGACTCCTCACCTGGCTCTCCGTGTTGGAGTATGTGGAGGTTTTCCTGGAGATGGGAGCCTGTAAGCTGTGGGGGGAAGTTGGCCGCTGGCTCGTGATAGCTCTCATTCAGCTTTTTAAGTAAGATATCTTCCTCTAGGACATGGGTGTCAAACTCAAGGCCCGGTGGCCAAATCCGGCCCGTGGAACAGTATACCCGGCCTGCAAGATAATCTCGTATTCTTTAACTGGCCCTAAAATATGAGGTCAGATTTCCTTTAGTATAAAAATGTAAACTTAACCTTGAGTATATCAGATATCCTTAAGTCATAAAAATGTGAAAAGTATAAAGAGTAAAAATTAGATTAAAAACATTGGGAAATTCATTTGTGTTTTCATTTCATATTTGCAATTTTGCATAGAACAATTATAACTTCTATTATTTTGACTTTTATCTTATGTTTTGAGCTTTTAGTATTTATTATTCTGACTTAGTATCCCATATTTTGACCTTTTACAGTCATTATTTGGACTTTTAGCTTATATATTATGCTTTTTTCATTTATTTTGATTTTTTTCCTCAAATTTTGACAGTGTCAATTTATTATTTTGATTTTTTTATCTCATATTTTGACATTGTCAATTTATTATTTTGACTTTTGTCTAATATTTTAGCTTTTTCTATTTATAATTGATTTTATCTCATATTTTGCCCTTTGCAATTTATATTTTTGACTTTTTATTTCATATTTTGACCTTTTAGGTTCACAGTTTTAAATTTTGAGCCATAGTTTTGCCTTTAAAACATGATTGTGACTCTCCTTTTTTATATATTTGCCTTTTAAAAGCCTGATATTAGCATCTAATTTCGTGTTTTGACCTTTTGAACTAATAAGTTCGATTTTTTTCTCAGATACTGAGCCTTAAAGCTAATCATTTTGACTTTTTAAATCTCAAAATCATTTATCATCAGTGCTCATTTTTTCACTATAATGCATTACCGGCAAAATGAGGTTGACAGTTTGGTTTAATGTTGAACCTGTTAGACCCTCAGGTTAGACCTTAATTCAGAATCCGGCCCCTTCTGTGATTGAGTTTGACACCCCTGGTCTAGGAGTTTTTGGCTGGTTTTTCATCATCTGCTCATGGCTTTTGTTTGATAGCATATCACATAATGCTGCTTACTTCTTTTGTAATCAGGTTGCTCCAGAAAAC
This sequence comes from Cheilinus undulatus, assembly GCF_018320785.1. Taxonomy (NCBI): domain Eukaryota; kingdom Metazoa; phylum Chordata; class Actinopteri; order Labriformes; family Labridae; genus Cheilinus; species Cheilinus undulatus. The sequence goes on from NC_054865.1 coordinate 2,261,290, forward strand.
AGATAGTGATTAATTTTTAGTGTGCATGAAAACAGTCAATATACCCCCCATTTTACTTTACTATACCAAACAGTCTCAAGAGAATGTGTGATTTAGAAGAAAATAATCAAGTTATATTTTTGAATTTGGTGTAACAACCCGTTAAAGAAAATGGCAATTTTTTATGCAAGACATTTACAGTCCCTCCACTTTTCCATCTTTGATGTAATTTTTGTCTTTCTTTCATCCTCAGGGCAATTTTCCGCATCGTTCTTCTTCTGTGGTACAAGTCTGGCATCCAGACTTCACCTCCCATAATCCCCCTGGACAGAGGAGCAGATTTTGTCAGTGAAGGTCTGTTTTCTTCTTTTCTTTCATATTAGCTGTTATCACTTCCTCCTGATGAACAGATCAAAATTTTCCTCAGAAATCTGGGTTGCAGTTTCTCACCGAGGAAGTGGTAGTGTGTGCTGAGGCTAGACCAGCTGCTGCATTTAAAAGTGATATATGTGTAACATTTAAAGCTGTTTAAAGGTGTTTTTCTTTCCTCTCCAGATGAAGCTGACAGAGAGCAGCAAAACGACACATGCTTTGTGGGTCAGAGATCAGGACGGGTCATCAGGCCTCTGGGCAGTGGTGAGGCTCTCTAAACCTTTCTAGGTTTTTAATAACAGAAAGTGCAGTCATGTTGAGTTTCCTCAAGGGTCCCTATTATGCAACACCATGCCAGTCCGACCAGTGTATTTCCCTTTCAGTTACAGTTATTAACAAACAAACATACCTTACCTACCTGATAATATTCCATCTCAGGGACCCTTGAGGAAATCCAGTTTGGGGTAGTTCCAGATGGACATCTGACACTGGCTCCTAATGGTGTGCTATCGACCACGACATAAGCCACACATTTTATGGCACATGTAGATGCTTAATGCCACACGACACTGCTCGCCTAGTGGCACGGCACAAAACTGGACGGGTCAGGTTGGTGGGACAACTTTGAAAATGAAATGGTCATTGTAAAGAAAAGGGTATCCATTTTTACATGTCAAGGACATCATTGGTATCTGTGAGTGAGCTGCCTCACCTGCACAGTGAATGCCGGACTACATGTCAACATGGCATGCTCTTTACAGCATGTACTAAGAGCAGCTGTGAGTTCTAATTTGGACAGAGTTGATTTTGAGAACGTAGCACCTGTGGATGAGATTCTTTCTAAAAATGGAGGGGAAAATCTTTTTCAGATACCCTTTTTACTTTGGTGTGGACCAGGCCTTAACCTTGGTCCCATGTTGATTGTCAAAGTCACTCTAGGGTTTACTGAATGCTCCACACCCCTCTCCAGCTCCCCCCCTGCAGGCCCGGCTGTGGGGAGATCCGTCTCAGAGGAAGAGGAACGGCAGCTCAAACAGAGAGACGCTCAACAGCAGACCGACGCAGCTCGGGCTGCAGGAGACAATTGCAGAGAGCATTTACATCGGACGGCCGCTTATTCACTGTATCCTTCACTTAGTTTCACAGCCATAGATATAAACAGTTCTACCATGTACATGAATGAATATAGAGCTATAAATCACAGACAGAGTCCAGGCTGCAAGGCTCTGCTGCTCTGAATCTATACCAGACACTGAAGACAAAACTTTGGTGTTTTTTAAGGTTAATTAGGCTAGGTAATAAATAAGCACACAAACAAACCAACAAATGAGACTGACAACTCAAGGAGTCCTTTTCAGGAGATTGTTTTATGTCTTTTTATGTTTTATCTGAGGTTTAAATGAAACCCAGAAGGACAGTGGTCTAGTTTTAGGTTGACTGCAGTCCATTGTGTTGGAAAATTGACCCTAAAGGGGTTTGTTATATTTATTATTTTTTAAATGAATTAAGTTGTGCTAACTTAACACTCAGTTTTATTTTTATTGGTTTCCAAAGACAATCTCAACATTCACAGCTCCGTACACTATGATGGGCTTTTGTGTGATTGGTCCAGGATTATACTCAGCAGAACAGCTACAAATAAATATACAAAGTAAACAGGTGTACTACTTTGACTCTTCAGCCTGACATAAATATACATGAAACTTATAATTTAGAATCTCAAAATAAATCCATCCTTTTAAAAAGTTCCCCCCTTCTCTAATGTGCTATCATCAGATGTTAAAATTTTCCACATATGAACAAATGCAGGCTCAGCCCTCATGTCAACATTATCTAACTCTTCATTGATCAGAATAGAGATAATTTGATACACAGCTATTTGCTGGTGAGGTGACCTTGTTCTAGCAGGGTTTAAACCCGCCTCCTCAAGTTGGGGAAGTTACAATTCTGTTGCACCAGCTCTGTGTAAGTTCAGTTGGGGCCTTATTTGATAGTAGACTTTTACTTACAATGGAGTTTGAGGTGGTTCACCAGCTGAGATAGTTTTAACCTTGGCTTAAGTTACAACCTAGATCTCACACACTAAATATCTGTCCACTGCAGATGACTCAGTGCTTCAAGGTTTATGATTTTATTTTTGTTCATTGTGAACTAACAGCTCAGATTTTTGTGAAAGGCTGATCAACTGCACTGAGTTAAAGGATTCAGAACTTGTCTTGTAGTTCTTCAGCTGACCACTAGATGGTGAACTGTTGCAAACTTAGGCTGTGCTGTTCTGTAAGGGAGGTCTGACTGTGTATGAAAGTAAACCTGCCTATATTACAAGCAGCTGACTGGACAAATAATCTACTAAATGCATTAGATGGAATCATAAGGAACAATGATTAATGCTACTTTTGTGCACATCCCTTCTCTGTCAATGAACTGTTGTTTTTTCCTTAAAAATCACCTCTCTGGAATCAGTGCTGTGTCTCGGCCTTTGTGGGAAACAGTCGTGGAAGCCGTGGCTCATCTCTGGAGCCCTCGAACTATCCAGGTACGGAGCCTCCTCCACTACTCTATAGTATTAACTTGTTTTCTTAGTTATTTAACTGACTTGAAGAGAATGGTAAATAGACCTGAGCTTGTATAGCCCTTTTCTTGTCATATGAAAACTGGACTGCAAACAGGACTTAAGTGTCTTACCCAAGGACACATCTATCATGTGACTAGAGGACATGGGAATTAAACCCACCACCTTACGACTCCAAGATGACTAAGCCACAGCATTTATATGATCTTTATGTTGGTAGGAGAACAAGCAGGAAACTGCTTCTGAGATACTTGCAGAGTTTTATGCTGTTATTTTGTCAGAAAATATTTGGTTTAAATTATGGCTGTCAATAGATTAAAAATTTTAATTACGATTAATCTCACAAATTCCATAGTTAACTTGCAATTAATCGCAAATTAATCACACTTTTTTTTGTCTGTTCTAAATGCCCCTTACAGGACTATTTCTCAAGATTCAAATACCCTTATCAACATGAGTGAACAACAATACTTTTTTTATGCAAATCTTTGTTCATGTCAACAACCCAAAAAACACAACAGATAATGTCCAGAAAATTTTCTAGTCTAATCTCAAAGATACTGAATGCTCTATAAATCTTCTGAGAGCATAACATGTTAAACTCAAGCCCACCAAGCCACAATAGATGAAGATACTGACCTTAATGTAACATTACTGAATAATACCACAGACTTGTAGAAGTTAACTCCTCTGTGATCATTCCTGGATCCTTCACACTAAAGCAGAGAATTTTGGTCTCACATGGGGGAAATGAAGGCTCACAATCAACTCACAACAGGATGATACAAAAAGACTAAATACAGTCAGAGAATTACACTACAGATTACTCAAGCATTTTTTTTCTTCATAAACAAAGAGGACCCACAGTCTAATAATGCCTTTTAGCTTATATTATGATACTCTACAGAGCTTCTTCACTCTCAGGCTCACCTGTAACCTCTGCTCCCCTGTTACACACCAGCCTCTGCTGCTCTGTGTCCTCCTCATCATCATGATGCAGCTGTAGGCCTATATTCACCGTCAGACCCTCCTATAGGGACTGCAGTCTTTGACACTTTTGCAGCATCTTGATTGTTTTTTTTTTTTGTTTTTTTTTAAATTTGGTGTTTATTTACTGTTCCAGTCGATCGTTTCAGTAAGTTTCGTTTTGTCCGAATACTTTCACTTTCAAGCAGGAGCTGAGTCGGCATGGGAGCGTAAACGGACCTTTATGAGACGTGATCGGGCCAGTCAACGGTCAATATAAAGGGTCAGCACAGCTGTAGTGCCGGTCCATAGCAGATATAAATAAATGAATAAATCATAAAGGGCCAAAAAGTGCGTCAACCCACCAGGAAATACCCAGTATGCCAGATAGCGAGTCCATCACTGCTTGCAGTTGTCTGAGCGTAAACAATCCAGCATGGTGAGGGGGGCGGCTCTCTGCTTTAGCGGTGTGCTTGGCTAGCGAGTGGTACGGGGTGTTTAAGACTCTACTAGTACAAAATCCTGATAACTCCGTTCATGTCGACAGTAAGAGAAAATAACTTCAGTCTTATGTGGCATAATATGAAAGCTGAACCTGTCATTCAAAAGTCACTGTCCTTTATCCATTTCTGCTCGCTTGTACCACATCACGACAGCGTCACTTCCTGATGTTGCAAACTACGGGGTGGGTCGAGGGTCACACAGAACACGCATGCGTTAATCTTGCGACAAAAAAAATAGTGGTGTTAAAAGTAATTTGAGTTAACGCAATTTTAACGCGTTAACTTTGACAGCCCTAGTTTAAATCTAAGTTATTGAATCTTTTAACATTTTAAGCCAGCCTGATCCCATAACAACAAAAAAAACAGAAGTCCTAGACACCCAATACTGAGCTCTTTGTTGTTCATATTGATCAAAAATAGCAGACATGCTCCTACATACTGTCTAAATTCTACAGGAACATTGCTAAAAAATTTTTTAGTCTAGTTTATGTTTGTATCTCTGGCTCAGCCATTGACTGGTTCTCCTCTGACCTATCAGACAGAACATTCTCAGTCACTGTTAACAACAGCACTTCTTCTAATTCCTCCCTGGTTTTTGGAGTTCCCCAAGGTTCAGTCCTTGGCTGTATACGATTTTCTTGGTACCTGCTCCCACTCAGCCACATAATCAACAGCTTTAAAGACATACCCTATCACTTTTATGCAGATGACATCCTATTACGTATATCTTTTAAACCTCAAAATTACTCACAAGTGTCAATGCTACTCTGTTTGACACTGGCACTGTTTGATTGCCATAAAAGTTTGGATGGCAGATAATTTTCTACAGCTAAACGCTGACAAAGCAGGGGTCCTTGTCTCGGCCCCAGATGGTTTAGTGCCATGTGTACTAGAGAAACTTAGCTCCCTATCTACTTGTGTAAAACCTTTTCTTTGTAATCTGGGTGTTTTCCTTTCGCCCATTCTTGTCTCTAGACCATCATGTCAATAATCTGGTTACCCAGAAATATCGCTCAACTGACAGGGGTGGGAGAAAAATCGATACAGCATATTATCGCGGTATTTTGTCTGGTGTTATATCGTATCGTCTCATCCATCAAGTATGGATTTTTTTTTTTTTTCAAATTAAATGCCAGTATGAACTGAAGTCTATGATAATGGAAAAATAAAATTGGTTGTTTGTCCAGTGAGGTCGACAGAGGTGATGGTCACAGAGCAGGAGAAGTAAGTACAACAAACATGGCAGCACCAGGGGAAGGACATTAGAACGAAAGCAGGGCACGAATGAGATGGACATGACACATGAGGTTAGCAAGAAGTGCTACATGAAAATAAAATACTGTGGAAATATGACAAACATGAGGGCAAGACTAATGCTAAATCAGCTAAATTGTTTCAAAAAGTGCTAGAGATTGTGATATATCCTGATATATTGCAATATATCGTAATGGGATGCTTACTGTAATGCAAAATGTTTAAAATCTCAATAATATCGAATTGTGTCTCAAGTATCTTGATGATATTGTATCGTGGGGCCACTAGTGATTCCCTCACCCTATCAACTGATTTTTTGTTTCCACAGCACAGGTGAAGATGGTTGTTCACACATTCATTTCCTCCCTTTGGACTACTGTAACTCAGTTTTCACCTGTCTCATTAAAACCTCTGTAAACCGTCTACAATTAGTTCAAAATGCTTGCAGTCAGACTACTCACCAAGTCTTCAGAAAGGTCACACATTACACCAATTCTGTGTTCTCTCCACTGGCTTCCCATAAATTGCGGAATACATTTCAGAATACTTGTGTTTACTTTTAAAGCCCTGCATGGACAAGCACCAGCCTACCTTTCTGAACTTTTACAACCTTACTTTTACAATCCCAGCAGGACTCTTCGGTCCTCTGATCAGGGTCTGTTGGTTGTTCCACACTCCAGAGAGGACTGTGTATTTAAGGCAAGGTTATTATAGATAACTAAAACTAACTAAATAACTAAAACTAAAATTCAAAAATAAATTTTAGTTAACTGAAACTAAATTAAAACTAAGCTCTTCCAAAAAAACGAAACCTAACTAAAACTGTATAGTGCGCTTACAAAACTAACTAAAATGAAATAGAAATGGAGACAAAATATCCTTAGTTTTAGTCTTTGACACAACCTGACTGCCTGACACCTACATCCAAGTCTAGATAGTGAAAATGGCCTGATTTTATTGGTTAAGGCTTCACACAGTGGTAGTTTTATGTCTGGAGTTGTATTCAAACATCATCATTAAGTATATGAAAAGTGAAGAGTGGCCTGCTTGAATATGTTTTAAAAATGTATGATGTTCACTCAGCCTCGTAACTGAAACAAAGCATTTTTCCAAAATAAAAACTAAACTGAACTATCAAACCAGCAGTAAAATTGATTAAAACTAAACTTAAATTTAACACAGAAAGTGAAAACGAAATGTAAATAAAAACTAATGAAAATTCCAAAACTGTTATAACCTTTTTTAAGGTCATTGCTCCAACTCTTTGGAACAAAATTCCATTGGGTTAAATATCAGTAGACACTTTTGATTCCTTTAAAAAGCAACTTCAGACCTACTTGTCTGGTCTGACCTTTATCTGTTTTTGTGTACTGTGTATTCTTTTGTTGTACCTTTGCATCATTGCTGGGTTTTTTTTTTTTTTTTAATCTCTTTTTAAAGCATTTTGGGACTTTGCTGTTCTTGAAAGGTGCTTTATAAATAAACATTATTATTATTATTATTATTATTATTATTATTATTATAACTTATTATTACTTTGCAAAAGTTTTAGGTTTTTTGTGTTATTTGTATAGTCATGGAGGATATCTTAATGGACCAAATAAAGTTTAGCTCATCTGATTTATAGGATCTGAATATATATAGAGCAGTGTATCGTGAATCAACATGCAGCTAGCAAAAAAATTGGGACATAATGGTTGGTCTTTATTGCCCTTGCAGAGCCCTGTTTTTTGTTGAGGGGTTATTTCACTCCTTTCTTTTCTATTTAAAACATTTCAGTAATGGAAATTTTAAAATGAAACACCAAGCATGCTGAATCGTTTTACATCCTTTTGGTTCTTATTTGTTTTTTAGTTAACAAAAAGCAAAGATATTATTGCTCTATTATTTAGTTTTACTTTTTCAATCCACTCCACAAACACACCGACAGATTATAATAACCCTTTTTGACCTCCTTCTTCTTTAGCTTTGCAGTGCTTAATGAAACAAAGTTTGAGAACCGATGGGAGCGAGCCGAGATGAGGAGGAGAACCTTTCTGTTGCTGTACTACCTTCTACGATCACCTTTCTACGACAAATACTCTGAGTGAGCAATTTCAATCATTTCATTTTCAAGCTTAAGCACATTTTTAGGCAAATATGTGTATCCCTGTAGCTCTGGCTAGCTGCTCAGTGGTCTCCCTCTATCAGGGAGACATCGTCAGAGCTCTATATGACTGAAACATAGAGGGGGTTAACTTCCATAATTAATGAGAGGGGACCAAAAAGCTCATGGTCCCTCTGACTGAGCCCCAGAGATCCTGTGTGGAGATGGGACAGAGTTCTAGAAGGACAACCATCACTGCAGCCCTCCACTGATCCGGGCTTTATGGCAGAGTGAGAGATGAAGACTCTCCTCACATGGAAGTCCACTTTGAGTTCACAAAAACTCCATGTGAATGCAAAGTGTAGCTCTAAAGCAGTCTCCTAGCTCTAATGACATGGTTCTAACCACACTGGTGCTAGGCGCAGCATTCCCTGAAATCATCAATCTCAACATCATAAAAACCTCTCTTTATCCCGATTCACGTTGTCAGTATGGGCTTACAAATCTGTTTGAAAAATTAACTGTTTGCACATAGTATTATAACCTCTTTCCTCAGTGTTTTGTCTGTATTTTGTCTCACAGTTCTTATCTTTTTTGTTTTTTTGCATCACTTAATATAAATACAAAATACCTGAACTTTATTTAAACATGATTAATCATTATTGTATTCAGTGATTGTGGTTAAGAATGAAACCCTTTGACAGCTCTGTTATTGTTCTTCATCTGCAGGGAAAAGATCCTGTTTCTGCTCCGACTTCTGGCCAATCATATTCCAGGAATTGGACTGATTGCACGTAAGTATTAAAGTCAGTTATGCTGCACCATGAACTTCACATACACAACATACTCAAAAGAAAACAGTAGTTCCCCTAGTGTCCACTGGAGCAGGGACTCTCCTTGTGGGGGTCTGGATACCCCTTGGGGTAGCAAGACACTGAGAGGGGGTCGTCATATGCCCTCCAAAAAACAAAGAGTATTTTAGAATGACTCCAAATTGTATATTTGGCCCATTTTTTTAATATTATATGCATGAAATTGGTTGATGTTAAATAAAAAAAAAAGCATGGTAATTTGGTAAGATTTATGCTGAAATCAAAGTAATGTTTGAAAAATAGTTAAAGTGTAAGTCTGCACATGACTGTTCTTGAATTTGCACAACTGTGTTCAACTGCAATTCAATGAACTTCAGGTACAGCTGGGGTCCTGGGCTGTTTTGGGGGTCATGGGCTGAAAAGGAGCCCCTACACTGGAGGCTGTGTCTGGCCTTAAGACACTCTGTATAGAGCCCCATAAACTTACATTGTTTATATGAAGGCCTAAAGTGATGTCGAATTGGGGGCGGGGCTTAAAGTGATGTAGAATTAGGGGCGTGGCCTCTTCGAGTGATAGTTGAAAACTGTCGCCTGCTTGGAGTCACCTTAAAGGTGTGGTGTGTAAAACTGGTAATATCAGCTAACAGTCAATTCTAGATTGTGATGCTCAATTCTCTGGTGGGAACTGTGGCAGCCAGTGGAATTTAAGAAAAATCTATCTGTTTTTCTGGGGTGTTATGAAATTGGGCAAATGCAAAAATTCCAAGAAGGCAGCATCCATTAAAAGGACTCTCCCTATGTATGAATAAAAGGCTTATTCTGTGTAAACTAAAAAATATATTTGTATTCAGGTGATTTAACACTTATTTATAAATATTATTTTTCATTTTTATCAAGTTTGTTCAGCTAAATGCTACTTGGGTAAATTTTACACAGTGTACCTTTAAGAGGCAGGTATCTATTATAGATTTCATCTCATGGGTGTGGGTAAATATTTTTGTCTAACTAATTTTAACCAGAATAGAATGACTTTATATTTTTAGCTAAAGCTAGACTAAAATGTTTTAAATTTTAGTCAGCTAAATCTAGACTAAAACTAGGCGTGAAAAAAATGACTAAAATATGACTAAAACATTTTCATCACAAAATTTAACAAGAATTAAAGAGCAGCGACGGGCTGCTTAGCTCCACCCACCTCAGCTGTTTACTTCTCTTTTTGATTGAGTACTATTCGTTTAAAACAATGCTCCATGTGGACTAAACAGTTAGCTCTACTTGACTGTAAAGTAATGTCAGCTTTTCTACTTAATGAGGGAGTAAAGCTGTTTAAAAGTGGCCTTCATGGTGCTGGAAATATGGAAATATGAACATGAAAGTATAATAGAGAAAAAGTAGTTGGTTATTATTATTATTACCACTGTTATTTTTGTTTATCCTCCTTGTCATTATATGAGTGACACAGGCTCTCTGCTCTGTTGTATAAGCCGTGTTGTAACTTGAATGTAAATGAAGTTACATAGATTAATTATTAAATGAATAGATAAATAAATGGGGCCTTCCTGGCTTACACTGTAACCTACGTACAAAGCATTCTGGGATCACTCGCAATGCAAACCAGGAGGGAGGGACACTTTCAACAGCTTTCTCCTTCATTATGAGAAATTCATCCATACAACTAAAATGCTGGTATACTTTTAAGCCATTTTTAATGAACAGAGGCCTTAATTCATAAGAGGTGAGCCGTGCTTTTGGTCTCTATTCAACCTGGAAATGCTGTGTTGGGCCATGATATTGGGGTGAGGGGGCAGTTCAGGTATGGGGTGAGCTTGGGCAGTTGAACTCACAACTGATGTCAGAGAAAAACTGTGGTCCATCACAAGTAAACAGCAGAAAACATGATGGAGATACAGCAACAGAGCGGCAGCTTCCTGTAGCAGTCAATGTTTGTAACGTCCAATTTCCATGGTGGTTCCATCTCAACAGCCACTGAACATTTCCCATCATAACTGTTAAAACTTTAGACTTTAAATGTTCAGAGTAATGTACGACCTTAACAGAAAAATACGTACAATTTCAGTCATATCAGTGTAAAATTCTACATATTTACATTGATTTTAACATGAAAGATGAGATGATAACAAGCTAAATATGGACCTATGATTTATAGCAGGGGTGTCAAACTCAAGGCCCGGGGGCCAAATCCGGCCCCTAGTGCAGTTTTACCGGTCCTGCAAAATCATATGATATTTTAGTTAGAACTGGCCCACAGGTCTGAGGTCTGCAGATTTCCTCCAGTATAGAAATGTAAATTTAACCTTGAAGATTTAAAATATCCTTTGTTAAGTCATAAAAATGTTAAAAAGTAAAGAATAAAAATAATGAGATAGAAAGTAAGGAATAAGGGGAGAAATTAATTTGCGTTTTCATATTTTGATTTGTATCTCAAAATTCTGACTTAAAATTGGCATTTTGACTTTTTATCTCATTTTGTGAACTTTCAGTTTCCAATTTGAAACTTCAAGTCATATTTTAAAATTTTAAGATCATGATTTCAAATTTAATCTCGTATTTTGCCCCGCAGAATCTTAATTTTGACTTCTAATTCCATATTTTGACTTTTTAAACTCACAACTTAGAATTTTATCCAATTTTTTGACCTTTTAGATTCAAAATCTTAAATTTTAAGTTGTACTTTCACCTTTTCAACTCATGATTTTGTATTTTAGCTCATATTTTGACCTTTAAAGTCATGATTTTTACTTTCCATCTCATATATTTGCCTTTTGAAAACATTATTTTAACTTTTGATTTTGTGTTCTTATCTTTTTAACTAATATTTGGACTTTTTTTCTTAGATTTTGAGCCTTTGAACTTATCATTTTGACTTTTTAAAAAAATCTCAGAATCATTTATCATCAGTTTTTCTCCCTCTTTATTTATTACCTGTGAAAATAAGGTTTACAGTTTATGGTTAAATGCTGACCCCGCTGGACCCTCAGGTTAGACTTAAAACTCAGATTTTTCGCCCCTGCTGTGATTGAGTTTGACACCCCTGATTTATAAAATCTCTGATGAAATGTATGTTTATTTTTACCAAGACAAGACAAAGCTTTAGAGATTCTAAAGTTTTAGAGATTTCTGCTGAACATTAAAAATGTGATCCAACAAGCCCATCAGCATTGTGCATCACATCAAACCAAAGCGCAGCGCTGGTACCTTCAGCTGTCAAAGTGAGCCCTGCTGAACTCCAGGCTTTATTCTCACTCAAACTTCAGTGTTATTTTACTTGTCTTAGCTTATCGAAGTGTTTTTGAATCTGTTCACTCTGACTCCCTTTACAACATTTTGTCGACTGTTTTAATCTTTTTTTTTTGTCTGTTCAGGTCCTCTGATGGATTACCTCCCCAGCTGGCAGAAAATCTACTTCTACAACTGGGGTTAAAATCTGCTGATCTGATCTTATGAACGAGGATACGGAGGAAAATGCAGCGTCAGAGCGGAGCACAGAGACCCTTTGATTCCCTAAAAAATCTGATTAAATGAGGTGGAAATGATGACATCAAGGATCTTCTTAAAGCCAAGTATCCTGATTGATTTTGGATTTTTCTGCAGCAAGAGATTAAAATGACTATTTTGTCTAATTTGCTTATATAAATATATATATTTTTTTGTTTTATCCTTGCATCACACCAACATGATGCTGAAAATATTTTCCTCTTTTTTTTTTTTAATTTTCCTCTTGTCAGAAGACTTCATACTCTTAGAATCTGTGATGCACTGAAGAGTTTCTACAACATGTCTGCAGGTTTCTATGGCTCATTTTAAGGCCTCATTCCAGACCTTTGAAAGCCCACGCAGTGACGTGTATGTCAGAGTCTGCAGCATTTGATTTTGGTAAAATCATGTGAGATAATGAACGTTCAATTCTACCAGGAAAAACAGGATTGTTGAGTGTTGATGATGCAGATTAAAAGTCTTAATTAGGAGATATTTAAACAAACTAGAACTGAGATTAAATGAAAAATTATGAAAAAAAGTCACAACTTTGAGATCAGAAATTCAAATTCTGACATAAAATGTCTAAGTTGCGAAAATACAAAGTAAATAGAATAAGAAAATGTTCTGTTGTCACAGAATTGTAAATCATGATCACGAGCTAAAAAGTTAAAAATCTGAGATAAGAAAATAAGATAAGAAATCATAATTATGAGATTATTATTATCCTGTCTTCTCATAATTTTGACTTTTTAAAATTCTTATTATATTTCTACAAATCATTCCTATGACATAAAAAGTTATTAGATGTTGTACTGTCGTTTTTACTGGTCTCATAACATTTATTTTACCTTCATTTTGACTTTCTGTCTCACAGCTTGGACTTTTTTTTTTCTTAGATAATTATGATTATCTCATAATTGAACTTGACTCCCTGCCCTGATTGGTTACTGTTGTAACCAAAAATCTTGTCAGCGGTCACCTTTCTATTGAAACAATTGAAAATACCTCACTGTTTGACTAACTTTTATCTGTATTCGATCAGATTTTTTGATAAACTTGTCCTCAGTGGAAGAATAAAGGCACAGAAGGGTGTATAAGGATAAGCTGAAAAATGTTCTAAAATGGTTTAATATTATAAATGTCTGCTAGTGTTAGCAGTCCTGTGTTTGCTAACAGTCTCACCTGCTCAGAAATCAGTGATCATTTCTGGAGCCAGGACTCTGAAACATCCTCTAAATGTCACCAACAGGGCTTCAGTACACTCAAAAACATCAGACATGGGAAATATTCTCCATGATTTTAACACATTTTAGATTTATCTAGTGACCCTCACACACCCTACTGTATCTTTGTCTTTAGACTTTCCCGTTCATTTATTTAAATGTCAATTAAATAAAGTCAACTCAAACTTTTTGTTCATTTGTTAAAATGGTGAAGAACACAGCAAGTAGAGCAGGAGTGTCAAACTCAATCACAGCAAGGGCTGGATTCTAGATTCAGGACTAACCAGGGTCACCTTTTTAACCAGAAACTGTCAACCATGTTTCACTGGTAATAAAATATGAAAAAAAAAAAAAAGGTCCAAACATGAAGTTGCAATTGAGAAAATAATGTTTTTAAAGGCAAATATATTAGAAAGAAAGTCAAAATCATGAGTTTAAAACGTCAAAATATAAAATAAAATTTATAATCATGAAATTTAGTCAAATTTCATACAAAATTTTGAATTGTGAGTCTAAAAGGTCAAACTACAGTGCTCAACAAATTTATTAGACCACCACCCAAAGTAAGGTTTATGCCACAGCTGCCCTAACAGCATTGGTAATTACCAAAATCATTTTTTATGTTTCTGCAATGGTTAATACACCAATATGTAGAAGCTCTTTAACCCAAATGATATTTTTAATGCTAAAATAGAATTATTATTGTTATCCATGAATTTTCAAATAGACTGATTTACAAAAAAACCTGAAAAAATAGTAAAGCACATGATTATTTCTTGATTAATATGTCAAATTATAGTTATTTACTTGCATTCCTGAACAGAAAAATGAGTTTTAGTGGTTGAATGTTATGCTTGATTCATTTCTGACTTCTCAGAGAAGCCCAGTGAGCTGGCTCAAATTTGGATGAATTCAGTTTGAAATCCCTCATTCCTGTTCAAAATGGTAAAACGTGGAGAGCTCACTGAAAATGAAAGAGTCCGCATGAAAGCACTTCATGATGCTGGATGGTCTTTGAGACAAATATGACAGGTGGTCTAATAAATTTGTTAAGTACTGTATATGATTATGAAGTCAATGTTTGGAGTTGAAAATATGAGGTAAAATACAAAATAATTGGTTAAAAAGGTCAAAATGTCACTTAAAAATTAGAATTATGAATCGTAAAGCTCAAAATATTATAGGAGAAGTCAAAATTATGAGTTGAAATGCTCAGAGTATGAAATAAAAAGTCAAAATCCTAGGTTTAAGTCCTAATTGTGAGATATGAAATTAAAAATGTGAAATTAAAACACAAATGAATTTCACTTAATTTTGTGACTTAACAAGGATATCTAAGTCATCAGGATAAGTTCACATTTTTATACTTGAGGAAATCTACCTCAGACTGATAGGCCAGTAAGAACAGAAATATGAGATCATCTTGGGGGCCAGATTTGGCACCTGTGAAGTAGAGGGTTAATCCAACTAGGGCTGAACGATTTTGGAAAATAATCTAATTGTGATTTTTTTCCCCAGTATTTGCAGTATTTGATCTGCAATTATTCCTCAAGTTTCTTTTATTGACTGACCAATTCTTTAAAAAAAAATCTAATTCTGATCATTTTGACTCGTATTGCTACTTGGATATGAACTGTTGCATTGAAGGGTTTTTGTCATTCTAATAATTATTAAGAAATAGTACAAGATTTTTTTTTGGCAGACTATTTAAAAAAACAGAACCAGAATGATTGCATGATATGTCATGCATAACATCTCTGCTACAAAAAAAAAGTTTCAAACTGGTTTTTCGACATAAATTTCATGTCAAAAAACATAGCACCTTCTGCGATTTGAAAACGGCAGCAGGCCATACTGCGATTTAATCTCATTTTTGATTAGTTGCCCAGCCCTCGATCCAACTAACAGCAGTAACCTGAGGGCCAACAAAGGCTCAGTCAGGGGATTTTTCCTTTGGTTATCACTGCTGAGTTTCTACAGATTTTTCTTTGTGGTGGAATTGGGCTTCCATAGCTCACATTTCCTCTAGGAAAGAAATATCTAAAAAAAGAGAAACACATCAGAGTTCATTAAAATGTCTTCTATCAGGTTGTTTCAATCAGAAGGATGAGCTGAGAGTCTGTGCTGATTATTTCTGTTTGGATGAAATAAACTGCAAAGGTTTAATGACATAAAACCATAAATGAAGTTGAAGGCAGGTCATGTGTGTTTGAGTCAATGAGAAGAGCCCAGCCAAGGTTTTCCATCTTTATTAACATACTGAATAAGTTCCTTTTTGTAGCCTACAAATAAATAGTTGAACATTTCATCCTGTCAGTCCATGTTTGTTACTTTTCAGAGAGGTTTATCGAGGGTCATGTGACACACAGGAAAATATGACACTCTGTTCTAACAAAGAAAATGACGAACCCGTTCACAGATGTTTCCACAATGACAACAGACCTATAAATAGCTCACTGAATAAAAAGTCTGCCAAGACAGGACAGGAAATGTCACATGTGCACTGAATAACCTTGACGTTGAGAGAACACCGAGCAGGTTTTTGTTCTGCTACCTTGTCTGAATTGGGAATGAAGAAGGTCAAACTTCAAGAGGAGAAATTTTTTAAAAATCTCTAAAAAAGAAAAAAAAATCTTAATATTCCAATTTGGTCATAAATTGGTTTTATCTTGAAGTGGTTGTTTAACTCTAATAAGGAAATTTTCCCTTAAAAAATCTTCATATGATTTGTTTCTTTAACTTTATCTTTGTTTTTTTTTTTGTTTTTTTTTTTTTTTTTGCCAAATTCCTCCAGAGGATGCTGGGAAATTTAATTCCATTATATCAGTGTCAAGGCAGACTTTAGATTCAAAGAGAACAACATGAACATGAGCCGCTGTCTGAGGTGGTAAAATGGAGATGCATAGTGGAAACAGCAGTTGTCTTTATGAGCTGGGATTCTGTGGGCTCAATCTGAAGTCTGAACTTTTTATCACTTATCTAAGCGCTATAAATCACAACCCATGCTAAATAAATGGTATTTACATGTAATGTTTAATCCTCTCTAAACCCCTGTCAAATGTCTTGCTTTATTCCACACTCACAACCATGCCAGTTTACAGAGAGTGACCATGATGTTTTCAACTGTGGGCCCTATTTTTAAATATTTTGGAGTCAGAGATTGCTGCATAAAGTTATTGTTTCATTTGATTGCTTGTTATAAAATGCTGCTGTACATATGATCCATCTGTTGATTCAGACTACAGCTGTGAAATTGTTGCAGTTTTGTAAAAAATCTGAAGAAAACACAGATTACAAAGAGCAGACCATCAAACTCTGAACAGGTTTTCTCATTAATGTAGACCACCGTTAATGTAGAGCAGATTTACTTTTAGCACACTTAACCTTCATGGCAATTCAAATAAAAAAATAATGTTTTTAAAGGGAAATATATTAGAAAGAAAGTCAAAATTATGAGTTTAAAAAGTCAAAATATGAAATAAAATTTGCAATCATGAAATTAAAAGTCAAAATATGATTCAAAAATTTTAAACTGTGAAAGCTCAAAGGTCAAAAATGGGATTATGAAGTCAAAGTTTGGAGTTGAAAATATGAGATAAAATACAAAATAATTTTTTAAAAAGGTCAAAATATCACTTAAATTTATAATTATGAATCTTGTGAGAGGCTAAATTGAAAATGTGAAATTAAAACACCAATAAATTTCCCTTTCCCACATTCCTGACTTCTTATCTAAAAATTTTAACTTCTTGATTTTTCAGATTTTGTGACTTCACAAGGAAATCTTAAATCATCAAGATAAGTTCACATTTTATACTTGAGGAAATCTGCAGACCTCAGACTGGTGGACTAGTTAGAACAGAAATATGAGATCATCTTGTGGGCCAGATTTAACTGTTCCACAGGCCGCATTTGGCCCCCAGGCCTTGAGTTTGACACCTGTGCTTTATGCTAACCAATAAACAGTTTACAGAATTTAGTCTTTGCAGAGCTGTGCAAAGTGGGGAAGTAGTGCAGTATTTATATTCACATCCATGACTGAAACGTATGGAGTCAAAACTCTACAGTGCAATTTCAACATTTTTAGAGCATGACTTTTTTATTTAGGGCTATGATTTTTCCTCAAACTTTCCAAACAAACCTGCCTTTAAGCTCTTAACTGCCTCCTTCTGCTTCGATTTTCTCTGTGCTCTAAATGTCTGCTTGCTCTCATATCTTTAATTTGCCTCTGCTTGCTCATGAACCTGCAACTCTTGTTTTAACAAGACAAAAATGCAGTTGAGCACAAAGGCAGGTTCAAATCAGTGTTAATTTCGTCAACTACAACTATGACTAAAACTGTTCGTCGACAGCTTTTTTCCATGACAAAAACTAGACTAAGACTAACAAAAATAGATCTGTGATGACTAAAACTGACAAAAACTAGACTAAAATATAATGTAGTTTTTATCAGACATTCAAATTCCGTATTTCTCTGTTAGTAAATCTGTCTAAAACCAATGCAGCTGTATCTCTTCTTCCTCTCAGCTGTAGAAAGCAGGGACCCCAGGTTTGGCAGAGTGCAGAGAACACACTACCATGATTTGGTACCAGATTTAGGCAAGAAAATAAATGATTGGACTAAAGGTAAAGCCTAAAATGTCAGGACTTTTTATGGACTAAAACTAGACTAAAATGTTTTGATTTTTTGTCAACTAAAACTAAAAAGGATAGATATGACTAAAATGTGACTAAAACTAAAATGCATTTCATTTAAAGACTAAAACTAAGACTAAAATTAAAAATAACTTCCAAAATAACACTGGGTTAAATGGAAAGTTTGAGGAAAAATCAGAGCTCATATATAAGTCACGCTCTCCAAACGTTATAAAGCATTCAAGTTCTACAACGACGACGACTCCATCGTGCTTCAGCTTGTGTTAACACCAACGAAAGGTTTATTCGGCTCAGTGTAAGATGTTCATTGTCGAGCCTTTTAGCCAATCACTCGTCAATACAAAGCACAAAACTTCCGTTGTCCACCTTCAAAATAAAAGCCCTGTTTACGAGGCAAAGCTGACGTCTCAGATGAAATCTTGATGTTAGAACTAAAGCAGAGTTCCACAGCTGCAGGCTGAAGAAAAACAAGACATCACAAAACTATTTAGATGGTAGGTTGTTAGCAGTCACCTGATCCTGATGGAGGGCAGGAAGTGAAGAACAGACATCAAGAATAAATGTGAATGGACGAAAGCCAGTCTGTCAGAGCAGACCACGCATGTCATCAGACCACTTCTACATCCGTTTTACTATGACTCCTGCACTTTAGTTTTTTTTTTTACATTAGGTGAACTAATTTACCTGGTACTGAAATGACAGAATTGAAAATAACAAAAATTGAACCCCCTTTTTTAAAATGTTATTTGTTTTCTGTTTCAGTGACCAAAATGAAAAACAAAACAAAACAAAAAAAAAAACGGAAAAAGACTTGTGGTCAAAACAAAAAAACAGAATAACAAGAGTTTCTCTCGTTTTTTGAGTCTGGTTTCAACCAGGAAATGAATCTGCCAGAAAATACACTGACCAAAGAGAATAAGGATCAGGGTTTACTAAGACAAACTGCATTAAACAAAACTGGACTGCTTGGTGGAAATGGGCCATACCTTGTCTGACTCCGCCTCTCAAAACCTCAGAGAGGGGCTTGTTGTTTCTCTGTGAGCTTTTTAAACTTTTTTCCTTCATGTGTTTGGGACTCAAAAGTAGCTTCAGTTTGTTTTATTTTCTGAGTCGACCAGATGGGCCCAGCTGTAAACAGCACCAAACTCTGCCTTTTTTTATAAAGCTTCTCTATGCAGAAATCACTTCTGCAGATCTTGGCAGCAACGTGACTTAAACTGCAAACAACCTGCCAGATATCTAAAACCCAAAATATGTTAAAATACTGCACACATTTCTAGATGGTTGAATTCCTTTAAAGCATTGTTAAAAGTCAAGTAGAAATAGCAGCTTTGACATCATGAATCTGATGCTCCACATGAATGAATCTTCTTCAGACAGAGACTCATAATTCCAGCTCATAAATGATCTGAAACATTGAGGACAGTTGGCTGTCAGTGCTTTATGTAAAATAAAAAATAACCTGTTGATGAACTCGACTGTGAGGGAACAGCAGTTGAACACTGAATGCAAACATTGTGGATTTTTGTTCAAATTAACATTGAAAACTTTAAAATATATACGGCACCTGTTTTTAATATCACAATAAAACAAACAAAAAAGAAATAAACCAGAAGTGTTTGATATTAATAATCAAAAACAACACTTTGATTTCTTTAGAAGGAATAAAATATAGTAGAATTAACTCTGAAGTCATTTTGAAAACTAAGACCAAAAAATTACAACATAACTCTGCTTTTAGAAAAGATTACACCCTTTGATGGTTTCCATTACGAAAATAAAAGTCTGCCGATGAGAATGAGAGGAGAAAATACTGTCTCACTCCTGGAAAAATGTCTCTAGAAGAGGAGGACGAGCGAGAAGGACCATTTCTTTTGCCCATGCAATCCTTTCTGCAGCTCTGGTCACGCTTTCGCTCATCATGTGTCAGTCAGGAGGCTGGTTGGCTCTACAGGAGTCGGTTGGATCTCCCACAGGTTGGATCTCCCAGCGAGTCGTTGGGGCTGATCAGTAAGAGCCATAACGGTCCTGAGAAAAAGAGAAGAGGAAAAGAGATCAATCATTTTCAGACATTTCCTTGTTTGTAATTAACACAAACAAGACAATTCAACATGTAGTCTGACCTATGAGGGAGCATCAGGTATGAAAACTGAGTGTCAGTTTACACCAATTTAACCGTAACCTGCTCTTTCTGACAGCTGATCATGCCAACAACCTGATGTTTGTTTAAAGGAATACTGTAATTGGCTGTATTTCAACAGTGCAGTTTTATTTGCAGGGCTGGTGCTGGATTAAAGCTGGTTCAGTCTGATGCTCCAAATGTTGAAATGTTTTCAACACAGTGCTGTTAGAATGGTGACAGATACGCTGAGCACTGAATCACTGTTTTTGTGATGAAAATGGGCACTACCAGCACAAAGACGATTGGCGATGCACACTTTGTGAGAAATTATTTCCTGAAAGGGACTGAAGAGATGCTTTTAAAGTCAGCAAAAACTCAAGAGAAATTTAAATAACAACCTACACTAATTGAGAGAATTCAAGTGAAATTTTGAAGAAAACTGAAGGACTAGATGTTGGCATCAGGAGTGTGTGTGTGTGTGTGTGTGTGTGTGTGTGTGTGGGGGGGGAGGGGGGGGGGGGCATCAGGATGTTGGGGAGAGGCACTGAATGACCCACCTATTAAAGGCCAAAAGGTCAAATTCCTCTCAAGGTCATTAAGTCAGCGGGTGTGACGTTAGCCTGATATACTCTCTACAGCACAGGTGTCAACATCAAGGTCCGGGGGCCAAATCCAGCCCGTGGAACAGTTGAATCCGGCCTGCAAGATGATCTCATATTTCTGTTCTAACTGGCCTATCAGTACGAGGTCCACAGATTTCTTCAAGTATAAAAATGTGAACTTATCCTTGATGACTTAAGATATCCTTGTTAGGTCATAGGTTGTGTTTTAATTTCATATTTTCAATTTAGCATCTCACAATGAGGACTCAAACTTAGGATTCTGACTTTTTATTTTGTACTTTGAGCATTTCAACTCATAATTTTGACTTCTCATATAATATTTTGAGCTTTAAGATTCATGATTCTAATTTCTGAGTGATATTTTGACCTTTTTAACCAGTTATTAATGATTACTTACAATTCACAATTAAAAATTTTGAACCATATTTTGACTTTTAATTTCATGATTATAAATTTTATTTTATATTTTGTCCTTTGAAAAATGATGTTTTTTAATGGCAAATATATTCGAAAGAAAGTCAAAATCATGAGTTTAAATTTCAAATTCATGTTTGGACCTTTTTTGAACTAATAAATGTACTTTTCTCAGATTGGGCGCCTTTAAACTTTTCTTCTTAACTAGTGACTGTCAAAATTGTTTATCATTAGTGCTAAGCTTTTTTTTTTTCATATTTTATTACTGGTGAAATGTGGTTGACAGTTTATTGTTAAAAAGGTGACCCTGTTTGGCCCTCAGGTTAGTCCTGAATCCAGAATCCAGCCCCTGCTATGATTGAGTTTGACACACCTGGGCTAAACGCTCATTTACATTCAGTTTAACCGTCTAGTCTAAAGAGGGAAAAATCCCTAGAAAACAGTCAAATTCCTCAAGGGGTCACTGAGTCAGCGGGTGTGATGTTAGCCTGATTCAGCGTGGCTAGCATTAAATGCTAGCGCTGCCAGCCTTCGTCCTCTTTGCAGATTAATATCCTGCTTTGATATTTGGCCTTTTTTCACATTCACAGCATTATAGACTGGGATTTCAAGCCCATGTTCATAAAAAATGATAGGTAATTAGTTTAACTGACTAGTAAATCCCGCACCAGCTAATCTGATAAACGATTTTAACTGTTTTACTGATTAATCGTGCACATCCCTATCTAAGACTGGGTTGGATACCTTCAATATTTAGGAAGAAGACAAGTTCTGACTGATCCTGGTTCTAATCTCATCTCATCTCAAAGTCCTGGGCTGAATTATGTTCCAGTGCATCCCTGGTTAGTAGGGCTGGGCAACCGATCGAAAATTAGATTAAATCGCAATATGGTCTGCTGCAATTTTCAAATTGCAGAAGGTGCAATATTTCTTTGACCTGAAATTTGTGTCAAAATAGTAGTTTGAAACTTTTTTTTGCAGCAGAGATGAAAATGAATGATATATCATGCAGCCATTCAAGTGTCATTCCTTAGTGAAGTCTTGAAAAAATCTACTTTCATTTTTTTACTTATTTCTTATTAAATATGAGAACGACAAAACCCCTTCAATGCAACAATTCATATCCAATTTGTAATACGAATCAAAATCGTCAGTATTCAATATTTTTAAATGATTATTCAGCCCTGGTTTAGGCATAAAAGAAAGTTAAGGAATAATTGCATATCAAATCCCAATTGCAATATTAGAGAAAAAAATCACAATCAGATTATTTTCCAAATCGTTCAGACGTACTGGTTAGCATGATAGTCAAAACCTGTTACTACTTAGTGGTTAGCTTTATTTCAATTAAGTTATTAGGACGTCTGTTAGTTACAGTCCTTGCAGAAGGACCTAAATGAGCCCTGAGGTGTCAAATCCACTGAAGAAACAGATTTATAAAAGTGCTGAATCCACAGTTTTTCAGCTCTGACTGCAAGAGGACAAGAGAACTTGTTTCTGGATATTCTGATTTACCATTTCAAAAGTTTGTCATATAATTTTCCCTGAATATAAATGTGTGCACGAGTGACACTAATAAGTGTGAACACAAGAGAGCATCTTCTCTTTGCTTCTGAAAGCTCTTTAAGACAATCAGTGTCTCACCTGGATTGTATTCATGACTCCGTTGGCGAGGACGGCCATCTTGCCAGCTACAGTCTTCACTCCTTGTTTGAACTGTGCAATGTCTGGTCCAGAGGGGAGCACGCTGTCGAAGCCTGAGGCCCTCCCTGAGAGGAGAAGAAACCAAAAAAAATCTCAAAGTTTAAACACACAGAATGTAAATTTAAATAAGTACAGACGTGCTCGCACCCACTCCACCCTCCCTTCTATAATCTTGTTTTTGGATCGAGGACTCTCTTCGATGAAAGTGTACAGCATAAAATGTTTTTACTAAAAAGTGAACCAACATTCTGGTTTTGTGGACACACTTTAAATGATAAGGGGAAAACGCTGTTAAAAATGACCTTCCTGGTTGACTTTGTGAGCGACTTTGGGTGGTTTATAAGGAAGAGCACTTTCAGCTGTTTTTGGTAAACAAGTCTTATGGAGTTCAGATTTCTATTTCAGAGTCCTCAGTGACCTTCACGCTAGATACAGCATTTCCCATATCCACTGCATGCGATATATTTTGCATACATCTTGGAAACAACACATACAAAGTGTTCCATAAAATCAGAACCTTTCAAAAAAATTCTTTGAGTGTGATCGTATAAAAAGTTGTCTGTCACATTCATTATGAGGAATCATCTAATCCTAGAAGGGAACTATGTTTTTGTTTTGGCTGCATAGCGGCACAAGGGTTAGCGCTGTTGCCTCACAGCAAGAAGGTGCTACTCCATCCTCCAGTCAGGGCCTTTCTGTGCAGACTGTATTTTCTCCCTGTGCATGCGTGGGTACTCTCCATGTACTCCAGCTTCCTCCCACCACCACAGACATGCTCATTAGGTTAAATGGTGACTTCATTGCTGTAGGTGTAAGGCCTTGTTTACACTAAGGTTGTTGGAACGAATTTCGGGGTTTGAATATAATTTGAATATTTAAAAACTCATTAATATTCGAAAGCTGATGTTACTATTTGAGCATGTTTTTTAAAATATTTTTGATCTTCATAATCATTCTGGAAACTCTCCCCTCTCCTTGGCCTCTACTTCACCCATACATAGGTGTAGAGACCAAATGTTTCGTCACATGACACGTGACATGATAAAAAATAAAGTTTTCATACCAAAACACAAAGGCCACCATTGGGGATGTTTATCACCAAGGTGGTGCACATGCTGGTGGTGATTTGGCAAGTGCGGCTTCACTGCATCAAGAGATGCAGATGTATAAGAGCAAAACCGCGATGCCCACCAACAGTAACCCGCTGTCGTGGTGGAAAACACCCCGATCCAGGTATCCTCTCCTGTACTAGCTGGCACGCCGTTACCTGGCACCCCTCTGAGATGTTTTTCTCCACGGCTTGGACAATAGTGAACCAAAAACGCTCTGTTCTTGATTCAGAAGATGTGAATAGCCTCATGTTTTGAGGTAAAAACATGTAGGGACAAGATAGTACCAACATTTTTAAGTGTTTGTTCATTATAAACATGATGTCATCACCACCGTAAGCGGCGCAATTTAATTTATCTTGTTTGACATTTAATTTCTAACCCATTCGTTCATTTAAAAATTGACCATCAGAACCAAAATACCTGTTAAAGGCCTCTAAATGGTGCAGGTGGCTGTGTTTGCACTAAAAAAGTACATAAAAATTAACATTAACTACATCTGCCTTAAGCTCATTATTTCTTCATTGCAATCTGTGATGTAACTTGGAGGGTCCTCTAGTGGACAAATGTGTAACCACATGGTGATTAAAGCAACTGAACATTTTACATATTAATAAAAAATGTGTATAAATATTCGAATATTTTTGAAATTTTTAAAAAAATAATAAATGAATTTCGAATGGCACTGTAGATAAATATTAACAGCCTTGGTTTACATGTCAATGTTTCAGGAGAAAATGCAAAACTTCTGTAGCATTTTGGCTGTCAGTTACACGAGAACGGTGTTTTAGTGCCTGAATAAAGAACAATTTGGGAAACGGCTCCAAAGTGAACGTTTTCAAAATGCCTCCATCTCCATGTAAACAGGGAAAACAGTTTCTAAAAACAGACGTGCGCACTACAGCTGCAGTCAGTTGCAGCACTCTGAACCGAGCTGTGGCAGATCTAGCCAAGTCGCCTGGTGTAGTTACCTCTGATTCAGGTTGTCACAGACAGCTGGATAAAGGTGAAAAGATGAAACATTATTCTCATTTAGATTTGGAGGGCTATCACTGCCAGTGTCATTAGATAAAGTCATGCTATTAATTTTGGAAATGATTACATCTACCTGTTTGAATCCTCATGCTAATCACTGTCATAACCATCGTAGCGTGGTAGAGAAAGTTCACAGCTCATATTAACACAAAAAAAATGCTTTGCTAGATCAGTCTTGTAATAACGTAGATATCTGCTGAGAATAATTAATTTTCCACTGACACTTTCAGCTCCTACCGCCTTTAATTTCCCATGGATCTTCTCATAAAGCACGGCGCTACTCATGAGTGCAGCTGGAGCCTTTTCAGAATATTTCCATTGTCCTATGTATTTTCCTTCTTGGAAAGATTTAGCCTGTATCTTTTTTCTACAAGTTTAAACACAGAAACTTCAGCCTGTAGACTCTCCCGTCTCCTCTAATGGCTGCACATCAGTGCTCAGCTGATGGAGGAGACAGGATTGAAGCTTCTGTGTAAAGGTTGAAAAAGATAGTTAATCACTTCCAAGAAGCAGATAAAATTGAAAAAGGGGAAATAGAAATATTGTTCTGAAAAGGCTATTTCCTGCTGTGCTTTAAGCAGGAAGCGCTGCACTTCCTGAGAAAATCCAGGAGAAATTATAGGCTGTAGGAGAAAAAGTCATCCGTGGAAAATTAAACAGTCTAAGCAGATATCTTCCTTATAACATGACTGGTCTAGCAAAGCATTATTGTGTTTATATGTGCCGGGAATTTCCACTGCCGCGTTACGATAAGGTTATGAAGAGGAGGATTTAGTGATGAATTACTCTTATGCACCTGTGAATGATAAAAATGTTACACTTTATCAAAAACACATGAAAAACAGTGAATGTGCAGTACTGTCCTTGTTGTAGTGAAAGATTTATTGTGCAGTAAATCACTTTATTTCAGCATTTTTGTGTTTCCTGCGGTCTTGTGTAGACGGAGATTGTCTAGAAAACGTTGCCATCTAAACTTGGAACTATTTGAAAACAAAACCAGAAAATGAAGAAGGACTGACTTTTAAGCTTCATATTGAACAACTTGTGAAGAAGTTAAAGTTGGATTTTATTTTAGAACTAAGTCTTGTTTTTCATTTACTGCTCAGAAAAGACCTGTTTCTGCCTCTTTTATGTATTTAATTAATTATGGTGATGTTTTATACATGCATGCATCCTCTCAAGGCCTTAAATCTTTGGATACTGTGTACCATAGAGCGCTGAGGTTTATAACAAACCTTAAGTCCTTAACTCATCATTGTACCCTGTATGATCGAATTGGCTGGCCTTCTTTATCAAAGCGTAGGCTAAACCATTGGAATGTTTTTATTTATAAGGCTTTACTAAATCTGCTTCCACCATATTTGTGTGATCTTATTCATGTGAAAAGTTCTGGAAGTTACAGTCTTCGCTCTGTGACTCAGTCACAATACTTACTTTTGCTCTCTGTTCCCAAAGTCCGTCTTGAAATGGGTTAAAGTAGTTTCAGGTATGCGGCTCCTGCAGCCTGGAATCTACTGCAGGAGACCCTATGTCTAGGGGAGATGGTCTCTTTAAATCTTTTTAAAAGTAGATTGAAGGCATTGGAGTATGATGCTTCAAGTTGTAGATGTTTTGAACAATGACTTTGTGTTCTGTGATTTGCGATTTGTTTGATCTGTTTGTAACTGTTATATTTCATATCTGTAACTCTGTTTATTGTGCTGCCTTTCTTGTCCAGGACACTCTTGTAAATGAGATTTTTTATCTCAGTGAGGCTTTCCTGGTTAAATAAAATAAAATAAAAATGTTGTGAAAACAAGGCCTAAGTGTGAGCATGCCTGGTTGTTTGTCTCTATATGTCAGCCCTGTGATTGACCAGTGTTCAGTCAACGGGATAAGCAGTGTAGAAAATGGAGGGACAGATGGATGGAACTTTTTATGAATACTGCAGCACTTTTCAAAGTAAAATCAACTTTGTAATTACTAAAGATTCATGTCTTTGGATGATTAACATTTCACTGCTATGATTCTTTCATAAAAATAAAAAAAATATAACATGTGCATAAACATACAAACGTTCAGCTCACCTTTGTGGTCACTGCCGTCTCCAAACAGGTCAGCTGAACTGATGGAGGTGCTTCCAGACAAGTTCTCCAGCTTTGTCTTTGCATCATACTGAAAGGAAAGGAAACAAGAATAAATAGCTTTATAGTAAAACTTCACTAAATTTGACAACTCAAAGGTACCAGAGTCTGGTTTTAATGATAACTGAAATAAAACAAGGACTCTCACCTCTGCACTGCTCTCACGACCAAAGAACATGTCTGAGGAGATCGCCTTGGCGTTTGCAAACTTCTGCCTGGCCTCACTGGACTCTGACACTGGAGTGGACACCTCGGCTTTTCTTCTGTTGGGAAGTCTGTTTAAAGACAGGAGCTCAGATCAGAGCTGCAGGGACAAGTAAACATGGCTGATACTAAAAGATGAGACTCAAAGTGAGTGGAAACTGTGAGACTACCTCTCTCCGATTGGCTGAATACTCGAGATGGTGACCTCCTCTTTGGGGTCTTCTTTCTCCAGAGCCCAGGAAGTGGTGAAGGAGGCCGTCCCTCCCTCAGTGTCCCACCGAGACCCAAAACTGTCTCCCACTGTAAAGGGGTTGTCCTTGTACCTGAAGGGTCAAATAAAACAGCTTCTTTTACAACAGCTTCCTTTAGCTCAGGTGATGTCATTTTCTGAGGGTCAAAATATCTTGAAAGCAAAGTGACTGGATAAAGGTGTGGAGGGTAAAACATACTTTGGGGGTCCGGAGGTGAATCCCGGCTCATCAAACATGTCCAGTTTAGAACGAGAGGAGGACTTGGCACCCACAGGAGTCTCCTGCTCAATCACCTGCATCTCTGACATCACCGAGTGAGACACGGCACTGAAACAGGAAACAAGTACACAATTTTAGATGTAATGTTTATATTTGGGGTCAGTATTAAGGCAATGTTAAGGTGATCAAAAATCTCAGTAGTTTAATACACTGTGGACATTCCATGTAAAAAACTAAATGTAGAACAGCGGAACCAAAAAATACCATCAAAAACACTGAATCTATTTCATAAGGTGGATTACAGAAATAACCTGACATCCCAGATAGACTGTTCCATATATTCATGACATGGATTTATTTCACGTTCACCTGGGAAATCTCCCAAACAAAGTACTTGGAAAGGACAGGACTTAAAAAAAAAACCAAAAAAAAAAAGGCATGGAAAGGTGATTGGTTGAAAGCTCTTTCACTTTTGCTGCAGGCTAATCAGAGCGACTAGACAAAATCAGAGAGTCCGGCACGCACAGCTCCATTTGTAGACCTGAGCTAGATAAACAGGCACGGCTGTAGTTTATAAACAGTGAATAAAACTCTAGGCCTGTAGTTCACCAAAGGAAAACTTAGTCGACCAAAATTACACCCAGGCACCAACTAAGCGACTGGTCGTTCAGGTAAAAAAAAAAAAAAAAAAAAAATCACCTTGTTGCGACCCAGTTTAATCTATGCAGGTTCCTTACTGCACCTGTTTGGTAGTCTAAATGATCCTACAATAAACATAAGAAGCCTTTTGAGGCATTAATACGACTCGCTGACCAGGGTGACAACCAGTTGGGTCCTGAGGCCAGTCAGGAGAAGAGAAAAAACATCTCTGCCAATAAAAGCCTTCGGAGTGGTTCTTTGCTTTTGTTTTAATAAAGAAATGTGACCCAGTCCTGAAAAAAACTGCTGCTTTACTACAGCCTTATCCGAGCTAATCGCTGTTCTGGTGGTAGCTATTGTTTATACCGACCTACGGTAAAGTTAAACCCCACCGGAACTCTCACAAACTCAAAGCAGGTCAGGAGAGCAAAAACATATTTTCTGTCATATAAAGCTTTCAGTGCTGTTCTTTGCTCTTTATTTAATCAAGAAATGTAGTCCAGATTTGAGCAAATGTTATATTATTAGATCTCAGACATTTAAACAGCTGTGTTGTGGTTTTCTAAAACATAAAAGTGCAATAAACATTTATTAGCAAAATCTGCACAAAGTGTTATTTATAATCCTTATTATACTTACTATATTACAGAATCACAAGTGAAAACTTCATTATATCACCGTCTTTTTATGTAGGCAGAAGGTGATTGTTACTGTTATTTAACATGTTTTTAACAATATAATCATTGATTTGCCTGCATTTCTTTAGCCTGCATGCATGATCTCAGCCTGCATCTTCCGCCTCTATCCTTCATTGTAAGCAGCACAAGCTCTAATCTCACAATGCTAACACAGAGATGTTTGTGTTGTGATGTTACCTCCTGTTTCCAAAGCCCATCCCCAGCCTCTCTGCCTGCTCTCTTTTCTTTCCTTCCAGGTTCTGCAGCTTCTTCTCCTCCACCTTCCGGTCGATCTCCAGTTCCTTGTAGGCTAGACGCATCGAGGCCACACTGCACAAGGGCAAGCCAACAACATCAGAGGAGAAATGATTCCATGCACACCAGTAGAGGTGAAAATAAAAGATAAAACATTATTTCTGTTCCTTACATGGACTCCTCTGCTTGTTTCTTGGCCTCAGCAGCCTGCTCCTCTCTCAGCTTCTCAGCTACCTGGGCCTGCTTCTCCACCTCAGAGAAACTCTTACTGCTCACCTTCTGAGCCCCCAGCCCCTTCTTAGCACCGAGCTTCAAAAACAAGACATGACAACAGACACACATTAGTTAGGCCAGTGGTTCCCAACCTTTTTTTCTTAGGGCCTCCCTACTCGTATCTAAGAAAAGCGAAGCCCCCCCAACAATTTTATTTGTTTTCATTGACAAAATCCCAACATAATGGGCCTACAGACACCATTCTTGAAAAACGATCTAAGTACAAAGTAGTCATATTACTATGCCATATTAGGACTACACACAAAAAATATATATATTAAAGAAGAAAAAGAGAATAAAGCAAGTGTTTTCTTTTACTTGATCAGTCTTAAATTGTGTGAACCAAAAATGTGATTACGAATCAATATTACAAAGTCGTAAAAATTTTGTTAAAGTTTGGTTTATTTTAAATTTATGCCTTTACTATTTTAAATTCTGGATTTTAAAACTTAAAAGAAATGTTAGTTTCTAATGTCAAAGTTTAAGACTTTATAAACTTGAAAATTTCCTTTTTTTTTGTAAACTTACACCTTATAAACTCAGAAATTCTGAGATTGTTTCCTTGTAGAGCGGGCGACCTTACTTTGACGCCATAAATTAGGTTTCCTATCATGATTAATTTCATTTTTTTTTCTTATTAAATATATTCATCCAATTTTGACAAGGTCAGAGTAGACAGGCTCCCACATCCCCCCTTAAAAATACACTGACTCACCCCTTTTTTAGCAGCCATGGGCTTCTTTTTTCCAATAATGGATGGCTTCACCTCTGCAACACAAAACACTTTAAGTTAAAACAAAGAACTGAAACAGTCTTTGCTGATCATTATTCATCTGAAAGATTTTCTTTATTCAAGAATGCAGACTAAAAAAGCTCACGAGCAAGAAAACTCACACCACCTCTGAAAATAAGCCGCAGTGAAAAGCCCAGAGTAGTCTGACTTTAGCTGTCCTGCAGTGTTAGTTTCCAAACTGCTGGTGCTTACTAAGGGACCGTTTCAGCCTGAGCACCACTGTGTTTATCAGTCCCTCCAGGAAGTCTGGGAATTCAAGTAAATTCCACCAATCCTGAGGCAAATATTTGCAATTTCTCCACAATCTATCACCCTACTTTTCCCACTCTTCAGTCTTCTTTGCATGTGGCTGTTATGAAAAGAAGAAAAGCCTTGTTAGCTCCATCCTTTAGGGTTGGAGGGACTTTCACAACACTTGTCTAAACACACCTTATCTGCCAGCGACAGACACCAATGTCTGCATCAGAACTGGAAATGCAACATTTCAAAAAGCTGCCACCACATCAAATAATTTAGGCAGCAACGATCACAGAACACCGCGGAGAAATCCTAGAGGGACTGATTTAGAGCCAACCTTTTCACCTGGGTTATATGGAATAACAAGTCAAACCATCCTGCCCTAATAACAGCAATGTTAGTCAAGTCTAAATCTAGACGTTTCTGCATTGTGAGAAAACTAACAGACTGACAGCAAAAATGACCAACGCTTAGACAGAAACCAGTCTAAGCACTAAAACTATTGTTAGAGTGCTTTGAATTCATACGTCAGTGAGATCATACCTGAGTAATTCTCTCTGCACTCTGTCACCAGGTGTTATAAAACGGCTCACAGCAAAATACATATAATCCACACACTGACTGTCTGCAGGTATGTACCGCAGATGTAGACAATGCCTGTTCTTTCTGACACAATGCAGTCATCTTGGTTGACTTCTAACAGCTGAAAATGGAGGCTTAGCGTTGTAAAAACAGCAAGAACAACACACAACCATCGCTGGATTGAGCGCTTATCTGTGCGTGAAAAGCAGCAGAAGAAGACAGCTGATGAGATGTCAGTGAAGCAACACAACCATGCATCTGCCTGTAGCACACAGCAGCCACCGCAAACAGCAACAGCAGCAGCAGCTGTGCCCACGTTCATCACCTGTGGATGTCTGTCCAATGTGTGATGACAAACGCATGGAGTCGTCTACATGACGGGACAGACCAGTCACACATCAGAATCCCAGAGAAGTTCAACAAAACAATTAGAATGCTCACAATCAACAAAGAGTCAGCTGAAACCAGGCAATAGAAATATACCACACAACAACAGTAATGCCTTATCCTGGGGTATCAAAAAATAGCCATGGTATAGTTTTAATTACTGTCATCATTAAGATGAAGCTGTGTAATGAGCGTACTTTCATAATAAACACCTTTAAGAGTGTGGTCATTTCCATCAGTAGCACCACTGCCTGTGTGTGAAGATGCTTTTAAAGGGATTTAAAGAATTCCTGTTAATTATGTTGGGCTAATTTGGCAAACGACAAACATGTGCTTATATACCA
This sequence comes from Cheilinus undulatus, assembly GCF_018320785.1. Classification (NCBI taxonomy): domain Eukaryota; kingdom Metazoa; phylum Chordata; class Actinopteri; order Labriformes; family Labridae; genus Cheilinus; species Cheilinus undulatus. The sequence continues at coordinate 2,293,202 of NC_054865.1, forward strand.
TAGATACTGGTGTGCCATGGAGCTGTAATGTAATCCAAAACAATGTGAGTTTAATTCTTCTTTCTGGGTGTAGATCAGTGATAAGAAACAAAGTTTATTAAGAATCCTATTCGCTGCAGCAGCAACACCAGACAATTAAAACCATCAAAAGTTTTTAAAACGTTTAAACTTACACTGTATTACCAAAAATATTGGCTCACCTGCCTTGACTTGCATATGAACTTAAATGACATCCCATTCTTAATCCATAGGGTTTAATATGATGCCAGTCCACCCTTTGCAGCTATAACAGCTTCAACTCTCCTGAGAAGGCTTTCCACAAGGTTTAGGTGTGTGTTTATGGGAATTTTTCACCATTCTTCCAGAACCGCGTTTGTGAGGTCACACACTGATGTTAGACCAGAAGGCCTGGCTCTCAGTCTCTGCTCTAATTCATCCCAAAGGTGTTCTATGGGGTTGAGGTCAGGACTCTGTGCAGGCCAGTCAAGTTCATCAACACCAAACTCTCTCATCCATGTCTTTATGGACCTTGCATTGTGCACTGGTGCACAGTCATGGTGGAACAGGAAGGGGCCATCCCCAAACTGTTCCCTCCAAAATCTCTTGGTATGCTGAAGCATTCAGAGTTCCTTCACTGGAACTAAGGAGCCAAGCCCAGCTCCTGAAAACAAGCCCACACCATAATCCCCCCTCCACCAAACTTTACACTTGGCACAATGCAGCCAGACAAGTACCGTTCTCCTGGCAACTGCCAAACCCAGACTCATCCATCAGATTGCCAGATGGAGAAGCACGATTCGTCACTCCAGAGAAGGCGTCTCCACTGCTCTAGAGTCCAGTGGTGGCGTGCTTTACACCACTGCATCCGATGCTTTGCATTGCACTTGGTGGTGTATGGCTTGGATGCAGCTGCTCGGCCATGGAAACCCATTCCATGAAGCTCTCTACGCACTGTTCTTGAACTAATCTGAAGGCCACATGACGTTTGGAGGTCTGTAGCATTGACTCTGCAGAAAGTTGGCGAGCTCTGTGCACTATGCGCCTCAGCATCCGCTGACCATTTTACATGGGTACCACTTCATGGCTGAGTTGCTGTTATTCCCAGTGGCTTCCACTTTGTTGTATTACCACTGACAGTTGACTGTGGAATATTTAGGAGCCAGTAAATTTCACTACTGGACTTGTTGCACAGATGGCATCCTATCACAGTACCACGCTGGAATTCACTGAGCTCCTGAGAGCGAGCCATTCTTTCACAAATGTTTGTAGAAACAGTCTGCATGCCTAGGTGCTTGATTTTATACACCTGTGGACATGAAAGTGATTGGAACACCTGATTTCAATTATTTGGATGGGTAAGTGAATACTTTTTGGCAATATAGTGTATCTTTATCCCTTTTTATGTGAAATGTAGAAAAAGTTCAGAGGTGCTTGGTGGTTATTGGTAGTGCTGAAGTAGTCTAACGTTTTTATAAGCTTTATGGAGCTTGCCACTGAAGCACAACGTGGAAATAAATAGCAATACAGGCCTATTTTCATCTGTTTTAAAGCATGCAGAACATTACAACACTCCCAGATCCACTATAATAATAGTTGGCTGGGGGGGTCTTATGTGCCATGGATGGAGAGGAACTTCACTCATTAAGTGTAAGAAAAATTTTTCGACTATAAATCACATTCAGTGCTCTGTAGACCTAAAATTCTAGATGTCTTTACTTTTTTGACCCAAAGTGTTTTGATAAAGGATGGTGGGGGTGTGCACTCTGCTCACTTTGCTTGCATGTGCACGCTGACGAGTGTCAGTATAACAGGATTTTCGAACACCATGTGGTAATACTGTATACCCTGGCAAAATCTGGGGAGGGTATGACGTATAAAAAATAAACACCTAATCCTACGATGACATTTTAAGGATTGTGTAAATGACTAGATAACTGCTTATCCTATCAGCTGAACTAATGAACTATTTAGATATTTGCTTTATCACCTTAGAATTGTCTTTAGGGGAAAACAGGAATAAAAATCAGTTTCATAAAAAATATCTTCTATGTGTGGACTAGGCCTTATCAGACACTGTACATGAATGAGGCTAGTTCCAAATTCATAGGTCAGAGATAAACTTATCAATTGAGCATGTTTTCAACAATCTACCCATTGCATTTTATTTTTTGTTTTATTTTAATGATTTTGGCTTGCAGCCCATGAAAATGAAAACTAATGAAAAGACTACAAGTGTGGTTTTCCTAGTGTCTGGCCAATCCTAAACCACAGATGTCATCAGAGTCTCACCTGGGCTAAGGTGAAAGTCAAGTTTGAATTTCATTTGTAAATCAAGGTCAGAGAGGTCCAGAATCTCTCAGGTCTGGAAGTCCAGTGTTTCTAGTGTCCATAGCCAGTGATGGTTTGAGGTACCGTGTCATCTTCTGCTGTTGGCCCACTGGTCTTTATCAAGTCCAGAGTCAAGGAAAAGTCCTCCTATCTACCAGGAGATTTTAGGGCCCTTCATGCTTCAATCTGCTGAAAGGCTTTCTGGAGATACTGATTTCCTTTTTCATTTAACCACTGTGAAGCCAGAACTACCAGAAACTGGGGATGTTCCTCAGCGTCTATTTCCCAGCTAAAGGCTCATTTTAATTTCATCAACTAAAACTATGACTAAAAATGTTTGTCGACAGCCTTTTTTTCCATGACAAAAACTAGACTAACAAAAATAGATCTTTGATGACTAAAACTGACAAAAATGTTGGTAAATCTGTCAAAAAACAATGCAGCTGTATCTCTTCTGTCTCTCAGCTGTAGAAAGCAGAGACTCCAGGTTTGACAGGGTGCATAGAACACACTAACATGACTTGGTACCAGATTTAGGCAAGAGAATAAATGCTTGGACTAAAAGTAAAGACAACAATGTGAGGACTTTTATGCACTAAAACTAGACTGAAACGTTTTTGCATTTTCGTTGACTAAAACAAGACTTCAACTTTAAAGGGTAGAAATTTCTCAAATGTGACTAAAACTAAATGATATGTAATCAAAAGACTGAGACAAAGACTAAAATTAAAAATAGCTAACACTGGTTTCAACTAGGGATGCGAGCAGATGTAAAGGATTATCTCCGGTTATGGGGAAATATGAAAAATGAAGCTCCATCAAAGAAACAACAAGATCACAAAAACGAATCAATCAGGACAGTGTTTTTTCATGATTGATCATGCCGCCTAAGTTCAAATAAAAAACAAATTAAAAAGCATACATGGACACGAAATAGATTAAGAAGTGGTAAATAATTTGACTAATTCTTAATTTTTCAATCCTAATTTCCTTTCAGGTTTTCCAACTCCATTTTTTTCTGCCTTTTTTGCCATTCATAATTCACCCTAATCAAGTTTTGTAAATAAGTATTAGTAAAGAAAAGCACCTGTAAACAAATAAATAAAAATCAAAATAGCACATTTCTAAGTACTTTGGAAATCAAGCATCTGGCAAAGACTATTTCATTTATTTCCCATGTATATGTAAGCAGTCTTGCTTTGTCTTCAGCGAATTCTCTATAGGTGGGAGGCTGTCAGTCATATTTACATAAAAAGGCAGTGTACATTGTGTGCAGGAATTTTATGTCTTTGAGCAGACAATCTCAGTGAGTAGTCATTACAGTCTGAATGCCTGTAAGACTGCTATATGTTACCCTACAGACAAAAACACCGCATTAAAAACTGAACTGCTGATGGATAAGAGGCTGTCTAACTAGTCTAAGATGAACATGCACCCTCTGTTCCCTCAGAAGGAGCACAAACATCAAGCATGAGCAGGAGAAATGGTGTTGACAGTTCTGGAGTTATGAAAGAGCACAGGAACGTTCATGCCTTTACTAACAGAGGATGATTAAAGCTAACAGACTCACCAATCGAGGCTTTGGGTGACGTGCTCAGGCCATCAATGCTCGGTCCATCTTCTGGAGCTGAGAGACACATTAGAAAATACATGAAACAAAACTAAACATTCAAATATTCCACAACTGGATTCACAGCACTGTATATTTAAAGCTTATACTCCAGTTTGAACACAATATAATATTAAAACATCTTATTAAACACAACTAAATTATCATCACAGCCTGGAATGTTGTTTCCAGTTAAACAAACAGGCCAATATTATTGCTACTCTTCTGCCCCTGAAGCTTGTGAACTGCATTGAAGAAAAAAAGGGTGGAAACCTTTTCGATAGCCCCATACTGTTTTGATACATGTTTAAAAAAATCACCCTCAGCAGTGGTGCTGGGCAATTAATCAAGAGTCAATTTCAATTATGATCTGTGATTATACAAGTTAAATGCTCACTATGCTGCATGCAGTGTTGCTCTGGTTCCCTCCAGGTTCTGAATTTTTGAAGTTATATTTTGGAATCTAACATAAGCCTTTCACCCAAAGACTTCTCTACAATCAGGATTTCCTGTTGCAGCCAGAGAAGTCACCTCTGGCTGGCTACTTCAAATAATGTAGCTGTAACTCGCTGTTTTGTCATATTTTCTTTAAGAGAACAAAAAAAACACATTATATACAGTTCACAAAGGTGCCAAAGAAAACAAAAGATCCTGTATTTCCAGTAACACAACCACAGTGTTTTCCACAGACAATATCAGCCAGAGAAAATATTTTTACATCTTTAAAGTTTAGCCCCCAAAGGCTGTTAAGAGTCTGTCTGAAAAACACAAGACAGCACTGATGACATGAAAAACCATCATTTCATCAGTCAGACTCATGTAGGCTCACTCCACAGCCACAAACATCTAGCTAGTGAGGTAAAAAGCTAAAAGAAAATCAATTAAGACATATATTACAAACCCTGAGCTGCACAGTTTTTAAAATTTAACCAAAGTCCTTTAAAAAACCCTAAAAAGATTACAACCACTTTTGCATCACGTAGCGTGGTGCTTTCTGGGTTTCATCAAGTACTCACAGACTTTGACTCTTCATTTCTAAGTTCTTAGTATATTTTCATAGCTTGTACACCAAAAACACTGATGTTTGCCCTGACAACCATTTACAGGCTTTTCATTTAAACGCAGCTAATAAAAAAACTATATAATGTGTGGCATTGAGACAGCCCTACTTCTCATTTTACATGAAAAATCTTCATGATGTCTGCTCTACAGGTAAATTAGAAAGCACTCGTAGGACAGTTCTACTAACCGTTGTCTTCCTGGCTCTTGACCGTTACGTCGGTCAGCTGTGGGGTGATGGAGGCTCCATTCTGCTCTGATGGCTGGGGGGAAGGCGCCATGTTCCAATCATTAGCAGGCTGATAAAAAACAAAAACGAAGATATTCATGTTCCATTAAGTGCAGAAAAAGTCACTAATATTACAGGCTTACTAAACTTGCAACTTTGTGTATCACTCACCGCAACATTCTGTAATACATAAAAGTATTCAACTTTGTTTACACTTTTATAAGCATACTTTTGTGTAGCGGAGACTCCTAACTTCAATGCAGATTCTTCATTTTTATGATGCCATATTTTTTTTTTGATCAAGGTCTTTTTATTGATTTTTTGCACATATATAATAGGGGTGAGTATTGGCAAGAACCTCACAATACAATACGAATCACGATACTTGGGTCACAATACGACAGTATCACAATATATCAGGATATCATGATATTGGGATATATTGCGATATTCTACAGTTAACTAAGAAAAATATAGAGATGATGTATATGTAAATCACACAATACGTTCACGGCAGCAAGACAGAGCTTGCAAACGGCATTTCCTTTCTCTAACTCGCTGTTTGTGCTCCCCGTTTTAACTTTGAAGCCTAAATGCTTCCAAACGTCTGCTTTGAATTGTGCAGGTGTTGTTATTTTGTAAGCCATGTGGGGGTGCGGAAGTCGTATTTTACTAACAACTCGGCTAAAATATGAGTTTTTACTTTTTACAAAAAAATCGATATTAAGAGTTGAAGTATCAATATTGTATCGGATGTCAAAGTATCGCGATATATATTGCCATATCAATATTTTTTCACAGCTCTAATATATAACAAAAAGAATATCAACAATGACTATAATAACAACACCAAAGGACAGTCAGAGAGAGACAGAAGAACCCAAACTTTCCATAACCCCATTTCCCCTACACTGGATCATCACTTAACCTGCCTTAAATAAACAAAAATAATACATTTATATCAGTTCAGGCATAGCCATTCCTACATACATATATACACACACACACACACCCACACACACATATATATATATATATATAAAACTATAATAATGACAATAAATAAATAAAACAAAACAATCAGGTTTCTTTCTTCTACATATGATGAACATTAGTTACACAAATAATTATTAGATGATAAAATGATTTTAAAAAAATGAAAATAAATAAATAATAAAAAAGGGGGGACTAAATTACACTGTCAGCTGACATTTTTTCAACAAAAGCCATGAATGGTTGCCAAGTAACATTAAATTTCTTGCTGCACCTTCTGACAGTACATCTGATCTTTTCTAGGTGCACAAGATACATAACCCCCCTTATCCACTGACCATATTGGGGGGAACCATGTCCTTCCATTTAGAAAGAATTAGTCTTCATGCTAAAAGGGAACAATAAGCAATCATATTTCTTTGACATACATTAAGATGGATGTCTCCTGGGATAACACCAAACAAGGAAATTAATGGAGAGGGATCTACTCTTGTACCACTTATTTTAGAAAAGGTCTCAAATATGGAGTACCAGTATCTATAAAGCTTAGGACATGACCAAAACATATGTAGTATTGTGGCACGAGCTTGTTTACAATGATCACATGTAGAGTCAAGATCTTTCTTGAATTTAGCTTGTTTATCTTTACACCAATGTAAACAGTGCACCACTTTAAACTGAATTATAGTATGACGAAGGCATACTGAAGAGGAGTAAATCCTTTGTATTACCTGCTGCCAGATAGTCTCTGGAATTGTTTCACCTAAATCTATCTCCCATTTATTCTTTAGACAATCCGAACCAGTTAGATTATGTGAGGTAATAAGTGCATAAATTTTGCCAATAATCTGTTTAGTGACTGTTTAACATTTAAAAATTGAATCTAAAAGAGAAACTGAGGGATGTTGAGGGAAACAGGCTGAGTTAGATGCTACAAAGTGTCTTATTTGTAAATACTTGTAGAAATCTGAATTGCCAATTGTGAATTTCTGTGACAGCTGTTCAAAAGATGCAAACACAGCGTCCACATAAAGGTCAGACAACGTGCCCATTCCCATATTTGACCATTTATCAAATACCTCATCCATCAATGATGGGGGGAACATATGATTTTTTGTCACTGGAGCTTCATGTGAAAGTTCAATAAGATTAAAGGAACGTCTAAATTGATCCCAAATTTTCACTGAGTGAATGACGATAGGGTTGAATTAAAAGCTGTACTTGGTTGTTAAAGGGACATGTTTGAGCAAAGAAAAGATGTCAAGGAACATTTAGCAGATGCGGCCTCTAATACTTTCCAACTAGGACTGGTGTTGTCATTCCTCATCCAGTAATATTGCATGAAATTAAGAAGAGCCATTCCTCCTTGTGTAAAGGGTCTTGGCAATATATTTCTGTTTATCCTTGGCACTTTTTTGTTCCATATGAATGGAGATATTTTATTGTTCAACTTATAGAAAAAAGATTTAGTTAAGAAAACTGAAAGACACTGAGTGATGCCATATTTTAATGTAAATTCTGAATATCCATTCGCTACAGATTTTAATAAAAACACTGGTTATTTAGCTATAGATTAAAAAAAAACGTATTTGAATTTATTGTGTATTGATGTTTGTATAGTTTGTACTGCAATTAACTTTGTTTTTTTGGTATTAATGTACATTCAATTTAAAGAAAAATGGTGGTGGCTCAACGATGCTCTGGGGCTGCTTTGCATCCTCTGGCACTGGAAACCTGCAGCGTGTGCAAAATGGATTAATCAACATATCAGAAAATCCTAGGGGGAAATGTCATACCGTCGGTGAGGAAACTGAAGATCTGGAAGCCACTGCACAAGAGAAATGGGCTAAGATTCCTCAGGAACGTAGCCAGAAGCTGGTGTCAGGCTATGCATCTTGTTTTCAGCAGGTCATGGAAGCCAAAGGGGAGCTCCACTAAGTACTAAAGATGCTTTCCATGAAAGGCTGAACATTTTCTTAGACTGTAGAAGTCATTATAAGTTGCATTTTTTTAGTTGGATCTGGAGAAACCACTTCAAGCATTAGTTGTGCTGAGCTATATTAATTGCTTTTTTCTGCTTTTAGCAGAAAGTCTGTAAATTTTCACAATGTACCTGATTTGCAATGAGGTTTGATGATTTTACTGTCTCTTTAAATGCTTGTTTGAACTGTTAAAGGTTTTATATCATTATTTTAGTTAATATTTGCAGATCTAATTCAAAAAACCTCAGAGCAGACATACTGGTGCCTCATTTATAAACGCTATGCACAAAAGAAAGCGTACGTCACTTGTAAGTAACGTTTGGGATTTATAAAAAACAAACTTGACGGGAAAATGTGCGCACCTCCACAGCAGCTCTTACCCTGCTGTACGCACAAAACCTGGATAAACGGGAAACTGACCTCAACAGTAGAAGGATGAAATTAAGACTAATGTGAAATTGATACATTTGTGTGAAATAATCAAACATTACAGATTTCATAACACATAACATATATGAAGGATATATTTGAAAAAACGAAAAAAAAAGGAATAAAAATTTACATTGATGCCCGAGGGGGACGCACGCACGCGCACGTGCCCACACACACATAGCCTTTATGTGTGTTCTGTCACTGTGAAACAAACCCTACATGTTTTTATGACATCCATTCACATAAACAATAAGGCGTACAGTAACCGTGCTCCCAAAATGTGCCATACAAATAAAGTTTTACATTTATAATAATTGTAATTAAAATGACATGATCAATGACATGATCACTTCTGGCGAATTTGGTGCATCTGTGTCCCCCTCTGCCTCCGTCACCACTCCGTTCAGGAGGGATTCCCCAGTGATCCCCACCAGCTTGTCGTCTGTGGGGGTGAGCTCCGGTATGCCCTTTCCCCCACCTGGCACACAGACACTCTTTCTATGGAGAGCGATGCACCTTTTCGCCTCCACTTTTATGTCGGACCATTTCTTTTTTACTTCAGCCGCAGTCCGACCCTCTGAAGCAACATTATTTACAACATCAGCCACATGCTTCCACTCTGTTGCCTTTCTGGCATTAGTGATGCCCAAACTGTGCCCACCAAATAAGACTCTGCGTGTGTCCACCTCTCCTATTAATATCGCGACCTCACATTGAGTGGAATTTCTTTTTTTCGCTCGTTTTCCATCTTGGTCCATCATGAAACTGATATCATTGAATATTCATTAAGGGCGTTCCCCTGACCTTTTATAGGCACCATATGGGCGGGGCAAAGCGTTCCCTCACATGCGACAACTTTAGAGTTGATTGTGATTTATAAATGAAAACAGGCATAGGACGTGCGTGCGCACTCTGTTATAAATCTGAAAGTTTTTGTGCGCACGCATTTCCTGTTTCCGGCGTACGACGTCTGTAGTGATCTTTCCTACGCACAGTTTTATAAATGAGGCCCCTGGTCTGGTCTGTGCCGTTAAGTATTCTAGTACATTCTGAGCAGTAAATTAGCTGCTTGCAATACAAAGTGAATGGAATGAATTTAAAACCGTGTTAAATCACATTCAGTGTGTGAAAGGGGCAGCTGCACCCATTTGCACTGAAAATGGTGCATATCTCAGCATTTTATACTGGTAAACAAGGCAGCTTTTCAAATGAAAAAAGGTATAAAAGGTGTGTCTTATACACTGGATAATACTGACAAATCACTTTGTTACATATAACCCCTAATAATGCTGAATAAATGTTTTTGTGTCAACTTAAATGTTTTTCTTTCAAACACCTCATGTTTATTATGGTTGAAATGTTTAAAACTGGCGCCTAGGTACCAACCTCAGACTTATTTTACATGTAGAATTTGAGAAGTGATAAGGTGGCATCTTAAACACCCATCAGAAACTACAGATGGATGCTGGAGGGATGATGGAGTTGAAAGCAAGAGTCCAGTGTTGATGATGGCAGAGCAGAAAGAGAGACTTGATATCTTACAGTTTAAACAGTGCGTGCATTTGTCAGGTGAAGCATGTCAAGCGTAAAATAGAACAGCTCGAGTTGTCTACCTGATATAGCTCTCAGGCAGGCCTCCTGTGCTCTTTGTGTTTTATAGGATGGATTTTTTTAACGCACCAGGAAATGATTTAGCAGAACACTAACCTGTGTGTGTTCAGCAAAAAAGTCTGTCTCTTTTTTCTCTGGAGCTGCAGGAGCGCTTCCCACAGAAGACTCGATCCACAGCTGCAACAGCGGGGAAGAAAGAGAGATTTTTACTTTTGTTAGTGTTTGGGTGTTTTGTCTGTGATGTGATAGTCATAAATGTGCAGCCTTTGGACCCTAGACTCAGAGTAGATTTCTGCTAAGATGACTCAGACATTCATAATCACTTTACAGCTCTTACATAATCAGTCAATGATCCAACAGCAGCAGATTATGCTCTGTTATGTTGATAAATATGAAGTTGCTGTTCAGTTAACGTAGCCTCCCTGTGTGTTCATAACAGGAGGTGTATGTGTGTAACTACACATGTAGGAAAGATAGTCAACAAAGTATGCACAGAGCCAACATTATCAATCATTCATTCCACAGTCAAAAAGAGTTCACACTTAGTTTGTTCTCTGGCTCAGATTTTTCAGATAAATATACCTGTGTTGTGTTATCATAATGAATAAAGTTCTACAAGATTACAAATGTATTCATGTGAGTTAATGACATGCTTTGAGTTAAAATAATTTTAAGACATTCCAGAAAACACAGAAAGATGTAAAGAGACAGAAAAAACAGAGGATGAGGTTAAGGGACATAAACAGCAAATCACTGCAGAAACAAGCCAGAATAAAAACTGTCATGACTGAAATAACAAACCAAATGTTTTCCACTTGTTTGAAACTCACGTCTGTCCCATATTTGGAGAGTGCCGTGTTAGCTAGCTGTCGAATCTTCTCCCGGTACATCTGGGCTGCACGACTGTTGTACTTGGCGTTGGTGTCGTTTGTGGAGCAGCCGTGCTGGCGGAAGAATGCCGTCTAAAGACAGAAGGTGAAAGGAAGTTACTACATTAAAAACTTAATGCTGTAAAAAAAAAAAAGACTGGCTGATCAGGCTATTCTGGCACTAAAACCAAACTTCTCAACTGGTTTCATTATTGCAGATGATTTTTCACAAAAGGAAGCAAAAGAAAGGAATTTTGTCATCAGATCTCCATCATTTGGTTTAAATGGGGGACAAATGTCGTTTGAGCTGTTTGGGCTTATCTTTATCAAGTAATGCTCTAATTTTGAAAAGGAGGGCCAATACTAAGGTTGCTTATCAAAATTCAGAACCAACATGGTATTGATTTCAACACATCCAAAAACTTTCAGACAAAAATACATCACAGATATTAATGCTATATTTCAGAACCCTACAACCTCCATTTGACCCCTGCCACTCCAGATGTAAGGCAAGAAAAATGTCATGTAATATGTGGGATTTATGTGCGCTCATTTTATGCAAGCAGAGCATCAATGTCTTTAAACTGTTTAGAGGCCTGAAGTAAGGTCTCTGCTCTGCTTGTGTTTTCTTACCGAAGACACAGTCACATTTACCGGGATTGACTTTACTGTTTTTACTGAAGCAGCATCAGCAGAGACATTTAGCTAGAGCCTTCAACATAAAGAAGTTACACCCATTTCCTTTTCTTATCCCTTGTTCTATTGACATCTTTTAAAGATATTTCTCTGAATCATTTACAATACCAAGACAGCTTTTTGCCAACTTTCAACACATTTTTTCTCATAAAAAGTATTGATTCAGGCATCTTTTAGTCACCAATGCCAGGGTTGATCAATGTTGGAAAAAATAGACATTGCAGTTGTTTTCTCTCTGCAATATATCTTCCAATTTTTTATTAAAAAAAGAAATTGTACAAGAAAAATGAACTGCTTTTATGTGCATTTATACATTTAAACCAGTAGGTACACATTTTTTTCTTTTCTTTTTATCAGATTTGGTTTTTGAATATCACACTGTGAAGCCTCTGACAGCGGCTCTGACACACAGACACAAACGAGAGGATGAGGGTAAGAAGAAACAGAGCAAGTGGACGGAGGACTCATTTCTTCATCAACTTTACAATTAAACTCGCCACAGTGTTCCTTAAATGTCACTGACCGTTTCTAATGGCATTCAAAGTTTAGTTTAGCCAACATGGCCAGGCTCATAAGCGTACCTGTTAAAAGAATGCTTACAGGGTCAAGCTGCTGTGGTCGTCACACTGCAGTGCACACATTGAAGCTGTTAACCAGCACATCGGTGCCGTGAACAGACTGTTTATTAGCAAGCATCAGGATGAGGTGCTGTTTATAGCAGGAATCCATTCATCTAGGACTGGCCTTGCATAACTGACTGCCTGCTTGAAAAGTCAAAGCGGTGTAGTGACAGCAGCAGCATCCTCTGTGGTCTGTCTTACATGCACAAGACAGAGACTCTGCTGCACAGAGCTCAGTTCTCTGCATTCTGATGGTTCCAGGCAGACTTAAATCCAGGTTAGTCACACAAGCGTCCTTGGGTTTCTCGAAAGGTGCTATATAAATTCAAGATATTATTATTATTATTATTATTATTATTATCATTATTATTATTATTACAAAGGAGGAAAATAATCCAAAAGCGTGGAAGAGGCAGCCTGACCTGCTTCAGGTCACCTGACTTATATCACAAGTCCTAGAGATATGACTATTGGGCATGTGCACATTGGCATTATGACAGAAATAAGAAGAAAAAAATAAGATACATACAGTCCCCTCCAAAAGTATTGGAACAGATAGACTTTAAATGGATTAAAGTGAATAAGACTTCATATTTAATTGAAAATCCTTTTCTTGCAATACCTGCATCAAGCCTGTGACCCACTGACATCATCAAATTTTAGCATTCTTCTGTGATCCTTTTTACTACAGCCTCTTTTAGTTGTTGTTTGTTTTGGGGGGTTTCTCCCTTCAGTCTCCTCTTTAGCAGGTAAAATGCTCTATAGGATTTAGGTCTGGAGACTGACTTGGCCAGTCTAAATTCTTCTACTTCTTTCTCCTGATGAACTCCTGTGTGGTTTTGGCAGTGTGTTTTGGGTCATTATCTTGCTGCATGATGAAGGACCTCACAATCAATGTTTCTTGAAATTGGCAGACAAAATGTTTCTGTAGACTTCTGAGTTCATGTTGCTGCTGCCATCGTGTGTTACATTATCAGAGGAGATTAATGAGCCCATCCCAGAGGAAGCCATGCAAGCCCAAGCCATGACATTCCCTCCACTGTGTTTCACAGATGAGCTTGTATGTTTGGGATCATGAGCAGATCCTTTCTTTCTCCAGACTTTTGTAAAGGTTCATCTTTGTCTCATCAGTCCATAAAACTTTGTCCCTTGATTTTTGGTTTCTTCTTCTCTAGGACATTCCAAATGATTATACTGGCTATGGCCAATGTGTGTGCAATGGCTTTGATGGATTTTCTATCTTCTCTCAGCTTCACAATCGCTTGTTTTTCACCCATACACAGCTCTCTGGTTTTCATGTTGGTTACATCTCTTAACTAAAAATACAATCTCCAAAGGCAAAACCCAGATCTGAAACAAAGCGTAGACATTCAGCACTATCTACTGTTTGAATTATCAATGTAATTGGACACACCTGGACAACGAAACACACCTGTCAGTCACATGTCCCAGTAATTTTGCTCACATGAAAAATTTTTCTACTTGCAGAAAATTTTAATTGAATTTCTTAAAAGGAATCTAGCTGAAGTTTTGTCCAAAGTGACCCTGCAGGATTCACAGTCAGCATAAAATCAAAAAGCCTGGACTAAAAACTTTTCACATGTAAGACTTCTAAACATTTTTATACCACGGCTGGCATAAAATAATGACCTTGTGTTCATTTATTATTCAGGCCTGATCTCTGCTCTCTTCAGTGTTTGACTTACAGCATTGGCGTTGCCTCCAACCTGCATACATCTGAGCTGAAACCAGTTCCAGTTGGAGTCTAACTCGGTGGACCTGAGGGGAAAAAAGAACAAAAAAAGTCAGCACTCCAGAGTTTCAGCCTACAGAAAGAGAATCAAATGAAGCGCAGTCATATTTCTCATTCATCGTACACTGCTCATCTGTAGTGTCACTGAAGTATGTCCTACGATAATGAAGACAGCTCTGTCTATTGTTGTGTTCCACTGAGGCTCACCTGATGAAGCTGAGATGCACTCCCAGGGAGCGGTGGATGCCTGAGCAGTCAATGCACAAGAACACACCATAAGGAATACTCGCCCAGCTCGGGTTTTTGGCTGCACAGTCAAAGCATGCCTGCATGAAACACATTTATCAGACCAGCTGTTACAGGGGTGACTTTTAGGGCTGCTTGATTGTGGCAAATTTCCATATCAGGATTGCTCTGATTGATATTGAGTATGAACATTTAATTGAAATTTTAGTTGGAGTTGCAATATTGCCTTTTGCAATTTTGAACTTTACCAGATGAAAAAAACCTATGGACAAAATAAGTGTAACATCACATGCATCACAGTAAGTGTTTAACCACCATTATCTGTTTTTTTTTATCATGGCAAACCAAAAACTATGTTTGAAACTGAAACTGGATTCATTTCCCACCAATAATCAGTATTAGCAGATATTAAAATTTCAGATGATACATACAACAGATACATCAGCTGTAAGTATGGGTCTATATCAAGTGAAAAAAGACAGTCTGTACAAATTAGTATTTTACTTTGTTCATCCTTAAAGTAAAGTGGGTTTTAAGAACTGAAGTTTTAGGCCTGAACTACATTTCTACATCAGTATCAGCTAAAATGAATTTGTAGAGAATGACATTCTAGTCATCAACAAAAATACAATGTGGCACATTCTTAAAAAATGTTATCAGTTGTGGTTGATGTGGGTGAAATGTGGGTGATCCCAATAAAAATTCTATTGTTTGTCCAGTCCTACTCTTATCATTTTAACATTCAGCACACTTTGAATAACAAGCAATAAATGTTCGAAGAAAAAATAACATATTGACATATTATAAAAATAATCATAACACAAGAAAAGAATAATGATGCCTTTGGGCTTGTCATGATGTTCTGATAGTACCATGAGCTATCAACTCTCACCATATCTTAGTAACCTGAGAATATGAAATACCCCCAGGAACGTTCAGTGCATGATTAATGTATGGAAGCATGGCACAATGTCCAACTTTATCCTGATACCCTTTTTTTAAATAAATTAAAAAAACACTATGTGTCTTCTGTGCAAAGGGAGGCTGAGTCCAGCGGAGCAGAGAGAGAAGCGGGGAAGTTGACAGTTGTTTATGTTTGGGGCTTCATGTAAAATGCTCAGGAGGACTCAGAGTGAGCCCTATGTGTAGCACCCAGGGGTTAAAGGTAACTCATTACATTCACTCACATTTCTATAATCAGATAAGTTTTGTGAGTTATGGTACTTTTTGAATAGTTTCTAAAACCTGTAATTCTGCTTTGACTTAGCCTATTCAAGGGAAAGTATTGCACTGCACTACATTTTCAAAGCATCCATTACTGTGCAAAAAAGAAAAACTAACAGGAGAAAAACAATGAAACAAAAGAGTCTGTGCTCTCAATCAACAACAACAAACTGGATGGTAATTTGGCTGAGATTACACAATGGTCAGAAGCAGTTAGTGAGAAAAAGATTCTATAATACATCCAAAATGGCTGTTACATTTTCTTTTATATAAAGGCATGCCTTTATTAAAAAAAAAAAAAAAAGTTAAAAGACTCAATGTCGCTTGTTGTTGCATACATAACAGGGTCCGACATTAATGGTTGTCTGAATGCCCAGGGCAACTTCAAAAAGCCGACGGGCAAGCAAAACTTGTAAGGACATGCCCAATCAGGAAAGCACGATTTTAAGCTCATCAGCTCTCTGATTTATGCAGCAAAAAAAACAAACAAACAAAAAAAAAAAAACAGACCCCCAAGCATCTCCATTTGTTAAGTATGATAGCCTGTTATCATTTGGTTTTATGTCTGATTTAACATGAGTCAGCTGAATCATTGTTTAGTTGATTGAAATGTCAGATTTTACCACTTGCCAAGAAATTTTAGTTCATTTCAAGGGAAAAGAGGAAAATCGTCTGTCAGTTGTTTGTGTATGTTGTACTTTGGTACACAAATGTTAAACCAAAAAAAAAAAGTTAACTATAATAGCAGTTATAAAGTCAGAATAGTTCTTTGTTTTTTGAAAAAAACAAGTGACATTAATAAAAATTAGTTATCTTTGTTCACTACATATTAACCCCTTCTTACCCCCAGATCTGCATAAACACATCAAATAAACTTCTTTTGTTAAATCAACAATTTAAAAAATGATCAGTTCTTATACGTTATCGGCCATCAGGAGTAGGAAGTTATTGGTTATTGGTATCCGTTCAAAAAATACTTATTGGGCATCTCCTATTTTACTGTCCAACCCTGGGATATATCAAAAGTGGCTTTTCAGTACTTAGCACTTTGAGCTAACTTAAAGTTAGGGATGAAAAATATAAACAGTGCATTGGTATTGGAAGATATTACTTGAAAAAGTGGATTATCGGATTCAGCAGATATGAATATTTGTGCCTATATTTACACCTGATATTTTAGCTATAAAATCTGCCTATACCAGCCGTAAATATTGGCCATATCAAACAACTTGTGGAGTTGTTTGAAGGCTGGATTAACAGACCTACATCAGCTGAAGTCTTTTTATGTATCTCTCATCATCATTACTTACACTTTAGTGCTTTCAGGACTAAAATTTGTTAACTTGTTTATCCTTAACCTTGACATTGTGTGTGTTTAAGGACTGAAGTTTTAGGTTTGACCTACTTTTACACATCAGTAACAATATTGTCGTCGGCAAAGTTAAATTATAAATATCAGCATATAAGAAAGAATCCAACATTGGGCATCCATACTTTAAATAAATTACTTTACCTGGAATAGATTTAGAGATCAGTAATTTACTTCTACTTGAGTAAATTTTAACCAGCATACAGTAACTTTGCTTTTACTGGAGTACGACAGTCTCCTACTTTGTCCACCTCAGGTGAGACCCTAGGCATCTGGTACCATACCTGATGGTACAGTTGTACGTTTTTCCAACATTTGAGGACAATATGACTCTGCTAATTATATCTGCCAATACACCTCTACCGAATTTCTTAAGGTAATATCTACCTACATCATGCTGCACACGTGGAATACCTAAGAATGAACTTTAATCCATTTTAGATGCACCAGCAGTACCCCCCCCCCCAACACACACCCAAACCATGTTAAGTATAGTATTTTGAGTTGAATGTATATTAAGATCCTTAGTAAGGAAGGGGGAAACTAAAAAATGCCTGCTAATGTTATTTGTCCTCGGGTCTGAGAATTAAGACTGTTGTTTAAAACATCAATACTCACAATCACACCGTACCAACTAAAATGTATGATTCTGATCAAGCCAATGACGTTATAATTAAAATGTCCACCTTACATTGTAGTAGAGTATTAGACCTCACATATGGCTGGCTCAGACAGCTACATATAACGTAAATACTAAACACCTCACACTGCTAGCATTAGCAACATATGGTTCAATAATATCAAGTGTCACGACTTCTTAACCTCCCAGCGCCTGTTGTGGTTATATGTACTGTTTTCATTTAACCATCTTATCTCCTTTTTTCATTTCCAGTCGTGGTGTTTACCGTTAGCTTGGGCCGTTAGCTTTCACACATACCGTATACGTGGCCTTTATGTTTGACTGGTTTACCGGCAGGCTAGCACCTTAGCATCTGTTAGCTCTATGACCGTTAGCTAGGCCTGGCTACGTCGCTGGTAAAGCTCACTCACAGACTACCAGCGCTAGCAACACTCACAGAAATAGAACTCACAACGAAAATATCTGATTCGGTTACCTTGTTGGTCGGGACGGATCTCAATCGTTTGAAAATAGTTAGGATTTCAGTCTTATTTGGTTCCGTAGCCATCTTGCCACTGTGACAATTTCCATACACTGACGTCACTACGGATCCCCGGCTGAACCAAATTTGATAAAAGCGAACGTTGTCCCTCAGCTCTTTCCACTTACACCAAAAACATCGCGTGAACAAAATGTTTTAATTTCAGACCATCCTAGAGTTTCCCGTAAATGTTCCGTGTTTATCAAAAATAAAAAACAAATACATGAAGTTAATTTCTACAATCAGCATTCATTGGTTAGTCCTGATCTACCCCTCAGCCAATCAGTTTAAGGCACTTAATAGGATCAGATAGTGAGATTGGTTATGTCTAGACTTTACATCTTCAGGGTCCCGTTGGTTGCTTAGAAAAACGTCTTATTAATTTAAACAAAATCGTTCAATCTGAATATCCTGTAAAAATTTCTCCCTAAACGAGACAACACAGGTTAACATAAACCAAACACACTCTTCCTATAAAAGTCAACATGGTAAGCCTTGTGTTACTTAATCAAAACACTTCTACTAAAGCCTGGAATAAACTCTAAGAGGTGATAAAGCAGCAAAAGATAAAAATTAACAAGTGTTTAGCTGAGCTGATATTTTTTACTAGAGTTTTCTTATTTGGTTGGTTTGTTGAGTTACATCTGTGTACTTACAGTGAACGGATAGACAAAGACTTCATGGGAATGTTATTGAACATATTAAGAGCACAGATGTGTCTTTGTTTACATTTCATTTTTATGTAAAGTAATCAAACCTATTTTAATCTAAATATTAAACCTTCTAAAAAGATGTTGATACCTTTAGGACAATAAAGTTTTTAGTTTGTTTTCCAGGTAATTTATAAAGCTGTATACTCATCAACAAAAACAACAAATGAGCACTTTTTGGTACCTTCTCTAAGCACACTACATGATTCTTTTTTTAAAGATAAGATGAGATAAGACTTTTCTTATCCTCAGAGGGAAAATTCTGGCATTGCAGCAGCTAAATCTGATCTGACATAAGAGAATAAAGGGGGTTCAAATTAACCTGACACGCCAGATGGATTTGCCAGTCAGAAACACGGAAACAGGCGAACCAATCTGCTTAGCAAGGTTAAAATACAAGAGCATTTAAATAAAGATCAGTTACATGAATACAGTGAAAAATAAAGAAAGTACAACTAAAAAAAGAGGTGTAGACAACTGACATTCTGTTCAATGACGCATATCAAGGTGACGTGTTCATATAAAATGCCATGGTCCAGCATAACCTAGATCACAGGTGCCAAACTCAAGGCCCGGGGGCCAAATCCGGCCCACAGAACAGTTAGATTCGGCCCATAAGATGATCTCATATTTCTGTTCTAACTGGTCCATCAGTCTGAGGTCTGCAGATTTCCTCAAGTATAAAAATGTGAACTTATCCTTGATGATTCACACTCTAACAAATTGCTGTAAATTTACGAGGAAATTTCAACGGTAAGATCCTGTTATGTTTAAATACAGGACAACCCTGTATAATAACGGTTTAGAACATTATTTTACTGTATCACTGCTTCGAGGAAAGAAAACAGTAATTTTTTGTATTTTTTTTTTGCATTGCATTTTGGGAACAAGAAGGTGAGAGCACATGCTAGGAAGGAGAGTGAAGTTAGAAATCACAGTTATCCAACTCCATCCTAACAATAAACAGGTTAATGCCTTACTGCTTTGCTAGTTAGAACAGGCAAAAACCATCACTTACTAAGTTTGAAGTCATTTTTAAGATTAGCATTAGCTAGAGTTTGACATGACACACAAACACCGTGGGCGCACAGTGAGTCGGTTCTTTGCCTGCTAACATTAGCTTGATCTTGCTAAAAGCTGAATTCAGATAATCCATTTAAAGTATCATTGCTTTTGTTCCAATGTTGTTTTTTCCCTTTACAGAATCCTTGCAGTTCCTGTCCAGCAAGGAAATTCAGAGGGAGCTGCAGTAAAAATGTCTCTAGTCCAGGGTATCCCACAGTACCTCTAATAATGTCTCCATGCCAGATCTGTGGACATCAGTGTAGTACTGTTGTGGCCTGTGGGAAACTTCACTTTATAGTGATGCAATTTTTTTTTTCACAACCAAATTTTTTGATATTTATTGTTTGTGTTACAGTCTTCTTAGACAGCAACACTTGAGGCAGACTGCTGCTGTCAGTCCTAAATCAACTTATTGTGTTTTGTTGTTTTAGTGTTTTAAGTAGAATTGAAGTTTTAAGTTATTCTCTATGTTATGAGAAAGTTTGATGATCCTAAGAACCATCAAACTCATTAAAAACCCAATATATAAACAAATTAAAATTGGCCAGTTTTTGTTAGACCTTGAGAAGTTGACCTTTTTTGCAGAAGATTTTGGCATGACAGCAGTGATACTTAATACGTACCTGTATGTATGTTCAATTTTAATAAAGAGACATGGTTTGAGAAGACACTCTGAAGTTTTGTTATTTGTCTTGACATTTTAAGTTGCATGTTTATCACATTAAAACATGGTGTTTATAACATGACATGTAAGGAGTCATTTATCAAATCACTAGGTTTAGAAAAATAAATATATATTGTCAATAGGTCTGTCACGATATCAGATTTTCACTTCATAATTATTGTGGGCAAAAAAATGTCACGATAACCATATTATCATGATTTCAATAAAAAAAATTAAATAATAATGAGTCAATTAATCAAATTTATCTTTAACTTTGTTTATGTTGTGTTCTCTCTTTTGGCAGATGAATACCTGTCTAAGGAGGCTCTGCAGCTGCTGTGTCATTGTCAGTGTTTGTGTGTGAGGAGGAAGGGGGAGGAGTTGCTGGGGTGCTACAGGAGGGAGACGAAGCAGGGTGGAAGAAAACAGGGCGGATGTAGAACACAAACTGTGTTCAAGTGGCACTGGATCATTTACATGATATTATCATATGCACATTTTTTACACGATATGGAAATTTTATTTTTTAATACCGTGATTATCCTTAATATCCGTATATCGTGACAGCCCTAATTGTCAATTTTGCTAGAAGGAAATGAATTAACAGCAAGGTGTAGTATTTTGCTACAATTTACAGTAAAATTTTGTAAATGTACCTCTTCAGAAAAAGTGTCAATAAACGGTAAAAAACTGCTAATCTTTTCAACAGTATTTTCCTATTAAGGTTTAGAATAACAGCTTTTTGCTGTATTTATAAAAAACAGTAACTAACTGTAAATTTTAGCTACAGGAACATACCCTTAATTTTACAGTAACTTCCTGGCAACCCTACTGCCAGTGCTTACCGTTTTTTAATTTCTAAGAGTGTAAGATTTCCTTGTTAAGTCACAAAATCTGAAAAAGTAAGGAGTAAAAATATTTAGATAAGAAGTCAGGAATGTGGGAAAAGAAATTAATTTGTGTTTTAATTTCACATTTTTAATTTAGCATCTCACAATTAGGACTCAGACTTAGAATTCTGACTTTTAATTTCATACTTTGAACATTCCAACTCATAATTTTGACTTCTATAATATTTTGAGCTTTGAGATTCATAACATTCATAGGGTGGAATGTCCTCTCCAGGTTGGGAATGAGATCCTGCCCCAAGTGGAGGAGTTCAAGTATCTCGGGGTCTTGTTCACGAGTGAGGGAAGAATGGAGCGGGAGATCGACAGGCGGATCGGTGCGGCGTCGGCAGTGATGCGGTCTCTGCATCGGTCTGTCGTGGTGAAGAAAGAGCTGAGTCAAAAGGCGAAGCTCTCGATTTACCGGTCGATCTACGTTCCCACCCTCACCTATGGTCATGAGCGGTGGGTAGTGACCGAAAGAACGAGATCGCGGATACAGGCAGCTGAAATGAGTTTCCTCCGCAGGGTGTCTGGGCTCTCCCTTAGAGATAGGGTGAGAAGCTCGGCCATCCGGGAGAGACTCGGAGTAGAGCCGCCAGATGAGGAGGCTTAGGCCTCTGGTCCAGATGCCTCCTGGACGCCTCCCTGTTGAGGTGTTCCAGGCAAGTCCCACTGGGAGGAGGCCCCGGGGAAGACCCAGGACACGCCGGAGAGACTATGTCGCTCGGCTGGCCTGGGAACGCCTCAGGATCCCCTGGGAAGAGCTGGAGGAAGTGGCTGGAGAGAGGGAAGTCTGGGCTTCCCTGCTTAGGCTGCTGCCCCAGTGACCTGATCTCGGATAAGCGGAAGAAGATGGATGGATGGAGATTCATAATTCTAATTCTTAAGTGATATTTTGACCTTTTTAACCAGTTATGTTGTATTTAACCTCATATTTTCAACTCCAAACGTTAAATTCATAATCCCATAGTTTGACCTTTTATACTGACAATTTAAAATTTGAATCATATTTTGACTTTAATTTCATGATTACATATTTTATTCAATATTTTGACCTTTTAAACTCATGATTTTGATTTTCCTTCCTTTTTTTTATTTCAATTTCATGTTTTGACCTTTTTGGTCTAATACATTTTCTTTTCTTAGATTGTGAGCCTTTAAACTTATCTTTTTAACTTTTTAAATGTCAAAATCATTTATCATAGTGCTAAGTTTTTGTTTTTCATACTTTATTACCGGTGAAACAGGGTTGACAGTTTCTGGTTAAAAAGGTGACCCTGGTAGGCCCTCAGGTTAGTCCTGAATCTAGAATCTGACCCCTGCTGTTATTGACTTTGACACCCCTGACCTAGATGATTGTGATAAATCACCTGAAAACCTCATAAACCAGCCTCAGAATAATATTAACGGAGAGTTTTCCTTTATTTTCCTTGATAGTTGAATCATTTTCCTTTATTAAATAAATACTCTTGTTATCACATTATGCTACTTGATAAAATAATGTGGCTGATAAAAATGTGAGTGCCTGGGTAAGTTTTGAATCCACCTTCCTCTGTGGCAGGCAGCAGCAGTGTCTTTAATATATAATGTCCTATTTTTTCTCATTTTACATGAAAACTAACAGCAGTAGGAGGATCGACATGCAGCATGCTTTCTGCTCTGCTGCAGCACACAGCACGGGTCACTTACACTCAATATTTCCCACTCTCAAGGTTGCGACGCACCCCAACATGCACTGGGGTGCGAGGGCCCTCCAGCGTTGCTTGCAGACTCTGCTTTAACATTCAATCTGTATTTTCTGTCAAGCTGGGTGAAAGATGGTTGTTTGTGTGACCTTTTTGTTATGAAAATGGATTACAAAAATATTCATTAGTGTTTATTTAAAACCAACAATCTTAAGATATTTATTATAATAATAATTAATAATAATTAAAAGCAACTTTTTTGTACGATCATGCTCGTTAGAAACATTTCCGCCGTGCATTGTTCATGAAAATATGAAATACACTCGTGGATCTGTCAGGGAGCCACACCTTTAACCAGACTGTAGCCTGTCTGTCAACCTCTGGCTGGTTGAATGTGGTTTTTAGCATCACCTTTTCCCATAAGAGCCCCGCCCACTTCCAAATACCAAACATCAGCCATGACAGAATAATTCAGCTTGTTTAGATCATTTTATGAATCATAAACATTCATACACTGTTATGATTTCATGTTCATCAATTATCAACCTGAAGTTTTCTCCAAGCAGTGTTGGAATGATGCATACATATTTTATTCAGATTCTGAAGTACAAGCCTGATTCCAAAAAAATCTGAACACTGTGTAAAATGTAAATAAAAACAGAAGTCAATGACTGTAAGATCTCACAAACCCTATTTCACCATCTAAACATGAACGACGTATCCAGATGTTAAACTGAGACATTTTACCTTTTCATGTTAGCTCATTTTGAATTTGATGGCATCAGCACATCTCAAAAAAGTATGGACAGGGCCATGTTTACCTCTGTATAGCATCCCCCCTTCTTTTAACAACAGTCTGTAAATGTCTGGGAAGTGAAGAGACCAGCTGATGGGAGAGGAATGTTGTACCATTCTTGTCTGATGTAGGATTCTAGCTGCTCAACAGTCCTGGATCTGCTTTTTGGGATTTTTCCAAATGTTTCCTAATGGTGAAAGGTCTGGACTCATACAGACCAGTTCAGGACCTGGACTCTTCTCCTGTGAAGCCATGCTGTTGTGATGTGTGTGGTATGTGGTTTAGCATGATCTTGCTGAAATAGTCAAGGCCTTCCCTGACAGAGACATCTGGATGGGAGCATAATGTTGCTCTAAAACCTCTCTCTACTTCTCAGCATTGATAGTTCCTTTCCAGATGTTAGAGCTGCCCATGCCATAGGCACTAATGCAACCCCATACCATCAGAGATGCAGGCTTTAGAACTGAGCCAGGAGAACAACCTGGATGCTCCCTCTCCTCTTCAGTTCACAGGACACGGACTCTGTGGTTTCCTCTGACCACAGAACAGTTTTCCATGTTTCCTCAGTCCATGTTAAATGAGCTTTGGTCCAGAGAAGACGGCGGTGTTTCTGGATCCTGTTCACATATGGCTTCTTCTCTCCATCATCCAGCTTTAACTGTCATTTGTGTTGACAGACAATGATTTCTGGAATGTTCCTGAGCCCATGCAGTGATTTCAGTACAGAATCATGTCTGTTTTTAATGCAGTGGCCCCTGAGGGCCCCTTCAGCCTTGTCCCTTGCTCACAAAGATTTCTCCAGATTCTCTGAATCTTTTGATGATATTATGGACTTTAGATGATGGGAGATTCAAAGTCTTCACTATTTTACATTGAGGAACATGTTTCTGAAATTGTTCCACAATTTTTAGACACAGTTTTTCACAGATTGTTGAATTTCTGCCCATCTTAACTTCGCAGAGACTCAGCCTCTCTTAAATGCTTCAGTAGTACCACTTACATTTCCAGCCTTTTGTTACCCCGCTCCTACTTTTGTTGAGATGTGTTGCTGCTGTCAAAATGAACTAATACTTTTCATGAAATGGTTAAATGACTCAGTTTCAACATCTGATTGTTTTTATATTGTGAATAAAATATGGGTTTATGAGATTTCACAATTATAACCTCCACCAAGGAGATTATGTGATTTGGTGGGTTTGTTCGTTTGTTAGCAACATAACTCCAAAAGTTATGGACAGATTTTGATGAAATTTTCAGCAAATGTCAAAAATGGAATAAGGAAGAACTGATTAGATTTTGGGACTGATCTGGATCACCATCTGGATTCAGGATTTTTTTAAAGGATTCTGTACTATTGGGAGATAGAGCTAATGGCGGAGGTCTGCGCTGTTACCACTTTACACCAGGAGATGGTGGATATGAGCAACTTTAATCCCAGCAGCATTTTGGCTGTGTTTCTATTCAAAGTTTTGGAGTTTATAGAGTTTGAAAGACGCATGCCCAGTCAAGGAGACGAGTTGGAGCATAACAGAGAGAAAGACAGCGGACTGTAGCGAGAATACTCACAATGCTGGGAGGAATAGAGGAATATTCACTCTCTGCCATGACTCCAGTCGTCCAGTGAGACCATGGGTGAGACTGTCAGTGCATCTGTTGGCACCAGCACCACCAGTGTTTCCACCCCACAGGGAAGGGGGTAGTAGGCAAATGCTGTGGTGGGGGGCACATGGGGACGGATCCAGTAATTTTTTAAAGGATTCTTCACTACTGGGAAGTAGGATTAATGGTGGAGGTCTGTACTCTCTGAGTGCTTTTCTAGTTGCATTCTATGTTTGTTGACATTTAACTCACTGGCCCAGATTTTGTTTGAATGAGGGTTGTACAAATTTTGATTTTTCAAAAATTTTCAGATGGTATGGGTAGCTAAAAGATGATGTTATCTCTCTGAGATGTTGTGAAGTAGATGTAGAAAGCACCTCCTGCAGCCACGTAGATTAAACTCTGGAATGTTGAAACTCTTGTCTGTACAACAAATTTACTTCCCCGAACTATGACATGAAAATAAACTTGACCTTGGCCTCCCAGTTAGACCAAAGAGCGTGAATTTAGAACATTTACTCTGATAGATTTTAAGAAATTGCAAAAGAATGTTATCTGATTTAGGGGACTTTAATTAAAACAAATGTTCTCACAGTGTTTTACTGGAGTAGAGTTCTGGTTATTCCAGTTTGGAGGGATCCGCCTCTCACATTTCTGAGATTGAAACAGACTGAAGGAACATTTTTCCCCACAGAAACACTGAAACATGATGGACACAGGTGTGATAATCCTGCTTCTGCTCGCCTTACAGGGAGCTGCAGCAGAAGAGAACTTCTACGGGGACAGCATCAGCTTCATGCCTCCAAAGAGGGAGACGGACGGGACTTATAAGGTACATCATTTTCAATCATCATCATCCTTCAGTTTTATTTGTTATCATGCTGAGCAGGAGGCAGACACAGATGCAGACGGCTGTTCAACATTAGTCTGGTTCAGGTTTCTACCTGCCTGGTAAATGCTGCAAAAATCATGTTGGGTTAATGTTTGGTCTTGGTAAATATCAGAATGGGGGTTGTAGAATGAAAGATGGATTGATGCACATACAGTGCTTAACAAATTTATTAGACCACCTGTCATATTTGTCCCAAAGACCATCCAGCATCATGAAGTGCTTTAATGCCAACTCTTTCATTTTCAGTCAGCTCTCCACGTTTTACCATTTTGAACAGGAATGAGGAATTTCAAACTGAATTCACCCAAATTTGGGCTTCTCTGAGAAGTAAGAAATGAATCAAGCATAAGATTCAAGCACTAAAACTAATTTTTCTGTTCAGGAATGCAAGTAAATAACTATAATTTGACATATTAATCAAGAAAT
The DNA here is from genome assembly GCF_018320785.1 of Cheilinus undulatus. Taxonomy (NCBI): domain Eukaryota; kingdom Metazoa; phylum Chordata; class Actinopteri; order Labriformes; family Labridae; genus Cheilinus; species Cheilinus undulatus. Next base: position 2,320,109 of record NC_054865.1, read on the forward strand.
AATAATGTGCTTTACTATTTTTCAGTTTTTTGTAAACCAGTAAATTTGAAAATTCATGGATAACAATAATAATTCTATTTTAGCATTGTATTAACCATTGCAGAAACATAAAAATGATTTTGGTAATTACCAATGCTGTTAATTTAGGGCAGCTGTGGCATAAACCTTACTTTGGTTAGGGTTAGGGTGGTCTAATACATTTGTTAAGCACTGTATATCTGGGTCAAGTAGTTCAAAGTACTCTTGTTGGATTTAAACAGTTAGATTGTTGTGGAAATAAACTATTTGTGTGTGTGTGTGTGTGTGTGTGTGGGGGGGGGTCGTTTTTACCAGATAAAATCTCCAGTTTGTGTAACTTTTGAATCGGATTGTGATAACATAAAGAATCAGGATAATGATCCAAGCAGAGCTTCACGCTTTATTACAGGCCTTGGATGGTGCTGATCCTTTTAGGTGTGCTACAAAAACCATTAAAGTTGTGAAAAAGACCCTCCACACTGACTATTACCCTAAAAATCACCACTTTCAAGCAGAAAATACTCAGGAACTCTGAGAATCTTCAGTTAGTGTGGATTTTGGCGCCCCCTGTGGACAAAGAATTAAGGATGTGCACAGGTCTTCCTGTTGTTCTGGTGTTCCCTCTTCAGTTTCTTGAGTTTATTAATTATTTGGTCTGGTGTTCAGGTGAACCCAGCCTTCACTATCTTCCACAAGTTCAGCATATAACTTCCTCTTCCTTGTTCTTCTCTCCAGCTTTACCTGGAATTCTGTCGATGCCCAGGTTACAACCAAACATTTAGTCTCCCCTGCAGACCACTTTTTCTCCATTTTCTGCTCGTCTTCACAACCTAGAACGTGACACGCCCACTGATGATGTCACGGTTCCCAAGAAAGAACCAACTATTTCTGGTTCCAGTAGAGAACCAACTTGTTCAATTCAGAGTCAATTTTTTCCCAGTTTGAATGAGCTGGCCGGTTCCAAATTGGATTCAGGAACTAGAACCAGCACAGAGCCCTGCCAGTCTGAAAGGCCCAACTTTGTCTTTAGTTCTGATGTAAGGTTCATCTTAACTCAGAGAGCAAAGCGTCCAGATAACCAAAGTATTGTCCCAGTTCTGATGTTTTCACTTTATTCGACCAATCAGTGCAAAGCATTCTTGATACGGTGTTTGTGGTGCGACCTCTCAAGTCTGCCGGTGAACAGACAGCTGAGAAAAGCTTCTGTTGATGGACATCAATCCTCAAACAGCAGCAAAAGTGTACATGAAACATGTCAAAGCATTATGATTAGGTTGCTAAAGCCTGCAGACCTCACAGACAGCCAGTGTGAAACAGGGAGAGTGACACCAAGTGGTGAAATCATCAGTAACATGATTCAGTTTAACTGTACTTGACTGCTCGATGGCAGAAATAATCTTTGCTCCTGTCAAACTAAAGCACAAGTCTAAAGAGTGATCTACATTTCTGAGGAGTATTATTGATTACAGAGAACACTCCACTGACACCATACAGTAAATCTTCTGCTTCTCGCCATCCTCTAAATCAGTGGTTCCAAAAGGGGGGGTCGGGCCCACCAGGGGGGTTGCGAGACAGTGAAGGGGGGTCGCAGGCTGCTTTTCAAAACACAAAGAGAAATGTAATATAATTTGTAGACATACATTTTATATATTATCTAAAGAACAGGTGTTAAACTCAAGGCCAAATCCGGCCTGTGGAACAATTAATTCTGGCCTGCAAGATGATCTCATATTTCTGTTCTAACTGGCCCATCAGTCTGATGTTTGCAGATTTCCTCAGGTATAAAAAAATGTGAACTTATCCTGATGATTTAAGATTTCCTTGTTGAGTCACAAAGTCTTAAAAAGTGAGGAGTAAAAATATTTAGATAAGAAGTCAGGAATGTGGGAAAAGAAATTAATTTGTGTTTTAATTTCACATTTGCATTTTAGCATCTCACAATTAGGGTGGCATAGGGGTTAGCGCTGTTGCCTCACAGCAAGAAGGTCAGGGCCAGGGCCTTTCTGTGCGGCGTTCGCATGTTCTCCCCATGCACACGTGGGTTCTCTCCGGGTACTCCAGCTTCCTCCCACCACCAAAAACATGCTCATTAGGTTAATTGGTGACTCTAAATTGCCCGTAGGTGTGAGCATGCCTGGTTGTCTGTCTCTATATGTCAGCCCTGTGATTGACTGGCAACCAGTCCAGGGTGCACCCCACCTCTCACCCAACAACAACTGGGATAGGCTCCAGTCCCCCCTGCAACCTGGAATGGAATAGGCGGTATAGAAAATGGATGGATGGACGGCATCTCACAATTAAGTCTCAAACTTAAGATTTTGACTTCTAATTTCATACTTTGAGCCTTTCAACTCATAATTTTGACTTCTCATATCATATTTTGAGCTTTAAGATTCATAATTCTAATTTTTAAGAAATATTTTGACCTTTTTAACCAATTATTTTGTATTTTATATCATATTTTCAACTCCAAACTTTTGACTTCATAATCATATAGTTTGATCTTTTAGACTCAGATTTTAAAATTTTTGAATTATATTTTGACTTTTAATTTCATGATTACAAATTTTATTTGATATTTTTACCTTTTAAACTCATGATTTTGATTTTCTTTCTAACATATTTGCCATTAAAAAACATTATGTTTTGGTTTCAATGTCATGTTTTGACCTTTTTGAACTAATAGTTGTACTTTTCTCAGATTGTGAGCCTTTAAATTTATCTTTTTAACTTTTTAAATGTCAAAATCATCTATCATCAGTGCTAAGTTTTTTGTTTTTTTCATATTTCATTACCAGTGAAACAAGGGTGAGAGTTTATGGTTAAAAAGGTGACCCTGTTAGGCCCTCAGGTTAGTCCTGAATCCAGAATGGTGGAGTTTGACACCCCTGTTTTAAAGAAAACATTGTCAAAAAGAGTTCAATTTACAACAAAACACGTAGTTATCAAGTGGTATTTGTGCTTACAAACAGAAGTAAAAGTTATGAAAACGGCCTAAAATGCCAGTTTTGTACATGATGCTTTGTGTAACTTCATGCACTTTATCCCCCTCAAAAGAAAGTGGGGGCCCCCGATCTCTGACACTGATATTTTGGGGGTCAAGGGCTGAAAAGTTTTGGAACCCTGCTCCAAACGATCCCACCTTTCACATATTACATTAAAACCACAATTTCCAGAGAACTTTCCACTACTAGGAGGTTCAGTAGCTGTTAGATTTAGGTTGTAACTGAAGCCTAGAGTACATTGCAGCTGTCTCAGATAATGCATCACTCTAGATTAGAGTGTCAGCTCTGTTGTAAGTCAGAGCTTACATTCAAAACTCGGTTTGAATTGATTTTACACAGAGCTGGTGCAACCAAAAGCTGTTAATCTAGATTTGCTAATCTTGAAGGCTTGGTTGATCAAAAGGTTTATCCAGATAAAAACAATTAATTTCTCTTCTGCCATAGATCACATCATTCAGCTCACTTGTGTTCAAGGAAAAAAATGATTAAGATCAACTTGATCTGGATTGAAGCTTGAAAGGATGCAATAATGCCTACAGTGCTGTTAAAGTTACTGAGTTCTTTTTTTCATATTTGTCACACTTACATGTTTCAGATCATCAAACAAATTTTAATATTAGACCAATATAACCTGAGAAAATACAAAATAGAGTTTTAAAATGATGATTTCAGTTATCTAGGGAAAAACGCCATCCAAACCTACCTGGCTCTACGTGGAAAAGTCATCCTCCCCTAAACCTAATAACTGGGTGCTCCACCCTTGGCACAACCCAAGTATTCTTGAGCTTGAGGTGACAAGTGATGGCCAGACATTCTCCTTCAGGACCTTCTAGTAGGGAGCAGAATTCATGGTTCCATCAGTTACAGCAAGTGGTCCAGGTCCTGGTCTAGACCATCACACCACCACCACCATGTCTGACTGTTGGCCTGATGTTTTGATGAAATGCTGTGTTAGTTTGACCCCTGATGGAACGGGCCACACACCTTCCAGAAAGTTCAACATCAGTCTGGTCAGTCCACAGAATATCTTTCCCAGAAGTCTTGGGGATCATCTGGATGTTTTTAGTCAAATGTGAGACGAGCCTTTGTGTTCTTTTTTGTCAGCAGTGGATTTGGCCTTGGTACTCTCCCATGATGCCATTGTTGCCCAGTCTCTCTCTGATTGTTGACTCATGAACTCTGACCTTAACTGAGTCAGTGAGGCCTGCAGGTTTTTAGATGTTGTTCTAGGTTCTGCGTAACCTTGCAAAGCAGATGGATTTGCCCATTTCTGTGTTTATCACTGGTGAATCCATCTTCCAAAGCTCCCATCTGAACCATCTGGGCCCAGTTAGAAAGTGACAGGACCTGCATCAAGGGGCAGTACTTTTGGGCGTGGAGGAGTCGTGATGTAGGCAAGCAGCAACAAGAGGCTGGTGCAGTTATGGTGGAAGAGCTTAGCGCGGATGCTGCTAAAGTGCCAGTTTTATCAGAACTTGCCGACGTTTCTTTGTTAAAAGAACAGCAGTGAGTTGTTTTCTTTTCAAAAACCACAAAAGTCGTGTACTGACATGTCTACAGTCACCATGGTTCACGTTATGCAGTTCTCTATGGAGTTTAGTCCTTTGGTAGGGGCAGAACTCGGTAGCAGCTACGTCACGTGTTTTGTTGCTCTGACTGAGAAGGTGAAAAAAGCGAAAAAAAAAAAACGACGCTGTAGAAGACTGAGTCGAAACACATGCGTTGTACCACATTGTGCCTTGAATAAACTGCCTAAAAGGACATTTTTTGAGTGCTGACACCTCTTTTTTCCTGTTGCTCTGATGGCCCGTAAAGATGTGACAGACAGAACGTCCATCCAATCACCTTTTTTCCAAAGGCTCTGCCCTTTCCCAAACACCGTCTGTGAGTGGTTTCTGTGAGTGGATGTGTGAAACACATCCATCTGGTGTGCCAGGTTAGGTTCTTCTGGGAACTCCTGGATGAGTCGTCCATGCGCTCTTGGAGTCATGTTGGTAGGCTGGCCACTCCTGGGAAGGTTCACCACTGTTCATGGTTTTCCCCATTTGTGGATAATGGCTCTCAGTGTGGTTGGCTGGAGTCTCAAAGTCTTAGAAATGTCTCTGTAACCCTTTCAGACTGATAGATGTCAGTGACTTTGTTCCTCATCTGTTCTTGAATTTCTTTAGATGGTTCCATGATGTGTTGGAGATCTTTTAGCCAGACAGGTTCTATTTAAGGGATTTCTGGATCCAACAGGTCTGGCAGTAATCAGGTCTGGATGTGGGTAGTCGAACTGAACTCAGCTTTCCAAAAAGATTGGTTAATCACAGTTAATTTCACATGGAAGGAAGAGGGCAAACCATTTTCTTTGCAGGTTTCTCAGGGGACAGAGCAGACGCCCAAGCAGAGGTTATCGTCTCTCCACATATTTCCTGTCTCTAAGCTGTCCTATCAAATTAAGGCAAAATGCAAAAGATTATCTTTGAAAAGAAGCGATTTTATCACACCCCTGTACGTGCTGTCAAAGACTATTTTTGACATTTCATGAACTTGAAGGGCTGCCCCATCTCACTGAGGAAGATTTCCCCACTAAGGGGCACACGACATCAAAGGGTCGGGGTCAGATTTTGAAACGGACTGAACCAAAGTCTCACATTACTTTGCCAAATTTGCAGTTGCACTGTTATTCATTAAAGATGTGGACCTTTAATGAAACAGTATGCTTGGAGACTCATATTCTCTCATATTTCTGCATTTGACTTGGAACCCCGTCAGCCATCAAAAATAATGAATCACTGTACTTAACATTAAAGACTTTTTATTTTCTCTTAAGATTAAATGACCTTAATTTTTACTTCTACTTAAGTCAGTTTTAATCAAAGTCACCGGACTTTTACTTACTGTAGGTGAGATTTTACCACAGACAGAACGGCAGAGGGACTTGCAACGATCAGTCATCCTTCGAGTGTGACGGCGGAGTGTGCTCCAGCTTGAATTCATCCACAGTCCTTCACACGGACCAGGACAGCACAGAAACGATTGGCTGGTGTCAGTCTGAAACTCACTCTACAGCCACCGTCTCCACCGATAAACGCTCCTTCTCTCTGAAGTAAGACCCCCTCTGTGGAACCAAAACATCCACACTTCTTTTACTCTCATTTAATCACTTTTTTAAATACATTTTTGAATGTCTCTGTTTCTCTTTCCCGTTGTCATGTGTTTCTGATGTCTTATTGTGAAGCACTTTGAATTGCCTTGTTGCTGAAATGTGATAAACAAATAAACTCACCTTGCCTTGAAGGTATTTTGTGTGATCCAGCTGAGGCGGCATCCTGAGTGCAGATGTGGTTTCCTTTGAGAGAAAAGTAGCATCACAAAGATTTAAGATAAAATAAAGATTTCTTAAACATGTTCCCTCTGCCTCCTCTCAGGGACTCCGGCTGCTGCTGGGTGTCGAATGTGGAAGGAAAAACTGACTGGACGTCTCCAGCTGAGTTAGACCTGGGAACTCGATCTGACACTCATGGTATCAACAGCTGTCCTGTTACCACCATCGTTTCCTCTCTACGGTTTGAACCCTTTCTTTATATCACATCAGTGAAAGCTAGACCACAGACCACAGTTCTGAGGGTTGCTGTTGTAGTGGCAGAGAAACAGTACAGCCTTGACTAGACTGACCTACACTCTTCTACTCTCAAGCACAAACTTACTGTAAGCTTTTATGTAGTGATTATTTAGTCTTTATTTCTGTTTATTCTAAAAAGAATCAGCACACACCTCAACATTTCTGTGATTTGCAAATCCTCTTCAACCTACATTCAAGTTCAAAGTTCAAAGTCTTTATTGTCAATCCTGCTATATGTACAGGACATACAGAGAATCCAAATTGTGTTGCTCTCTTAACTGCGGTGTATTATATCTATTAAAAAAAACATCAACAGAAAAAAGTCCTTGTGGAGTGGTCCAGAGTTTGTGGGGGCAGAAAGGGAAAGGGAGGAAGAGCTAGGAGGGAGTTTAGCATTCTAACAGCCTGATGGATGAAACTGTTTTTGAAAACAGGTCCCCGAGTGCATAAATCGGTGAACGACTACCGTTTTGTCTCCATATGGACAGCCAACCACATCTCTCTTGAAACGATTATGTCACACATAGCGTAGCTCTCTTAAGACGCCTGCGCGGGTCTGGCCAAAACAACAATGGCTGATTACAGGGTTATGTTTGTGCTGCAGAAGCTACTGAGCTTGTTATGACTTTTACAGCAAAATGTGATGTTCCTTTACCACCACTGTAAAATGCACACACCACATGTTCTTAAATCCAACGCAGAGAACGACCAGAAGGGCAACTAGAAGAAAGTTTGTGTCAGTTTTCTGTCATTTTCTTCTCTCTTCTCTGTGGCAGCGTTACAGCGCCACATACAGGCTTGGCATATGTACTACAGCATTTTCAGTCTTTCAGTGGTTCCATGTTTATTTCCTGAAACGATCCTGTCGATACGGAAAATCTTTTTCAAAACAAAACAGCTATATATCGTTTTCGTCTCCATGTGGACAGGGCCTCAGTCGGCTGGTCCCTCACACAGAGACTCCTCAGCCTCCTCCCAGATGGCAGGAGACTGAAGAAACGCTGTGAGGGATGGGTTGAATCATTTACAATGCTGACTGCTCTGCAGGCCATTCGTGTGTTGTATGAGTCCTGGAGGGATGGTGGGATGATGATGATGATGATGATGAGGGATTCATGATAACCTTGCAAAGCACATGGATACACCCGTTTCTGTTTTTCTCACTGGTGAATCCATCTTGCAAAGCTCCCGTCTGAACCGTTTGGTTAGAAAGTGACAGGACCAGTGTTGGGGTAACGCATTACAAAGTAATCCATTACAGTACTCAGATTACTTTTTTGGTTGTAATGAGTAACGTAACGCATTAGTTTTATAATTTAAGTAATTCCATTATTAGTTACATTTTTATACAAGTAATTTCATCTGTTACTGAAAGAAAAATCCCAAATGCCCTCTCTCTCTTCCATGGCTTCAAAAAGAGTCAGAATGAGTGTGTATTTTCCCCAAAACAGTTTTTCACCTTTTTCACTTTTAACATGAAACATCTTTTGCTGTAGTTAAAAATGAAAAGGATTTGCAAATCACTGTTTTTAGAGCCAGGGTTTGTACAACAACAACTTCAGGAGTCCAAAGTTAATCAATACATGAGAATGTTTTTTCTTCTGCAGGATTCCTCAGAACTGTTTTTTGGGACTGCGTCTTTTGGCACATGATCCAGACGGAGACAAAGTGAGATGTCAGTTTGCCAAAGATGCAACAATTCCCAAAAACTTCACTCTGGATGAGGTACATAATTCATTCACTAATGACAGAGCTCCAGCAGAGGCTGTAATGATCCAAATTAGGCCTCAGTTAACCTGAACCTGTTTGTTTTACATTGTAGCAGGCTTGGTGAAAACAAACACACCTTAAAAATGTAGTATTAGGTTATTACAAGGGTAGGAACCTTTGTGCTTGTACCTGTTGCTCGGGGGACAATAAAAAGTTGGGCACTAACAAACTAAGAAGGTCATCGTGTGTCTCTGTTGATTCAGGTTATTATTGTACCCATAAACAATATAACAAAAAATCATAATTATACTGTGCATTTATAATATACATTTAAAGTCAGAGCTTTGATCCGCATTTTAATCCAAACATGCTGAAGTGGAAACATAGTTACCTTTACTGAACTAGCCCTGTCATTTCAGACTACCTGCTTACTGCAGAGCTCAGGTCTGGTGGGGATCGGCGTCCACGTGTTCGAGCTGATGCTGGAGGATTTTCCATCCAAAAAAATCAACCTGACCTATGCAGACGGAACGACGGCTTCACGGGAGGCGTTCAACATGGACCAACCATCTTTGTGCAAAGTCAAGCTGCAGTTCACTGTGGAGAGTTAGTCATTCAGAAATCTCAAACTCACAATTTACTGCTTATGTCAGAGTGTTAGGGTACGTAAAAGAGGAAAAATCAGAGGTTTTAATATTTTAGTCACATTATTACAAGAGCTAAGTGGTGAATTTAAGAGAAGTAAAGGGGTTAAAACTGTAAGTTCATGGGACTGAATGCAGCTGCTGTCTACTCCCCAGTAGTTTAACCAGAAAAGACTCAGGGTATGCCCCTTATTTTTCTACATCATCAAAGAAGGTCAGATTGATGTAAACATCTACAAAGAGGCTTTTTAACAACATAATCCCCCACCCCACATAAAGCCTAGTCCATACATAGTCTCAAACTCAGACAGATGGGATCCTCTGCCAGAATATCAGTTTGACATTTGACCTTTGTTAGCAGGTAAACCAACAGCTAGGAGCAGTCCTGCAACGAGAACTGTGACTAGTATACATGGCGTTTGTTTGTCTGAGCAGGACGAAAACAGACTGAGATGTCATCTGTGTGTGCTTGACCCACAATATTTCCGTGTTAGCACAAAACAACCCAAGAGCAAACTGAATCAATGAATGATTTAATCATCTAAACCAGAATACAGTAAACGGACTATTGGTGTGAAAGCCCCTAACATTCTGTAATCATGACAACCCTTCTATAAATCACTATATTTATGTGTGGCCGAAGGAAATGAGCTGTTTTTTTTCTAAGTGGTCTTTCTGTTTCAGTTCTTTCTCCAATCCCGAACTGTGAACTGGGTCATGTTCAGCCTGTATTTCTGTCTGCGACTCCATCTCATGATGACGTTCTTCACGCCACTGTGGGCCAGAAATTCCAGTTTTATGCCCAGGCACAGGCTAACCATGCAAGGTATTCAAAAGGTTTTTACTACAAATTTTAAGTTGGTCCAAGAAAGATCGTTAAACTAAGGAGGATGATAATCAGTCAGCATTCTGAGAATGAACTCAGAATTTCTGTATTGAAGTCAGATTTCTAAAATGACAGAATAATGAGACTGGAGTCCAAATGCTGAGTTTAAAGTCAGAACCTTGAGGATAAACAAAAAAAATTCGGACCAACCGACCGACTGTCCAACAAGCCAGCCAACCAACCATCTGACAGACTGACGGAGTGACTGACAAACCAACAAACCGACCATCTGACCATCTGACTGACCACCTGAGTAACCAACCAGCCAGCCAACTAGCCAAACAATCAACCAACCAGCCAACCAACCAACCAACCAGCCAACCAACCAACCAACCATCTGACCAACCAACCACCCAGCCAACCAACCAACCGACCAACCAGCCAACAAACCAACCATCTGACCATCTGACTGACCACCTGAGCAACCAACCAGCCAACCAATCAGCCAGCCAACTAGCCAACCAATCAACCAACTAACCATCTAACCAACCAACCAACCAACCAACCAACCAACCAACCAACCAACCGACCAACAAACCAACCAGCTAACCAACCAACCAACCAACCAACCAACCAACCAACCAACCAACCAACCAACCAACCAGCCAACCAACCAGCCAGCCAACTAGCCAACCAATCAACCAACTAACCATCTAACCAACCAACCAACCAACCAACCAACCAATCAGCCATCTGACCAACCAACCAACCAACCAACCAACCAACCAACCAACCAACCAACCAGCCAGCCAGCCAGCCAGCCAGCCAACCAACCATCCAACATAACCAACCAGCCAACCAACCATCCAGCCAACCAACCAACCAGCCAACCAACCATCCAGCCAACCAACCATCCAGCCAACCAACCATCCAACATAACCAACCAGTCAACCAACCAACCAGCCAATTATCTGACCATCTGACTGACCGCTCCAGTAACCAACCGACCAACTAACCAACCAACCAACCAACCAACCAACCAACCAACCAACCAACCAACCAGCCAGCCAGCCAGCCAACTAACCAGCCAGCCAGCCAACCATCCAACCAACCAACCAGCCAACCAATCAACCAGCCAACCAGCCAAGCAACCAACCAGCCAACCAGCCAACCAACCAACCAACAAACCAACCAGCTAACCAACCAACCAACCAACCAACCAACCAACCAACCAACCAGCCAACCAACCAGCCAGCCAACTAGCCAACCAATCAACCAACTAACCATCTAACCAACCAACCAACCAACCAACCAACCAATCAGCCATCTGACCAACCAACCAACCACCAACCAACCAACCAACCAACCAACCAACCAACCAACCAACCAGCCAGCCAGCCAGCCAGCCAGCCAACCAACCATCCAACATAACCAACCAGTCAACCAACCAACCAACCAGCCAGCCAACCAACCATCCAGCCAACCAACCATCCAGCCAACCAACCATCCAACATAACCAACCAGTCAACCAACCAACCAGCCAATTATCTGACCATCTGACTGACCGCTCCAGTAACCAACCGACCAACTAACCAACCAACCAACCAACCAACCAACCAACCAACCAACCAACCAACCAGCCAGCCAGCCAGCCAGCCAACTAACCAGCCAGCCAGCCAACCATCCAACCAACCAACCAGCCAACCAATCAACCAACCAACCAGCCAACCAACCAACCAACCAACCAGCCAACCAACCAACCAGCATACCAACCAACCAACCAGCCAACCAACCAACCAACCAACCAACCAGCCAGCCAGCCAACTAACCAGCCAACCAATCAAAGAAACAAACTTTTCAGAATAGAACAGAAATATCTGATAGATATTCTTCTTTTGCCTCTTCTTATTTCTCTGCAGCATCCATGACTTCCAGGTGAGCGGTCCTGTGAACATGACTAAATCAGTCAAGGATGAAAAGCTTGGGAAAGCCGGACTGACTGTGAGCTGGACTCCTCAGCACAGCGACCTCTACAGATTTGTCCCCATCTGCTTCACGGCAGAGACAGATGAAACGTGAGTGAATTCCATAGAACTGACTGGAGGGTTATTTTTGCTCCATGTTAGCAGAGATGTGCTGCTTCTGTGGATGTTTTTTCATAGGACATGTGGACTAACAAAGATTTATAAAGATAAAAAATTTTTTTCTGCCTTTATATTGAAATTTATCTTTTGTTTTGTCTTGCAGCCAATCAGAAATGAGATGTGTTGTTGTCATGGTGACTCAAGCATCCATCCTTCAAGGTTTGTGTGTTTTTACATGTACTGGTCTTTTTTCCTTCTCTAATAAAAGCCCTTTATTTAAACCTTATTGCCAAAAGACAGAATGTTTAATGCCACTGTGCCAATGCCAAACAGCAGATGAAGCAACCCTCTTGACTGTTAATCCTGGAGTGTCTACTGTAGCTTCGACTGTGGGTGGAACTTCTGGTACAATAACAATAATAGCAAAATTTGATTCTTCCAAGGGTTAACTAATGGGATTTAGCATCAACAGCAGTTGTTTTGAAAAGGAATAAATCTTCGATACTGCTTCATTTTTGTTAATCAAACATCTAAGTGTTATCATAAGTTGAAAATTATAAATGATATTTTCTGTAACGCTCAGTACCTGTGGCTCCAGTCATGGTACTAATGACGTGACAAAGTTAAGTGTTTAACAGCAGTGTTTTAAACTGTCTGAGGGCCTCGGGGATGTGATTCTTACAGTATTAATTCATTATTAATCCTTATACAGAATCTGAGATTAACCAAACTGAAGAGTCGACAACTTGATTCATGGATAATAATAATATAATTTAAATATTTTAAGAAGGATTAGTTGGTAAAATAAGAATTTCAGCAACCCTACAAACTAACCAGAGAAATGTTAAAGATTGGCTCCACATCTTATCTGAAGGTGGTGTCCAAAGTCCTTTAAAAAATGTGATCGTCTATTACTACACTGATAAAAAAGCTAGTAAAGTTAGCTAAAGATGCAAGGTAATTTCTCCACTCTGTCCTCTTTGTACCCAAATTGCCCTTATAATCCCATTTAGCATCTTGTTTCCTTGCAAAGTCCTCTTTAGACCAGAAAGATCGGACGTTACACCAACATTTCACACAAAGTTATCCTGACACGCCAGATGGATGTGTTTCACACATCCATCTGGAAAACCTTCTATATACAGCTTATGGGAAGGCAGAGGATTTGAAAAAACTGGGAGGGTAATTGGATAAACGTTCTGCCTGTCACATCTTTGCGGGCCAATCAGAGCAACAAAACACGTGATGTCGTCGCCGCCATCGAGGAATAAACTCCACATAGAACTCCATAACGCGAACCATGGCGACTGTAAGCATGTCAGTACATGACTTTTTTCGTTTTTGAAAAGAAAATCTTTGTTCTTCTTTTAACAAAGAAATGTTGTCTATTTCTGATAAAACTGGCGCTTTAACAGCATCCAGGCTAAGCTCTTCCGCCATAATTGCACCGTCCTCTTGTTGCTGCTTGCTTACATCATGACTCCACCACGCCTGAAAGTACCGCCCCTTGTCGCTGATTGGTCCTGTCACTTTCTAACTAGACCCAAACTGTTCAGATGGGAGCTTTGTAAGATGGATTCACCAGTGAGAAACACGGACACGGGCATATCTGCTTTGCAAGGTTAACACAATGTATTATGGGAGCTAGAAATAAGGTGGATAACAGCCATTTTTGGCATTGTATTGAAAACTAAACTAAACTGACTAAAGAACAGAGAAGAATTTACTGCAACTGTACTGATTAGTTCCAGCCGATCTCAATGCTGTTGTAAGGCAAAAATTTCTCTTACTTAATCATTACTGATTCATTAGGGATTCATTAGGGTCCCTGTTTCCTGGTTAATTGGCTCTTTATTACTCATTGTTACCTAGAAACTAATGAGTTTGAATCTACCTCATGGAAAATTTTTCAATAGCAATGTTTGGACATGGACATTTATGTCTGCAAATAGTTTAGGGTAATACATTTAAAGCCACCCCCAACATTCATTTGAACATCTTGATGCATTCAGTACTGTGCTTGAAAAATCTTGTATCCCCCATCAGTTACTGTATAAAAAATACATTTTTTCAACTAAAAGAAATAGTAATCAAGCTTGCTTCTAGATGGTACAGTATACAGAGTTTTTGTGACCATTCCTGTGTTTTTAATGAAGCTCTCACAGTTTCTCAAATATTTCCTAACATTTTCTTAATTTTTAGACTTGTAATGAGGCATGTCTAGTGTTGTGGGGATAATTCCAGTGGCCTGCTGTCCTCTCTGTCATCTCGCTGCCTCAACAAGCTAACAATGAGTGTGTAATGGCACCATGTGCCAACATGACTACAGGAAGAAAGAAGGACAAAGAGAGCAGATGCTTCGAGGAGCTTCCTTTTTTTCTTTCTCTCTTTTTGAAGCCATGGAAGAGAGAGGACATTTGGGATTTTTCTTTCAGTAACAGATAACTTGTACGAAAATGTAACTAATAATGGGATTACTTAAATTGAAAAACTAACGTGTTATGTTACTTGTTACAACAAAAAAGTAATCTGAGTACACTAACGGATTACTTTGTAACGTGTTACCCCCAACACTGCTGAGCAGATATTGGATTTGATTCCCAGGGAAGGCGAGTGTTCAATGCTCGCCCAACAAAATGACGGTGGTCCTGGAGAAAGACTCCATGCCGGGCATCGATGAGAACTTTCTGCAGCTGAGAGACGCTTCGTGCTCGCTCTCCTCCAACAGCACTCACATCATGGGCAGCATGTCATTCAGCACCTGTGGCACTAAAATAGAGGTGTGCAAAATCATGTCATGTTTTTAGATTGTTTCCTCATTTATGCAACTGCATTGGATTTACCAATACAAACAAACAAGCTGTAAACTATAGCTAAAAACACAATGGAAGATTCATGGTGATGTGTGACTCGTTTTCTTTGGCCACAAATTGTTTTCACATGTTTAAATTGTCTTAAATACAGGATAAAGGGGACTTTATCGCCTTCACCAATGAGATCAACTCCTTTGTGCTTCCCTCTGAGGTTATAGTCAGAAGAAAGACGGTTAAGATTGGTTTCTCCTGCCAGTTCCCCAAAACCATCAGCATCTCCAGTTACTTCTCCCTCCACAAATCAGATTACATCTTCACCGAGTCTGGCTTTGGCAGCTTTGGCTACACATTTGAGATTTTCCGTGATGGAGGCTTTTCAAAGAAGGTGCCGGCCAAGGCCTACCCAGTGGAGGTGAAGCTGCTGCAGATCATTTACATGGGCATCCAGGCTCAGTCTGAACTTCCAGACGTCAAAGTGTTTGTGGAATCGTGCAAAGCAACTCCTGATGACGACCCCGACAACAGCCTGTCATACAGCCTCATCGAGAACGGGTAATGATTTGACCTCTTAAAACTAGACAACAGGAATCACTAACACTCTGTTAGGACAGTGAATTTATCAGGATTTATATCTGGGCTTTTAGATACCAAGAGGTAATCCTTACTGCTTTGTATCGACACACCTCAATGTGTTAACAGTTAGTTATGCATGCATTAAAGACCGCCCACCTAACTGACGTGATCTACTGAATCCTGCTGGCATGGCTTTATTTATGTCCAACCAGCCTCTCTTGGAGAGATAAGAATGGCAGCTCTTTTTAGAGTTCCTAATTGTCCACCTCTCAAATAAGAACCAGCTCCTATCATCAGGCATGTCCACAGAGTTGGCTGGGCCCCTGACAAACCCAGAGGACGGGCCCTCACCAGTTTTGATTTATTGAAAGTATTCATGCATGTGTGTTGGATCAGAAGCATCGGTGCTAGCCTCCTGGCTAACAGTTACTTTATTTTGGACCTTAAAAATGTGTTAAGCTGTTACTGGGTTCTGATGTTTAAATATTTTTACTTCCACTTTAAACACATTGTGCTAATTCTGTAATTTTCAACTCATGTTTGCCTATCTTTTTCTTATTTTCACAATCGTTTTTTCTATTTCCATCAAAGTTTTCCAAGTTTCTTCAACTCAGTTTTCTGGTGTCCTGACATGTGTGCACCTCATGGCTGAGCTCTGAAGTCTGACGTTACCCATCCACATTGTTATAATCACCAAAAACAAAGTTAATTCTGTTTAGAAAACGGGGTTTACATTTTAAAAGGGTTATGTAAGGATTAATGCCCAACGACGTGTCCAATTATCAGGGATTAATGGACGACGTGGAGGCCTGTGCGTCGGATGGTTGCCTCTGCGAAGTCCATTAATCCCTGATAATTTGGCACCTCTAAGTCCATTAATCCGCTTATACCATGGTCACTTGCTAACGAAAACAATTAATAAAACTACTAATTTATAATTTCATACGTTTTGTGATCAAAATAGAAAGTTTTACTAAAACAACAATTTCTTTTCCCCAGCAACACCTGAGCACATGAGCACACATCCATCTGGAAAAGCTTCAATAGGAAACGTTTGGGAAAGGGCAGAGGCTTTGAAAAAACTCAGAGTGTGATTGGATGAACATGCTGTCTGTCACATCTCTACGGGCCAATCAGAGCAACAAAACATGTGATGTACCACTATCTAGCCGCACGTGCCAACCACCGAGGAATAATGCGAAACATGGCGACTGTAGACATGTCAGAATTTGACTTTGTCACTTTGAAAAGAAAACAACGCACTGCTGTTCTTTGTTCTTCTTTAACAAAGAAATGTCGTCAAGTTCTGATAAAACTGGCACTTTAGCAGCATCCATGCAAAGCTCTCCCGCCATAATTGCACCGGCCTCTTTTTGCTGCTTGTTTATGTCACGAGTCCGCCTCGCCTGTAAGTACTGCCTCTCATTGCTGATTGGTCCTGTCACTTTCTAACCGAGCCCTAACAGTTCAGATGGGAGCTTTGCAAGATGGATTTGCCAGTGAGAAACACAGAAACAAGTGCATCCATCTGCTTTTCAAGGTGTCGAATGGTTTCCATATATCAGAAATCAATGGACACCAATGGAATTTCCAGAGCCAATCAGAATTGAGTATTTACCAAGTCCACGGTATAACATGAACTAGAATTTTGCTGACCACCATGGGCCGTAGAAAGCCCCCCCCATAGGTAGCCTTGTTAACAGGGAGAAGTTTAATCACCTGATTGTTCTCAGCTCTTATTAATTCGGCATTTGTCAACAGAGCTGATTGATCAGTCAGGTTCATCACTTCACACCGTGAACTGACCAACGGGAAGGGAACTTCTCAGCTAAAAAGAGGACACAAACATGAATCAGTAGGACTGTGATAGAACACTAACACACCCACCTCTACCCACCGGTGTAGTTTTGGCTTCACCGTCTTCTCACAGCTCTGTCTTCCATTATATTTTACAGGCTGCGGTTTGTGTCATTCATGACCATGTTTGTTCCTTACAGCTGTATTAAGGACGAGACACTCAAAGTCTATGCATCTAGTGATCCAACTTCATTCAACTTTGAGGTTCAAGCCTTTAAATTTACAGGGAACTATGACCAGGTAAGGACAGCAAACACATCATGACTCACACTCAGCTAGTTTTTATGAAAAACGTATTTATTGAAGGCTGTATTTCCTCTGAAAAACCAAGCAGAGGCTTATTCTGCACCTTGTAGCTTGTAATAGTTTTTGAAGTGTCTTTTGTAATGTGAGCTAGAGTTGACGATGCATGACGGGGCTTTGACATGTCCCCGTGTTCACCCAGCCAGCTGAGAGAAAAATGTCATGCATGATTGACTGACCAATGACTTTACAGAAAGTGTAACCCTTTCTAACATAAGAAGCAAAGATATGTGTAGACCAGATATAAATCTCAGCATGGTTCAGTAAGTCCCACATTTTCAGTGATGTCACAGCAGCGTGCATCCAATGAAAATCACCATCATCAACCACAGATAAAGCCTCTGCTTGGATGATTTTCCCCCCTGTGAGAAAAGATAAACGGGATCCATTTCAGTAAACCCAGTTTTACCATCAGGTCCTTTATGAGACACTCAACATGACCAGGCAGAAACCCAGGTATATCTAACAACTCTCTTTGTCCCTGAAACACACATTGTTTACTTCCTGTTAGCACTATCATTAACAAAGATTTCTATGTGTACATACATAATTTAATTCATAAACTTTCTCCAAGTTTCTCACTGCTATTTGGAACAATCAGAAGACCTTGAATATTTGATCACACTGCGCCCTGATCTGCACTCACTGTCGGGGCGGGGGCGCGTGTGGAGAGATGGAGGGGGGACAGAAGGCGGCAAGGGGAAGCTGCTCAAGGCCCATGACGCCCCCAACCCCGCAGCGCCATAAGCAAAAGCCTGTTTCACTCATGCTCAGAACCAGCCCCGCTTTCTCTACACACAAAACAGGGCTGCATAGCAGATTTTATAATGTGCCCTTGAAACTGCCTGTCAGTCACAATAAGAGGTAATGAAAATGCTGAACTATCCCATGTGGAAGGGTGGGCTTCTGGGCAAGTTTAATTTTATTCCGAATTTAGTTTTACTTTAATTGTATTTTAAATTAGTCAAATTTTGGAATTTGTTTGATTCTCAAATTAGTTTCTTTTTGGAATTATTTAATCTTGAAATTAGTTTTAGTTTTTTCCAACCATGCCACCTTAGGGAATTTCACCCCAAGGACATTACCCAGAAACACCTTTGGCACTCAGTGGAACAAGTCAAAATCATTAGAGAATTAACTACTTTTATTAAAAATATCCATTTTTAAATGCCACTTTTCATAAAAGTTTCTCTATCAAAAGTAAACTGCACAGCAGTGTTAATTTCGTCGACTAAAACTATGACTAAAAATGTTCGTTGTCAGCCTTTTTCTCATGACAAAAACTAGACTAAGACTAACAAAAATAGATCTGTGATGACTAAAACTGACAAAGACTAAGTTTAGTTTTCATCAAGATAACTAAAACTAGGCTAAAATGTAATTTAGTTTTTGTCAGACATTTAAAATCTGCGATATTTCTCCACTGTGGGTAAATTTGTCAAAAAACAATGCATCTGTATCTATTCTGCCTCTCAGCTGTAGAAAGCAGGGACCCCAGGTTTGTCAGAGTGCAGAGAACACACTACCATGATTTGATACCAGATTTAGGCAAGAGAATTAAATGCTTGGACTAAAAGTAAAGACTAAAATGTGAGGACTTTTTAAGGACTAAAACTAGACTAAAACTAAAAAGGATAGAAACGACTATTATGTGACTATAACTAAAATGCATTTCATTTAAAGACTAAAACTAAGACTAAAATTAAAAATAGCTGCCAAAATTAACACTGCTGCACAGTTCCTGTATGGCCCAATAAATGAGCTGTTTGCTACTTGTATTAGAGATCCCTGATCTCTGCAGTCGATGCAGGATTGCATTACTGAGGGCATTCTCTATCTTCAGCCTTGCCAGCTACTCACTTTTGATCATTATTGGTGCCAAAAACCTGCACCAGCAGAGGCTGGCGTAGTGTTTACAGCACTAAATGTCTCTGTTACCTCCAGTGACCAAAATTCCTTTTACTTCCTGTAAAAAAAAATCCACAGGTTTGTCCTTTTGTCTCAATGTGACCCCAGGGTTTGCACCACCATATGCTATCATTAGCTTGTCCATCTTTGCAAATTAAATACTGTGGTTGTTGAGCAATATCAGGAACAATGCAGGAAAATCCAAACTTTAACAGCTGACTCCAGTCTAGTCGCTACATTAACTATAAATTGGTCCACTTAGCTCCATGCAGAATGGAAGCTAGCAAAGCAAGTCCCCTCCTTTTTTTCTGGTTAATTGTTCCGCGCCTTCCCTGAAGTCCTAAAGCGCCCCCCAGGGAAGGCCTACCTCACACTTTGAAAACCACTGGTCTAAAGGAATGTAGAATGATGCCTGATTTTGTTGAGCAAGAGGACAAAGATCATAAAATGAAACATTTTTATCTCATGAAGCCATGACCTGACTTCCTCTGATCTAAGCTCTCCTTCCTGACAGGTCTACATCACCTGCTCTGTCATCCTCTGTGAGTCCAGCAGTCCCTTCTCCAGGTGTGCTCAGGGCTGTCTGAAGGAACCGTCCCGCCGACGCAGAAGCACACTGAGCAAGGAGACAGTCGGACACTCCATTACCCAGGGTCCTCTGCGGTTTGTCCGCCAGGCTGTTCCAGAGGCTGCAGTGGATGAAGATGAAGTTATGATGATGAACAGCGGCACGTCAGATATGAAGAATGATGATGTCCATTTGATGATCAAGAATAACACATCTGATGAGATGATGAGGAGTAACACGTCTGCTAAAGGTCCATATCATCTATCCATCTACCTACCTACCTGTTGCCTGCCTGCCTGCCTGCCTGCCTGCCTGTTGCCTGTCTGCCTGCCTGCCTGCCTGCCTGCCTGCCTGCCTGCCTGCCTGCCTGTTTGCCTGTCTGCCTGCCTGCCTGCCTGCCTGCCTGCCTGCCTGCCTGCCTGCCTGCCTGTTGCCTGTCTGCCTGCCTGCCTGCCTGCCTGCCTGCCTGCCTGTTTGCCTGTCTGCCTGCCTGCCTGCCTGCCTGTTGCCTGCCTGCCTGCCTGCCTGCCTGCCTGTCTGCCTGCCTGCCTGCCTGCCTGTCTGCCTGCCTGCCTGCCTGCCTGTCTGCCTGCCTGCCTGCCTGCCTGCCTGCCTGTTTGCCTGTCTGCCTGCCTGCCTGCCTGCCTGCCTGCCTGCCTGCCTGCCTGTTTGCCTGTCTGCCTGCCTGCCTGCCTGCCTGCCTGCCTGTCTGCCTGCCTGCCTGCCTGCCTGCCTGCCTGCCTGCCTGTTGCCTTCCTGCCTGCCTGCCTGTTGCCTGGCCTGCCTGCCTGCCTGTTTGCCTGCCTGCCTGCATGCCTGCCTGCCTGCCTGCCTGTTTGCCTGTCTGCCTGCCTGCCTGCCTGCCTGCCTGCCTGCCTGCCTGTTGCCTGCCTGCCTGCCTGCCTGTTGCCTGCCTGCCTGCCTGCCTGCCTGCCTGCCTGCCTGTTTGCCTGGCCTGCCTGCCTGCCTGTTTGCCTGCCTGCCTGCCTGCCTGCCTGCCTGCCTGTTTGCCTGTCTGCCTGCCTGCCTGCCTGCCTGCCTGCCTGGCTGCCTGCCTGCCTGCCTGTTTGCCTGCCTGCCTGCCTGCCTGCCTGCCTGCCTGCCCACCTGCCTGCCTGCCTGCCTGTCTGTCTGTCTGCCTGCCTGCCTGCCTGCCTGTTTGCCTGCCTGCCTGCCTGCCTGCCTTCCACTTGCACCTGCCTGCCTGCCTGCCTTTCTGCCTGCCTGCCTGGCTGCCTGCCTGCCTGCCTGTTTGCCTGCCTTCCTGCCTGCCTGCCTGCCTGCCTGCCTGCCTGCCTGCCTGCCTGCCTGCCTGTTGCCTGCCTTCCTGCCTGCCTGCCTGCCTGCCTGCTTGCCTGCCTGCCACCTGCCTGCCTGCCTGGCTTCCTGCCTGCCTGCCTGCCTGCCTGCCTGCCTTCACCGCCTGCCTGCCTGCCTGGCTGCCTGCCTGCCTGCGGGTCTGACACCTGCCTGCCTGCCTGCCTGCCTGCCTGCCTGCCTGCCTGCCTGGCCCTGCCTGCCTGCCTGCCTGCCTGCCTGCCTGCCTGCCTGCCTGCCTGCCTGCCTGCCTGCCTGCCTGCCTGCCTGCCTGCCTGCCTGCCTGCCTGCCTGCCTGCCTGCCTGCCTGTCTGTCTGCCTGCCTGCCTGCCTGCCTGCCTGCCTGCCTGCCTGCCTGCCTGCCTGCCTGCCTGCCTGTTTGCCTGCCTGCCTGCCTGCCTGCCTGCCTGCCTGCCTGCCTGTTGCCTGCCTCTGCCTGCCTGCCTGCCTGCCTGCCTGGCCTGCCTGCCTGCCTGCCTGTTGCCTGCCTGCCTGCCTGCCTGCCTGCCTGCCCACCTGCCTGCCTGCCTGCCTGTCTGTCTGTCTGCCTGCCTGCCTGCCTGCCTGTTGCCTGTCTGCCTGCCTGCCTGCCTGCCTGCCTGCCTGGCTGCCTGCCTGCCTGCCTGTTGCCTGCCTGCCTGCCTGCCTGCCTGCCTGCACCTGCCTGCCTGCCTGCCTGTCTGTCTGCCTGCCTGCCTGCCTGTTTGCCTGCCTGCCTGCCTGCCTGCCTTCCCGCACTGCCTGCCTGCCTGCCCTGCCTGCCTGCCTGCCTGCCTGCCTGCCTGCCTGCCTGCCTGCCTGCCTGTTTGCCTGTCTGCCTGCCTGCCTGCCTGCCTGCCACTGCCTGCCTGCCTGCCTGTTTGCCTGCAGCTCCTGCCTGCCTGCCTGCCTGCCTGCTTGCCTGCCTGCCCACCTGCCTGCCTGCCTGGCACCTGCCTGCCTGCCTGCCTGCCTGCCTGCGGCCACCCACCTGCCTGCCTGCTGGCTGGCACCTGCCTGCCTGCAGGTCTGACACCTGCCTGCCTGCCTGCCTGCCTGCCTGCCTGCCTGCCTGGCTTCCTGCCTGCCTGCCTGCCTGCCTGCCTGCCTGCCTGCCTGCCTGCCTGCCTGCCTGCCTGCCTGCCTGCTTGCCTGCCTGCCTGCCTGTGCTTGCCTGCCTGCCTGCCTGCCTGCCTGCCTGCCTGCCTGTCTGTCTGCCTGCCTGCCTGCCTGCCTGCCTGCCTGCCTGCCTGCCTGCCTGCCTGCCTGCCTGCCTGCCTGCCTGCCTGCCTGCCTGCCTGCCTGCCTGGCTGCCTGGCTGCCTGCCTGCCTGTATGCCTGCCTGCCTGCCTGCCTGCCTGCCTGTTTGCCTGTCTGCCTGCCTGCCTGCCTGCCTGCCTGGCTGCCTGCCTGCCTGCCTGTTTGCCTGCCTTCCTGCCTGCCTGCCTGCCTGCCTGCTTGCCTGCCTGCCCACCTGCCTGCCTGCCTGGCTTCCTGCCTGCCTGCCTGCCTGCCTGCCTGCCTTCCACCCGCCTGCCTGCCTGCCTGGCCTGCCTGCCTGCAGGTCTGACACCTGCCTGCCTGCCTGCCTGCCTGCCTGCCTGCCTGCCTGGCTTCCTGCCTGCCTGCCTGCCTGCCTGCCTGCCTGCCTGCCTGCCTTGCCTGCCTGCCTGCCTGCCTGCCTGTGCTTGCCTGCCTGCCTGCCTGTATGCTTGCCTGCCTGCCTGCCTGCCTGCCTGCCTGCCTGCCTGTCTGTCTGCCTGCCTGCCTGCCTGCCTGCCTGCCTGCCTGCCTGCCTGCCTGCCTGCCTGCCTGCCTGCCTGCCTGCCTGCCTGCCTGCCTGCCTGCCTGCCTGGCTGCCTGCCTGCCTGCTTGCCTGCCTGCCTGCCTGCCTGCCTGCCTGCCTGTCTGTCTGCCTGCCTGCCTGCCTGCCTGCCTGCCTGCCTGTCTGTCTGCCTGCCTGCCTACCTACCTGCCTGCCTACCTACCTACCTACCTACCTACCTGCCTACCTGCCTACCTACCTACCTGCCTACCTACCTACCTACCTATTTTGATTTTAGACAAAGATAACCTGACTGAATACCGAGGTCTGTGTTTAAATGTTGATTTCATTTATCAAGAGAAAAAAGCCATCCAAACCTACCTGACCCCATGTGAAAAAGTCATCATCTCCTAACCCTAATAACTGGTTGTTCCATCCTTGGCAGAAACAACTGAATCAAACATCTGAAATAACTGTCAGTGAGTCTTTCTCATCACTGGAATGTTGTCCCACTCCTTTCTACAGAATAGTTTTAATTCAGCCACACTGGAGGGTTTTCCAGCATGAACGGCCTGTTTATGGTCATGCCAAAGCATCTCTGTCAGATTTAAGTCCAGACTTTGACTAGACCACTCCAGAACCTTCATTTAGTCTTTAGTCCACTCAGAGGTGGACTTGCTGGTGTGTTTGGGATCATTGTCCTGCTCCATAACCCAAGTGATCTTGAGCTTGAGGTCATGAAGTGATAGCCGGACATTCTCCTTCAGGATTTTCTGCTAGAGAGCAGAATTCATGGTTCTAGTGGTCCAGGTCCTGGTCCAGACCATCACACTCCAATCACCATGTCTGACTGTTGGTCTGATGTTCTTCTGATGAAATGCTGTTAGTTTGACTCCTGATGGAACGGGACATACACCTTCCAGAAAGTTCCTCTTCTGTCTGGCCAGTCCTCAGAATATTTTCCCAGAAGTCTTGAGGATCATCAGGATGTTTTTAGTCAAATGTGAGACGAGCCTTTGTGTTCTTTTCGTCAGCAGTGGTTTTGGCCTTGGAACTCTCCCATGATGCCGTTGTTGTCCAGTCTCTTTCTGATTGTTGAATCATGACCTCTGACCTTAACTGAATCAGTGAGGCCTGCAGGTCTTTGGATGTTGTTCTGGGTTCTTCTGGGACCTCCTGGATGAGTTGTCCATGCACTCTTGGACTCCTGGAAAAGTTCCCCACTATTCACAGTGTTCTCCATTTATGGATAATGGCTCTCACTATGGTTGGCTGGAATCCTACTTCCTACTTTGTCAGACAGGTTCTATTTAAGGGATTTCTGGATCCAACAGGCCTGGGTGTAGCTTGTAGACTTGAGCACAGCTTTAAAAAAGGTGGTTAAACTCAGTTTATTCATTATTTGATGATCGGAGACATTTAAATGTGAAAATTACTTTTTGGATGATAAAAACTTGTGTTCTGTTGTCTTTCAGTGGTTCCTCCATCACTTCCCACTGAAATTCATCCAAATGAAGAGGGCTGGAAGATAAAGGATCTCCTGAACACCAACGTCAGCACCATCTTCTTTGCCACAGCTTTCTTAGTGTCTCTGGTGGTGATGGCCGTGCTCATTCGTCACTTCAGCAAAAAGAGAAAGGCAGAAGACAGAAAGTCTCTCATCAGCTCAGGCTGGTAGAAAGTTAACAAACATAATCTCAGATTTATCTGCTATGGTTTTTTCTTCCTTCTCTCACAGACAGGGACAGGGGTTTTAAAGTTTGTCTTAATATGACACGTCTGTCCATTTTCCTCGTTCGGCCTGTTTCTGGCCATTAAACATCTTTTTTTTAAATTTTGATTTAAATAAAGGAAACAGGTCGAATAGCTGAACTTGATTCTGTGCAACCCAGAGGAATATAAATAAAGGTTTAATAAGGTTGTTGGGTATATATCACACAATGAGCCTTTCACATAAATGTTCTTGAAAAATTAAGGGCGAGCAGATATTGATTTAGTTGTTAAAAGAGCCTCATAAATTGTATTTCCACTGTAAGACAGAATTTTTTTTCACAAAGTGCAGAATACACCCAAGTAAACAGTTAAAATAACCTATTATTGAAAAGAAAAACAAAAGACTATATGACTTTCATCACAGGTCATTTAACCAACATGAATGTTTTTAACTAAATATGCAATTAATAATGATTAATGAGGGGGTGGAGCCTATCCCAGCTGTCATTGGGCGAGAGGCGGGGTCACAGGGCTGTCATATAGAGACAGACAATCAGGCACACTCACATTCACACCTATGGCATATATATATCTATATCTATATCTATATCTCTATCTATCTATCTATCTATCTATCTATATATATATATATAGATATATATATATATCTATATATATATCTATATATATATAGATATATATATAGATATATATATATATGTAGTCATGACCTGGCTCAGTTGGTCACAACAAAGAAAGGAGACAATACCATGGCAAAGTTTTAAACAAGTCTTTATTTTTCATATCAGATCAAATTAGACTAAATTAAATAATCAAATCAGGCAGTTTTATTAAACTGAACTAAAGAATCTAAAAAGCCAAATTAGACAAAATTAGATCAAATTACTTAAAGCCAGTAAACTCTTCATGTTTACGATAGATTAAATGTTTGATGCTGACTTGCGCCCCACATTGAGTAAGGTTGAGGGCCAAATGTGGCCCCTGGGCCACCAGTTGCTCACCACTGATCCACAGCATAACAAACATCAACCCTGCAACACTGAGGATTGTGCAGCTTCTGGAGCTAGAATTATCTCATTCTCACAACGACTAATCTCATTCCTGCAACTTTTTAAGCTGTTACCATGACAGATTTTTGCAGTGCTGTTTCTTTTCTCCCAGATGTCGCTGAGCGGGCTCTGATTCAAACAGAATTATAAAATGCATGTTGTTCAATGTTCAACAGAGGCCGAACTTTTTCAATAAAATTAAAATAAGCAGAAAAATGAAATTAATAAGGCCATGTTAATCCAAATCATAGACACAATCAAAAGCTCAGGTTTGGTCAGTTACATGTTAGATCAGGGGTGGCCAACCCGTCAGAGACCAAGAGCCATAAAAATTACTGTGATAATGCAAAGAGCCACATCCTGCACGTGGGCTTACAAATGCACTTCCTCTCTCACACAAACACGAAATGACATAATGAAAATCAATATATTTCCATATTTCAAAGCCAGATTTATAGCTCTCACACACAACTGAATACCAACGAATAGAGATACAGTCTCTCCTTCTCTCATACTGTCTTTCTTCACCCCCTCACACACACAAACACACACCCTCTCTCATATACTGTGTTCTTAACACCCCCAACCACACAAAGTCTCTCCCTTTTTCTGTCTTCTCCCCCTCTCAGACTCAGACTGCAGACACAAACTTAGTTAAATCAAGTCCAAATACGAAAATATAACTACAATATGTAACTAAGGCCTGAGTCACTATAACAGAATATGAAATGACTTTTGACTTACTGATGCTTCTTTCTTTCTCAGTGGGACTTCTGCCACTCTTTGCTCGCCACAATCCTATTCAAATCTGGCTTGTAGTCCGTTGTGGCCATTCGAAGCAGTTCTTTCATGTGTGTCAGTCAGTACAGATCTGTGCTTGGATTTCACGTGTTTCAAGGTGGAAAATAGGCTACAGACTCAAAAACGTATGTTAACCCAAACATTGAGAGTAACTTGAGCATTGCGGTGAAATGGCGCTTGAGATTTGAAACTTTGAAATGTCCCAACGACGTCTGGCATATCAGACAGAATGGCTTTCCATTATGTTCAACAAAGAAAAAATCCCTCTCTCACTCTACTAAAAACGCCCTGTGTTCGGCCTCATACTTTCACTTGGCTGTGCAGTTTTTCCAGCCATTTTTCGTTCTGCAATACTGCACTGTTGTCCTTTTCCTCCGAACTCCACGCGCTCTCACCTGCCCATGCGCACTCCACCTCTCTCACTCGCCCCACTCACGCCTGTTATATTTTTTTAAGAGCTTTTTGCACTCATAACAATGAATTTATTTTTTTATGAATGGATCAAAGAGTCGCACACTGATAGGCAAAGAGCCGCATGTGGCCCGTGAGCCGCGGGTTGGCCACCCCTGTGTTAGATGCAATGAAGTAAGTCGGTTTTATTCAGTTTAGCCACTTTCACAGAAAACGTTCCCAAAGTGCTTTACCACAGAAAAGGAAAAAAAATAAGCCAAATGTCATGAAAATTTGCAAAAACAGAAGAACTGTTGCTATTAGGGACAGACCGATCAAGGTTATAATAGTTTCAGATTTTTCATCAGTTTTTTTTTTTTTATTTCGTTGTCACTTTTTGTGTTCAATTTGAGTTTAGTTTTAATTCGTTTTTACTGCTGGTTTATTAGTTTAGTTTTTATTTTGCAAAATGCTTCGTTTCAGTTTCGCTTTTATTAGTTTTAGTGTTAGTTTTAGTTTTTTTGGCTACAGGTGAGGGCTGTCATAACATCATAACGATGACAATGACATTTTTTCGACATGCTTCCACACCCTTGTTACCTGATCTGATCAGGTGTGTCTAAACAAACAGCTTTGTTAAGCAGCACCACATGAAGAAAAAGCTTTAGGTTTCATGTTGTTGGCACAGAGAACACCAGCAGCTCAAAGATCACTCGACCTGTTTTGTTCTAGTCCTGGAATTTAACACCAGCAGTCATTTCTGTTTATGGGAAATCAAAACCTTTCAGTCTGGTTCTGCAGCATTTCTGCTCTTTCTCTGCCATCTTTTTACAGACGTGTTCAGCACTGATTCTCACATGTTAAAGGTTTCGTTTTGTGTTGTTAAACTTGCTTCCATACCTGTGCATGCTTGCATGCAGAATTGGAATTCAAGGTGGAAATAATTCTTTCTCAAATTGCAACAATCAGTCATTTATGATAACATAACGTATCTTTTTAGGGAACATTTTGCAAACCTTTGGCTTGTTTGCTTTAAATGAAGTCAATAAAAAGTTTCACTGTTGCTCTCTTCTGAGATGTTTTGTCTTCACTTCCATGAAAGCAAAAAAAAAAAAAAAAAAAAAAAACTCAGAGCTGGCCTTCAACCATCATGCCTGGTTTAGACTAGACTTTTTTAGCTCACGGTGGTTTAAGTCCAGTCATTCTCAGACCATTGACAAGCTTAAGATGGATCCAGCTGATGACAGACACCGAATCTGGATGATCCGTGGACTTTTAGACTTTACATTTACACTGCAGTCCTAGTTTGTGAGGCAGCAGGTGTGATTGTTTTTATTAAGTGCCTTTTGCAGAGTCCAGAACCTTCTACCACAGGGCAAAAGGATGAACAGTCCATGATGAGATGGGTAATTATTTTGATTATCCAGCAATTATATGTGAAACACTTTAAGTATAATTAAGATTTCAAATGGCAAAAGACATAATTGTTGTCCTCATCATTCCCATGAAATAATGTAAAATACTGAAGATCAATAATTTTCACTTCTTCCTTAAAAGTATCAGAAGATGTATGGTGTTTATTTTTAAGGTGTATAGAAAAAAGCAGAAAAACATTGTAAAACCATATAAAAGGTCGTTTTTTTTTTTTTTTTTTTTTTTAAAGGTTGGTTTCCAAAAAGAATTTTACATTTTTATTCCTTTGACCACAGAACAGTTTTTCATGTTTCCTCAGTCCATGTTAAATGAGCTTTGGTCCAGAGAAGTGTCACGGAATACATCAAAAATGAAAAACAGTAGGCCTTGTGCAAAAACGGGTCAAGGAGATCGTGTGGGTGCAAACAACCTATTAATATAAATGATTAAAAAAAGAATCAGCTGCAGAAAAACATGTACAATTGACGGAGGCGTCTCTCTCCCTCACTCTCTGAGCGGCAGCTATCAGTCAAATCTGCCATGTTTCAGCACCAGGGGCAGCTCATTTAACCACTCTAAGCATAAACATCACTTCACAACACAAAAACCTGCTTTTTCAGTTGAAATAATTATTTTTGAAACTGTACTTGTCTCACTATGTAGTATTCAGTAGTAGATATTAATCTGTTATTCCATCAGAGCTTGTCTGCAGAAACAAAACTTGTCAGACTTGCCTTGTTTTCTTTTTCTGTTGTAAAGACCTTGTTTGAGCTTCTTTTCTACATCATTTGTTGACTCCATCATCCTGTCGCTAGGCCACATCCTGATCCCGCAGTGTTTTTTTTTTTCACCGGCTCCTGTCCACAGCAAAGTTCAAACTGCCTGCTCCCGCGAGATTTGCGTTGGGTCCTGTGGGACCCGGTGGGACCAAATCCCAATGCAGCCCTCTAGTTCAAATCCCAGTCAGCACATAATCCATGTGTAGTTTGTGCCTTTGGGCAAGGTCCTTAACTTAAGATAAAAGAGTCTTCTAAATGGTATTATAACATCAGGAGAGCCAAATCCATTTCCTGAGAGGGGTGTGGTCAGAGGTGAAGTTACACAAACAAAAGTCCTGTACTGAAGTGTTTTGTCAGAAACAAATTTCACAGGTAGTTTTGGGGACCTCTGAGACCAATATGAGTTTGTCTTAAAAGTGTAAAATATGTCCCCTTTAAATGAGCTTTGGTCCAGAGAAGATGGTGGTGTTTCTGGATCCTGTTCACATATGGTTTCTTCTCTCCATGATCCAGTTTTAACTGTCATTTGTGGATGGCACAGCCAACTGTGTTGACTGATAATGATTTTTGGAAGTGTTCCTGAGCCCATGCAGTGATTTTAGTTCAGAATCATGCCTGTTTTTAAAGCAGTGGCCCCTGAGGGCCCCAAGATCAGGAACTTCAGCCTCATCCAGGTTCTCTGAATCTTTTGATGATATTATGGGGGGACATTCAAAGTCTTCACAATTCTATGTTGAGGAACATTTTTCATTCTTTACCCCTGGCTCTGCCCGTGGTCTTTTGTGGTTCTAGGTGACAGCTGTGGGCGATTTCCTGAGAGGACAGGAGAGGAGAGTCAGTGATGTTTGTGGTAGCCTGTGTGTGGGGCCTTTCAGTCTGAAGCATTCTTATACCATATGAAGATGTGGCTGGTAGTGACACTCTCCACAGGGCCCCTGTCGAAAGTGAAGTGGGAGGGGGGAGATGTGCACCTCTGATGCAGCACAGGAAGTGGGTCTTATGGACAGGCAGGATGTGTGCCTGGACCAGGTCAGGTCAGATTTAGAAAGCTGAATAAACAGAAAAAAGCCAGTTGGAAAAATGTTTCACTGAAACTCTTGAGGATCCTGAGTGAAACTCTAGTAGCACTTAAATAGTGCCCTCTAGTGGTATCATAACCATGCTGCACCATTCAAGAGGGACGTGATAGAAAAAAGGATGGAGATAAAACTGAAGTCTCTGTAAATGTCTCTGTGTTTTGATCAGACTGCACATGAAAAATCCAGAATTTTTCTTGAATTATACCTATTGATGCACTAATTTTGTGATACTACAACCCATGAATCAAATAAAAAATTTTATTCATTTTTATTCCAAACCCACACTTGATTTTAGGACAGGGAAACAGCACTGACACAAATAACCCTCATAAACTCTACCCAGCATCCATTATGTACAGCAAGGTGGTAATGTTGTTGCCTGTCCTTCCTGGGGCTGTTGCTGGACTAATTGCTGTAATATTGTGTGCCTTTATACAACCCCAATTCCATAAAAGTAGGGGTGCTGGCTAAAATGTAAACACAGAATAAAATGATTTTTAAATCTCATAAACCTTTATTTTATTCACAGGAGAACATAACATATGAGATGTTTAAAGTAGGGACAGGATCATGTTTACCGTTGTAGTAAGTGAGAAGGCCAGCCGATGGGAGAGCAATGTTGTCCCATTCTTGTCTGGTGTAGGATTCTAGCTGCTCAACAGTCCAGGATCTTCTTTGCGGGAATTTTTTGAATGTTTCTTATCGGCGAAAGGTCTGGACTCATGCAGACCAGTTCAGGATCCGGACTCTTCTTTTGTGAAGCCATGCTGTTATGATGGATGTGGTATGTGGTTTAGCATGGTCTTGCTGAAATAGTCAAGGCCTTCCCTGACAGAGACGTTGTCTGGATGGGAGCATATGTTGCTCTGAAAGCTCTCTCTACTTTTTCAGCATTGATAGTTCCTTTCCAGATGTTAGAGCTGCCCACGCCATAGGCACTAATGCAACCCCATACCATCAGAGATGCAGGCTTTAGACCTGAGCCAGGAGAACAAGCTGGATGCTCCCTCTCTTCAGTCCACAGGACACGGCATCTGTGGTTTCCTCTGACCACAGAACAGTTTTCCATGTTTCCTCTGACCACAGAACAGTTTTCCATGTTTCCTCTGACCACAGAACAGTTTTCCATGTTTTCTCTGACCACAGAACAGTTTTCCATGTTTCCTCAGTCCATGTTAAATGAGCTTTGGTCCAGAGAAGACAGCGGTGTTTCTGGATCCTGTTCACGTATGGCTTCTTCTCTCCATGATCCAGCTTTGACTGTCATTTGTGGATGGCACGGCCAACTGTGTTGACAGACAATGATTTCTGGAATGTTCCTGAGCCCATGTTCCTGAGAGATTCCACTTCAGAATCATGCCTGTTTTAATGCGGTGGCCCCTGAGGGCCCTGAGATCACAGGCATCCAAGTCATCACAATTTTATGTTGAGGAACATCTTTCTGAAATTGTTTCAAAACTTTTAGTTCTAATTTTATAGATTGGTGAACCTCTGCCCATCTTTCTTTTCGTTTCCTCTCTAAAATGCTCCTTTTATACCCAGTCATGTCACTGACTGGTTTCCAGTTAATTGCAAAATACTCCTCCAGTGGTTTTTCAGTATACTCATTACTTTTTCAGTCTTTTGTTGCCTTGTTCCTACTTGTTAAGATATGTTTCTACCTTCGAATTTAAAACAAGGTAATATTTTTCATGAAATGGTAAAATGTCTCAGTTTCAA
Source organism: Cheilinus undulatus (assembly GCF_018320785.1). Classification (NCBI taxonomy): domain Eukaryota; kingdom Metazoa; phylum Chordata; class Actinopteri; order Labriformes; family Labridae; genus Cheilinus; species Cheilinus undulatus. The sequence goes on from NC_054865.1 coordinate 2,352,050, forward strand.
CATCGGATCTATTGCTTTTGTTCCATTGTGAATAAAATATGGGTTTTATGAGATTTGATGATCATTGCATTCTTGTTTTGAGTACATTTCACACAGCGCCCCAACTTTTTGGGAAATGGGGTTGTTGAATAAAGGTCTATGTACAATTTAGAAGACTGAAAAACTATAATGAACAATATACATAAGGAATCACAATGGATTGTGGGATATGTAGTTCCTCCATCAATGTTCAAAAATATGTGTACAGTCTCATAGCTTTGCCTTTTTCTCTGGTTGGCACGGTTCCAGGATTTTAAGAAATGCAAATGTGTGACTGAATGGTTAATTTACCTCCACTGAAGAAGAAGTCAGATGGGGGCAGGAGTGAAAACCAGTGGTTACACTGCAAATTATTTGGTGCTTACCAAGATGTATAAACTTAGATTAAGACGTGTTGGATAATTTATCTTGTTTTCAAAGTTAATTTCTCATTTTAAGTGTGTAACTTTAAAGTATAATCTAAAATCAAGCATGATCGTATCTTTTTTTCTCAATTAGTCAGGAAATCCTTAAACTAAGTAAATAACTCTTAAAATAAGCTAGATTAGTTCTCCCACCCACAGTCTCATCAAAATAGATCTTGTTTCAAGATTCAGTAACAAACTCAAGTTGCTTGATTTAAAAGTCACACAAAAAGCATAAATAGAAAATATGATTGCTTACTATTCCACGTTTTTCTGTTATTTGCTCAAATCACTCACCGGGTTGATCTTAGGTCTATTTTTACTCTACAGAGGCCTGAATTTTAAAAGATACTTTAATTAAAATGATGATTTAGAACTGAGATGGTTGAGAGATAACAGAGCATGATTAGGGGCTCGGGGCAACGACACTAGCCACTCTCCTCCTCATAGCAAAGCCACACATATATCCCAGAGATTTTGTGTTTGCTTGTGTGTTGGCGCACAAAGCGCGCATGTGTGTGTGGTTGTGTGTGTGTGCAAAAGTTACATGCATGTGTGAATCTGCACAAACTTCTCAGCCTCATGTTCCAGTAACTGCTATTAAACTCTGACCAGTAACTCTGAGTAAGAGAGACAGACACACTGTTTGATTAGATTGATTTTACTGTTTCTTTGTATCACAGCCACGTCCATTTGTAGTCATAATGTTACCTCAGCTCATAGGGAGAGGCAACACCACCAGGTATATCAAGACGACAGCTGAAGCTCAGGTGCCAGGTGATCAGCATCAGCTAATCAGGTCACACATGACTAAAACACATGAATAAAGTCTCCTGTCATGTACAGTGTTTCTCAACCATTTCACCGTGTCAATGTCCAGCTACATGCTGCTTTGGCCTGGACTTGGACATGACTTTGTAATGATAAGTCGGTTCTATTGTCATAAATGACCCTGCGATGAAACCGGCACGGCCCCCCGAGCCCCTCTTGCGATTTCGGCTTGTGGAAATTGTCTAGTTTTAAATTTAATCCTCTTTATTTTTTTGGATTGTCTTAATGCTTTGGCATTAAGACCATGTTTTTTGTATGATGATTACCATTTGCTCTGCAGTGCAAAGGTAATGTTAAAATTAGGGCTGTCAGTAGATTAAAATTTCTAATCACGATTAATCTCACAAATTCCACAGTTAACTCACGATTAATCACAAATTAATTGCACTTTTTTGTCTGTTCTAAATGTACCTTACAGTACTATTTCTCAAGATTTAAATACCCTTATCAACACAAGTGGACAAAAATGCTTTCTTTATGCAAAAGTTTCTTCATGTCAACAACTCAAAACAACATCAGATAAAGTCCAGAAAATTCTCTAGTCTGAGCTCAAAGATACTGAACGCTGCAAAAATCTGCTGAGAGCATAACATGGTAAACTCAAGCCACAACAGATGGAGATACTGACCTTAATGTAACATTACTGAATAATACCACAATGTAGAGTCAAACTTTAGACTTCTAGAAGTTAACTCCTCTGTTCTCAGCAGCTGAACACCAAACAACAGATCTCATCATCACACATGGACATAAAGAAGTCAAGTCTCTGCTGAGAGCTCAGCAGTAAGGCACAGACACATCTAATGGTGTTTCACTGTTCTGATGTGAGTAAGGTGGACACATCTGCCCTGCTCAAGAGAAAAAGCAGGTAATTACTTAAAAAATGTCTGCTATTATTTATCATATTTTTACTTTCAAACTAAAAAATGTAGTCCAAATGTAAAATAAATGCTGACAGTAAGAAATGACTGAGAACTTTTAAGGTGTACTAAGAGGACTTAACCATCTCTTCATTCTTCAGATCATAGAAGAGCTACAGATTTAATCTATAACCATTTTTTTCTTCCTAAACAAAGGAGAGCCACAGTCTAATAATGCTTTCAGCTTCTATTCTGATACTCTACAGAGCTCATTCACTAACCTCTGCTCTCCTGTCACACACCAGCCTCTGCTGCTCTGTCTCCTCCTCCTCCTCATGATGCAGCTGTACATTCACCAGCATCAGACAATCTCCTACAGGAACTGCAGAGTCTTTGACAATTTTGCAGCATCTTGGTTGACTGTTATTTAAATTTGGCATTTATTCACAGTTCCAGTCGATCGTTTTAGTAAGTTTAATTTTTTTCCAAATACTTTCACTTTCAAGCAAGAGCTGCGTGGGGATGAGAGCGGACCTTTAGGAGACGTGATCGGACCAGTCAGCAGTCAATAGTGCAGCTGTGGTGCCGGTTCATGGCAGATATAATAGCCTGAATAAAAGAATAAATCATTCTGGCCCAAAAGTGCGTCGGCACACCGGGAAATGCTCGGTATGCCAGATAGTGAGTCCATCCCTGCAGAGTTGTCTGAGTGTCTCCATTGTAAACAAATCCAGCATGGCGAGGGGGGCGGCTCTCTGCATTAGCGGTGTGCATGGCTAGCGAGTGGTGTGGACTGTATAAGACTCTACGAACTTCCTGTAACTCCGTTCATGTCGACAGTAGGAGAAAATAACTTCAGTCTTATCTGACATGATCTGAAAGCTGAACCTGTCATTCAAAAGTCTCTGTCCTTTATCCATTTCTGCTCGCTTGTACTGCATCACAACGGCGCCGCTTCCTGGTCTGGCAAACTACGGGATGGGTCGAGGGTCATACAGAATGCGCATGCGTTAATCGTGCAACAAAAAATTTAGCGGTGTTAAAAGTAATTTCAGTTAACGCGATATTAACGCGTTAACTTTGACGGCTGTCAAGTTCTGCCTTAATTTGTGCGGTTTCCCCACTTGAAAGGATGGATAAGTTAGATGCAGATTTTAAACTGGATTCCACTCAAGCAGGTTCCCTTCTCTTTCTATCTTCATTTATTTGCAGTTGCAAGTGACAGACTTGGTTAAGAGGTAGGTCTTGAGATAGGTGAAAACCTTTAAATAACAGATTCACAAAAAAGAAGAAAAGAAAACATTATTTATAATGTGCATGCGCTGTAATTGCAAATTCATATCTTTAGCAGCAGAAACCCAACAAAATAAACATCTAAATAACCCACTGTGCATCCCTCCCCCTAAGGGTGCTAAAATAAGCATTTAAGTGCAAATAAAGTGATCTCTTATGATCCTGCTTCAATTTAGACAGTGTAACCAGTAAATATTTACATTAATCATGTTTTTAACTACTGTTTTAAACTTACTGTTTACAGTTTTTTAATGTCTGCATCTTAAATTTTTACATTGATGTTTAACACTTATTTAAACAAATCAATTTAGATACATGAAATCATGAAATGTTTTATCTTACATCTTGAACTCATATATTTTTAAACTGTAGAATGTTTTGATGGTTTTTATCTTTTACATTGTTTTAAATAAATTACTAAATGTGTTCAATATGAAATCCTTTCACATCCACAAATAATGCAATTATGTCTGAGCTTAATGAGACTCAAGGTAAATTGAGGCCCTTTAATTGCACTTAATAGTCACAAGAGCAATGTACTGTCAAACGAAATAAGAAAAACAACACCATAAGCACAACAACCACACGTGTAAATCATTTAAGCCACATGTAACTCTGGACCGACCCGGTGGCTAAATAAGCATTAGCAACATTAGCAATGGCAGCACCAACATTTTAAAGCACAACAAACCCCCCCCCCCCAGACAGTCTCTATCAAAGCTTGCCGTCTTACCGGCTGCCTCTCTGCTGTTCATAGACTCTCCACTTCCGCACAGGCTCGCCACGGGCAGGTTAGTTATCTTCTTCAAACTTTGTTTCTCAGTTTCATTCATTCATTCACTCATTGTTGGCTGCTCAGCTGATGCTGCGGGATGGTGTGCGTCGCTTTATATGGTCCGTGCTGTACGAACTCACCATGATGGTTCCTTCCGGCCGGGCAGATCTGTGGCTTTGCGTGTTTTTTTCTTTTCCCAGTTTGACTTCACAACAGCCCTAGTTAAAATGTCTTTGCTTGAACCATAAAAAGGTCTTGAATGTTGTCAGACTGATTTTGAGAATGTGCAGCAGCCCTGACTCATTGTTGATTGTGTTGACAGTTTCATAAACGGTGACAGTTATCATACTTGCCATCCTGATTGTAATTTCAATATAAACATTAAGATGTATGGTCTAAAAATATGGACTGGTTTTTATGTTTAATGGTTTGGTTTTAACATGGATTTAGACTCGGGTGGCACAGGGTTTAGAGCTATTGCCCCACAGCCAGAAGGTCCTTGGTTCGCTTCCTGGTCAGGGCCTTTCTGTGTGGAGTTTGCATGGCCTCCCCTTGAACATGTGGGTTCTCTCCAAGTGCTTCCCACCACCAAAAACATGCTTGTTAGTTGAAATATTAGAAATATATTTGCTTATAATGAGTATATTTCACTTATTTTTAGGCTGTAGGAAGTTCAGTTATAAGCAATCTCAGCTTAAAACTAACATTTTCTGCTTAGTTTAAGCCTTTTGAAGGATTCTGCCGACGCACTTATTTCTAGATTTAACAATCTAATTTCAAGATATCTTATCAAGTCAAATTATCTCACTGCGCTGGCAGATAATGTCACTTGATTTGAGAAGATTCAGACTGGAATCAAGTTTTTTTTTTCTTAAATTGAGAGAGATCAGTTAGTACATTTGGGTTTTAAATGGACCTGCATGCTGCAGTTATCACCAGAACAATTAGGATCCCTACACTTCACAGTAAGGCAATTTTTACCACAGGTGAACTGGTTGACCTGGAGAGGAGGTGATCCAGATCACTAGGGATTTAGTCCTGCAGACTACTTACCACAGGTCTAGAGGAGTCTAGGACTGAGATAAGAGGCTGGCTGAGCCTCTTTAACAGCTTTTCTCCTTCACTTTGTCATAAACATGCTTTAACACTGATATACTATAAGGCAAATAAACCTTGTGGGGTAAGAGACAGAGTAATGGTGTGTTGATCACACGTGAGTCAGCTTTTAGAGCCGACTCTTAAATGTGAGCAACAGGAGCTGGCTCCTGTTTAGTTGTTTCAGACAGACAAGGTTCTGGTTCTGGCTCTGGTTCCATTCTGGAGACTCAGAACTTTGGTGTTTTCTGGGGAACCAGCCTGCGTTCACACCAGTGTAAGCAGAACCAAAATGTACGGTCATGATGGACGTACATCCAGCTCCACTTGTGCCCAGGTCTTTCCTGCTGTCCTGGCATTCCCTCTTCAGTTTCTTGAGTTTACTAATTATTTGGTCTGGTGTTCAGGTGAACCCAGCACTTTGTCTCCCCAGCAGACCAGTTTCTCTCCATTTTCTGCTCGTCTTCACAACCTAGAATGGAATTCACCCACTGATAGGGGTGTGATGAGATCCCGTGCCACGAGATCTCGCGAGATCAAAACGCCATGAGATTTCTAGTCGTGAAAAAATCAATCTCGTGAGATCAATATTGCGCAGACAGTAGAAGCAGCAGCTCTCCTTACAGAAAAAAATACCAAACTGGAAATTATAAAAGATCACAAAGATGCCATGGAGACTTTAAAACTGTTCGTGAGTGAGCTAACGAAGAAACGAAGCTGATCCGGGATCCATTAAGATCCCTTCAACCCGCTTCAACCCCCACTGCCCCCCCTCCGCATGCGATACGTGGGGCCGCACATGATCCGCCTATACATAATAAGTTCATCATAATGGTCTGAAATGATGAGATTCTGCTGCTGGTAACCTGTGCAGTCTCCATGAGGAAAATACAGCTTTTATTTAGCAGGTGTATGCGCACAGACTCACTTTTAGTGTCGCTTTTTGTGACTTTGTAAGTTTGAGTCGCTGCTTCCTCATGTCTCATCGTCTCATCGTCAGTCACTCATCCATCAGCTGTTGGCTGTGCGTATCATCAGTCAGAAGCTTTACATGAGTAGCGTGACGGGCCGGTTACTGCAGCGGTAAACTTAGCAAAACAAACTCTGTTGGAGCGCCATAGAGTCCACTGTTAGCTCTAAAAATGAAGTTTTAACCCCAGTTAATCGTGCCCTGCTTGCTGTCTGACAGCAGACAAAGCAGAGACACTCACTCACCAACACACACACATAACGCTCATCTGTGTGTTGTGTCCAACACTGTCAAAGCTCATATGAGAAGAAAAGACCGCTAAGCGTTAAAATAATCCATTTCTCTAAATAACAGCAAACGTGTTATTGACAGAAATATTTCTTTTGAGTGTTTAAAATCATGATGTCCTTAAAAAGGATAAGAAATAGTTTAATTTTACTGATGCAGCTCTTTATATTTCAGTCTGTTGTAAACAGAGCTTAAAGTACTTTCAAAATAATCTGAATGCTTTTATTACATATAACTATATATAATATTAAAAATAGTTATTGTAATTGTAGCAACGAGAGCATAGTGTAGTAAATTAACAATTTTGTAGACTGTTAAAATGAAAGGTTTGATTTAAAGAACATTAAAATATACAGTTTGAATCAGAATTAGACAAGACATACTGTTTGGAAGCACTGATAGCCTATTCAGTACTTAGTTTAAACATTTCTGAATAGGCCTGAACGCTTTGCAATTATGACTTTCAGTTGTATAAAGGACATATTTTCCACCCATGTATTTTTTTCCAAAACAAAAAAAAAGTGTAAAATCTCGTCTCGTGTCTCGTGGGCCTAAATCTTGTCTCGTCTCGTAAGATAAGTGTGTCGTCACACCCCTACCCACTGATGATGTCCCAGTTCCCATAAAGAACCAACTATTTTTGGTTCCAGTTGAGAACCAACTTTTCAGGTTCAGAACCAATTTTTTCCCAGTTTGAACGCACTGGCCAGTTCAAAATTAGGTTCAGGAACCAGAACTGGCAGCCAGTCTGAAAAGCCTATTTGAGAACCAGTTTCCTTTCCTCCATTTTTGTTGTTTTTTAATACAATACAATACATTACAATAACTTTATTTATCCCCGAAGGGAAATTCATTTGTCTTTTAATCCACATTTTAAAATCCAGACTGGTACCAAAAGTTGTTGAGCTGAACCAAAGGAAGGATTTAGATTTATGATCACATCATTTTTCACCTCTTCTTGATTAAGCCCAGAAGTTTTGTTGATATTCAATAAATGATTGAACAAATGAATATTATTTAATCAGCTGCATAAAAGCTACAAATACTGTATAGGCTAAAAAATGCATAATGCTATTGTGTTACTATTGTTGTCAAAAATAACAAAAGATAATAATTTACAACTGTATCATGTACATCATACTGGAGCAGATCCTGAAATAAACAGCTCTTTATAATGAAGGGAATTTAAAATCAGCTCTGAATCAAATCCTGACCTGCAGAATTTGTATCAGATTGTGTTATAAGTAGGCATGCTAATATAAACGCTCGAATGCTTGTGATCAATCCGGAAAGCTTAACGTTTACCTCCTGGCAAAACGCATCTTTGCTAATGTTAGCAAAGACACTAACAACAACATGGGATAAACCCATGATAGCTAACATTGCTAATGTTAGCAAAGATGCTTAAAACAACATGGGATCAAGCCGTGGTTGCTAATGTTAGCAAAGATGCTAACAACAACATGGGATCAACCCATGATAGCTAACATTGCTAATGTTAGCAAAGATGCTTAAAACAACATGGGAGCAAGCCATGGTTGCTAATGTTAGCAAAGATGCTAACAACAACATGGGATCAACCCATGATAGCTAACATTGCTAATGTTAGCAAAGATGCTTAAAACAACATGGGAGCAAGCCATGGTTGCTAATGTTAGCAAAGATGCTAACAACAACATGGGATCAAGCCATTATAGCTAATGCTGCTAATGTTAGCAAATATGCTCAAAACAACATGGGATCAAGCCATGGTTGCTAATGTTAGCAAATATGCTTAAAACAACATGGGATCAAGCCATGGTTGCTAATGTTAGCAAAGATGCTAACAACAACATGGGATCAAGCCATTATAGCTAATGCTGCTAATGTTAGCAAATATGCTCAAAACAACATGGGATCAAGCCATGGTTGCTAATGTTAGCAAAGATGCTAACAACAACATGGGATCAAGCCATGGTTGCTAATGTTAGCAAAGATGCTAACAACAACATGGGATCAAGCCATAACATCAAGCTACACCGGTGCAGTCCAGCAGACCTGGACTTGTCCCCAAAATGACAACATCTAAGTTAAGTATTGCTATCACTAACGGGTCGCCAGAGACTGCAGACCATCGACATCGTTGATGACAAGGGGCTTCCAGACATCATCCAGTCGCCTCTGATGACCCGTACCACAGAACACCTACGAGAACTGCAGTCACAAGAATCCGTGAACTGTATGACAGCTAAAAAGACAGCTAAAGTGGAGCAGCTGGCCCGAGCTACATTTATCACACTGACCAGAGACCGCTGGACATCAGTCAGCAACTTCAGCTACCCCGGGGTAACAGCACACCTGATCATTCACTTTACAGCACAAGTTATTTTCTACCTGATGTGTTTGTCTGCTGGGCTCTGCTGCAGTTTATAAATATAATTGCTCAGTGAATTAAGACACTCTGATTTACAAATAAGTTTAAAAACTCTAGTTTGTTTAATATTTCTTCATTTAAATACCATACTTGTACTAATTTATCTCAAACAAAAATACAAGTAAATAGTAGTAATTTAAATGTTAATTTATACATAATAAAAATGATAATAATACATTTTTTAGTAAAAAGCACTTTCAAAGGGCTCTACATAAAGTTAAAATGTAAATAAGAATGTTTAAAAATCTAAAAATTACTAAAACTTAAGAAATGCTGTGATTAATCATGATTAATTACAGCATAGTGATGTGATTAACTTGATTAATTTTTTAATCAATTGACAGCACTAATTATGAGATATTATTACCTCTGTTGTTTTCCCTTTTTGGAGTTTTATGAAGAGAAAAGGTTCTTGGGATTGCCAAATTCTTTTATATTTTAATAAATCATCAGTGAATCAGATCCTAGCTTGTCCGTCGAGATCTGAACCGTGAATCTTGAAAAGGAGAGACTCACACCCATGACCCTGAAAAAGAAAATTGTAGCATCAAAAGCATCAAAGATCCTCATCATTGGCATCTGCTACGGCATGACTTCCCTGAATCTCTGGCACTGTTCCTGTTTGTGTAGCGTGTCCATAAACATCACACCCAGACGACTCCCATGACAGCAAAACACCACTCTGACTCCCACCTGCTGTTTATCGACTCTTTCATATCACAGTGATGTTATTACAGACACATTCAGGTTTTTCTTCTTCTAAGTCATTAGCATCAGCCTTTATGACATTCTGATCTATTACTGTCACCATAGCTGGCAATCAAACCCTTCAGTTCTTGGAACAAGCTGATACTCCAGTAAAGGCAGGGCAACTTGGACCACAACTTAACCTATATACACACGTGGACAAAATTTTTTGTACCCCTCTGTTAATGACAGAAAAACCCACAATGGTCACAGAAATAACTTGAATCTGACAAAAGTGATAATAAATAAAAATTCAATGAAAATTAACCAATGAAAATCGGACATTGCTTTTGAATTGTGGTTCGACAGAATTATTTTAAAAAACAAACTCATGAAACAGGCCTGGACAAAAATGATGGTACCCTTAACTTAATATTTTGTTGCACAACCTTTTGAGGCAATCACTGCAATCAAACGATTTCTGTAACTCTCAGTGAGACTTCTGCACCTCTCAGCAGGTATTTTGGCCCACTCCTCATGAACAAACTGCTCCAGTTGTCTCAGGTTTGAAGGGTGCCTTCTCCAGACGCCATGTTTCAGCTCCTTCCACAGATGTTCAATAGGATTTAGATCAGGGCTCATAGAAGGCCACTTCAAAATAGTCCAATGTTTTGCTCTTTGCCATTCTTGGGTGTTTTTAGCTGTGTGTTTTGGGTCATTATCCTGTTGCAAGACCCATGACCTGCGACTGAGACCAAGCTTTCTGACACTGGGCTGCACATTTCTCTCTAGAATACCTTGATAGTCTTCAGATTTCATTGTACCCTGCACAGATTCAAGACACCCTGTGCCAGATGCAGCAAAGCAGCCCCAGAACATAACAGAGCCTCCTCCATGTTTCACAGTAGGGACAGTGTTCTTTTCTTGGTATGCTTCATTTTTGCGTCTGTGAACATAGAGCTGATGTGCCTTGCCAAAAAGTTCCAGTTTTGTCTCGTCTGTCCATAGGACATTCTCCCAGAAGCTTTGTGGCTTGTCAACATGCAGTTTGGCAAATTCCAGTCTGGCTTTTTTATGATTTGTTTTCAACAGTGGTGTCCTCCTTGTCGTCTCCCATGAAGTCCACTTTGGCTCAAACAATGAGGGATGGTGCGATCTGACACTGATGTACGTTGACCTGGGAGTTCTCCTTTAATGTCTTTGGAGGTTTTTCTGGGCTCTTTTGTTACCATTCGTATTATCCGTCTCTTCAATTTGTCATCAATTTGTCATCATGGATCTTAAATTTCTGAATAATATGTGCAACTGTAGTCACAGGAACATCAAGCTGCTTGGAGATGGTCTTATAGCCTTTACCTTTAACATGCTTGTCTATAATTTTCTTTCTAATCTTCTGAGACAACTCTCTCCTTGGCTTCCTCTGGTCCATGTTTAGTGTGGTACACACCATGTCACCAAACAGCACAGTGACTACTTGTCACCCTTTAAATAGGCCGACTGACTGATTACAAGTTTGTAGACACCTGTGATGCTAATTAGAGGACACTCCTTGGTTGAACATGTCCCTATGGTCACATTATTTTCAATCTTTTCTAGGGGTACCATCATTTTTGTCCAGGCCTGTTTCATGAGTTTGTTTTTTAAAATAATTCTGTTTAACCACAGTTCAAAAACAATATCTGATTTTTCATTGGTTAATTTTCATTGAATTTTTATTTATTATCACTTTTGTCACATTCAAGTTATTTCTGTGACCATTGTGGGTTTTTCTGTCATTAACAGAGGGGTACCAACAATTTTGTCCAACGTGTGCACTTGAGGGAAATACAAGGAATATAACAAAGTAATGTTTTTGGAATTCAAAGACAACCTCAGAAGATGCGGTGTTACTGGCCGTGATGAGGGGAGAAGACGTCTGCACCAAACTAAAGGGACAGGTAACTACAACCTCAATGATGAAAAAGCTGGGGTGCTGTGCAAAAATGTAAACAAAAACAGAATGTGGTGATCTGCAAATCCTACAGACTCATATTTTATTCATAGTAGAACATGAACAACACATCAGATGTTGAATCCAAATCTTTATCAAAAGGGTGGTATAAGGCAGGCATTATTTTTGATTACTTTGCAATTTGTAATTAGTTAAATAATTCAGGAAGTCCTTTTGTATTGCACAAAGGGTAACTCAAACTTATTATATCATGCATCATATAATATCTTTTTTTGCCTAGTTTGTGTAACTCTCAGACAGAGGACACTGCCACGTGTAAAACTTGCTTTTGTTTGTCACACTAATATATAAGGTCATCATGTCATCCTGCAATAAATCAAAGAGAATCATTGAAACTTACAGAGCCCCAGACATGACATGGACAAAAAAAAATTAAATTGTGGCCACAATATAGCTATAACATGCGCACTAATTCATGGCCAAAAAAATACTAACTTGTGGCCACAAAATACTAATTTGTGGCCGCAATTTAGTATTTTGTGGCCACAAAGTAGGTATAATGTGGCCACAATTTAGTATTTTGTGTGCACATTCTAGCTATATTGTGGCAACAATTTTTTTTTTTTTTTTGACCATGTCATGTATGGGTCTCCGTAGAAATTCCCACTTGTTTGTTGGTCATTTTTCTCTCAGAGACGTTGGCGGGGCCAACACACATGTGGAATCTTACATAGGGTTGGCCTATACTTGATAGTTATCTAGCTAGTTTTCAGTTATAGCAAAGGGCAGCTGGACTTAATTGAGGTTGTTATAGCTCATTTTAATTTGATGGCAGCAAAAAAATCTCAAAAAAGTAGGGACAGGAGGAGCATTTTGCAACTAATGAAATTGATTGGCACCAGATCAGTAGGATGATTGGGTGGAAAAGAGACATTTTGGAGAGCATCTTTTGGGCAGAGGTTCACAAATCTGTGGAAAAACTGAGTCTAAATATTGTGGAACAATTTTGGAAAAATGTTCCTCAATGTAAAATTGCAAAGACTCAGAATATCCCATCATCTACAGTCCATAATATCATCAAAATAATCAGAGAATCTGGAGAAATCTCTGTGAGCAAGGGACAAGGCTGAAGGTCAGTATTGGATGCTGGTGATGTGGGGCCCTCAGGGGCCACTGCATTAAAACAGGCATGATTCTGTACTGAAATCTCTGTATGGGCTCAGGAACACTTTCAGAAATCATTGTCTGTCAACACAGTTGGCTGTGCCATCCACCAATGACAGTCAAAGCTGGATCATGGAGAGAAGAAGCCATATGTGAACAGGATCCAGAAACACCACCGTCTTCTCTGGACCAAAGCTCATTTAACACGGACTGAGGAGACATGGAAAACTGTTCTGTGGTCAGATGAATCCACAGATACCATATCCTGTAGACTGAAGAGGAGAGGGAGCATCCAGCTTGTTCTCCTGGCTCAGTTCTGAAGCCTGCATCTCTGATGGTATGGGGTTGCATTAGTGCCTATGGCATGGGCAGCTCTAACATCTGGAAAGGAACTATCAATGCTGAAAAGACAGCGTCTCTGTCAGGGAAGGCTGCGACTATTTCAGCAAGACCATGCTAAACCACATACCACATCCATCACAACAGCATGGCTTCACAGAAGAAGAGTTCGGGTCCTGAACTGGTTTTCATGAGCCCAGACCTTACAGAAACACATGGAGGATCATAATAGGAAAGAAGACCCAGGACGATTGAAACCTAAATCAGACAAGAATGAAACAACATTCCTCTCCCAAAAGTCCATCAACTGTCTCGTCACTTCCAAGATGTTAACAGACTGTTGTGAAAAGCAGAGGGAGGGTGTCACACAATAGTAAACATGGCCCTGTCCCTACTATTTTGAGATATGTTACTGCTACCAAATTCAGATTAAGCTAATATTTTTCATGAAGGTAAAATGTCTCAGTTTAATGCTCTATCCTGAATAAAATATGGGTTTGAAAGATTTGACAATCATTGCATTCTGTTTATATTTGCATTTTACACCATGTCCCAACTTTTTTGGAAATGGGGTTGTATGTCCATATTCATTATAGTGTTTACATTCTGAATTATACTGTTGTAATAATTTAGTAAGCATTTATAATACCGTATACTACAGCAGCATGTATTATCGTCACTGAAATGATGCTTTCTTCTGAGGGAAGTTGAAGTGAAGAGATGACACGTCGTTTCGTTCAAATCAACTTTTTGATGATTTTCTAATTTATTGAGATGCACTCTCATATTTTATCCACTTTTGGGTTTTAATAACTTTAACACAGTGAAGGTGGCGCCCCATCACCCTGATTTTATTCTCTATGAGGCCCACAGTAAAAAAATCAGGACACCCTCTACGGCATAAAAAGTTGTTTTGAGATGAGTCTTGGCGGTTTCATTTCTACAGTTTGACCAACTCAATTCAAAGGTAACAAAAGTATTTCATTAGTGACACTGAAGCTGCAGGCCTCCTCACAGATAGTTGAGTTTGAGCCAAAGTAAACTGCAGGTTTGGCTTTTTTCTCAGTCTGTGAAAACAAGCATCAACACAACATACAAGGAAATAACCACAGCCATCTGAGACTGCAGACCAGTGGGAATGCTCCCATTGTTTCCTCTAAAACTGTCTACGGTGCACCTCTGGTAACTTTTGGGGAAATATAATGTGACCATTACATGAAGAGCTGTGGTGTAAAAATAAACCCATGGGAACAGACACATGACCTTTAGAGATCCAAAAAGCATCCGTGAAGCTGTGGTTAAGTAAAACAAACCGGTCGATGCACTGACTGACGCTCTGGTGTATCTTGGTCTGCAGGCTCAGCATCCTTTGTCATGTTTTAAATATAAAACATGGTTATCACAGCTTAACTTTACAACTGACCATGATTTTGCTGACCTCCGTGGTCCCCCAGTTTGGCTGCGACCCAGAAAGCTCTCCCATTTATCCCCCCTTATGGGTGACCTTGTCTGCACACGACTATTCTTGAATGTTCATGGCTGTGTTCAGCCACCCTTAGGTACAGACGGGGTCCCCAGTCTCTGCAATCTTTATTTTGAGGGTCTCGTGCAGAAAAAGTTGAAAACCCCTGATCTAAACGGCCTCCTTGTGCTCACATTTTCTCTGCCTGTGCTCCTGCCATCATCCTCTCATTCAACTTTCTTCTGCTCGCTTGTAAAAAGTTCCTCTCTGCTTTTTCTCTTTGTGTATTCAAATCTTCTCCGTGCTGCTCTTGGATTTCTGATGAACCAGCCAAGAGAAAACAGGAACGGGATTGATCATTTCATCTGGAACTGCTGGCCACATTGCTCAGCACCGTCTTCATGATAAAACCTCTGTCTGTGTCTGTATGCATTTCAGATTCAGAGGATTAATAAACCTTTAGTCTCCTGCTGTTGTTTGTATGTGTGAAAAAGCAGATCAAGAGGATATGGGGATTTCTGTCTGAAATTCACACAGAATTTTAATAAGGGATCACATGAATATGATAGAATGATGACAATAATGATAGAAAATTTAGGACAGTTATTGAAAAACTACATCTAAAAGACTGATTTAGTGCATTTTGCCTTTATTTGAGAGATAGGACTGTGGATAGAGAGAGAGGAACCAGGAATGACATGCAGTAAAAGAGTCAGAGGCCGGACTTGAACCCGCATCACTTCCATATGGGGTGTGACCTAACCACTAGGCCCGATTTAAACGACTGAAGAAAGAACAACTCTAAAATGTTGGTAATCATCCAGCATTCAGACGTCTGCCGCTTCTTCTGATCCTGACAGGCATCTCAGTCAGTCTCTAAATGGATGCTACTATGATTGCTGCCAAATGCAGGGTTGATGTTTATTGTGCCAAAGGCATGTTGATCAAAACCTGATCTGTCACACCCACACAGCCTGGAAGTCTACACAGCAAAGTCAGCTCTGGAATCACTCTCCTCACCTTTTAAGTACTATAATTTTACTTTGATTTTTAGAAGGCTTTAAGAGAGTCTGAACTTTGATTATACATTTTCATTTCCCAAATGTCAGCAGACTTTAACTCATCTGTAAAACGTGCAGCAAACAGGAAAAGAGAAATAAAAGGGAGCCTGGCCTGCAGACAATGGTGGATCAAAAACCTTGATAGTTCTGCAGGATATTCAAAGTCTTCTCTCCTCCTCTCATTCATCCTCTAAACTCAGGGGCGGGCTCAGATTCAGATTTAGCCATTCCCGAGACCCTGGACACAGCCCTTCAGCACTTTAGCTAAAACTAGTAATAGTGACTGAACAAACATAGATGCATCTCAAAGAACTGATGGACATACCGGGCGACAACTTTGGATGGGCCTAATTAAGATAAAAATGTATCTATATAATCTACCTTTGTAAAGAAAACGCTGGAGATGTTTGAAAACTGTGCCTATGATAGAGACAGCCTTATGTTTACGGGACAAATAACCAGTCATATTGAATAACTGGTTTTACAAGCATGATCTGGCCTGACATGATTGCTGATGAGTAAGCATGTTTTAAAGTATTATTAGAGTTTTTTTAAAGAGAACTCAGCTTAAACAAAAGTATAAGCAAAAAAGTCTGATTTCTCACAAACTTTTAGGATGGGACAAATGGACTAGTGGCTGGGCCCAGGCCCATAAGGTGTGTAGCACCACATTATGTAATAACACCACATTATGTAATAATGTAATAAATTTTCAATTCATTATGTAATAACGTCGCAGTTTGTAAGCCACTAAGCGGTTAGGGTTAGGGCAAGGTAGTAGGGTATACCCTGGAGCCCACCTTAGGTCCAAGGGTCAAGGTTAGATGTTTAGTCTAGAGCCCTGAAGGGGGGTTAGGTTTAGGCATAAGCCACTAAACGGTTAGAGTTAAGGCAAGGTAGTAGGGTAGGGCATACCTTGGAGCCCATACTAAGTCCTATAGTTAGGGTTATTACATAATGCGGCGTTTTTACATTATGTGGCGCTACAAAGTGGTTATGGTTTAATTTGGTTTATTTTTTACAGTCAGTACAGATTTTACTGATAAAAGAAAAATAGAGGCTGGGTAGGAGATTGTCTACCAAGTTGTGAACATAGAGGCCATTACAGCGCTTTGTTTCAGTTGATTTCCTCTTCTGTTGACAAATGATTTTATTTTGCTTGATTTATTCATTTAAACTGTAAACTTTATTGAACACAGGCAATAAACATTACAGTGCTGCTGGAAAAATTAAGTGAACCCTTCAGCTGATGACATTAAAAAGAGCTCATTTGAGTCACACCTGAAGTCCAATCAGTTAAAGGAGACTTGAGTCAGGTGTAGAGCTACTGTGACTTATATATATAAAAAAAGTCTTTTTTGAGTTTACGCTTCACACAAAGCATCTGCTGATGTGAACCATGCCTTGCAAAAAAGGATCTCAGAAGACCTTTGACCTAAAATTGTTGAACTGCATAAGACTGGAAGGGGTTCCAAAGTCATCTCAAGGACTTTAGGTTTTCATGGGTCCACTGTCAGTCAAACTGGCGATACAGTGCCGTGGTTAATCTCCCTAGAAGTGTGTCCCCTGCCATGTTGACTCTAAAGGCACAACACAGAATGCTCAAAAAGGTCAACTAGAACCCTAGAGTAACAGCTAAAGACTTAAAGGAACCATTGGAGCAGTCAACATCTCTGTTCATAAGTCTACCATACGCTAAAGACTGAACAGGTATGGTGACCATGACAGAATGGCACAGAGGAAGCTGCTGCTTTCTAAGAAAACCCCAAAACAAACAGACAAAAAAAACCATCACTGCATGCCTGAAGTTTCCCTAGAAGCACCTCGACACTCCACAACACTACTGGGAAAAACGTTTGTGCACTGATGAAACTAAGGTTGAGTTGTTTGTGAAGAACACGCAGCACTACACATGACGTAAAAAGGGAACCACGTACTAACATGAGAACATCATCCTCACAGGGAAGTACAGTGGAGAGAGCATCAGGATTTGTGGCTGCTGCCTCAGAGCTTGGGCCGCTCACCATCATCAAGGGGAAAATGAATATCCAAGTTTGAAGGTATCCCACAGGATGATGTCAGTGTGGCTGTTTACCAGCTGAAGCTCAGGAGAAGCTGGGTGATGCAGCAGGACAATGACCCTAAACATGGAAGTAAATCTTCTACAGCAGTGTTACTCAACCCTGCTCAACCAAAGAGCCAAACTGTTGAAAAATACCTTCGCACGAGCCACAATCTAAGTGGTGAAAAGTGGCAAAAACAGCTTGAAGAAGCAATAAAAATAAGTTAAATGTGGCAAAAATGGTCAAAAAGCAGCGAAATTGGATGAAAGGGGCAAAAATGGGGAGAAAAAGTGGAAAAAGGGTCAGAGAGTAGCAAAAATGGGTGAGAAGTGACAGTAACAAGTTACAGGTGGCAAAAAATGGCCCAAAATTGGCAAAAACATAAGAAAAAAAAAAGAGAAAAGTGACTAAAATAGGTAAAAAGCAGTCAATAGTGGCAAAAAATAGGAAACAAGTAGTGTTTAATAGAAAAAGATAGCTGCCGTAAAAGTGGCTAAAATGGGTAGAAAAATAGGAAAAAAGTGGGATTTAATGGCAAAGGGTAGCTTTAATGGGGGAATTGGCAAAAAAATTTGAAAAAGGGCAAAAATGGGATAAAAGTGGCAAAAATGGGCAAAAATATGAAAAAGGGGTATTTTGAAAATCAAAGTTGGGTGTTTGATATCAGAACCAGCGTGGTGAGCTGACGGAGTTTCTTTATCCATTCACAAACTAAACGATGGCAGAAGCCTACAGCAGAGACCTGATGAAAGAGTCTCTGTGCAGAGACAGATTCAGAGCGAGCAACCACTGCGCACTTACTCATTAATCACAGATGGCACTGATCTCCATGTAGATATCTTTGGGGTTAATTTACTAATGCGTGATTCCCAGATAAGATTATTTTTGGCCAATGCTGTATATGTATTACCTTGATCATATGTATCATACAAACACCTGCCTGATCTGCAGTAAGAGAGAAACGCCCAAAGCGAGTCCCCCGCAGTTTGAGTTTTACTCTGGAGCGCTTCCTTGTACCACTGGACAGGGCTGTGTCACATGATTGCCTCTCATGCAGTATTCTTCTACACTACGTGAGAGATTTACAAGGGGACCAAACCTAAATAACAGACACAGCAGGTTTATGTCAGTTATTGGCTCTAAATGTCAGTTTTGATTATTTTTCAATTAATGGCCCAGCACTAGGTCAGACACATGGAGCGGGACCCAACCACCAGGCCATTTGCGTCCATCTCTCTCATATTTGATGCACATCTATGATAACTATACAGTATCTTGAGGGCCTGGAGCATGAGGCCCCAGAGAACTGTCTACCTTTGACCTGATGGTGAAACATTGTATGTCTTGACTGAACCAGGATTTTGGTCTGCAGGTGTTGTTGTTCCTCCATCTTTCATCTTTGACTTTTATTTTGCCTCTGCATCGCTGATAGTCAAGGCTGGAGGAGTTATGTAATCCATCCGTCTCTCAGTCCATCTGTCACTGTTGTGAGCAGGATATCTCAAGAACGCTTTACAAAAATATTTTAAGGTTGAACTGAAATCATTTTGAAAGTATGAGGTGGAAGTGAATGTGTGCAGAAGCATATAACCAGCAGGTGTTACTCGATCCATCTAGAAATTTGGCAGTGACACTCCAGACATGTAGAAAAAAACGATCTGACTGCATTACTTAGTGTCATATCACAGAAACACTGAACAGAGCCAGGAAGAGACACCACTGGTGTGAGCTGCAGAAGAACAATAAAAGTCTGTGGTTTCTGGCTGTGCCAGCAACACGGGTTGAGATGTTCGGCACGTGTCACTATTCTAAACTGACTTCAGGCGACAACATGCATCTTTTCCACCTTGAAATAGTCGTTCCAGAGTTGATCTCAGAGTATGACGACTTTTTTATAGTGTCTTTTCCACAGAACATGACATTTGCCTGTCTCCTGCTCCATGTAAATAAGCCGGCTGGCTGAGGTCGTCTCACCAGAGTGTATGGCTTTATGGCACTAGTTCACACAGTAGCCCTCCTCTGTTTGATTTAACAGCTGAGGTAGAAGATGGTGAGACTGAAGCCATACCACAAACATTTAGATTTTCTAACATTTTAACCACACATGATGACAATCACTGATTTTACTGTTTGGTTTTTATAGTGTGGTGTAGCAGGAGTGGAACAACACTAGGATCGGGGATCTTAGGTGTAAGGCCAATATGATACGCATCTCAATACAATGTCTCTGATCCGGTATATTAAAGATTCATGTGTGGCATTTTGTGATGCGATACAATAAGAATCACACCCAAATCACGATACAGAGCGATTCAGCATGATCTTATTCAACACAGTCCATTGAGTGATTCAAAAGAGGATGCTGTGCAATTCAATGAACTTGATTGTTTATTAAACCCCAAGACTTTTCACAAACTGGCTTTTCTCTTAGAGCCTGAGTGTCTGTTTTAAGTTTACAGTGCTGTGCCATTTTAGAACACTCACATATTTAAGTATCCTCAAGATAAACAGGTATATTTAAGTGCTGTATGTATGTATATATATATATATATATATATATATATATATATATATATATATAGATAGATAGATAGTCTCCGCTCTAATTCATCCCAAAGGTTTTCTATGGGGTTGAGGTCAGGACTCTGTGCAGGCCAGTCAAGTTGATCCACACCAAACTCTCTCATCCATGTCTTTATGGACCTTGCTTTGTGCTCTGGTGCACAGTCATGTTGGAACAGGAACAGTTGGTGACCTCTGCGCACCATGTGCCTCAGCATCTGCTGACCCCGCTCCGTCATTTTACATGACCTACCACTTGGTGGCTGAGTTGCTGTCGTTCCCAATGGCTTCCACTTTGTTATAATACCACTGAAAGTTGACTGTGGAATATTTAGGAGCCAGGAAATTTCACCACTGGACTTGTTGCACAGGTGGCATCCAATCACAGTACCATGCTGGAATTCACTGAGCTCCTGAGAGCGAGCCATTCTTTCACTAATGTTTGTAGAAACAGTCTGCATGCCTAGGTGCTTGATTTGATACACCTGTGGCCATGGAAGTGATTGGAACACCTGATTCCAATTATTTGGATGGGTGAGTGAATACTTTTGGCAATATAGTGTATCTCTTTGCTAAAGCTGATAGTAGTGGAAAATCTACTTGCTGTCTGCACCATTGCAACACATCCCCACCCAAACATAAAGAATCCCTCTCTCTGTGAAGCCTTCATTCTCTGTGACACTGTAAGGCTGAATATCTTTGCAGATAAAGAAAACAATAGCATCAGTTATTGGCATTGAGCGCATGGAGTTGTTAGCCAGTGGGGCATGGAAAAACGTATACTTGCTCACACTTTTGGAGCTAATCCAAGCTGGAAGCAGGGGCATTGGCAGACGCCTTCACGACAACACAGTTTCTCTGCTTCAAGTGAGTAATCAGATTAGTCATACTGCCTGTGTATTTTACAGCAACGCAGCACATTTTGCAAATTGCATCTGTCTTGTCAAGTCATCTGTCTCTCTTGTAAAATCTGTAGTGTTGCCAAACTTTAGATTTAAAACTCAGAGGAGGACAAATTCGCTCAGGGTCCGACATGTTTGTTTAGCTTACTCCTCATGGTCCTCTTCACTAAATCTGGTATTCATCTGCAGTGCATGTATCACAGTGCATCCTAAGAGCTCATACGGTAGTTTGTAATGTACACATCCGCCAGTCCGCTGCCCACATTATGTGGGTTGAAGAAATAATGCCTCCAAAATGGGTTGATAACATTTATTAATAGATGTTTTAAAAAAAAAGTATTAAATGGATGGGATTGTATTGATACAAACATTTAATAGCTGATGCATCTCGGTGTCCTTCCAAAATTGCATTCACTCCCAGCTGCTCTACCGGTACACTCACATCGTGCACACGCGTCACCGTGTATCGATACAGATCGGTTAATCTTCTCATCCCTAATCAACCCAAAAAACACACAACAGATTCTGTTCACCGACCAGCCGAGTCTCAGCGTGGTCTCTATTCTCAAAATGCTAGATCTCACATGGTCAGAGATCCAGGCCAATATCGGCATGATTATTGTGTCTTGTCTGTATAGGAAGAGGAAAAGCGAAAGTGAGTAAGTTGATGTCTACTCTCTAATGTACAGAATCAGTGCTCCATGGCCCTCAAAAGGGGAATTTCCAGAGGCATCAAGATTTGAAAATTACTGCATCAAACTGATATTATAAATAAATGTAGATTCAATGCATTTTGGTCCTTTTGATTTCAAACATTTTTTTTCAGTCGTTCATAGTAGAGATGTCCCGTACAGTCATCATGTCTGTATAATGGTCAGTGACTGCTAATGAAGTATCAGGAACTTGAAGGGTTGTCCTATTTTACTGCTACACTGTAAAGATGAATAACAAGGCACAAAGTTTCACAGCTTTATGGAGCTGAGGGGACTAACTAAATATTTAGTTAAGAACACGCTCAAAGCAAAAATGTTGGGTTGGTTTTGCAGCAGATGTAAAGGTTTCAGTTAGCACAACTAAAGTAGTTTTGTCAACTATTTAAGTTGAGCCCCAGGAAATGTTAGCTCAACTTATATCTTTATGTTCACTTGGAATACCTTACATAACTCAAGAAACTCATTATGTGTTTAATCAACTGGTTCAGTTATCAGAAGTGCACTGAATACTTCAGAATCTGTTCACCAAACTTTGAACAGGTTTTTTTTTTTACAGTGTTAACTCTGTGACTCTGTTTTCAGGGACAAGGAGACATCCGAAATAAAAGGGCTGGATTAAAAGCTCAGAATAGGAGTGAGCCCCTGTGTGTATTTCCATGACGGTAGGAAACAGAGAAGTAAAGCCCATTTCAGACTGAGTGTGTGACACATTTTCAGTTTGTTTGCATGCCAACAGGTCAGGGCTGTCAGACTGTCTGCATGTGGACTCGACTCACAGGTGTGGAGAATTTAGAGATCCAAAGGTCTCGCCTATTATTTCCTGCGTGGTGTGCATGGTCATGGACCATTGTAAACAGGAAAATGATAAATGGAGAGCCGTATTTACCTTGTTGTAGCACACATGCACGTCCACATTGGTAGAATATGTCCATGTCCCATCCTACCAGGATTCAAACCAGGAACTTCTGTGCTGTCAGGTAACAGCACTAAACCCTGCTTTGAAGAGCTGCTGTGCTCTTAACCACTTTATTTTTTTTATTATCATTGTTGAACATGGTTATTTCATGCATGATATAATGAGAGACATGTTGTTACATGAGCTGGAAGCATTTTCAAACCCAGAGGCCATAACTTTGTCAGACAATAGTCTGGTTGGTATCTGAGATAACATGACTAAACTCTGACTCACTTCCTTTCGTAATACGTCATTTAATGCTTCTGTCTTTGGATGTTCTTAATGCTATAAATGTTCTGTTTTTACCTCTGTAAAGTGGTTTGAATTGCTCTGTGTTTACTCTATAAAAAAACTTGTCTTGCTTTAACATTCTTATATTAAAATAACCAAGCAACAGTTCACCAGTCCAGCTAATGACAACTTTCCTAGATGGCAGCACCATGAAGCCCGTCTGAGCTCCAAGGAAAAGTGGTAGACCACAGTGGCGGAGCCAGACAATTTTCATAGGTGTGGCCAGACTGAGACCAAAGCTCACACAGGGGTGGCACAGAAACGGATATCTTTTTTTTTGTTTTTCCCTATCTGTGACCTCTTCAATGGCGGCAGGAAACAGAGCTGCAAACTGTGACTGCAAACAACCTATTAATGATTAAAAAAAAAAAATCAGCTGCAGAGAAGCACGCACAATCACCATCGACGGAGAGCGTCTTTCTCCCTCACTCTCTCTCCCTGAGCGGCAGCTGTCAGTCAAACCTGCTGTGTTTCAGCACCAAGGACAGCGCAAAATCAGCACCAGCTCATTTAGCCACTCTCAGCATAAACATGACTAAACATTCCCTCTGTCTCTCATCTTAATGCCTTTTCATTCCAAGATCTGTGGACTGATCCACAGTTCACAGCACACACGCCCATGTTAGTAGGGATGTTAACCATATCTATGCCAAAAAAGACAGCAGAAAGGCTGAACCCAGAGCCTGCAGCTCACATGACAGAATTCACTGAATGATCTGCTGACAGCTTGTTTTTATCTCATAATAAAGCTATAAATGCATCCAAACATAATTATGGGCTGCAAAAATAAAGAGCTCATGTTAAGGCATGGCGGACAAATTTATAGTTAAAACATCGTCTTACCTTAATATAGCAATATGTTACACTTTGACATGGATGAACTGCTGTTTCGCTCAGCTCTGTCCCGTTAGTCCTACTGTGATCCAGGTATCCAGTGATAGCAGCCTGCTAGCAGATGTTGCTAACTCTTCATCTCAGCTCTCATCTACCTGTACAGGTGAGCTCTAACTCAGTGTCTGCAGGTGCATCAGCTGTTGTTCCAGCGACTGCTGCTGATGACTCCTGAGTCTCAGCTGATTTTATCTGTACTTTTATAAATGTCCGTTTGTCCACTTTGTTAGCTGAAATTAACTCTCACTGCTAATGTAAACTTTGAAAACAGTGCTTTATTGTCTGTGATTGGTCCGCTGTTTACCGATATGATGCTTTTATGCACAAATCAGGATGTGATAGGCTGATACGACGCTTTTTTTGTTTAGCCTGCCTACCCATAGGCTGCAACATACAGTCACACACAGTCGGGACTCCTCTACACACAAGAAAACTAACATGCAATGTTATGTTTACACACACTTACAGAAATGTATTATGCACCCGCCAACCCTGGAGGTGCTGGATCCAATCAAATAAGTGCCAGTCACAATCTGAGAGGTGCAGAATCTTGTTCTGGAGGAATCCGCCCTTGCGTCCTCCTCCTGTACCTATCTTCACTCAGAGCGCACACGCACAGCTTCTTCTTCTACTGTAGTTGTGTTGGTGGTTGACAACATTCACGTGTTGAGTGTATTACTGCCACCATCTCTTTGGGTGATAACTATTTGTTTGAGATGCGCTGTCCATATGGGAACACCTGCATCCAAAAATGGTTCCGCATAAAAGTTGCCGGTAAAGTGTGTGTGTGTGTGTGTGTGTGTGGGGTCCACCCTGGCTCCACCCCCAGTAGACATTCAGCAGTGGTTCTGAACTGGTGGGTCAGGACCCAAAAGAGGGTCACAGAGTTGTTTCCAGCTCCAAAATCTTATGAGAGGTAGGTCAGAAAAATGAATACAGGCCAATGTGAACAGCACTGATCTGATGCACATGCATTGACTTTATCAGTTCATTAAGTGGAGAACATTTCAGCTTTGGCTTTGGGGCGGCCTGCACATCGGCAGTGTGCCCTTTGGGCTTGGCTTTGACATAGGGAGATGGAGATGGGGCAGACAGATCTAACCTTGCAAAGCAGATGGATACGACCATATCTGTGTTTCTCACTGGTGAATCCATTTTGCAAAGCTCCCGTCTAAACTGTTTGGGACCGGTTAGAAAGTGACAGTACCAATCAGCGATGAGGGGCAGTACTTTCAGGCGTGGCGGAGTCGTGACATAAGCAAGCAGCAGCAAGAGACCGGTGCAGTTATGGAGGAAGAGATTAGCGTGGATGCTGCTAAAGCACCAGTTTTATCAGAACTTAACGACATTTCTTCATTAAAAGAAGAACAAAGAACAGCAGTGAGTTGTTTTCTTTTCAGAAACCACAAAAGTTGTGTACTGACATGTCTACAGTTGCCATGGTTTATGTTATGCAGTTCTTTATGGAGTTTACTCCTCGGTAGCGGCTACATCTCGTTTTTTGTTGCTCTGATTGGTCCGTAAAGATGTGACAGACAGAACATTCATCCAATCACCCTCTAAGTTTTTTTTCAAAGGCTCTGACCTGTACCAAAGATTGTCTATCAGATGTTTTCCAAATTGATGTGTGAAACAAATCCATCTGCTGGGTCAGGTTATGACGGATCATTTGTCCTAAATTCAAAACCTGTTCTCATTCTGAAAAGACAAGCCCATCAATAAATACTGTACCCTTCACCAGCTGAATGTCATGTAAAGTGATTGATAGCTTTGTAAAAACTATGCAAGTAGACCAACAGGTTTGGAAAGAAAACACTGATGGGTTGGCAGATGAGCACGCTGATAAGGTGGCAGGCTGACAGACTGACAGGTCCAGGGGTGATGACTAGGGTGGCCATATGTCTGGCACCACCTCAAGCCGGATGTTTATTTGTCCTCCTTTTGGGGAATGTAACGCAGCATGTTGTCCATTTCTGTCTTTCTCTGCACATCAGTCCAGTGTTTGTATGTTAGATATAATCCTGGTTATGTATATACAATGTTGACCAAACATAAACTTTACCTGGCCGTCACACACTAGTAATATATTTTTGGAGATTGGTGCCATCCGTGATAAAGAAAGTGCATGCAGCGTCCGCTCGCTCTCCCTCTCTCTTTCTCTCCTGATACTAGCTAAACAGAAACTTTCATCAGGTCTGTCCCATAAATTCCCCCGTTATTCTGCAACCTCTCTTGTCAAACATCAACTTCTATCGTTGTTTAGTTTGTAAATTTATGATAAAACTCTGTGAAGTTCCCACACTGTCGAACTTCCTGCTGTTTTAAAAACCAGAACACTGAAGCAGAAACAGAGAGGGAGAGAAAGAAGCAAAACGAATGAGCTGCTGTGTGTGTGTGTGTGTGTGTGTGTGTGTGGGGGGGGCAAGATCAGCTGCTTTATATTATTTTTATTTTGAGAAGACCCCAATAAAACAGAGAGCTCATAAAGTGGGATTAATGTTATGATGAAAATAATTAACCCATAGTGACCACTTTTTTTAGCCAGATGGAAATTACAAATATCCTTATTATTGCAACAAGGAATATGATCATTAAAATCAATGATAATTTTACTAAGAACTGTGTCTTTTACATGTGACCAACTCGGGCTAGATTACAAAGACTTTGTATTTCTGATTATTTTACTAATATATCCTTTAGCTATTTTAAGATACTTCTGAGGATTGTTAACTGTGTCTGTTGGGGTGATAGTGGGGGGCCTCATATCAAAATCTGCTTAGGGCCTTTGGCCAGGGGTGGTCCTGGATCAACTTGTCCTTCAATGTGTAGAGTATCTCAGAATCACTGTATCATGATGCCATCGCTGTCATAGACAAAATTGTATTGTACAGCTTATTCTTGCTTTACTAAGTGCCTCAAAGTGTCCTCCTTTTTGGTGCTGGGGAAATGGCCACCCTAGGACAGGAATAGGATCGCCATAGATTCAGCTTGACAGTAAATATTTCAGGAACTATGAAGTTTTTGACTTCTGGTTTTCAAAAGTGAAACATGGGCAGCTGTAGCTCAGTGGTAGAGTCGGTCATCTCTGAGCTGAAGGATTTGGGGTTTGAGCCACATGTCTAAATCTGAATCCCAAAAAGCTCTCACTGCTGTGCCAGCGAAATGCTCTGAACAACAGTCGGCCACTTTGCACAGCAAAGATATTTGCAGAAGCTTAAAAAGCAGAAAGATAAAGTTTGTTTGACGTGACAATGTGACAGGCTCTTCCTTTAATTAAGTGCCAGGATATGAGACATTGTACAGGATTCAGTGTCTCTATAACCTGACATGCCAGATGGATTTGTTTGTTTGTGTGATTGGATGAACGTTCTGTCTGTCACATCTTTACGGGCCAATGAGAGCAACAAAACACATTACATAGCCGCGACTGAGCTGTGCATGCGCAGCTACCGAGGAATAACGTGAACCATGGTGACTGTAGACATGTCAGGACTCGACTTTTGTCATTTTTGAAAAGAAAACAACTCACTGCTGTTCTCTGTTCTTTTAACAAAGAAATGTCGTCATGTTCTGATAAAACTGGCGCTTAAGCAGCATCCACGCTAATCTCTTCTGCCATAACTGCACCAGCCTCTTGTTGCTGCTTGCTTATGTCACGACTCCGCCACGCCCGAAAGTACTGCCCCTTTGTCGCTGATTGGTCCTGTTGCTTTCTAACCGGGCCCAAATGGTTCAGATGGGAGCTCTGCAAGATGGATTCACCAGTGAGAAACAAGGAAGCAAGCGTATCCATCTGCTTTGCAAGGTTTGCGTTTCTACCAGTTCCTACAGAAGTAAATCTGTTGTGCAGACAGGAGTTTCATTGTTTCAACTATTAAAACGTGGACTCGAGTATCCTGGTTTCTGTTTGTACGTGTCAACATGATCAGAAATCAGGATATTCATTCTAGTTTTGAGAAACCTAGTCTTACCACCTGGAGAACACACACACAAAAAATGGATACTCCGACTGCTTCCACCTTCCCATTCTCAGGGAGAACTGCTTTAATTTAAGCTCTCTCTTTTCCATTGTGATCACAATAGATTGGGGAAATTTTATGTTAGAAATATTTGAATAGGTAAAAATTGCATTGAATATTTTTCCAAATATTCCCCACAGTACCATGGTTCTTAAACCACTTTCTGCTAGTTTTGGCTTCACTGTGGGCGGGTGAGAAGGACATCAGTATCACATAAAGCTTCTCAGCAGATGGAAGCATGAAGGGCTCTAAAATATCCTGGCAGAGAGCTGAAAACACTCTGGGCTTCATAAACACACTGAGTGGACCAACAGCAGCAGATGACATGGTGAAACTGAAAACACTGGACTTCAAGCTACTTGTTTTATTTTTGTCTAAAAAGAGGAGTGTGATTATAGCCCATAAACCCTCGCAAAAGTCCTCTGCTATCAGTGAAACCTCACCTGAACTTTGTCCGCTTGCGTGCTCTCCACTGCTTTGTAAAGAAGATTTAAGAAGATTAAGGAAGATTTGTGGTGTAAGATGAGCCACTCCCTCAACAGATTAATTGCAATAACACAAATGTGCACGTGTACAGAGGAACCACCCACTGGCAAATGAAAGCATGTGCTGTTATTTTGGTCTATAAATCAGTGTGATTTCAAGAAGGCGGGCCTAAAACAATAGTCACTCAAAGTTGCCCTCAATAAAAATATCTAGGTGTGGCTTCCAGTAAACCTAAAGGAAAAACTAGTTCACATGTTTACCTACTAACCTATAGTAAATGCACTTGTAAGGCGCTTTTCTATGTGACTACTCAAAGCGCTGTTACAGCCCAGGTCACATCTACCCGTTCTATTTCAATCCACTTTCTTATTGTATGAATGAAGGGTAAGAAAAATAGATTATTAAATACTGTACAAATTTGATCAACAACCATACAATTTAAAAGACAGGGAAAAATTCAGAGAAAAAAGAAGATGGTCTAGCTACAGCATGAGTCTGTTAAGATTTGAATATTGGGAAAGTTTTGTTTTCTGGAGGTGACGCAAGAGACTCTCGGTACAAAACAGAGCTCTAAAACAAAAAACTATGGTTTTTATGGCCTAAGGCCATCAATCGTATGTTATATGTTATCAATAAATAAAGGAAATATTGAAATATCAGCTGGAGTTCAGTTGTCCACAACTGTGCTGTTAACTGCAGCAGTGATGGAGGAGACCAAGAATACTGTCTCCTAGTAAAAGTGCAGATAGTTTGATTGAAGTTTTCTCAGGCAGAAGTGAAATTACTGGTCTATAAATCTGCTGGAGTAAAAGTAAATCATTTGATACTCAAAAAACTAAGTTCTTAGAAATGTTTTGATACCTGAGGGGGTTGAAAAGGAAAATATTATTTTCTTTATGTAAAGAAATTCACAAAAGTATATGAATCTCCAACTACTGTATACCATGAATAATTTAGGCACAAGTAACTTGATAACTTTCATATTGCTTGGAGAAATGTGAATTTGTGCTTGTGCACACAGAAACACCCTTCATAAGTATGTGGTTGGAGACACATGTTGATGGGACGCTGTTTTTGTCAGTAAATCACTGACTTAAAAAGGAAGATGTCAATAAAACTATCAAGGTGAGGCTCCCAGTAAACCGCACTCTTGTTTACCTATTCACCTATTAATGTGGAGTGACAAAACTAGATTAGTAAATACTGTACTGATTTTAGCAACAACCATAACATGTAAAAAACATGACAAAATTCAGGAGCTGATATATATACGTATGTATATATATAATTTATATAGTCTAAGGTGGTAAAGAACAAGCAAGCAGAGATCCTGTGGGACTTCCAGATCCAGACTGAGATGGTGATGGCTAATAAGCCTGACCAAGTGCTGTCGATAAACATCAGAAGACAGCAGTAGTGACAGATGTAGCAGTACCGAGCGCTAGCATCATCAGGAAGAAGGAACATGAGAGGTTCACGAAATACCAAGGGCTGAAGGAAGAGCTGGAGGAGATGTGGTGTGTGAAGGCAACAGTGGTGACAGTAGTAACTGGGGCACTGGGGGCTGTAACCCCCTAGCAGGGTGGATGACTCCAGCAGATACAACATGTGAGATCTCCATCCAGAGGTGCACAGCTAAGATGCTGCAGAGAACCCTCACCACCAACTTCCACATACAGCGACCGCGGTGCGATCTGCTGATGAATCCTACTGCGGAGCACATCGCTCCCTCTCTAGTCTATCAGAGCATTTCCACAGCTGGTGCTCCACACCAGCAACGGCGCGTGCCTGGAGCGCCACTTCGTTCGAGATACGCTGCAGGACTATTTTCAGTGCCGGCTGCTGCCAAACCGTGTCAATACCCGTCGATCAGAAAGCTCCAGAAGAGGAAGTCACAAGTGTAGAATATCCGGTTCTTTCAAAATACAACACAATGCATGGACTCCTGATTGTAAATCATCACTGTATCAACATTACGTCTTATCCTGCAGCGAGAGCAAAGGGTCACCGAGAGGTCAGTGGATCACAGAGCTACAACGGTGCCATTGATGAGGAAAAGTTAACTTTTGAGGACATTTAGCCAAAGAATGCTACACAAAACCACAGATCCTTTAAGCAAACATTAACCTTTCACCCAGTGCAGGAAGCAATAATATCATGGTATTTTACCAGAAAGGATGATAAATTAACCCCAAAGGTTGAATAGTCCACTGTTGGCATACTATTCCTGCATGAACTCACAGGTCTCCCGTGATCTCTGCCATGATCAGGGATGCGCGCCGCAGCACTCTAGACTCAGAGGGCGAGGTTGCTTGCCTTCGCTTGGGGCAAACCCGCAGCGCTTCGGTGTGAGGCGCAGGTGTCCTATGTGGAAATTGCGGGTCAGGCTCCCGGGCCTCTGGTAAGGGGTCCAAGCTTGAAGGAGACTGCCCAGGTGGGTGGGGATGATTTTTATCCACTGACAAGCTTCACTGTTCATAAACTTGGGCAGTGCCTTGTGAGCTCAGGTTACTAGCAGAGCCTTGAGGTCTACTACCTTATCTTGTAGATCTGATTGGCCCATAATGAATGTGACACAGAATGTTCGTCCAATCACCTTCGAAATGAAACAGCAATATATCGTTCTCATCTCCATGTGGATGGGGCCTTACCCTCCAGATGCTTTGTATGGAGCTTTCCCAGATGAATGTGAAATATATCCATGCTGTGGATATATACACCGCGTTCCACATTATTATGCAAATGACTTTTTTCTCTGATTTTCTAAATATCATTGCAAATGACAGTCATAATATTTTTCAAGTCATCAACAGTTAGAGTATAATTCAAATGTTTTTGAACAAACTTCATAATGATAACTATTATTTTTTTAAAAATAAAAACCTCAAAATGCACTTTTCCACATGTTCCACATTATTAAGCAAATACATCAGATTAAGAGAGCAGATGCTAAAATGCCATTAAAAAGCAGCAAACAGGTATTTGAAGCTGCTGGTGCCTCTGGAGTTCCACCAACCTCAAGGTGTAGGATCCTCCAGAGGCTTGCAGTCATGTATAAACCTACTATTCAGCCCCCCTAACCAATGCTACAAGCAGAAACGGTTACAGTGGGCCCAGAAATACATGAAGACTCATTTTCAAACAGTCTTGTTGACTGATGAGTGCGTGCAACCCTGGATGGTCCAGATGGAGGAGTAGTGGATGGTTGCTGGATGGCCACCATGTCCCAATGAGGCCGGGACGTCAACAAGGAGGGGGCGGAGTCATGTTTGGGCCGGAATCATGAGGAGAGAGCTGATAGGCCCCTTTAGGGTCCCTGAAGGTGTCAAAATGACCTCGGCAAAGTATATAGAGTTTCTGACTGACCACTTTCTTCCATGGTACAAAAAGAGAATCGTGCCTTCTGTTGCAAAATTTTCTTCAAGCATGACAATGCTCCATCTCATGCTGCAAAGAATCCCTCTGTGTCATTGGCTGCTATGGGCATAAAAGGAGAGAAACTCATGGTGTGGTCCCCATCCTCCCCTGACCTCAACCCTGTTGAGAACCTTTGGAGCATCCTCAAGCTAAAGATCTATGAGGGTGGGAGGCAGTTCACATGAAAACAGCAGCTCTGGGAGGATATTCTGACATCCTGCAAAAAAAAATTGTAGCAGAAACTCTCCAAAAACTCACAAGTTCAATGGATGCAAGAATAGAGAAGGTGATATCAAAGAAGGGCTCCTATGTTAACATGGAACTTGTCCTGTTAAGATGTTTTTGATTGAAATAGCTTTGATTTCAGTAAATATGACCTCCTAATGCTGCAGTTTCTACAAATGACCATTTTCAGTTCTTTACAACCTATGAAATGTTTTAAAAAGCTATTGTGCTTAATAATGTGGAACAGTGCATTTTGAGCTTTTTAT
Source organism: Cheilinus undulatus (assembly GCF_018320785.1). Lineage (NCBI taxonomy): Eukaryota > Metazoa > Chordata > Actinopteri > Labriformes > Labridae > Cheilinus > Cheilinus undulatus. The sequence goes on from NC_054865.1 coordinate 2,384,472, forward strand.
TTTTTAAAAATAATTTTTGTCATTATGAAGTTTGTTCAAAAACATTTGAATTATGCTCTAATGGCTGATGACGCGAAAAATATTCTGTCATTTGCATTAATATTTAGGAAAATCAGAGAAAAATATCATTTGCATAATAATGTGGAACGCGGTGTAAACCAGTGTGTCAGGTTAAAGAGTGCACACACGGCTGATCAAACTGTGAATGAATTCTCAAACTCAGACCATTGGCCTGAATGTTGAATGATAGCAGATGTGCATCAATTGTGCATGAATGTAGTGTTTCTCAGTATTTAATCAATATTAATCAAAATTATTTTTCTAGATTACTGCATGCTCAAATGGAATCCAGCTGAGGAGAAAGTGAATATTTTGGGACTGTTTCACTAAAAACACACATGAGAGATTTAAATTAGAGATCAAAAACCTGTTAGTGTGGTGAAGACAGAGGTGAAGCATAAATCTGCACAAGTGACCACTGAAGGTTGTAGTATAAATAAAAATACTACTACTAATAATAATCATATAAAAATGAATCTCGGACCATACTTCTTAAATTAAAGACATGTTTTAAAAACTTCGACACTAATGTTGTGAACATGGATACATGTTCATAAAGGAACCACCCATCATAATTATGTGGTTTGCAAACAAACGTCATTAAGTGTCTATAAATAACTGTATTTTCAGGAACAAGGCGGAACTATTGACAACTTTTAATCAAAGTTGTCTTCAATGAAGCCTAATTATTTAGATAAGGCTTCCAGTAAACCTGCAGGAAACACTACCTACTAATCTATTCAAACAGAGTAAGAAAAACAGGCCAGTAAATACTGTACTGGTTTGATCAACAACCATGAAATAAAAAAAAAAAAAAAAAGTGAAAAAATTCAAAGACATAAGAAACTCCTCTGGCTCAGATGTGGGTCACATGAACAGCTAAGATGTGGTCCACAGTTGGGACGTTAATGACGGCTCTGATCTGGCTCAAGTGTGTGCAGAGCCTGAACCATTACAAAGCCGGACCTCAGCCAGGGCTCCACCGAATGAAACAGTTCACATGACTCACATGTATGGAGGAGATTTGGAAAAAAAATGTTGGCCCTAATATTGCTCACATGGGACTGATGAACCAAACTCCATACTATTCCCAGAGGCTAACCTCATCTATGCCCAACCTTGATCAGGTCCACAATGATGGGCCAAATCTGGTCCAAAGCTGAAATCTTTGCTTATGTTCAGTATTAATGATTAGATTTGTTTTTGATGAAATATGTGCACTTTACTGGACAAAGAATCACACAACTTATTCAAAGTTAAAAATCTTATTTGACAAACTTTTCATGAACCATTGATTATGAAGAACACCAATTTCTGACTCATGCTCTATTTTATAGGCACACACTTTTTTATAGAACAAATCTGTCAGTGTAACAAAAAGTAAAACAAAAACTACTGCAGCACCAATAAAAGTTTGTTAAAAATAAGGTGGAAAGCCCAAACAGAACAACTATCTTAAAATAAAATCCAGTGAAAAAACCTACAAACACGAAGAAGCAGAAGACGAACGACAAACTGACAAAGACCGAGAGACACAGAAACTAAACAGAGGAAAACGTGGTTTTAGATATTCTGATTCATACTCCCCAACAGTAGGTGGTGAAAATGCACCATGTTGTTGTTTGCCAACCACCAATAAACCTCATTGGATAAGAAGACACGTAATAGGAACGCCAATGATGGCGAAGGTTGTGAGGAAGAGGCAGAAGGAAGGGAGTGCGGTTGGAGAGTGGAGCACGGGAAGATTCAATCTGTTGATAAACACACTGGTTTTAACAATTGGACTGATGTAAAAGCTTTTGGATTTGGATGTTGGACTTTGAAAACTGCACATGGACTGAGTTTGTGGGTAGCATTAGTAGGGTTCCCAACTGACAGCCTGTATAAGTCCGCAACGTGTCCTAGCTGTATTCTCCATGGGCTTGGACGGGAGCCTCAGCTGAGCTACTGGGACGAACTACAGACACTGGCTGTATAGTTCAGACCAAAGTCAGCGCAGTGAGTAAAGCAAACTGCTCACTGCAGTTCCAGTGTTCAGGTCGTTACAGCAGAAGCCAGCCCAGAGGAGAGATGAGGGACTGGAAGGGTGGAGGGGAGTTGAAACTGGTGGAAAACAGAGGGACAAAAATAGGGTGGAAAGTAACTCAAGAGATTGAATTTTCAGCTGACAGTGGCATGGACATGTAGACAAAGAGAAGGATTGAAATAAGTCAGAGGAGAAATTTAAGATGATGTTTAAGATAAAAGATGCAGGAATGGGATCTAAAACTATAAAGTGTGATAAAATAAGAGTTAGGAGAGGTCTATCATACTAAAATGCTTGCAAAAGGAATGCGGCTGGTGTTTTGTAAATCAGCAGAACAGCAGACTGAAGCTTGTAAAATGAACAGCATCAGTGGCAAGAGTGTGGAGAGCTTAAACCTGGAGCCAGGGGTATAAAAGGGTACATTTGCTGAGAATAGCATCCCTTATCTGGCTATCTGAGTCAGCTCAAAAATTACAGTTCCTTTCTGCCTGCCTGAGACGGGTTGCAAGATGTTCAACAATCTCACCTTGTGTCTGACAAAGCATGTGGAATGGCTGGCGGGCAAATGCTGCATTAACTTTGGGGACGAAGAACAGTTCAGTACAATGTTTAGCACATTCACCGCCTCGGCGTAGTCCGTAGCACCTCTGGTGTCTGTCAAAGTTGAAAATATATCCTGGACATCTGGTGCGGCTAGATGCAAACGTAGAGCTCATCTCCTCTATCTTGTTATAGCCGTTACAGCTCCATTCACAGTCAGTCCTTTTCTATCCACACAGAACTCAAAAAATGTCAGCCAACATGTCCACCTCGTTCCAAGTGTGGCTGGATTCCCGACTTTTCCATGCTAAAACTCCTAACCTTACTGCTTCTACTAAACGTCCTCAGAAGTCTGACATCCTCGTTGCCATTGTTGTGTGTCTATCTTAATACTTCAATAGATAGTGCAACCTGAGTTTATCACGGCATACCGCTTAACTTTACTTCACTTCATTGACCGGTGAACATACAGAACAACGTATCGCCTCATTGGCCATAACTTCACCTTTTTCCAATTCACTTCCTGTTTACAGCTCTCATCAGACGTGTTTAAACCCATACATGACAATTAGTACAGAGATTTGGTAAGTAAAGAGGAGGTGGGAAATGTGAGTGACAGTAGCATAGATAGATGGAATAGATCAAAATGTTGAAAAAGGCTACTGATGGGTTTATCCTTAAAACAAGCGGTCCAAAGGAACATCAGATTGTGTCATGGTGTAATGATGCATGTGATCATGCTATCTGTACCTGAAATAAAGCCTATGTCTAGAAATTTAGAAGAAGAAGAAGACACTGTGATGTAGAGGGAGCCGAGCTGGAAGGTGAGGTTTTCGATTTGCCAGTCAATCTTACTCCCGACCCTCACCTGTGGTCATGAACTCTGGGTAATGACCGAAAGAATGAAATCGTGGATACAAGCGGACGAAATTAGTTTCCTCTGCAGGGTGGCTGAGCTCAGCCTTACAGATATGGTGAGGAGTTCAGACATCCGTAGGGAGGTAAGAGTAGAGCCGCTACTCCTGCATGTCAAAAGGAGCCAGTTGAGGTGGTTCGTAACCTGACACGTCAGATGGATGTGTGGAACACCTTCTGATAGAAAGTGTTTGGGAAAGGGCAGAACCTTTGAAAAAATCTTGGAGGCTCACTGGATGAACATTCTGTCTGTCACATCTTTGCGGGCCAATCAGAGCAACAAAACATGTGACGTCATCGCCACTGCCGAGGAGCACATGCTCAGCTACTGAGAAATAAACTCCATGTAGAACTGCATAATGTGAACCATGGCGACTGTAGACATGTCAGTACATGGCTTTTGTGGTTTTTGAAAAGAAAAACAACTCACTGCTGTTCTTTGTTCTTCTTTTAATGAAAAAATGTCGCCAAGTTCTGATAAAACTGGCGCTTTAGCAGCATCCACGCTAATGTCTTCCACCATAACCGCATCAGCCTCTTGCTGCTGCTTGCTGACATCACGACTCTGCTACACCTGAAAGTGCCCCTTGTCACTGATTAGTCCTGTCGCTTTCTAACTGGGCCCAAATGGTTCAGACAGGAGCGTTGCAAGATGGATTCACCAATGAGAAACACGGCATATCCATCTGCTTTGCAAGGTTAGGATTAAATAAGGCTGGAGAATGAACTATGTTGATCGCCAAAGTGAAATACATAGTCTGCGTTTGTGGCTGACGGACAATCACACAGGGAAAGTCTTTGCTATCCTGAGAGCAGCTGTTTTAATCCCCCACAGAGAAAGAATGTTTGTTTCATAAGGCAAAAACCTCTGACATTCGTTAAGGCTTGATATGCAGGAAACTGAGGTGCCGAGAGGACTGGACTCTATTAAAGAGCGAAGTGCAGCTGTGCATGGTGGTTAAATTCTTCATCTTAAAAAAAAAAGACAGAATAAATCCCTCTCCTTCTGTCTTACAAACATGCAGTCTGTATCGGTCTCTCTCTCTGGACCATGTGTTTGCAGATCTGAGGTGATGAAGCAGCTGTGCTGCCGTGCGCTCTGCCGTCCCTGTTCTAAAGAGAGTTCAATATACTATATTCAACTCATTTAGTACATCGCATTAAAATCTTTCTTTGCTATATTTATAGATAAGTCATGAAAAATGAGTTAAAATGTGTATTTCAAACACCTAATTTGGTAAATTTTGGAAATTCATATTTTTAAAAAAAATTTCCATGTTTTTTCCCAAATGTCTCCAGAAGTCTGGAAGTGGCCTGCGGGCCAGAAGTTTGACACCCCTGCTTTAAAGGTTATTTTTAAAACTCTTTATTTCACACAGAAACGGGGTCCAGTTCTAGTAACAGATGCAATGCTAAAGCTTTATACAATGTATGTATCAACATTACCGATGGCTTTTAGTACAACTAAACCCCGCTCATACTGCAGCTCTGAAAGTATAGTCAGTCACTTAGTCAGTAAGGGTTATACGGACCCATGTGTAAGGCTGACCTCGGCAGTCAGTCAATCCCTCAATATTAGAATATTATGGGAAACATCAAATTTACAAAGGTTCCCTGAGCCTTCTGTCTCTCTCTGGTTCAGTACACACAACCACAATCATGGAGAAGACTGCTGACCTGACAGTTGTCCAGAAGATGATCATTGATTCCCTCCACAAGGAGGGTAAGCCACAGAAGGTCCCTGCTGAAAGAACAGGCTGTTCTCAGAGGCTGTATCAGAGCAGATTCATGGAAAGCTGACTGGAGGAAAAGTGTGGAAAGAAAAGAGGCCAGGTAACAAGGATGAGCTCAGCCTTCAGAGGATTGTCAAACAAAACAGATTCAAGACTGAACCACAGACGTCATCAACATCTCACCTGGGCTAAGGAGAAAAAAATGAAATGGACTGTTGCTCCTGTTGTTGGACTGTTGCTCAGTGGTCCAGAGTCCTGTTTTACGATAGAACTCAATTATAAATTTCATTTGAAAATCAGGGTCCCAAAGTCTGGGATTAGAGAGGTCCAGAATCCCTCAGGTCTTGAAGACCAGTGTTTCCAGTCGCCACAGTCAGTGATGGCCTGAGGTGCCATGTCATCTGCTGCTGTTGGTCCAGGGTCACCACTGTCAGCCGTCTACCAGGAGATTTTAGAGCCCTTCATGATGGAGATACTGATTTCCTTTTCACCTGTCCACAGTGACGCCGAAACTACCAGAAACCGGATTACTGTGCTTGAATGTGACCACATAATCTCTGGGCTATTGTCCAGAGGAAAATGAGGGACAGCAGACACAACCATACAGATGAGCTGAAGGCTGCTCTCAGAGCAACGCTGCATGTCCACGACGCACTGTCTTAATGCGGTAACTGTGTGAAAGGAGCCCCAACCATGTACTGAGAGATACATGAACAGATTTTTACAGAGGGGCTGACAATTCTGCATCCTAAATCTTTTATAATAGGCGTTTTGTAATTTTCTATTATTTAGAGAGAGCAGATTTCTGTTTTTTTGTGAGCTGTAGGCCATAATCATCAAGATTAAAAAAAACAAAATTCTTGAAATATTTCACTTCGGGTGTGATAAAGCTGCACCTTTAATGAAGCTGTTTTATTGCTGATGCCAGCTCACATCATGCAGTCAGAACACGGTGTCGGTTCCCTGGCAGCTTGTGTATTGAAAACAATAAATACTTTGTGTCAAGCTGTCAAAGAGCTCCTGAGAGGAAAAACAGGTCTGATGAGTGGGAAGTTTTGCTTTCTCTTCCCAGCATCACTGTGGAATTATTTCCTGGTTTGTGTGGACATGTGAGCCAAGTCTGTAAATCACAGCTGCCTCAGATTAGGAAACACAATGGGTCTATTGTTTGTGTGTACTTTTAGACTACATTTACAAAAAAACAAAACATTCAACGCTCCTTCGATAACATCCAGATTACTTTTAGGTAAATCTGTCAGGAAATCACATCTGATACTGCACTGAATATTTAGATGGTCTTCTTTTTTGGCAGGTGCTTGAAGTGGTATGTTACTCTGTGGCACAAAAAAATGCAGAGAGGTTGTAAGAATAAGCAATCAGAACAGAGATTGGATAAATAATAGACAGAAAGGCTGTTACATTACCTGGATATTCACAGACTCCATCTCTGACCATATTTTCAAACCTCTAAGTAGGAATATTTTAATTTTCCAGTAAACCCACGCATTCAAGCTCATAGTATAATGTTTTATTTTTATTCAACCTTTATTTAACCAGATAAGACCCACTGGGATTGAAATCTCTTTCACAAGGGTGACCTGGCCAAAAGGTCAGCAGCACACATCAAAATAAATAGTCCATATTCAAGAGACAGATGATAAACAATATGTTAAACAATAATTAAGAATTGGAGCTACAGGGGCTTGCAAAGTATTCATACCTCTTGAACTTTTCCACATTTCTTCACATTACCCTCACAAATGTAAATATATTTTATTGGGATTTCATGTGAGAGATCAACATAAAGTGGCACATTATTGTGAAGTAAGTTTTTTACAAAAAAAAAAATCTGAAAAGTGTGGTGTGCAAAAGTATTAAGCCCCCTGGAGTCAATTTTTTGTAGCGCCACCTTTCGCTGCAATTACAGCAGCAAGTCAAGGCTGCAGGTATGTCTATACAAACTTTTCACATCTACAGTCTGATATTTTTGCCCTTTCCTCTTTGCAAAACAGCTCAAGCCCAGTCAGATTTGATGGAGAGTGTCTGTGAGCAGCAATTTTCTATTCTGGCCACAAATTCTCACTGGGATTTAGGTGTGAATTTTGACTGTGCCATTCTAACACATAAATATGCTTCAGTCTAAACCATTCCATTGTAGCTCTGGCTGTATGTTTAGGGTTGTTGTCCTGCTGGAAGGTCAACCTCTGTCCCAGTCTCAAGTCTTTTGCTAATTCTAACAGGTTTTCCTTCAAGATTGCCCTGTATTTAGCTCCATCCATCTTGCCATCATCTCTGACCAGCTTCCCTGTCCTGGCTGAAAGGAAGCAACCCCACAGCATGATGCTGCCACCCCCATGTTTCACAGTGTGGATGGTGTGGTCAGGTTGATGTGCAGTGTTGGTTTTGCACCTTGCGATTAGGCCAGAAAGTTCAATTTTGGTCTCATCTGACTAAAGCAGCTTCTTTGACATGTTTAGTGTGTCCCCACACACTAAACAGTTCAGAGTTAGATGTGTGCATTGTCACTTTGTTGAGTGGTCAAGTGCGAATTAAGTAAGTAATAAGTGCTTCAAGTTAGTTCCTGTGTTAATTATGCTTCATGTTAAGATGTAAAGAAGTAGCACTTAGAATTAGCGCTTAGCATTAGCATCCATGAATAGCATGCTCGCAGTTAGCATGCTAGCAAAAAGAAGAGCAAGTAAATGCTTTCATACCGCTCATATGCTTTTGTTATATTGAAATTCTCGGCATATCAGGGGTCTTATTTGGGTTCTTCTTGCTATTATATGCTAGCATATAGAGTGTATTGTAAGAGATTGCAATGGAAACAGACAGTGTCTGATTTATGTTTATTGTTTTACAGACTACACGCACACACCCATAGTTATGAAGCAAGCCTCTAATGTTCATCCTCAACTGTTACAGTAAAGTGGAATTAAATGAGTAAACTCAAGAAGGAAACTGCTCAGTAGTGTTCTTACTGACACACCCTTACCAGCACCCATCACCTTAAAGTCAGCATTACAGTCCTTACCTGGTCTTCACCAACAGGTGGACTCTATTTACTCATTAGGCGACTTCTGAAGGCAAATGGTTGACCTGGATTTTATTCATGGGTATTAGACTTTAGGGGGCTGAATACTTTTGCACACCACACTTTTCAGGTTTTAATTTGTAAAAAACTTTGAAAGACATGTATAATTTTCCTTTCACTTCACAATTCTGTGCCACTGTGTTCGTCTATCACCCAAAATCCCAATAAAATAGATTTATGTTTGTGGCTGTAACGTGAAGAAATGTGGAAAAGTTCAAGGTGTGTGAATACTTTTGCAAACCACTGTCAGATCACATTTAAAGTGATATGTGATTTATTCATCGGTGCATCTTTTAACACCCTGGAAAAAGCATCCATCCCATCCCCCATTACGTTGTTTACAGTATAGCACTCACTCTACATAAATGCTGAAGAAGAGACGGCCTTCACGTTCAAACAGAAGTGCACCTCACCATTAGGCAAAGGTAGGTTATTTCCTGATGCCCTGGACTACTAGGGTTAGAAGACAAAATAAACTCTTCTGCACCACCTGTATTCTGGCTGTGGTTAGCACACTTATTGGGCAAGTCTGAAGAAGAGCACGCTGGCTCGAACGTCACTTGGTTGCAAATAAATGCTTGAAATGGGTCCTCATTCCTTCTCCTCTTGTTCTTTTTGGATCCAGCACTCAGTTTACTGATGTGTTGGTCTTATTTAGAGATGTTCGATACCACTTATTTTCAGGCCGATACCAGTACAGTTTACAACAAAACTGGTCTCACTGCCGACGCTGAAGCCTACAAACACTTCACCTCTACCTACAACACAGCTCTCAACACTGCCCGTACCAATTACTACCCCCAAGTCATACACTCCAATTCCACAAACCCCTGCAACCTGTTCTCCACATTTGCTCATCTCACCAAACCCATGGACAATATCTCCTCCACATTTTCTGCAGTGAAATGCAATAATTACTTCTCATTTTTCCACTCCAAAATCCAAACCATACACACCACACCTAACTCCTCTCTCTCCACTCGCTCTCCCCCAGAATCCAGCCACACAGTTTTTCCTCCTTTGCACCCCTATCCCTCTCTGATACCACCAAACTGCTCTCCACCATGAAACCAACAACCTGCCACCTTGATCCTATGCTTTCTCCACCCCTGAAAGCCTGCATCCCCACTCTCACCCCTCTCATCAACAATATCATAAACACCTCCCTCAGCTCTGGAACCGTCCCTCCCACTCTCAAACTAGCTACAATTACACCCCTTCTGGAAAAAACCTGGCCTGGACCCCGACAACCTGGACAACTTCAGACCCATCTCCATCTCCCCATACTCTCCAAAATATTAGAACGCGCCATCATCTCCCAACTCCGACAACATCTTCTCAACTTCCAGCTCTTTGAAACATTCCAATCTGGTTTTTGCCCCATCACAGCACTGAAACAGCCCTTCTGAAAGTCATGAATAATCTCCTCCTCACTGCCGACTCTGGTTCCCTTTCCATCCTCCTCCTCCTTGACCTCAGCGCAGCATTTGACACCATCGATCACACCATCTCCCTCCACCGTTTACAATCCATTGACATCTCTGGCACAGCACTCTTCTGGTTCTCCTCCTACCTCTCTGGCCGCTACCACTACGTCTCCATAAACAACGTCCAATCTCACACCTTCCCTGTCACCACCGGTGTTCCCCAAGGTTCGGTGCTCGGGCCCCTCCTCTTCATCATATACATGTTACCCCTCGGCCACATCATCCGTCACCATGGACTTCATTTCTACTGTTTAGCCGACGATACCCAGGTTTACATCTCCTCCAAATCCATGTCCCCTGTTATTGTCTCCACCATCACTCTGCCTGTCTGATATCAAAACCTGGATTGACCATAACATCCTCAACAGCAATAAAACAGAACTTCTCATCACCGGTCCCAAAGCTCTCCTCCCCTCAGCTCAGAACATCTCCCTCCTCAGTGATGGTCACACTGTTACCCCCTATCCTTCTGTTCGCAACCTCGTCTTCATCATGGACTCCACTCTCTCATTCAAAACGCACATAACTCACATCACCAAAACATCCTTTTTCCATCTCCGCAATATCGCCCGTCTCCGCCCCTCCCTCTCACAACCTGCTGCTGAAATCCTCATCCATGCATTCATCACCTCCAGACTCGATTACTGCAATAGCCTCCTGTATGGTCTCCCCTCCACCCATCTCCAAAAACTGCAATATATCCAGAATTCTGCCGCCCGCCTCCTCACTCGCACCCACTCCAGAGACCTCATCACCCCCATTCTCAAACAACTCCACTGGCTCCCCATACCATACCGTATCCAATACAAGATCCTCCTCATCACCTACAAGTCCCTCCATAACCTGGCCCCTCCCTATCTCACCGATCTCCTTCAGCAGCACTGCCCCACCAGCCGCCTCAGATCAGCCAACACCAACCTCCTCACTCCCACCACCAGGACAAAGCATCAGACCCTGGGGGACCGAGCCTTCGCTGCAGCTGTCCCCACCCTATGGAACTCACTCCCACAAAACATCAGGAACTCGGACTCTATACAAAACTTCAAATCACTACTCAGAACTCACCTGTTCAAACTTGCATTTTCTTGAGCTCCTTTGTTCCTTTGTTTTGTTTGTAAAGCGTCTTTGAGTGTCCAAAAAAGCGCTATATAAGTGTGATGTATTATTATTATTATTATTAGTACGAGTTCTGACTCTTGAGTACTCACCGATACTGATACCAGGAACCGATACCACTAGTGCCTTTGATACATTAAATTTAAATTAACACAATAACAGATAATTTTGAACAAAGACCTTTCTTTTATTTATGAAAAAAGGCAGCACAGTCACTCTGCAATAAAGAGTTAAAGTCCAAATTAAAACACAAACAACTCTTTCTGAGTTTAGGATTTGTTTGAAATAAACTGAAGTGCAAAATAGAACAGTTTTAACTATTAACACTCCCTGAGTTTTATTCAAAGGTGCAAAATTAAAGCAAAGAACAAAGATTTAACCTTTAAGCTTCTTAACTGTCTAGTTGTCATCTGAAGGTGAAAAAGTCTGACACACAGGAACAAGAGGCAGAGCTCAGACAGTTTAAAAGTTGAGTTTTCACTCAGCAGGAGACGGCTGGAACTCTACAAACTGACCGTGCAGCAGATTAGTGCACCACTGAGCAGTAGAAGAATCCTGTCATCTCTCTTCTCACTGGACTTCATCTCAGCTCAGCTGAAATAACCCTGGAATCAGATCAGATATTAAGTAAACAGACTGATGCCTTAAACAGTAACACTCATTGTACATATACTAATGAGTAATCAAGTAAATTTATCATCAGTTGTTTTTACTTTTGTTAAATCCATTTGAGAATGTTTCCAATGTTGTTACAATAATGTAAACAATGACTGTTTCAAGGTTTCTGTTTCCTGTGATTTCCTATGAGTAATAAACGTCAGGGTTACCATAAATCAAGGTCAAGTTCCTTGTCAAACTCGTGCTTTTCTTCAGCTGTTTACTGGAAGGAGTTTTCAACAAAGTATTTAATAGAACCGCCCTAAATAAGTAATCATACTGTATATTATCCCTGAAACCAGATCTGAAGGAAATCTTTTGTTCTGCAGCATTGTTATCATACCTTTCAGGTTGCAGCAGTGCCCTAGTCCGGCCAGCAAGCATATAAAAAGATGCTGCAGGTGGATGTGAGCTCAGAGGATCTGAGGCAGAGGTGAGTCTGAGCATCATGGCCTTCACACAGGTGCTCCTGCTGCAGCTGCTCCTGGTCTACCTGGCATCCGCGTCCCATCACATGGGGGCAACCACTACCTGGACCGTCAGAGGAAAAACCATTGATGGAAGATTCATCGTAAGTTAAAAATCTTCTAATGAAATTCAGCTCACATGAAAGATAATGTTCAAATATCATTTCAGTCTTATGTGGTCAGACTTTCCCACATCCTGGATTTGCTTCTGTTTTGTTAATTTAACATTTTGCGCGCTGAGTCTGTTATTTTCAGATGCATTTTTGGATCATTTACTGATAAAAAGAATGTCATGACTCAAACCTCTCACGTATGATTGGTTATATTCCTGTTCACTGTGAAAATTCAAAGTGTGGCACAAAATACTTTTGTACTGCAAAGTAAAAAAGCTGTGAAGAGGATTTGTGGCTCTTTAACTCAATGAAAAAGACAACAAAAAACAATGGGTACATCCATCCTGACACAGCCCATCACATCCTTGATGCTCATGCATCATGCTGCTGTATCATGTTAGAGTTAGAGGGCACAACTTTTCAATTCAGTCTTTATTACATAACTGTGAGTACAAAAATGTTGGCCTTTATCCATAATCCTTCATGGTTGATAGCCTCATATTACATAAGAAGACCATGACTTCAGGTAAACTGCGCTGCATAGTTGCCCTGCTGCATTGTTCTGCTGCTTCTCTCTGCTGCTGCGTTGCCCACTGCATGGTCACTTTGCTCTATAGTCCTGTTGCGTGATTGCAGGGTCTGTTGCACGGTTGCTCTGCTACTTAATTGCTTCTCTGAGTTGCTTCTCTTATCCAGTCTAAACTCTACGCAACATTATCTGAGATAATGTTTTTATGATATGATGTTCTTTAAATAAAACTGATCGACTTTTCCTTGAACAAACTGTATGATAGAGATGTGTTTTTTCTTTGTTTGGCTCTTAAATGAGACAAGCATCACAGATTTCTTTTTCTCCACAGCTGGACGTTCACAACAGAGACACATACGACCGCTGTTCCTCCTCACACACCTGGTCTTGTTACAATGGTCAGTGTGGGTTTCAAGTCAAACAACAGAGAGGGACAATCGACAGCAGCACCAACACTGTTTCTTATGAGAAACTTTGGTGTGAAACTGAAACAGTCCAGACGAGATATGTTCCCAGTGACAAACCTTTTGAACTCAGGTGAGATTTAATTGTCAGTCATCAACAATGGTTCTGCCTCTCTCACTTCAGGGCTTTCATCCTTTATTCTATTTCTATCTGGTCTCATAAGGATTTTTTAAATATCAATATGAGGAGAAGGATATGTAAAGGAGAATCACCTTAAAACATTTCAGAAGCTTGTAGAGCGACACCAGGCTATATTACAGCAATAAATAAAAGAGTCATTATTCATGTGTTAG